>NC_082656.1:68053837-68757170 GCF_028023285.1 Balaenoptera ricei | reverse complement strand
TCTCCGCCAGAGCCTCCAGAGGTAGTGGGGCCCCGCCAGCACCTCCATTCAGACTTCAGTCCTCCAGAACCGTGAGAGAATAAATTTCTGTCGTTTTGAGTTACCCAGTTTTTGGAAATTTGTTATAGCAGCCATGGAAACTAATACAGGAGAGATAGGGAAACGTTTCAAGAATATTATTGTACTTGTTTATTTATTGATGGGATGTCTCTTCACTCTCCCCTCACTAAAATATGCTCCATGAAGAAAAGGATTTCTGCCTGTTGTTTCACCGCTGTGTCCCAGAGGCTAGAAAAGTTCCAAGTACGTTGCAGGCTGTCTGTATGTATTTGCTGAATAAATTAATAGTGGAGGATGTGATTTGAGATGTATTTGCTGTATGAGATATAAAGGCTGGGATGAGGAGAGGACATCCACTCGAGGTAAAGGGACAGATCTTGAAAAAGAGGTCGAAGGCAAGAGCCCTGAGCAGGGGGTGCCAACCATGGTTCTGCAGTTTGGAGGGTTCTCGCTGGTGGAAATGGCAGCTCCTAGAGGAGCAGGACGGATGCCTCAGTACAGACACCCTGAGGGTGGGTTCCTTCAGCAGCGGGCACTGGGGAGCACTGAGGGGTTTCAGCAGGAGACTGACCTGATAAGAATGGTGTTAAGCATTTTAATCTGTGTCCTCTACCTGCCACAGACATTGTTCTTTGGATCTTATTTGCTGATGGGTTCTTCTTTTTCTAAGTCTCGCTGAATTTGGCTATAACTGTTCATGATAAATAGTCCTTATTTAATGCCAGCATAACTCCAATGGGGGATAACTATTGTTTTCCAGTTCTTTTGATTTAGCATTTATTCTACTTTCTCAACATTTTCATGCCATCCACGATCTCCTTGTATTTCGTCTCAGCCACCCTGAATACCAGCCCCCTTCCATTTATTTACTTAATTTTTGGCAATTAATAAATGCTCTTTCTCCCAATTCCCTTTACCCAGTGCTGAGTTGGTCATTTTGCTTTTGTCAGTTCTTTCAGTTACAAAACATGTGTCTTTGCCATGGTTGATTATAACTGACTAGCAATATTTATATAACATTTCATCTCCAGAGCTATTCCACATTTCTTTAAGACCTCTTTGTAGGCTTCTTTTTTCCCTTTCACATGCATCGTATTCAAGTATCAATTTCTTTCTCACTTCAAACATTTTTCCTATCATTTTTTTTCCTCTTAAATATTCCTTATTAGCAGTTCTTAAATTCTAGTTCTTCCTCTTTCCACTGTGTTTCAGCTCTTACTGAAACATCCCCCCAATTATGCAGGTTTTCCTGCCCTACTTGGTGAGGGATCAGCCTTTAGGATCTTATGAAAGCATCAAATGCACAGCAAGCTTGAATATTGTCCTCACCTGACACTTCATATTTATGCCCATAGCATAAACATGTTCAAGGTTCATTTTTTTAGTTTAGTTTTCACCTTTCATGTTTTTCTCTAAAGGTCTTATTTTGAGGGGAGAATGAAGTTGAGAATGACACAAGGGCCAAATCCTTCAGTAGAAGATTTGAAAATGCCTGAGAATGATGAAGTCTAGTGATTCGAGAACACCTCAGAAAGGTTTGGTGGTTTTATCAATTATCTGTATAAGAATTAACAAAATATTCAAAACAAATGTTTTCACAGCTTTTCAGAACCAACAAATTTCAAAACAGAAGCAGAACTTCAAGGGTCCTTAAAACTACTCCTTCTAAAGACGGCCAGTCCTCCTGAAACAAATGCATGGACCCAATATTTCATGTTTCTCTTTGAAAGTATATATGAATTTTAGAAAATTGTCCACCTTTGGTTAATAATCTCTAAAAGAAAAGAAAAAAAGAGGAAACATGATCGTTTCTACATTATCATTCTACTTGACTTCCAGTTTTTTTTGTTGCTGTTGTTGACTTTTTTTTTAAACATCTTTATTGAGTATAATTGCTTTACAATGTTGTGTTAGTTTCTGCTGTATGACAAAGTGAATCAGCTATATGTATACATATATCCCCATATCTCCTCCCTCTTGCTTGACTTCCGGTTTTGAAGATTTTTTTTTAAGTGCAAAATCATTCAGAAGCACACAACTTTTTTTAAAGCCCAGATTTCTGCTTTGCTATAACTGAGAATAAGCTGAAAACATGAATTTCTCTTAGGAAACCGAGCCCCTAAATGCTATGACCAAGCAACTGGACAAATGGTTTGGGGACCAGCCTGAGCATTTTGCAATACTGTTAAGTGCATAATTTCAAAATATAACAATATACAGGAGAACTATTTGTGCAGCTCTGTAAAGAATGTGCCTTTCTAGAATGCAAGATCGAATTCAGCTGATAACCCTGCCACTAGGGCGGTGTAAACAGCCATTTAACAGCCATTCTTCAACTTCCTTTTTGTCAGAAACAGAGGGAAGATGGCTCCATTTTCCTCCTTTAACCTGGAAGGCACCAGCTAAGTGTGCTCTTGGGGCAGTAGAGAATTTTAATGCCAAGGCCACTCCTGGCATGGTTAGGAAGAGGGAACTACTATCTTGGTGACCCTGCTGTTAAAGGAAGAAAATCTCTACTCCCCAGGGAATAGCAGGGTAGCCATGGTTCACCGGAATGGCCAGATGCCATCTCCTCCCTTCCATGGAGAAATCCTAGACCACATCTCCTTTCATAATGGTGAAGAAAAGCGTTCTTTAGCAGACTAAGACAGATACTTTTCTCTGCTGACGAGGAAGACCATAGGTTTAGGAAACCGTGCAATGGATTCACTCTTTGTGATCATTTGTGGAGCGTACAAGACGGTAAGTTACTATACGGCACCTTCATCACCTGAAAAGGCTGAAGCATTTCTTCATCCTTCAAACCAAGACAGCTTTGTGACACTAAAAAATTAATTCTCAACTAATTAGTATACAATAAGATCTTAGTAACAATCTTAATAACACAATCTTAATAATAAGAATAGCTCTAATTTTTTATGCACTTTCAGTGTATCAGGCCTACACAAAGTGTTTTTACTCATGTTATCCCACTTATCAATATCCATTTTATGGATAAAAAGCTAATAATCTGAGAGGTTGAAACCTTCTCCAGTTGTCTTATTCCAAAACTTTTGCTCTGGTCTACCACAGTGCACTTCCTCCAGCTTGAATTGCTGTACAAATATATTTATGGTTGCTGGGATATTTGTATCAAATATTGCTTGAAGGGTACAATTGGCTGGGACTTGTTTTTTCAATTCAGATTTTCTGGTATGACCTTTGTTGCAATGATATTGATGCCCCATTTCAACTCATTGCCTTGGACCCAGCCCTCTACACAGTCAACATATGCACATTCTCAGGGAACATATAAATTGGGCCCAATATTGGTTATATATTTTATCCTCTAAAAGGAAGGTTATGAAATAATTCGAAAATTTAAATGACTATAAAATACTTTGCAAATATAAAAATTAATTTGTAGCGCACACTGAAAGCAAAAAGTGTTATATAAATGCTAAATAATAATATTGTAAAGCACCTATACTTTGTGATAATGGGCACTATATAAATGCTAAGTAGAATAAAACAGAAAATGTAGTGTTTTGCATTGGCTCATGAATGTATCAGGCTTCTTGTGTCCCATACACACAAAAAAATTATAACTAGGCCTTACAGCAAAAATGCAAAAGCAAATACTTATCTTTTTAAAAAAATTTATAGCTGTGCTAGTCATTATAATACTTCAATTCTCTAAATCATGGTGTATCTAGGAAGAAGGGACCTTTTCCAATGATCTATTATTGGGTAACAAATCATCCCAAACCTTGGTGGCTTAAATCACCAAGCATTTTATTACTCTCATGATTCTATGGGTTGCCTGGGCTCAGTTAGGCAATTCTTCTGGTCCACATGGTTCAAATAGGACTGTAGTCATTTGGAGGCTCAGCAGGGCTGGAATGCCCAAAATGGCCCACTCGCACATCTGCTGGTTTGTGTATGCTGTTGACTGGCTGCTCAGCTAAGGGTCAACTGAAGTGCCTCAGTTCTCCTCCACTGGCCTCCCTATGGGGCTGGGCTTCTTAGACTATGGTGACTGGGAACACTCCGAGCAGACAAGCCCCAATGTACAAGCAGCTTATTGAACCTCTGTGCACACTATGCTCGCTAAAGTCCCATTGGCCGATGCAAGTCGTGAGGCCAAGCCTAGAGTCAATGTGGGAAAGGTGTACACATGGCATGAATATCTAATAGAGTGGTTAAGTGGGAGCTGCCATTGTAATAGTCCACCACAGAGCTATAACTAGCTTTGCAATTATTCTCATATCCCAGAATGGCACACAAAGAGATGACACCCTTGCTACTACCACCAACACCATCATGGCAAAGAACTAGAATAGAAACTTGCAGAGTTTAAAACAACCATTAGCCAGGTACAAGGGATCTCAGTGATGGCCTGTGTTAAATGACAATATAGGACTAGATGAGGTGTCAGTGGCTGAAGAATGATAGGACCCTTGCAACCGTAGCACTCTACAACCCTCCTGTATTACTTAGGAATACATTCAGCTGCAAGAAGCATAAAAGACAATTTCAGGGACTTAAAAAATAGGCATTTATTTTTCTTACATAATAGGAAGTCCAAAAACTGATGATTACTCAAATTGGTTCTACAATTCAATAATGCAATTTGGGGTCTTTCCTGCATGGTCACAAGATTGCTGCCCCTGCTCCAGGCATTACATCTAAGATCAAAGCAGAAAGGAGAGAGAGAGGAGCCAGCATCAGCCCTTGTGGAAGCAAAAGCTTTCCTAGAAGTTCCAGCTGGCTTTCTCTTACGTCTCACTGACCAGAATTGGTTACTCTAGCTGCAAAGGAGGCAGAGAAGGGGAGTAGTTAGCTGGGCACTTTGCTGACCAGTATACCAGCATTTTGTTAACAAGGAAGTTGGGGGAGTTATACTGGTTGAAAAACAGTATCTGTCACAACCTTCATTTTTAGAAATGACCCCAGAAAAGAGGGGAACCCTGAAGTGTCTGAGATGAAGCATCACAATCGTAACAGAACAGGGTCTTGAAATCTAAATTAAGTTATTCTAAAGAAAAACAAAGTTACATGCAGCTACTATGATTAAATAATGCCTTTAAAGGGTTAGTCACTGGCACATAGCAAGTAAATGTTAGCTGTTGTGGTAAAGATGATGTATTAGCGGCAGAGATGAAGGTATTAATTATTATTACAACGGGCATGAGATAAATTAAGTTTTACCCATTCATCCAACAAAAACTTATTGAGCTTTTTCTTTAAACAAGGACTTTTCCAATTCAAATTCCAGGAAACAAAGAGTTTAATGGGTGATTCACACGGTCAGGGAAAAATACAAGCATTTATTTTGGATACGGCATTGAGAGAAAAGGATAAGTACTTTGGAAAGACAGCCCTAATAATTCAGAACGCAATTTATTCTCTTCAGGAATAAAACTATGGGCATGGAAAACATCATGACCTCAATAGAAAGATATTTTTGCTGCATTAATAATTTCAGTAAAAATAATGGTAACCTTTTGATTGGAGCAGGGAAATACAGATGCAAAATAGAATTGAGGCAAGTGAGACTATTACTGTTTAAAAAGTTGTCAGTTTTGAGTTGTTTTGTGGTTTTGTTTGATTTGGTTTGGCTTTTAGAGTCAGCAAAAGATTAAAGTTGATCAGAAAACCACACACACACAAATTCCTTTGCCAGAATGTCTTCGCTGTGGGACTGTGTCTGCTGTTTGTAATAACAAAGGACACAGGTTTGCTGTTAAGCTCAGGCAGGTTTGCTGGGCCAACTCTAAGGGCCCAGAATGAAAATGAAAACCAAAACAGGTAACAGAAGCCCTAAGAAGAGCATGGAAATTCCCTGGGTGTAAGAGAAGGAAACAGGTTGAAGAGAATGGGGCTGGAGGGTGGGGAAGGTTAATATATTTTATATTTGATTTCACGAAGGGACATGGGAGAAAATGAAACACAAATGATCATCTGGAAACTAGTCAGGAAAGCAACAGATAGACGGTACCTAAGTGTTACTGAGAACAAGATACAAACCACTTCCTTAGATGGGAGAGCTTTGTCTGAAGTCTCCCAAAAGAGAAACGGAAGGAAGGAAAAGGAAGAGAAGCAAAGGTGGGGGGTAGGGGGAGGGTAGAGGAAGCCATCAATAAAGGGAAAGACCGCAGACCATGAGAAGCAAGTCTAACAGAGTCTGAGTCCCAGAAGGAGGAGAAATACAGGAAATAGCACACTGCTAGGCGGGGAGAAGAGATGCGATGCCCAAAGTAATTTTAAGAAGAGGAAGGCAAAGAGAAATTTGGAGAGCTCTTTGAAATCACAAAACACGGTAAAAGAATGTTTTAATAATTAATAATAATTAAATATGCAGCCCATCTTAATGTTAATATTTTGTAAATATTCTGTCTAAAAGCTAGTATAAGTCTGCCATCCTAGAAGAGAAACAATGTAAGCTTTGGTACAGGGGATGAAGGGAATGCAGTTGTTCAAATGTAGTTGTTCAAAATACATAAAATGAGGTAAAGAGGATATAGGATCATTAATAAGAACTGGGGAAGACAAAAGAATCTGATTTCAAATTCAACAACTCTCACTGAAGCACCTACTATAACTGAGGTCTGTACGAAGACAAACATACACGCAGAAAGGAATTGCAGATGTGTCTGGGAAAATGATAACAGAGTTGGAAGTAACCTAAAAGTAACCTGTGAAGCATGAAATATTTAGAGTCAATCTGAAAGAGAATGGAATTAGATAAATATATTAATAGTCTGGAACATAAGTATAGAAAAGTAGGTCTGCAGAAGTAGTAAAACGTGTTGACAAATAGTAATTAAGGTTGAAAAAATGAGACTTACACTACTTTTTCTAATTATATCATTCATTGATTGTTTATTCATTCTTCTAGTTGTTCAAGCATCAAATAGGTACTTTAGGTTGACTCTGTACCCAGCCCTGGGCCGGGTGCTGGAGTTTCAAAGTCAGGTAACAAAGAGTCTCTGCCAGTGAGACAATGGTCTCATGGGGAGAAATAGATGCATCTTAATATAGGAAAGGTAGGAAGGAAACTCACATTTTGGGGATGTCTGCTATGTGACAAGGACTGCACAGTGTGTTAAGTACTGGCACATATGACTTCACACATGATAACAGCTAAAGCCAGTTTCTTAAAAAGTGGAAAATTTGTCAGGGGCCCAGAAAATTGTTCACTCTCAATATCATAACCAGACAAAAAATTTAAAATTTAACATATTGAAAAATTGTCAAAACTTTATTTCTAATAACAAAGCTAACTTTCAAGATATCCAGTCTCACCATGCAGAAGAAAAAGGAGAGGAAAGGGGAAAAAAGGTGGGGTGGACTGGAGAGAAAAAAGTGTCACATAAGATGATGTCTGAAGTGAACCGGGCACATTCAACCTTACCAATAATTAAAGATAGCATTTTGGGGCTTCCCTGGTGGCGCAGTGGTTAAGAATCCACCTGCCAATGCAGGGGATATGGGTTCAAGCCCTGGTCCGGGAAGATCCCACATGCCACAGAGCAACTAAGCCTGTGCACCACAACTACTGAGCCTGCGTTCTAGAGCCCGTGAGCCACAACTACTGAGCCCGTGAGCCACAACTACTGAAGCCCGCGTGCTGCAGCTACTGAAGCCCGCACGCCTAGAGCCCGTGCTGCACGACAGGAGAAGCCACTGCAATGAGAAGCCCCCGCACCGTAACAAAGAGTAACCCCTGCTCGCCGCAACCAGAGGAAGCCCGTGCACAGCAACAAAGACCCAACGCAGCCAAAAATAAAAATAAAAAATAAATAAATTTTAAAAAAAGATAGCATTTTGCCTATGAAATTAGTTTAAAATGTTTACAATTATAACGTCAGTGTTGTCAAGGAAATAGGAAAAAGAGCATTCCTGTCAAAGTCAGTAAAATCGGCATGATATTTTGGAGGTAATATAGCAATATGTATAAATATGCTGAAAGATAACAAAAAATATTCTTTGACTTGGTAATCCTCTTAGCAATCTGTTCTAAGAATTTAATTACAAGTGCTTCCAAATTTTTTTTTTTTAAGTATTTGTTTATTTATTTATGGCTGTGTTGGGTCTTCGTTTCTGTGTGAGGGCTTTCTCTAGTTGTGGCAAGCGGGGGCCACTCTTCATCACGGTGCGCGGGCCTCTCACCATCGCGGCCTCTCTTGTTGCGGAGCACAGGCTCCAGACGCGCAGGCTCAGTAGTTGTGGCTCACGGGCCTAGTTGCTCCGCGGCATGTGGGATCTTCCCAGACCAGGGCTTGAACCCGTGTCTCCTGCATTGGCAGGCAGATTCTCAATCACTGCGCCACCAGGGAAGCCCCCCAATTTTTATATAAAAGGTTATTCAACATATTTTTAACATAGCATTATTTTTAATAGAAAAAAATGGAAAATAAATCAATCACGGTCTGGAAATTATGGCCCACTCCTATGCAGATATGAAGAGTCGTGGTTTTTGAAGAATATTTTAAGATATAGGGAGATACACTTGCCCTAATGTTTATTGTGGGGAAGAAGGAACCCTATAATCAATGTGATCCTAATTTTTATAAATTGCCAAATTTCAAGAGATTTGTTGTTATCTACCACTGATTTCCCCCTTGCACATTAAAGACATTCAATAATTTTGACTGAATTTCAAGAATATATGTGCAAGAAAAGGGAGTAAAATTAAACACAGAATACCAACATTAGTTTATTTTAGGTGACAGGATTATAGGTGATTCTTATTTTCTTCTGCATAATTTATTTTCAAGTTCTCTACAGAGAAGCTTTATAACTATTATGAGTGAAGAAAGTAATTTTATTGACTTGAGTTATAAAAGATGTTCGCAGAATATTTTAAAGGAGGCAAGAGAGAATTCTTGGTGGTTGTATGAATTTTTAAGAGCCAACTTCGTTAGACAAATCAGAATATTGCCTTTAAGATCATACAAGAAGATGACTCTCTGGGATGACGGGTTATAATGGGTCCTAGTGTCGGCAGCATCTTTACATTTGGTGAGAGGATGGGCAGCAAAAATGGGAACAGGGAAGCAAGGTGAGTCTGTCCATTGTATTAAAGGCAACTTGAAACTGACCTATGAATCCATCCTGGGTCCTTATTTTCTCTAGACCCTTGACTAAGAAATAAAGAGAAGTTGAGTGTAAAAACTGAGCATGCAGTTGAAGGTAGAGATGAGAGCCTTGTGTAGCCTGATTCCCGTTCTGGGTTCTGCAGGCCATGTCACCCTGGCAATAACGTAATAGGGGCCATTATTTGGTATTTGTAAATAGTACACCAGAGAAAATGGAGACAGAATCAAGAGGAACATGTGTTGCGCATACTGTGTACAGTGTATGTTTATCAAGCCTGATTGTCCTACAATATTATGACCTCCACGGGGGCAGAAAGGTTTTCTTCCTTTATATCTTCATATACTTTATCACAGGGAATAGCATGTAGTGAAGGAAGCCAGATGCAAAAAGCCACATATTGTATGACTCCATTTATGTGAAATGTCCAGGATAGGCAAATCTAGAGACAGAACGAGGGTTAGTGGTGGCCAGGGCTGGGAGCTGAGGGAAATGGGGAGTGACCATTAACAGGTAAGGGTTTCTTTTTGGGGTGAAGAAAGTGTTCTGCAATTAGATAGTGATGATGGCTGCACAGCTCTGTGAATATACAAAACTCACTGAATTGCAGGCTTGGAAGTGGTGAATTTGATGATACGTGAATTATACCTAGATTTTTTTTTTTTTAAATCATCTTTGAATGGAGTATGAGATCAGAAAGACCTATATAGAAGAGGTTTCATTGGGCAAAGGGGAGAAGCAATCTGGCAGAATCTGCCCAGTCTAACCATCCTTTAGTGACAAAACCTGGAGGAGTTTTTTAACCTTGAAATTATGGAAACAACAGAAGGAATCATCCATAGCAAATGACTCAAACTACAATGTATGTCGTAAGGACAAAGGATATTTTATTACATATATAACATTGTCATATCTATATGTGTACTTAGTATATAAAAATATATCTTAGTATCTAAAACTTACAGAACTGATTCTGATGTTCACCTTCAGTTTCTCTTCACTGAAAGGCTGATGGGGAGATTCAGGAGGGCTGCTTAGAGAGAAGTTTCTGTTATAAAACACTCTGGATTTGTCTTCCCTCTCTTCTTGTCCATCCTCTCCTATGTGTCACTCTGTTAGTGTCTTCATGACATCTGCTCTGCAATCATTATGTCTACATCCTACCCATTATTTTCTACATTTTAATGAGCGTGTTACACAAATCAAAGACATCTTTGCACCACTATTGATTGTCAACATTTGATCACAAACATTTATGTCTTCCTAAAGAACTAAATACCAGAATGAACTTAAACTGGATATGCTCATCAAAGCAAATGATTAAAAGTATTGTGTCATTAGAAGCACTTTTAGACACAATTTAATGGACTACAAAAACAAAACAATAAAAATTTTCAGGTTTTTTGGATGCAAATAAATATTAAGGCAACTATAATTCATACTTCACTAAAGAATGATGAACAGCAGAAAGCTCACCAAACTGTGACACGGTTATTGAACCATGTCAAAAACCCATATCTTTTTTTTCTCCTCTTGTGATTTTTATTTCTTCTGCATGTTAGTAGCAAGTAAGTGAGGGGAAAAAAACAAGTTACTTTAAAGAAATGAAAATTATATAACAATTTTTTCACTCCAGTGCTTATTAAAGCTTTTAAACTGGTTAAAAATTCCATATGTGGAAACTGCAAGCTAAATGTTTCTGTTAACTATGAGTGAAGTTTAAAATTCAGAACCAAGCAACAAGGATATATTGTACAGCACAGAGAAATATAGCCATTATTTTGTAATAACTTTAAATGGAGTATAATTGATAAAAATATTGAATCACTGTGTTGTACATCTGAAACTAATATAATATTGCAGATCAACTATACTTCAATACAAAACTAATAAATAAAAATAAAATTCGGAACCAGTAGGCAAAAAAAAGAATCAAGGTCACATAGATGTGATTTTTTTTAAAGCATCAATGAAATAAATTGTATATAAAAATAAATTTTAAATAAAAATATAAATAAATGAAACAGATCACTTGCAAGACTGTAGTAACTGGCAATTGGTCCTATTAAATTCTAGTTTGTTCCGGAATGTACGTATGCATATATCTTTTCCCCGCATCAGGAACAAGACATTTATAAAAAGTCTTGGCATAGACATCTTTTAATGGTGACTGAATGTTTAAGCATGAAGTCAATTCTAGAGATGCTTGCCAACCATTGTGGGGGGATAAATACTGCAAATAGTGCTTGGTACTCCCTAGCACCCAGTTTTCATGGGCTGTTATATTCTAAAGTCCTTACTACTCGGTGATGTATGTAGTCTAGTGTAACACCATTCCAGACTTGGTTCCTCTGCTTATGTAACTGATCGGTGGGCTGAAGTCCGCTAGTCCTCTATTCAGTTTGGTAAACAAGGGCTTGCCTGTCACCCTTCATTGTGCTTCTTCAAAGAAGGGTTGCCACTTTATCTGGTAACAGCTTTCTTTATGAGTGCTATTCAGGTGAAATACACCAAGGCCGTTATTTCCTTAGCACAAGAAGAGACATTTATCTTGCCACTAATGGATAATTAATTTTAAAAATGTATATTATGACACAATTAGAAAAAAAGAAAAAAAGGCAAGCTGGACAATGGGACTAAATGTCCCTTCTTCAAATTGACTCCTATTTAGCTCTTCCAATGTCATCCCAAACACAGATAAGTTTTCTTTCATGAATTGTTCTCCTGAATGATTTATATGTGTCGTGTTATCTGAGGCTCTCTCCAGTCCCCCGGTGGATTTAGCCAGCCATCAGCTGCATAATTGTTAATTTTAACACTATAAAAGGTTCTGATGCAGAAGAGATAAGGTGTTGGTGGAAGAATTAATTGAAATGTATCTCCCAATCACACTAGTCTCCCACTACTCGTTTCCCACACACAAAAATTATACTTTAGATTTAAGGTGAAAATAAATTTACATCTTTGTTACTCATAAAGCTTGGGGTCTAGTTGTGAATGGAAATGTTAATTGTTTCTAACACTCATGAAGGTTTTTCACCCTGAGAACAATTTCCGGGACTATACAGGCCACGGTCCAATGCACATTTTCGTAGGTAGGGAAGCTCCTGCAGGCAAAAGCAGACAAGAGATAGGGCGGGAAGGGAGGGTTATGGACAGGAAATGAGGGAGAGAGGAGAAATGAAGAAGACTGAGAAGAAATCAAATAATATGGGTGATTTATGACTAAATGTACAAACCTCTTTTTTATACCTCTCAATACTCATTATAATTTTACAGACTTTCTATGCAGCCAAGGAAAGCAGTATAAGCTAATTATACAGGCAACATTTTGATCCCTACACTTCCTTTCTAAGAATGTAAGTGTACCTAAGGGATGCTCTAAAAGGCCTTTGCGACAATTATATTTGGATATTTGAAGTCATAGAAAACAAAAGCATGTTAAATGTAAGTTATTGGTCACTTTTAGTTTCCAGTCTACAAATCTGAATGCTTGTGGATGCTTCTCTCAAGTCAATCAAGCAACAAACCTCTGAGTATTATTTGTGATGTGCTAGGCACAGTGAAGGGTTTGGTCCATGGAGCTCATAGACGGGAGTCTAAGAATATTTCAAGAGAAACTCGTTATATTCATTCCTTCACTCAACAAACATTTCATGAACACCTACTAAGTGCCAGGCACTGAGCCAACCTCTGTGACTGGGCTACTTATATAAACTGGGCCCTTGCCCCGAACGAGCTCCTAGAATAACTGGGCAGAGGGACAGTAAGGAAACCATCACAGGGAGTAAGAAGCCCTGGCTACTATGGGAAGCCCAGGCGAGGGGCACCAGGAATATTTTAAACTCTTACTCTCGTTGTTTTCAAATGAAAATGACACTGGATTTTGTAAATCAGGCCAATCTCTAGGCATATTTTCCTACATACCCAAACTTTCACCAGTGCCCATTTCTGCCCAGCTTGCAGTTCTAAACTGGCATATTCGGGTATGCCAATTTAGAACCCCAAAACTGTAAGGAAGCTCTTTCAAAGCCCCCTTCCCTGTAGCTGGACTTAACCAGCCCCTCTAGTCTGTTTCTCTTAAACATGAAAGCCAGAAACTGTTCAGTGGTGAAGGGTATTATCACTTGAATGACATTTTATTGCTTAGTAAAATATTAACAGTTTGCTTTCATATTGCATATTGAGTCTTCAGCAAACAAAAAGGGCATGCTCAACTTTTTTTTTTTTTTTTGGCCACACAGCAGATTCACGGATTATGTGCCTATAATTTTAGGACACAAAGGCTCAGCTTCTTAAAGCCCAAAGAAATGCCAACTGATCTGTGAACGTACTTTTATATATTATGTATTATATTAAGACATGAGAGTATCATCCAAGTCTTTCTATAATGAGGCTCAAAGATGGCCTATCTGGGGTCAGGAATGGGGAAACTTTACTCATTACTGTTGGTAGAATATAATTCCTCCTTCACGGCAATCTGTGTCTTTAATTGCATTTTCTTTTTAAAGCTCAATGTAGGTAGGTAGATCTATAGACAGAATTACAATACAGCAATTGAGAACCAATGATTTTCTAAGCCAGAGATATTAGGTATTTAATTTTGCTTTTTAAATCCATGCTATGGTGGGCTCTTATGAATACAATAGAAAAGGAGTTATGTCCTAATCAGTTTATAAGATAGTATGGAGAAAATGGACACTAGACCAACCAGATGTATAAATACAATAATACCAAGAAACCTAATCTACTGCAAACCTATAATTTAATCCTTCTATAACACAAGAGTATTGAAAACTGGCTTATGAATAGCTCAAGAATGCATGAACTGAACTTTATAGCCTTGGCTATGTTAAAAATGTTCAATTCTAACTTATAGTTTATACAAATTATTATTTAATTTTTACATAAAGAAGAAATCATGGATTATACCTAAAGAAGGGATTATTTATAAATAGTAACTTAAATATTTAAAAATAGTGCAAGACCAAGTTCTTAATGTCAGCAAGGTTGAAAATGATTTGCCCATGCATCAGGATCTGTGTGCATATGTATGTTTGTCTAACAAAAGGTAAAAATGAATGAATATAATGTGAAATAGCAAAACGTCACCTTTTAATATTTTGCTTTATTACTTGATGTGACTAACAATAGTAAAAGATAGCCAAGGTTACATTTATAAAATAATATCTACAAAAGAAGATAACCTTGTAACCAATGCAAATACTACTTGACTTTTTTCTTTTTAAGAATAATGAAAAGCTGAGCTAGTGAACACAATGCGACTTTAAAATACGGTAATAAAATAAAAAGAAGTCTGTTTATGATTTAGAAAAGATTATCTTCTAATCAAACCCAATGTTTGCAATTTATGCAAACTTTTGTTAGTGAGCTTTTGAGCTCCTCTTTCTAAAATTCAGCTCCACACTAACAGTATTTTCCTCGTGTTTCTTGTCTCCATTGGTTTTCTCATTATTTACCCACTGTCTCTCGACCTTCCTCTTTAGCCTTCCATTATTCTCTTTCATCCTTTAACCCCCCTGCCACCCCATAACTGAATGAAGTTGTCACAAACATCATCTCATCAGCTTTCAACAGCACTGCCCTTCCTAGTGTCCAGGTTAACTCTCTTTGCCCTAACATACTGGAAACACAAGAAGAGTAGGTAAGGAGGAGAGTGCCGAAGAGAAAGAAGCTTCTGAATTGCACCTCCCGGCTTTTCCACGATCTCTTTCTCAACTCCCTATAAGTAAGGAAGTTCAGATATATTTTAAGTGTATATTGCCAGTAGCATATATATAGTATGTACATTATAGTTATTTGATCAATAATGATATGTCTAATGGAAGCCAATCGAGTGAAAGTAAAACATCTCAGCTGTTGTGTTGGTTTCCTTACTTTACTGGATAATATAACAGAAGGAAAAGTTCAGGGTCTGAAAACTTCTCAAATGGAATAAAAACATAAGTGCTAACTGCATCAGAGATAGATCCTGGCTATGAAAGTGGGAGTAAACACATACAGTACACATTGGAATGAAACGGTCACGTGTTTGTGATGGTGATGAAGGAAGCACTAAATAAGGGTTTTGGTCTCTGCAGATCATGGTCATGTTTTGTGTTCAGTATATAAGTGACTCCTGACAATTTTTAAATCTCTCCATATCAAATCCAAATATATCATCAGTTTAGCAGGAGTTCCATTTGATATCTCTACACGTGTATGTGTTTCAGAGACCATCTGCCTTGCAGTCTTATTTGCTTATAATATTTTTCTGAACAATCTGAAGAGGGACTTCAATGTCATCAAATTAAGAAAATATAACACAGTGACCACAGATATACCAAAATGGTTTGGTGGAATTTGGATCAATAAAGGATAGAATGGTTAAACACTATTATTTGTGGGGGTTTTTTGTTAAATCTGAATACCCTCAGGGGAATTGAACAAAAGTGGGGTTATAAAGATGTGGCAATGTACCTAAATCACTTTACCAAAACTTTTTTGCAGAACGTAAAAAGTACCTTTCAAGCAGCTGTAACTGGGTCTCAAAAATAATACAACAATACTAACTGAAGTCTAATTAAAGTGGCTATATGATGGCAGAGTGCATAATATTTGGGATGTGAATAGGCAAAATAAATTTTTTAACAGACATTTAAAGATCTAAAATTAAAAATGGGAAAAGAACTCGGTTATTTCAGCAGGTTGTTTGGCTCTCATTTCCAGTCCTACTTCCTCTCCAAACAAACTAACCAAGAAATAAGCAGCATGAAAAAATAAATAAACAAGTAACATGAAAACAAGAGGGAAGGAAACTGTTTAGATTACAAGATACTAAAGAGAAGCAATCATATGTAACATGCGAGGCTTGTTGGGATTCTGATTTGAGTAAATCCGCAATTAAAAAAAAAAAAATTGGGGGGCTTCCCTGGTGGCGCAGTGGTTGAGAGTCTGCCTGCCAATGCAGGGGACACGGGTTCGAGCCCTGGTCTGGGAAGATCCCACATGCCACGGAGCAACTGGGCCCGTGAGCCACAATTACTGAGCCTGCGCGTCTGGAGCCTGTGCTCCGCAACAAGAGAGGCCGCGATGGTGAGAGGCCCGCGCACCGTGATGAGGAGTGGTCCCCGCTTGCCGCAACTGGAGAAAGCCCTCGCACAGAAACGAGGACTCAACACAGTCATAAATAAATAAATAAATAAATAAATAAAAGAATGTGAATTTCTAAAAAAAAAAAAAAAAAGAAAAGAAAAAAAAAAGTTTTAATAAAAAAAAATTTTTTTTAGAGAAAATGGATATAGACTGGGTATTAGCTTACACTGAATAATTATTGCAAATTTTGTTGAATGTGCTAGGATATTGTGGTTCTGCTGAGAAAAAAAAAAAGTATGTATCTTTTGGAGACACATCCTGAAGTATTATTCCTGGAGAGATTACATGATCTCTTGGATTTGCTTTAAAATACTATAGAAAAAAAATGTGGGATAACTAGATTAAAAAGATGGCAGAATGTTGATAATTATTGAAGCTGATGATAGGCTCGTCGTACTATTTTCTCTGCTTTTGTTTCTGTTTGAAGATTTTTGTAACACAAGAATGAAAAATAAACAATAGCTAAAACTCTCGACAATCTTCCAGGCCAGAAGTAGAATCCCCATGGTGCTGGCAGGAAAGGTAGGATGGTGATGATTTCCAGGTTAATTATTAGGGGACAGAAGCACAAGGGTCATGTGGCTGCCATTCCTCAAGCCAGTTCTCAGCTTCTTCCTTTACTGGCACCATCACGGGGCACATTTCTAGCACTCCATCAGTTTCAGGACCGTGCAGCTTAGCTTCCAAGCAACCAAAACTTTCCCCAGACATCTTGTTGGTAATGGATTAAACACACTCTAGCTGTGGGGTTAAAGGTTAACACCTTCAGTAGGTGCTCACGCCTGCAACTCTCTCACATGCATGCGTGCACACCTAGGGACTGTTAGACCATCCTGAATCCTTGTGGATAGAACGTGAGATTATCCGTCCTATGGCTACTAATCCTCACTCCCGGCTTCCATACCCCTCCTTACAACAGTTTAACCTCTGAGTCCATGTGTGTGGTGTTTCTGTCTTTAAAAGTGTCTCAGCATTCAGTGTGTATCATTGTCTCTTCAAAGACAGGTGTGACTGCCAGTCTTCCCAGGGTGGAAGCCGTGGGCTGTACTGAAGAACGCTGTGATATTCACCACATGATGTTGAATACAAACACCCCTACCTTTCCTCCCTGAGATCCTGTATGCACTCACTGTGAAGTGTCATGTGTTTCCTGTCTAATGCCTGGATTCACTTTCCCTGAGACGCCGCTGTACTGAGGAAGGAAAATTTCCCCACTGACCATCTGGTTCGTGCCCTGACAGCTTGTTTGCCTGTCTGGCCACACCCTGGTCAATAGTTCTGTCAAAGGAATCAGAAAAGAATAATGACCGTAGCTCATTATCTAATTGTCAAGGCTTTGGTAGATGGGTGACCTTAGAGCTAACCTATGTAAACAGTATGAGCTGTGCTTTCCCTCTTGTCTTTTAGAATTTTTACCTAAATTCTCAGAGTCTGGGTCTCCTTATCTGCAAAATGAAAAAAAAAAAAGTACAAAAAAGTACATACTTCCTAAAGTAGTTATGAGTATTAAATGAGCTCATTTGAGTACAACTTTTAGCACAGATTTCAACATGTAGTTCTCAATAATATAGAAGAAAGAGGAGGAGAAAGAGGAGAAGGGAAGAGGAGGAGAAGAAGCATGATACATGCCCTAAAATAAGTAGAAATAAATTATAACATCTGGTTGGCCATTAATAAGTGAAATTATCTTCTTCTTGCAAAAATATACTCATTATCTGAGTCAAAATAGCAGCACTGGTACCAGGGAAAATGTTGAGTTTTGATCCATGAGAAAAATTCTTAAGAATCACAAAACTCTGTAGATATCCATTGCCTGAAATCTGACAGTGGGATGGTCATAAGAAGTTATTTTGGGGACTAAACTTTAGGAAGCCTATCTGAGTATCTTTTAAATTCTTCTCTCTCCTCACCCTTATCTGTCTTCAATGCAATAAAAAGAAAGCCCTTTGCATTCATGACTTTAATTGAATCTTTGATGAATTCCCCTTGCTGATTGGTATATGGTAGTGTATTTCTACTTATGGTTGTTATAAGAGAGTACCTAGACTGGATGGCTTAAACAAAAGATATTTACTTTTAGGACTTCCCTGGCAGTCCAGTGGTTAAGCCTCTGCTTCCACTGTTCAACCTAATTACCTACCAAAAGCCCTACCTCCAGACACTACCACACTGGGGATTAAGACTCCAACACAGGGATCTGGGGAGGACATAAACACTTAGTCCATAGCAGGTAGCTATTATTATTGTTGTTGTTGTAAAGACTGCTGAGAACTGGAAGTCAGAGAAGAACCAAAAGCAAAAAAAAGAAGGAATGAAATGGCTTTTAACGTTTGCCTAGGAGTAGAATTCATTCTAGACTCTGGAACTGACCTGAACCTACCGGTAGGGGGTTAAGTGGCCTAAGCTTCAAGTTAAAGGAGTGGAAGGAGAGGAAGCCAGGTGGGCCCTTATGGGTGCTAGCACCAGTAATTCATTTTTTGAGTAGAGAGGCATCTGGATTTTTGTCCAAACTTTTAAGTATTTAACATTCTAAGAAGCAGAAAACTGTCTAGAAAATACAAGAAAGACAATTGGTTCAGATGTCACAATTATCATAACAAAACTTAAGATATATGGCAACAGGATTTTTTCACTGTAATTTTCAGAGAAGACAAAAGCTTTCAAGCCATTCGCATCAGTAGCCAGCTGTGCTGTCACCTTCTCAATCAAGCACAAGACTAAGCTCTTTCTGTGCAGGGAACAGTGTGAATGTTCTCCACACCAGATACCCTTTCCTGTACCCAGTCACCATGGAAATACTGTTGCACATCCGTACCAGTCATGTGACACAATGTTTTCCTATAAGCCACATGAGTGTAACAGAATGAACTTTAAAAAAAATGCTTACCAATAGCCAGACGCTCCCCAAATCACACATTGATTATGGATAGTGCATTCTCTTTTTCTGATTTTCTCTATGTTGTATTACGTGTACAATTTTAGATGGTATGATGATCAAGATGATTAGGACAAAGACCAAATTTTACTATTTTTCTCTGAGCCAACTCAGGCCCTTTTAGCTGAGCAGAGCTTACCTAAAGCACATTTCTCTGTTCCTGGCTTAGCCTTGAACTATTTGCCATACCTACTCCATACTCTAGGCCCCTCAACCTGCTCTGTCCTTCTTTGCAATCATCCACAGTAAATGCCTGAATCATTAACATCCGAAAGACTAGTTCTTCTTTCTTTGAAGACAGATCTCCCAGGAGGTGAGGGTAAATGTTTGCATTCTATCCTCCTTACACAGAGAAGAAAAATAAAAACAAAGATGTTGCCTTCTATAATAAAGCAGAGCAGCCAACGAGGGCCACAGTCATAATTCTCACTGTGCTGGCCATGTTCACAATTGCCCTCAATGACGCCCAAAGCTTATTTCCAGGAACCTGTGGATATGTTACCTTACATGGCAAAAGGGCCTTTGCAGACGTGATTACGTTAATGTCTTTGAGATACAAGGGTTATTCTGGATTATCTGGGTGGGCCCAACATAATCGCAACAGTCCTTCTAAGACGGAAGCAGGAGAGTCCGCGGCAGAGAAGGAGATGTGACCATGGACGCAGAAGTTGGAAGGATGCAGGGACAAGAGGCAAGAAGTGCAGGTGGCCTCTAGAAACTGGAAAAAGCAAGGAAACAGACACTTTCCTAGGGATTTGAGAGACTTTGAAAAGCCAGTGGCAGAAAGGAGTCACCTCAGGCTGGGAGAGAGGACGGGCCGCATGTATGAGAAGAACCCATGAGTCCTGGAGCAGCAAGGCTGCCAGGGACATGGTCCCCTAGTAAGCCTGTTATTTACCTAATGATCTCAGCTCTGAATCACCCTTATATTTTTCTACCTATGATACAGGAACTGGGATTCTGCAAATTTCATTTCCCAGACTCCTTGGTCATCTGGCATCCTTGCTATGTTCTGCCATAGGAGGCTCTGGGGCAGATTGAAAGATCAAAGGAGGGGGGAATAATCTCCCCCCCTCTTGTTTTGATCTTGTCAACATGACCCCAGCAACAGCAGTTGGCCTCAGCTTTCATCTTCTTTTGATGCTACCAACACCAGCTTCATTGTTCCACGTGGTACCTCCCACTCAGAAGTCTGAGAATAGACTCTGCTGGACCCCTTCCAGGCTCCTAGATCCTGGTACCCCCATTTCCCTTTTATTTTTCTAGTGCTAGGGGTAGTAGTGGCTTCCTATAGTAAGTATGTCTTTTCTCAGTGATCCCTGTTCGCTCTGTCAGTCTTTCATCACTTGTGAAACAAATTCCATATCAAGTCCCTTCTATTTGAACAACCTAGCGTGGCTTCTGCTTTCCTGATGAGACCTGACTGATATCCAAGTCCCATACTTGACTCAGACCCCTGAGTCCCAGACACAGCATTGGAAGTCACAGAGGGATCTGAGGGGTTGAATGGCACTGCATACAATCCAAGAATTTGATGAGACCCCCAGAACAACTGATGTTCACATTCTGCCACCTTGGCTGTCCTCAAAGCTGAGATCAAATTCATTCATGGAAAATAAAGAGAAGCAGCAGTTTCTTCACACCTGAGCATGCACACTGAGGTGAAAAACAGCTACACTATTATTAAAAACCATCTCCTCAGGCAAATACATTTTCTTGCCTCTCAGTTCTTGAGATAATCATAAATATGCCCAAATTTCCCACATTTGGTATTCATTTCTTTAAAAAAAAAAATAGAAGTTTAGGGCTTTTATTTCAAGAACTAATCTTCCAGGCTGCTACATTTTTTATTCTTATTTTTCCTTGTCCTCATTTTAGAAACCATGTAAACATATATTGTCTGGCTAAGTTGTAAGCATCTTTATAAGGCGTATTAAATGATTTTAGGCATGAAGTAAAGTTTTAATTTATTAGTTATTAATTAGCTTCCCCATTCAGTCTATTAGCAAATATTATCCACTTAATTTTCTGTATATCTTTCAAATCATTCACTTCATTCCATCCTCACACACACCCAGTGCAGACCATCTAGATACTTCATAGACTTCCAGTTTACCCTCTGCCCCACAGCCAGTGTCATTGTTTTAAAGACAAATCCAATTCAGCTTAGATAGCCTGCTATTGTCTGTAGGCGAAGTAGCCATCTCTTTAAGCAGCTGACATAAGGCTCTCTGTGGTCTCCCTCCCTCCCGTCCAACCTCATTTCTATCTACTTTTGGCCTTGAATTCTGGCCATGTTGGACTTTTATAAGTTCCTCAAACCCCTTAGGCTATCTCTTGTCCCTGGGCTTTGAACATGTTTTTACCACTTTCTAGAACTTTCTTCCCATACCATCCCCTTTTAAACTGTTTCTTTTCAGTTAACTCTTACTCATCCTTCAAGTTGCAGCATCGAGTTCACTTCCTCATGAAAATCTTCTTTGAAAGATCCCCTATTCCACAAGGGTTGATTAGAAAATTCTGATTTATATCCCTACAGCAGTCTATGCTTTCTCTTTCATGAAAGCCATCGCTCTTGTTATTATTTGTTTAAATGTATGATACTTTCATGAAGGCAGGAATTATGTCTACCAGGTGCACTGTTTCTAAAACAATGCTTCACACTTAGTAGATAATCAAGAAATATTTCCTGAATTAATGAAGAAATGATCACTTCAACTATGTCATTTAAAATCTTGGGATTTTAGGGCAGAAAAAATATCCTTAGAGATTACCAAATCCAATCCTTTCATTTTATGAATAAGAAGTTAATAGTATGTTTAAGAAAAGTCATATAGTTCCTTATAGTTACAAAGTGTTTTAAGCATAATGAATAAAAAAATTGAGTGAAGAAATAATGGCAGAGGCAGATCTAGAATTTACCTCTAATTTTGAAATATTACCCTTGGAGATTCCATATAATTCCATGGACATTGATAAATTACACCAGCACTAAGAAAATAATTGCATCTACTAATAATTTGAGTTCTTGTAGTTTTTCATAAATTATATGTCAGCTTTTCACAGACGAATATTCCTTCTTAAGTTAATTCTCAATGCATTCAATCATAATATTTTTAACCTTTAAGCAGAATTTCCTGTCTCATATAATAAGGTCTGTATTTCCTCTATGCATTCTTTCATGCCATAGGAATAGTGCTCTCTCTTATTTATTATTTATCTAATAATATCTCCCTTTGTGTTGATAAAAATGCCTGAATAATTCACATAATAGTGGTGATAAATTTATACATATACCCTCTCTTAGCCCCATCTCAATAGGCAATTAATTTAAGGAATTAAAATGCTAAACTAGAAATAGTCACACAGTGCAAAAGAAAGTAATTAAGAAAGAATAGAGGAACAAAAAGGCATGAGACATATAGAAAATAAAAAGTAATTTGGCAGACATAAATTCAAGTATATCAATAATAACATTAAATTCTAATTGGTTAAATGATCTAATCAAAAGGCAGAGATTGTCAGACTGGATTAAAAAAAAAAAGACCCAAGTATATGATGTATTTAGGCGATACATGTCAGATCCAAAGATTCGAATAGGTAAAAAGTTAAAAGGATTGAAAAAGATACATTCTGCAAATAGCAACCATAAGAAAACCAGAGTGTATATATTAATATCAGACAAAATATACTTTAAAAAATTTTGATAGAAATATAAATAGAGATATTATATAATGATAAAAGAGTCAATAAATCAGGAAGATATAGCAATTATAAATATGTATGTACCTAACAACAAAGCCCAAAATACATAAAGCAAAAACTGACAGAATTGAAGGAAAAGATGAACAATTCAACAATAATACTTGGAGACTTTAATACCCCACTTTCAATAATAGATAGAAAAACTAAAATATTAAGAAATATAAAACTTGAACAACACTATAAACTAACTAGACCAAATAGACATCTATAGAACACCCCACTCAGTAACAGCAGAGTATACATTCTTTTCAAGTGCCAATGGAATATTCTCCAGGATACCATATGATACATCATGAAACAATCCAAAATAAATTTTAAAGTTTTGAAATTATACAAAGTATGCAAATCACATCGAAACTACAATGACAAACCATTTCACACTAACTAGGGTAACTGTAATCAAAAACACAGATAATAATAAGTTGACCAGAATGTGGAAAACTTGGAACACTCATACACTGCTAATAGGAATTTACAATGATACAATTGCTTTGGAAAATAGACAGTTAGCTAAGGCAGCTATTATTATTTTCATTTTGTGGATGAGGAGTTCAACAAAAGGTTAAACACAGAGTTACCATATGACCAGCAAGTTCACTCCTAGGCATATATACAAGAAAAATTAAAATGTATGTCCACACAAAAACTTCTACATAAATGTTCATAGCAACATTCTTCATAATAGCCAAATTATAGAAACAACCTAAATGTCTATCAAGTGACTAACTGATAAATAAAATATGGTATACTTATACAATGGAATATATTTAACAATAAAACTGAATAAACCATTGCTACATGCTACAACAATAAAACTGAATAAACCATTGCTACATGCTACAACAATAAAACTGAATAAACCATTGCTACATGCTACAACAATAAAACTGAATAAACCATTGCTACATGCTACAACATCCTACCACCATGAAAACACGGTGCTAAGTGAAAGAAGCCTCTCACAAAACCCCACTTATTAAGTTACTATATTTATATGATATGTCCAGAATAGGCAAATCTATAGAGACAGAAAAGAGATTAGTGGTTGCCTAGGGCTGAGTGGAGGTGAAGCAGCTAGGGAATAATGGGAGTGATTCCTAATAAATATATGTTTTCTTTTTGTAGTGATAAAAATGTTCTAAAATTGATTGTTGTAATGATTGCACAACTCTGTGACTATGCTAAAACCCATTGACTTGTACACCTCAAATGGGTGAATTTAGGTATGTAGATTATATCTTAATAAAGAAGTTATTATATCAAAATGGATTAAAGACCAAAATGGAAGACTGGATACTGTAAAACTGCTAGAGGAAAACATAGGCAGAACACTCTTTGACAATATTTTTTTGGATCCATCTCCTAAAGTAAAGGAAATAAATGCAAAAATAAACAAATGGGACCTAATTAAAGGACACAGCAAAGGCAACCGTGGACAAAACAAAAAGACAACCTACTGAATAGGAGAAGATATTTGCAAATGATATGACCGATAAGAGATTAATATCCAATATATATAAACAGCTTATACAAGTCAACATCAAAAACAAACAACCCAATTAAAAAATGCGCAGAAGATGAAAAGACAACCTATGGACTGGGAGAAAATATTTGCAAACGATGCGATCACCAAGGGCTTAATTTCCAAAATATATAAACAGCTCATACAACTCAATAACAAAAAAACAAACAACCCAATCAAAAAATGGGCAGAAGATCTAAATAGATATTTCTCCAAAGAAGACATACAGATAGCCAATAGGCACATGAAAAGATGCTCAACATCACTAATTATTAGAGAAATGCAAATCAAAACCACAATGCAAATCAAAACCTCATACCAGTCAGAATGGCCATCATTAAAAAGTTTACAAATAACAAATGCTGGAGAGAGTGTGGAGAAAAGAGAACCCTCCTACACACTCAGTGGGAATGTAAATTGGTGCAGCCATTATGGAAAACAGTATGGAGGTTCCTCAAAAAACTAAAAATAGAGTTGCCATATAATGCAGCAATCCCACTCCTGGGCATATATCCAGAGAAAACTCTAATTCGAAAAGGTACATGCAACCCTATGTTCACAGCAGCACTATTTACAATAGCCAAGACATGGAAACAGCCTAAATGTCCAATGACAGATGAATGAGTAAAGAAGATGTGGTATATATACACAATGGAATACTACTCAGCCATAAAAAAGAATGAAACAACGTCATTTGCAGCAACATGGATGGACATAAAGATTATCATACTGAGCGAAGTAAGTCAGAAAGAGAAAGACAAATACCATATGATAGGGGCTTTCCTGGTGGCGCAGCGGTTAGGAGTCCGCCTGCCAATGCAGGGGATGGGTTTGAGCCCTGGTCTGGGAGGATCCCACATGCCACGGAGCAACTAGGCCATGAGCCACAACTACTGAGCCCGCGTGCCGCAACTACTGACGCCCATGCACCTAGAGCCCATGCTCCGCAACAAGAGAAGCCACCGCAATGAGAAGCCCGGGCACCGCAACGAAGAGTAGCCTCCGCTCACCACAGCTAGAGAAAGCCCGTGTGCAGCAATGAAGACCCAACGCAGCCAAAGATAAATAAATAAAATTTTTAAAAATACCATATGATATCACTTATATGTGGAATCTAAAATATGACACAAATGAACTTATTTATGAAACAGAAACAGACTCACAGACATAGAAAACAAGCTTATGGTTACCAATTTTTCCAAAGAGGAAATGCAGATGGCCAACGGGCACATGAAAAGATTCTCAATATTGCCAATCATCAGGGAAATGCAAATCAAAACCACGATGAGATAACACCTCACACCTGTCTGTCATCAAAAAGAACACAAATAACAAATGTTGGTGAGGATGCAAAGAAAAGGGAACACCCATACACTGTTGGTGGGAATGTAAATTGGTGCAATCACTGTGGGAAACGTTATAGAGGTTTCTCAAAAAACTAAAAATAGAACTACCATATGACCCAGCAATTCCACTCCAAGCTATATGTTTGAAAAAAACAAAAACACTAATTCGAAAAGATACATGCATTCAGTGTTCACAGCAGCATTATTTACAATTGTCAAGATATGGAAGCAACCTAAGTGTCCATCAACAAATGAATGGATAAAGAAGCTGTGGAATATATATATATCATTAAATATATATACACAATAGGATACTACTCAACCATAGAAAAACAAAATTTTGTCATTTGCAGCAACATGTATGAACTTGGAGGGCATTATGCTAAGTGAAATAAGTCAGAGAAAAACAAATACTGTATGATATCACTTATATGTGAAATCTAAAAAATACAACAAACTAGTGAATATAACAAAAAAGAAGCAGACTCACAGATACAGAGAACAAACTAGTGGTTACCAGTGGGGAGAGGGAAGGGTGAAGGAAAATAGAGGGGTAGGGAAGTAAAAGGTAAAAACTATGAGCTGTAAAATAAGCTACAAAGATATATTGTACAACATGGGAAATATAGCCAATATTTTATAATAACTATAAATGGAGTTTAACCTTTAAAAATTGTGAATAACTATATTGTACACCTGTCACATATAATATTGTACAGCAACCATACTTCAATTTTTTAAAAAGTTATTATAAAAAAACCATCCTCCTCATACGACATGATAATTCGCTTTGATAGATGACTGAGTTCTGGAGCTAGGGAAAGAGAAGGGTGTTGAGAATCAGTGATTGTGGAGGAGATAGAGTAAACAAGCCTGATAATGTACCTTAAAGTAAAAACAAACATCCTGTGGGAAAAAGTAGCATGAACGGTTCTAGCCAACTCAACCTCAAGAGATTTCTCCTTATCAAGCTTCTTCCCTTACTCCCCCAGGTCAGCCAGATACACCTCTGATTCTACTCTTGGTTTGGCTAGGTAAGAGATATTTTATCTGAAAAAAGTAACACTTTACTATTTATTTGCATTGCCTCATTTCATTCTAATCTTCACAACAACCTTATGAGTTAGCTAAGACAGGTATTATTATTTTCATTTTACAGACGAAAAGACGGAGGCTCCAAATGTTAAGCTAGCAATGAGTACAAAGCCAATGTGGAACTCAAACAGGAACGCTGGATTCCCAGTTCAGTGTTCCTTATATTGTGCTGCTCTTATCTGCCTTTTAAACACATATTGTTTATCCTGTATGATAGTGTCCTATTCAGAGTGTTTATAATTAAAAACTCATTAACTGCAGTATGTATTTTAATTGATGGACTCTGCTGGTGTCAGAAACCACAAAACCACTGATTCATCAGATTGAGAAGGAGTTCAGTCAGCTATGGAATTTATTAATCCATCTCTGCAGACATTACTAATATTCTCCTTAAGCAACATATCCTCGAAAAGAGATGAAAGCAAAAGATCATGGCTAAAGCAAAGGGAGTGGAACCCCACCAAAGAAATATCATTGAAATGTATTGTTACATGTTGATTTTTTGGTAAAGCTTTTGTGTCCTCTAGCGATGTATTCTGCTTCTATTTAAAAATATGTATATATCATTGTTAGATGTGTAATTGGCTCTCATAAAATATTATTATTTTCTCAGTCCAATGAAGAGAATTTATTCACCTATATTTCAAAATAATAAAATTAGAAATTAAGAGCTTGAAAAGAAGAAGAAATGTAATCTTGAATATAACCTCTAAAACTGGAGCTATGTTTAGAGACTCTAGAATCTTCCTGACACTAGAATAATATTACCAAGGAATATACAATATTTGAAGTCTCTGTGTTCATCTTTTTAATTTAGATATTCTAATACTCTAGATTTGGAGCATTGATTTTTTTTAAAGGATTTCCTGTCAACTATAATCATACAGGTGAAAAGGGACATGTGGGTCATAGAAAGTTGGTCTCTCTCCTTGTGGAAAGCAAAGGGTTTATGCCTGACTGGCTAATCCCAGAAAATCTGGAAGAGAAAACTTAATTTGATCTAGGCAGTGACTGACGAAAGGCTAATTTTTTTTTTCCAGGATTGAAAATTAAGGTCCATTATTGGGAACCAGAAGAGATTACAGCAGAGAGACCCCAGCTTTGCATAGGGTATCCTAGCTTCTTCCTCTTCCTCCTCCCAAAACTGGCTTTAATTTCATCAGGGTGGGGTCAGGGGCTGCCAACTATAGAATTTCTCCAGCTGTTGAGCCATTCCCCTTGCACCAAGAAAAAGTCTTCTCCTGCAGGCTTCCTCCTTTGATAGTTATGGATTTATTAAATCTGGCTTCTCTGGGTTAAAGGGAACTAAGAAATATTCAGCAGAATCAACTTGTAAAGTAGTAAATTGGTTTGTTTAGTTAATTATGTACCTCTGGACTTTGATGTCCAGATGAAGGCTGTCCCAGTTATCCACTGCTGCACACAAGCTATCCCAAAACTTAGTGGCTTAATATAAGCATTTTATTATAAATCATGATATTGTACAATAGGTCAGATATTTGGGCAGGGCTCAGCTGGGTGATTCTTCTGTCCCACAAGGTATGGCATAGGTTGTTTGGTGGTATTCTGCTGGTGGATGAGCTTCTCTGGAGGATCCAAGACAGTGTCCAGAAGGTTTGAATTGACGGGTACTGACTATCACAAAATATCTCTAAACAGGTGGTCTCAGACCAATGGGAATTTTCGCATGGCAGCTCAGGGCTCCCAGAGACCAAGCGACCCAGGTGGAAGCTGCAAGGCTGCTTACAACCAAGACTCAGAAGTCCCAGAATGACACTTTTGCTGTTTCCTATTGACCAAGCAAGTTGCTAAGGTAAGCCTAGGTTCATAGGGTAAGTTATCAGACCACTTCTTAATGAAGGAGTAACAAAGAATTTGCCTCAATTTTTAATCTATCATAAAGTCTAGCCATTGAGCACAGATTGCTGGAAGCAGTCAATTAAGTTTCTATGGTAACACAAAATTAAAGATTCACACACTTACTCCTCAGCCTGCCACCTCAACTCCATGTAGACTTAATTGCAATAATTCTTGAAAAGTAGTGCAGTGTGAATGAATGCTCATAGTAGCTTTCTTCACCCACCCCCACACAAACAAATTTTGCCTCTCTGATCATTACCTTAAGCATTGTAGAGTCACCCAAACACAGTCCTGCCTCAAAGACTGTGCCTTGTACTCCTAGATAGAGCCCCTCAGTCCCAGCTCAGAAACCCAGAACTCTACTTATCTAAGAAAAAAGATCAAAAATATGACCAGGGTCTTCCCTGGTGGTGCAATGTTTAAGAATCCGCCTGCCAATGCAGGCAACACGGGTTTGAGCCCTGGTCCGGGAAGATCCCACATGCCATGGAGCAACTAAGCCCATGCGCCACAACTACTGAGCCTGCACTCTAGAGCCTGCTAGCCACAACTACTGAGTCCGTGTGCCACAACTACTGAAGCCCACGTGCCATGCTCTGCAACGAGAAGCCACCACAGTGAGAAGCCTGCGCACCACAACAAAGTGTAGCCCCCGTTCGCGCAACTAGAGAAAGCCTGGGCAGAGCAACGAAGACCCAACACAGCCAAAAGTAAATTTATTAAAAAAACAAAACAAAACATGACCAATTCTCAGTTTATGTCACTAAACTATTCTGTACTTATCAATGGAACCAGCATAATTTGAGGATAATGAAGGACATTCTCTACCCCAGAATGAAAACATTAATTTCTGGGGTGAGGAGAAGTTGTCAGTGGGTGGGAGTTTCATTTATTTTGTGTGTGTGTGACAAAAATAATACAAAAATAAATTTTTGATGTAAAATATCAAACACTACAGAAGCGTATATATAGAACCTAAGTTGGCTCAGGTTGCCATAACAAAATACCTCAGACTGGGTGGCTTAAACAACAGAATTTTTTTTTCTACAGTTCTGTAGGCTGGGAAATCTAAGATCAAAGTTCCATCAGGGTTCTCTCCTCCTGGCCTGCAGACAGCCACTTTATCCTCACATGGCCTTTCTTCGTTCAAAGTTCACTCAGACAGAGTAAGGAAGCTCTCTGGTGTCTCTTCGTACAAGGACACTAACCCTATGGGCTCAGGGCCCCACCTTTATGACCATATTTAATTTTAATTACTTTCTTAGAGTCCCAATCTCCAAATACAGCCATTCTGGGGGTTGGGGCTTCAACATATGAATTTGGAGAGGATACGGCTCAATTCAGTCCATAGCAGAAGTTCAGAGCAAAATCTTTGTCACCCTTCACCTGCCCTCTTCCCAAGCCCCCGTTTTGTGACTCAAATGTGGTGTTGGAAAGGGGCTGCTCTTGGCACACCTCAGAGTCTGACATACTTGAGAGCTCCTTGAGGATTCATTGCCCCAGATCCAAATGCATTAAAAAAAATTTCTTTTAGCAAATCCAGTGTATTACATCAAATACAATCATCAGTCCTTTAAGTATTCCATTCATTTTATAAAAATATAAGAGTGTATGTTGATTTAATTCAACTGTAAATTTTCATTTTTATAGTCAAGGAACTTTAAAAACCAGAGGTGAAACAACTTCTATAGTCAAAATTTAAAAGCTGTTGCCTTTGTTACAGACATGTCCGCAATAGCAATTTAAGATTAAGGACTTAAATAATGACCAAATTATTTGTGGGTGGGACAGAGTAGCTTATACTTGAAATATCCTGATGATAGAGGGTAAGCATGTGGGAGTTTCACTAGGGGTATCAAAAACATTACTTAAGTTGTCTCACTTCCAGCACTACTCTAGACATCATTAAGATTAATTAATTAAATAATTAATTAAGATTAGCTTAATAATCCTGTACCTGAATCATGCAGTTAAATCCTCAACCTCTCCTTGGCTGTGCACACACAGACTTAGAGCATGTGGTTGATTCATTCATTCAACAATTTACTGAGCACCTATTCAATACCAGGAGCCTCTCTATGTACTAAGGTATCAAGATCAAATAAGATATGGTCTCTGCCCTTAAGATGTTTAAAGTTAGGTAAGGAAACACCAAGAGGTACTGACACTAGAATAATAGTTGGTCCAGGGTATGGAGAAGCATAAAGCTGGGTGTAGTCAATCAGCTTCTTGGAGGTACATTTATAGAAAAAGCAACTTCAAATTATTATTAATGAATCAATCAGATAATATTTTCTTGTCAGGCTGTTGCCAGCCTCTTAACTCACTCCCATATGCCCCAATGATAGAGGCAGAGTTTTATTAAAAAGCAAGCCCTGTGACACAGTGAAAGCCCCCTTTGCCTCAAGTAAATAAAGACAAATTTTTATCAAACACAGAGCTTTGTTTGACAGCATTGGATTTATTTGCTAGCAGACAATGTACAGGCATAAACGTCAAATACTGTTTTCAAAGTGCATTGAAAAGCGGCGCTGCAGGCATGCCTGTGACCGTAGGGCCTGGCCACTCCTGACTACGGCCTGGAATGTGAAATTGGAGGCTGATAGTGAACAAAAGGACACGTCAACTAGGAAGTTAGTGTATAGAAACACTTTAGTGGACAAACAAAGCATTAAAATACAATTCGGCTCTACAAATACCAGGGGGGCGATAAGTCCACTGAGGTCATGAGTCAACTTTTCAGGCAGCTGGAACGATTGGATGGCGATTGCTATCAGACAAACCACCATCCTTTAATGCTTCTGATTCCTACCTTGTGCCCTCTTACCACATTCAAGTCTCAAAAATTAGAAGGAATTATGGCATTTGCTTGCTTCTGGGATATTTTACCCTGTCTCTAGGGAAAGGGAACATTATGCTGCTGAGTAAAGCAAACGTCCCCGTTTAGGAATGGACTATGTGGAGGGATGGGGGCGTGGCCTCTCCTAGACACACTGAGACCTAAGGCTGGACCAAGCAGTCACCCTCCCTGTAGGTGGCACAAAAAACCAGGGGAAATTGTCCCACAACCCAGCGCCTAGTGGTGCAGGTACAGAGGCTGAAGTTTTCCTAATGCAAGGAATGCAAAATAGCACAGTGGCGTAAAAACAAGTTGGGGCAAATAGTCTAGCACGGCAATCCGGCAGGTGGTAAGCAACTGTACTTGGCAAAAACCTCTGCTTGTCTGATAAAGGAATGGAGGATGGAGAAATTTATACCAATGGAGTTATTCCTCTAGTATGCAGGGTTCGTGGACCCAAGCACATGGAGATCTTGTTCTAGAGAAAGACTGGATGGGTTTGGTTGGTCAAGTAACTGTCCAAACTAAGAAAAGCATAACCAAGTAGAATTGCAGGAAAATGTGTAGATGTGTGCGATTGGGTGGCAGTGTGACTAGCACTGAACTAGATCATTAAAAGACCCAAGCTCTGGGACTTCCCTGGTGGCACAGTGGTTAAGACTCTGTGCTCCCAATGCAGTGGACCCGGGTTCAATCCCTGGTCAGGGAACTAGATCCCACATGCATGTCACAACTAAGGAGCCTGCCAGCCACAACTAAGGAGCACATGTGCTGCAACTAAAGGAGCCAGCGAGCTGCAACTAAGACCTGGCTCAACCAAATAAATAAATTTAAAAATTAAATAATATAAGACAAATATTTTTTAAAAAAGATCAAATTCTTAAAAAAAAAAAAAAAAAAAAAAAGAAGCCCCAAACTCTCTGAAAAGAGTTTGGAGACCCTCCCTCCCACTATGCCATACATTTGTCAGGAAAAAGGTAAGATCACCTACTATTATAACTTATCGTTCAACAATGAACCGAAGTCTAGACAGTGCAGAAAGGTAAGAAAAAGAAATAGTATGTATAAGAATTTGAAAGGAAGAAAGAAAACTCTCAATATTCACAGATGATATGATTTTGTATGTATAAAATCCAAAGTAAACTACAAATAAGTTACTTGAATTAAAAATGGTTTCACGGGCTTCCCGGGTGGCGCAGTGGTTGAGAATCTGCCTGCCAATGCAGGGGACACGGGTTCGAGCCCTGGTCTGGGAGGATCCCACATGCCGCGGAGCAACTGGGCCCGTGAGCCACAACTACTGAGCCTGCGCGTCTGGAGCTTGTGCTCCGCAACAAGAGAGGCCGCGATAGTGAGAGGCCCGCGCACCGCGATGAAGAGTGGCCCCCGCTTGCCGCAACTAGAGAAAGCCCTCGCACAGAAACGAAGACCCAACACAGCCATAAATAAATAAATAAAAGAACGTGAATTTCTTTAAAAAAAAAAAAAAAAAAGCAGTTATTTATAAGAAAAAAAAATGGTTTCACAAGGTTGCCACGTGCAAAGTCAATATACAAAAATCAATTATATTTCTGTATACCAGCAACAAACAGAAAATAAAATTATTTTTTAAAAAGAAAATTATTTAAAAGACATTATCTTCTTATCATCTTAAAAACACACTATTTATATAGTATCAAAAAATAATTTTTAAAACCTAGGAATAATAGATGAGTAAAAATTCTACCAGAAAATTGTAAGATGTTACTCAGAGAAATTAAAGAATAACAAAATTAACTGAAGGATACTAGGCTCATCGGTTAGAAGTGCTAAATTTGTAAAGATGTCAGTTCTCCCTAAATCAAGCTAGAGATTCATAACAATCTTAATTAAAAGGCTTTTTAGGGCTTCCCTGGTGGTGCAGTGGTTGAGAATCGGCCTGCCAATGCAAGCGACACGGGTTCGAGCCCTGGTCTTGGAAGATCCCGCATGCCGCGGAGCAACTGGGCCCGTGAGCCACAACTACTGAGCCTGCGCGTCTGGAGCCTGCGCTCTGCAACGAGAGGCCGCGATAATGAGAGGCCCGCGCACCACAATGAAGAGTGGCCCCCGCTTGCCGCAACTAGAGAAAGCCCTCGCACAGAGACGAAGACCCAACACAGCCATAAATAAATAAAAAATTTTTTTTAAAAAAAGGCTTTTAAAAAATATTTGGCTTTTAGTAAATCTTAAAAGTTCTCATCACAAGAAAAAAAATTTTAGAACTATATACTGTGACGAATGTTAACTAGACTTATTGTAGTGATCATTCCACAATATATACAAGTATCAAATCATTATGTTTTCATCTGAAAAGAGTTTGAAGACCCTCCCTCCCATTATAATATAATGTTATATGTCAATTATACCTCAATTTAAATTTTTTAATAAAAAATTAAAAATATTTGGGTTTTTAAAGAATATTTAGAACCTGACGATCTTTTCTACAGTTTATATGGAAATGCAAAGGCCAAGAATAGCCATGATACTTTTGAATAAGAAGAAAATGAAAGTACTTGCTCTGCCAGAATTAGGATAGTGCAAAAACTGAAAAATATGAAGCAAAGTAGAGAGCTCAGAAACTCAACTCACATCATATGGCAAAGGGAGCACTAGTGAGCAGTATAAAAAAGCAGTCTTTACAATGAATGGTTCTAGAAAATTGAGTGTCCATATGGAAAGAAATCAAGTCTTATACTACACACAGAAATCAACTTCAGATGGATTCTGGAAATGGAGAAATAGCTCCTATATGACCAACCCTCCCTTAGGTAAGAACCATAAACTTTGGACAAAATATTTTTTTAAAAAACCTCTCTGAATGCCTGCAGAAAAACCAAAAGCAAACAGAAACACAAGGGAACACACTTGGAAAAAGGGTACAGTCTTAAGTGAGTTTCCCATTTTTATAGTTTTTTGCTTGTAAAATATCTTGCACGTATACAACAGTAGACATGAACAAGAATGCCTACGGCAGCAAGTACACATGGTTAAAAATTGGAAACAACCCACATGCTCATCAGCAGGAGAGTATAAGCAAATACACTGTGGTATATTTGCAACAATTAAATATCAGACAGCAGATGAATAAACTCAGTGACATGCAGTAACATTGAACCCAAACAACATAATTAAATGAAAAAAGGTAATCAATAAAGATTACATACAAAAGTTTAACTTATAATAACATTTACAGTTAAAACAAAAAGAAAAACATACATTTAAAGGATACACATAGATGAGAAAAGTTATATAGCTAAATTTAAAAATCAAGGGAATGAAAATTGTTACATTGGGTTAGGGAAGGCAAGTGTAGAGCTTTCTGGGGAGAGGATTTGATTTAATATAGGTTTACCAGCAGATTTTATTTTGGATGGTAGATTCATAGGTATTTATTACATGATGAAAGAAAGAAAGAAAGAGAGGGAGGGAGGGAGGAAGGAAGGCAGAAAGTCACTGATGGAGCAGTTATGAGAGTGTATCATGCACCAGGAATTGTGATTAAAACAATTCTGTGTACTTGGATCTTACAAAAGAAAGGTAGAGAGAGAGGGATGAGGGAGGGAAGGAAAGAGGGAAGGAGAGAGGGTGGGTTGGACAACCAGGGTTAGGAGAACATACAGACTGAGATTAGATATCATTGTTATAAGGTTCCCTTTTAGCAGCCCTTGGCTATCAGAAAAAAGGTAGAGATTGCGTTCTGTTTGGCGCTGGCAATTGTTCAGTGTTTGCAGTGGGAAGCCGGGGAGTGAGGCATAGTGAGTTACAGCTGAGACCAAACCTGTGCTGACAACCACAGGAGCCAGGGGGAGCCTGGCCGTCGGGGTGCTGTTGTTACGGGCTTGGAAGGTGCTACTGAACTGGACGTCGGGGTGCTGTTGTTACGGGCTTGGAAGGCGCTACTGAACTGGACGTCGGGGTGCTGTTGTTACGGGCTTGGAAGGCGCTACTGAACTGGACGTCGGGGTGCCGTTGTTACGGGCTTGGAAGGCGCTACTGAACTGGGCGTCGGGGTGCCGTTGTTACGGGCTTGGAAGGCGCTACTGAAGAGGTTACCATTGGGCACTCCTCACAGAGGCAGCGCAGCGCTGAGTGAGTCACCGAAGGCTTGAGGAAGTAGGTGGAACTGAGAATCTGAGCCAGGAAGGAGCTGAGCCTTCAACTGGGACTCAGAGTGGTGGTGGTGAAGAGCATCAGCTTTGTTCAGATCCCATTTCTCCCACTTACGGTTGTGTGACTTTGGGCGAGTTGCTTATTCATCAGCTCTAAGGCTCTGTTCCCCAATTGCAAACTGAGATAACTCTTACCTCCTAGGATTTTCCTAAACATTAAATAAGATAGTGTATGTAAAAGGGATAGTATCTTAGGAACTCAATAAATGATAGTTATGATCAAACTGCTTAACCAAGCAGATTCATCCTTAGATAGGAAACTGAATCTGGGAGGGAGTAGCACACAGGCCAGAGCAATCTGGAAGCTGGAAAGAAGGACCGCCAGACCTCCTCATTCATTTCTGGATTTGTTCACGGCCAGCTCTCTCCCACTTACAAAAAGCACTTATTCTAGGGCATCCCTGGTGGCGCAGTGGTTGAGAATCTGCCTGCCAATGCAGGGTACACGGGTTCGAGCCCTGGTCTGGGAAGATCCCACATGCCGCGGAGCAACTGGGCCCGTGAGCCACAAGTACTGAGCCTGCGCGTCTGGAGCCTGTGCTCCGCAACAAGAGAGGCCGCGATAGTGAGAGGCCCGCGCACAGCGATGAAGAGTGGTCCCCGCTTGCCGCAACTAGAGAAAGCCCTCGCACAGAAACGAAGACCCAACATAGCAATCAATCAATCAATAAATCTTTAAAAAAAAAAAAAAAAAGCACTTATTCTAGAGAAAAGTCAATCCCTCCATTGCTTTTATAGGATTCTCAGGATCTGAAATGAGTACTTTGTGAAGCTGTCTGTCTTGGATTATTTGTATTGTCTTTTTTCCCTTAGGTGTTTTATTTGGGGGTGGGGGTGAGGTGGGGAGGGAAGGATGGGGTGAAAGGGAGCTGTTTTTTATTTTGTATTTCTTGCTCTGTCATCTAGGTAAAGCTCTTTTAGAAAATGCCAGCCTGAGTGAGTACTGCTAAGGAGGAATGAAGACAGGCATTCTCATAATTAATCTGTCTAGTCCCAGCTTCGCAGTATGGCAGGAGCAGTGAGAATAAAGGGACAGAAATCTTACAAGGATGAAAATTTAGTAGTAACCAGTCAAGGGCCACTCTTGCAGCCATTCACTCTAACCATGACTGCCTGACCTAATTCCTCATCTCTCGGCCTTTATGTGGACCATGTGTCTGTGATTTATTTCCCCTTATGGAGGCTGATGGAGGTGGGGCTGATAGGAGTACAACTAGGGAACTAGTTGTAGGAACTAATCCTACTAGGAGTAGGATTAGTAGGAACTGTGACGAAAGCCTGAGACTGGCTTTTGTCAGTTTGCTCATTTCCTCCTTAACAGGACAAACAGGCTGTATCACTTTTCTAGGCAGGTTTGAAAGCTTATGAATTCTTTCTGTGCGCTTGCTTAAGACCAGAAGCCCGAAGTTCTCTAACTCCAGCTGTCTCCTCCCAGTGTTCCAGGTGCCACGACTTGGCCCCTGCACTTTGAAGGCATCACCTTTCCCACCCTGTCACTTCCACTTGGTCACTTCTCAGTACCCCACTGGTTTGCTTTCTTTGCTGTGGTTTCACCTCCATGGTTCTAGAAAAATGTGACAATGAGCCATCTGGGTGAAAATCCAGTGAGAAAACGGAGATGGAATGGATGGAGGAAAATTATTTAGTTCACTGTGATCCCTTGTCTTCTGTTGGGATCCAAATATTCTCCCCTCTTTTATGGAAGAGAAAGAGAAAGAGGAAGAAAGCCAGTCAGTCTGGTGTTGCCAAGGTATTTTTTTAAATTCCCCCAACAACCTCATTGCTGCCTCCTAGTGAAAGTTTTAGAATTGAAAAAAGACCATTTACAGGGAGGACCTAAGGGAAAAAGCAGAAACTGACTTTACACAGACCCCCCCAAACTTTTTCTGAGCGAGTGTCTGCCTCTCTGTCTCTGATGAGATGTATTTGTGATCACGGGTATTCCTTGGCCACAAGGCAAATACAGAGCCCGCCACAGACCCCACTGATCGAGGTCACTGTTCTTTGGGTGTTCACAATTGAGTTGGCAATATAAAGCCCATAGAACTTCTAATTCTCTTTCAATTTATTTTTCCTTCACTCTTCACTCACACAGACTACTCTCTTTCCTAAATCTTGGTATTTTTTCACTTTTAGATCAAAATGTACAAGAACAAATAGATAACATTCTATCAATTCAAACATAAGGTCTGTGGACACTAAAATTGAACTGTCATTTCGGTATATAAGAAAGAGAACGGCAAGGAAACTTACTTGGTGAAAGGCTCAACCAGATTTGGGCAAGAGGTGTGAAGGTTGGTGAATAACAGCCATGCTTTGCTGCCTTCCCTTCATGCAGGGCTCATTGTGAAGGCCTCTCCCTGGACGGGAGGCTGTAGGCCAAGAATACTGATCCCCCAAAAACCAAAGTTAAAAACCAAATCTCTCCTATTTTGAAGTTTCATTTGGTGAAGAACAAACAAGCACACAAACAGCCGTTTTCTCCTTAGGTATGGGAACACCTTTCCCCCCCCACAGTTCAACATTCATGGACTTAAGAACTTTCAAATTTGGTTCATTTAATAACACTAAACAGGCGATACTGCACAATTTATGAAACTATATCCCAGGAAGCTTACGTATTTTATTTTTATAAGATATTGCACATACAAGCATACGTTTCAATCATATACGCAAACATTTCTTTTCATGGTAATAATTTACTGCAACTGATTTTTAAACTTAAATTGGAAAAGAATACGTAATAATTTAACTCACCAATATAAAATTTTTTCTCAATCCTTATCCTTTTGTATATATCAAAATAATTTTCGGGATTAGACTCAACTTTATTCACAATGTTTTTAATGAATAACAGTTTTCATAACTTGCATCCTTATACATATGTTCCTTGTATGACAGTGTGTAATATTTTTGTGTCAAACCTATCATACAAGTTAGTAGGTTAAAAGCTCAGGGATGATACTTTTCTAGTTTATCATCACAAAACAGTATATTTAATATTCTAGTCTATGTAATTGCACCTGCTGGGGTTTTAACGTTGCTCCACCCAGAGTCTGTGAGCAACAGAGCGTCTTTATAGAGCCTGTAAAGGAATATGGTTCTAAAGAAATCAGTCCAATTGTTTTAGCAATACAAGGGCTGATACAAAGTAAATATTTGCAGTGTGGTATCTTAAGAAAGATAGCCACTCCCATACATTTCACTGCTGATTTGCATTTCTATATGTCCTCACAGCAGCTAAAAAAAAAAAAAAAAAGCAACAATCACTACTCTTTTATTAAAATGAGCAATAAAACGAACCTAACTTTAAACTAAAACTGATGGCCTAAAAACTTTTTATTTAAGTTCAATCAGTACTTTGTGTCTGCCTATGTGTCTGTGTGTGAATTGAACATGAATTGCTGGCAAGACTTAAAGAGTTAACTGATTATAGAACGTCCTACTTGTACACACCACATGGCTAGGTCAAATCCGAACTGCCAAAGAAAGAAGGCAAGCAAGTTCTCCCTGAAGGGCAGGCCAACTGGTGAATGAAATCTCCAGACTGATCATGTTATAAGTGAGCTGCAGCATACCAAGAAGTCCGGAAAATATGCAAACAAAATCGTGCTGCTTGATTTTTGCATTATGTCAAATATAAAGAAAAAAACTGCTCTTACTAAAGAAAATTGTGCTTAACAGCATAAAAATATTCCAATATAGAGTGATTAGTATGTTTCGCTTTTGTCTTTCAGAGAGACGTTTTATACTTCTTAGTGATTTTGAACACCTCACCCTAACCGTGCGTTTAAGTGAGATACTGTGAGTTAACTGTACCTTAAAGATAAAGAGATCAGCATATGCATGACTGACGACTAGAATAGAAACAAAACAAACCCCCAGAATTTTAAAAGATCTGAATAGTCAGCCAAGGATGCCTGGGCTACGTCCTTTTCGAAAGGGTTGCCAAGAGCACGCTCAGTCCCTCTCAGTTATTTTTCACTCCACGACCTCTGACTGGATGCATCACCAGTGCAAGAAAATTCGGGAAGCATCTGCTGCAAGCAACATCTGGACCTCCAAGGAAAATGAGCACTTTCTTGCTAGGAAAAGTCTCCAACATTTTCTAGGGTGGGTCCCCTCTTCCTCCGAAGCTCGTGAGGCTCCGCTCCACGTGCGCGCCTCCTTCCTCCTGGCAGAGGATCCCACAGCCGCGACCAGGGCTGCTCCGGCCGGCCAGGGTAGCCGGGATGACACCAGGGGGTTGCCAAGGCCAAACAGTGCGCAAACTCGGCGGCGCGCTCCGGACTCTCCACTCGCCTAAACCTGCTCTCACGTGAAAAGGGGTGGGAGGAGGAGTATGAGGGGGGCGGAGGGGATCCTGTTTAATTCGCGGTCCTGGGGGTGTGGGAGCGGGAGGAGGCTCCGCGGGGCCCTCCTCCCTCCTGGAGTCCTGGGCTCCACCTCCTCCGCATGCCCCCAGATATACACACACTCAGCCGCGGCTGGACATGCACACCCAGCGCCGGCTCCGGGCGCGTGCACACGCAGGTAGCGACACTCACCTGAGCCCGTGCACAGGGCTCCTGTCGCCTCGGGAGCGGCGGACTGGCGGCCTGGGCCGCGGAGGGGCCCCCTGTGCTGCGGGACTGGGGGAATCGGGAGCAGCCCCAGCGCGGACCTGCGAACTGAGGTGATGGCGCGTCTTCCTTAAATCCCCCACCCACCCCGCACCTCCGCCCTCTAGGCTCTCGCCGGGGAAGCCAGGACAGAGGGGCCCCGGGCGCGGAGCACACGCGGGCGCACGCCCCGAGGCGAGCGCGTCGAGAGGGGCGCCGCGGCGCCGGCGCAGGAAACTTGGGCGAAGTTAGTTGCAAGTCCCGGGCGGAGGCCCAGAGGACCGAGGAGGGGACGCGGCCGGTGCTGGGCCCGCCGCCTGCCCGGAAGCCGGGCCGCGTTCCACGCCCGGTGCGCTCCGGGAGCCCGAGTCGGCCGGAGAGCCAGGAGGGGCTTGGAGCGAGCGGAGCCGGCATGGCTCGAGGGACAGCGAGACGCGGCGCTTCGGCGAGCCAGGAGGATTTCCTTTGAGGCCCGGAGATCCTAGGCTCGCTCAAGCCTCACCCAACCTCCTTCCCCGACCGGCAGCCGGAGAGGAAGACCCACGAGGCAGGTGCTGGGGCGCGGAGAGCTCCCCCCGCAAAACCCCAGCTCATTAGGGGGTTCCCGTCAGCGCGCCCTGCCTGCCCCGAGTGAGGAAGACCGGCTGGTGCTGCTGTATTTGTATTTATATCCATTGCTGCGCTCTGCGTTCCCTCGGTGCGCCCGGACCCTCCTCCGTCTCCCCCCTCCTCTTCCTCCTCCGGGGCCACCTCCCCTCCTACCCCCACCCCCATCTGCTACTGTCAAATGAGAAAGTCACCGAGGAGAACCCAAACACTCCAGCCGCCGAGAGCCCCCTTTGGCACTTGGCAGCGCGCGGCGGCTGACTCCTCAGCTCAACCTGGTGGAGCCTCCGCGACGCAAGTTTCCCGGCTGCTGTGCCTTTAACAGAGAAAAGACCGAGGACCGGGAGAGCGCTGCCCGGTGGCGGCTACCTGCGGGGAGTTCGCGAGCGAACGCAACTGGAGAGGAAGGACAAAAAAGAAAGCAAAGGGCAGACTGCCACCGTGGGGTGGGGACACCGCCGAGAAGTTATCGCGCCCCGGAGAGGATTTTCCCGAGCGCTTGGCCGGAGAGAGCAGGGCGGCCAGGGGAGCGGCGCGGCCCGGGGCTGGTCCCCCGGCCCCCTCCTCCTCCCGGGCGGGAGCGACGCCGGGGTGCGAAGTGGGGCGCGGCGAGCGCGGCGGGCCGGAAGGGTCCCCGCGGACAGCCAACATTGATTTCCTCCGGGCCGACAGCGACGGCGCGGGCGGCGGCGGCGGCGGCGGGCTGCAGCCGCGGCACGGCGAGAGCATGTCCAAGCCGGTGGACCACGTCAAGCGGCCCATGAATGCCTTCATGGTCTGGTCGCGGGCTCAGCGGCGCAAGATGGCCCAGGAGAACCCCAAGATGCACAACTCGGAGATCAGCAAGCGCCTGGGCGCCGAGTGGAAGCTGCTCACCGAATCGGAGAAGCGGCCGTTCATCGACGAGGCGAAGCGCCTGCGCGCCATGCACATGAAGGAGCACCCAGACTACAAGTACCGGCCGAGGCGCAAGCCCAAGACGCTGCTCAAGAAGGACAAGTTCGCCTTCCCTGTGCCCTACGGCCTGGGCGGCGTGACCGACGCCGAGCACCCGGCACTCAAGGCGGGCGCCGGGCTGCACGCGGGCGCGGGTGGCGGCCTGGTGCCCGAGTCGCTGCTCGCCAACCCCGAGAAGGCAGCCGCCGCCGCCGCCGCGGCTGCCGCCCGCGTCTTCTTCCCGCAGTCGGCCGCCGCCGCCGCCGCCGCCGCCGCCGCCGCCGCCGCCGGCAGCCCCTACTCGCTGCTCGACCTGGGCTCCAAGATGGCAGAGATCTCGTCCTCCTCGTCCGGTCTCCCGTACGCGTCGTCGCTGGGCTACCCGACCGCGGGCGCGGGCGCCTTCCACGGCGCGGCGGCGGCGGCTGCAGCGGCGGCGGCGGCCGCCGGGGGGCACACGCACTCGCACCCCAGCCCGGGCAACCCGGGCTATATGATCCCGTGCAACTGCAGCGCGTGGCCCAGCCCCGGGTTGCAGCCGCCGCTCGCCTACATCCTACTGCCCGGCATGGGCAAGCCTCAGCTGGACCCCTACCCCGCGGCCTACGCCGCCGCGCTATGACCCCGCGGGGCCGCCTCGCGAGGACCGGTGTGCACACGTGTACATATGTATAGGTACGAGCTCTGCGGCCCCCCCCGAGCGCCCTCCCGCGACGGGGGCCCCGGTTTGTATGTACATAAGATGTATAGGTGCCAGGCGGAGGCAGAGAGGCCAGTCGGGGCGCGAGTGGCCGAGCGCGCGAGTGCGCGGGCGAGTGTGCGTGTGAATTCACAGGGTCATTTCAGACCTGCACCCCGGCAGACAACTTTAAAGAGGGCAGTTGTATCTCGCAGCAGTTGATGTTTGCTTTGCACTTCGGAACCTGTTGCGTTATGGCCCACAGAGGTGGAGGAGTAACTTTTTGATATGTTGGGCTTTCCAGCTTTCTTTGTTGGAAGTTTATTGTCGGTTTTGTTTTTGTTTCCCATTATCTTTCTTTTATTGTTATTATTCTTTTCTCCTGGTCGCTGTTGCATGCACTCTGTTCAAATGTTGGGTCTGAAATGGTTGGCACAAGGGAAAAGCTGATCTGTGTCATTAGTTTCTCGGAGCGGGATGGCTCTGAGCAGCCTTGCTCCCTATTTGTACCATTTGAACTTTGCAAATCTCTGTTCTCTCAAGCAGAACCCCCAGGCCGGATCCATTCTTGACCAGTGACCGGCTCGAATCTGGCCTTTTGTGTGTGAGATGATCACGGTTTCTTTTGTTTATCATAGCATATGCAAATCAGAGCAAGAGCTCTTTCTCGAGAGCAAGGACGGCAAGCAAGAAATATGTGTGAGATGAAAAGTTGTCAATTGGATTTTCTCCCTTAAAAAACAAACAAACAAATAAACAAAAAACTGCTAGAAGTCTCCCTCAGTCCACTCGCTTGGATTTTTGACACAGTTTACACAGAAAGAGAAAAGGCATTATTCCTATTTTCCCCTTATGACTTGAGTTTCACCTTAAGATTGTAAATGTGTATATGTCCTTGAAAACATTAAGTCTGAAAATGTGTTATTTGCGTTGCCCTAAATCTGAGTCGGTTTTAGACTCTAAAACATTTTGAACAAATGTCAAAGTTAACTTTTAAAAATTGCGGGTCTATTTCAGAACCGCAATTTTATCTAAGATTAAATCAGACTTTTTTTGTCTGAGTGGTAATTATATATTTATTATTTAGCAAAACAAAACAAAAACCAGAATTGTTTTGACAGATGCCTCTCTGTTTCAGCTAGCATTTCTCCAACTCAAACCGTTTAAATGTGTTTTGGAGTTCCCTCCCTAATTAGCTTATTTTTTAGATCACCTGCAATTCATTTGCAAATTATGATAAAACACATTTTAGAGAAAAGAACCTCATTTGTAGTTCTTTTTCTTTTTAAATGTATATATTTTGACTAATGTTTGTGAATGAAGTTGGCTAACATGTATTTAGTTTCATTTTGGCTTTATGTAATATAAAGTTTTAAAAAGTTTAAGTATTGGTTTTAACCTTTATGTGTAAATGGTTTTCTTGTGTGATCTTCTAATTTAATATTAGACGTCTAAGCTATATCTGTAAATTAGAATCCGACTATCACTCTGTTCATTTTTTCTGAACAAAGAGTTTAAATAAAGCCTGAACCAGGGAAAAGAGAAAATCCTTTATTTCTTGTTGAGTTCCTAACAAGATTTTTATCTGAATTGCCCTTACGTGCCTGGTCCAGGTGAAGTGTAAGGTATCCTCCAAAGGCAGCCTTTGTTTCACTTTTGAATAGATTTACTAGGAAATCTAAATCAAGCCATTGTTATTCATAGCCAAAAACCTGATTTATCACATTTTTAATCGTGAATAGGAAAGAAGATAAAAAAAAAAAACAAAAACCAAGTAGTTGTATTATCTTGGGGGGGGGGGCGGGTGGTGGAGAAGGCATTCATGAACCAGTAGAACAGAGCCCATTGAAAACATCCAGACCGTTTAAAGCATTTCACTAGTTTCCAGTAACATTTTAAGAGGAGAAAGTTGCCTGACCACTTTATCCTGTTAGTCGGAGAGCTCCACTGCTTAAATCAGTGTAATTTGTTCGTGTATCTTTGGCATATTCCTTATTTACACCTTAAGATTTTATTTGTAAGGATAATCACTGCTAACGACATTTTACAACTTTGGGCCTCTTTAAGGCTTTATTCTGTCATGCTAGTGGCATTAAAATAGAAATATAACAAATTCTAATGGAGAGGGTTGAATTTCCAAGGCTAGACAAGTTTCCACTGGAGAAAGGTTTGAAATCGTAAAGGATTTTAATATTAGAAAAGAAATTATAGGGCGCCAGGAAGAATATCAGAGAAAAAAAAATTAACTGCAGGGAGATCTTTATTTTCGCCCCACCAAGATAGAACTTCTCAAGATACAAGACTCAACTAGTCCTAAACTAGTTTCCCTACCGACAGAGACCGTCTCTGGAGCTCCACGTCTTTATAAGCGATCCAACTCTTTAAAGTCATTGTTTTCCCCCAACGGAATAATATTTTAAGAACCATGAAAAGTTTTGGAAATGTGAAAAATAGGCTCTGCTGGTTTGACCCTGATTCACTAATTAAAACGATCCCTCTCCTCTTATTCCCCGAGCTCTTCGCAATATTATAAGTTAATTCATATGGTTCTGAGCGATTATGCAAAACTAATTTGGACTGTCCAGGGGTAATTATCCCTGACACGGTTAATTAAATCCTTTCAAGGCTTCGTCTTTCCCTTTTGTAGCAGCCCATCACTTCTCAACACGGAACTTCCTGCGGCTCGCTGGAAATCACCCCAGCCCTAAATCTTAGTCACCTCCCAGAGCCTTCCAGCTCGGCCCCGCCGGCCGAAGATTCCCCGCCCCCTCCCGTCCCCTCCCCTTTCCCTAATGATCGGCGTTTTCTGGGAGCAACGCTCCGGAGTGTGGATGAACGAGAGCAGGACTAGAAAGACGGGTGAGGGAGGGGGGGAGGATGCCGCGGGGGAGCACACGGGGTCACACAGCCAACAGATTGCGCGGCTGTCTGAGTAGTCCACAGGCCTAGCGGGGGGACTGGTTTATCACCCCCCGACTCCAGTGGTCTTGCTAACAAGTTGCGCCTGGAGAAAGTCGCCCTCCGAGTTAGACTGTGCAGAAGTAAGGGGGTGCGACTCGGGGGCCAGAGGGCGTGGAGGAAGGGCCGGGTGTGCCTGTGAGGGTCAGAAAGTGACCCGTGAATACAGCCCTCGGTAGGCAAAGAGCTGCTGCGTACTCGAGATCTGTCTCTCTCTATCCATCTCTATCTCTTTCCCCTCTTCTCTCCTCTCCTTCTTTCCTTCCTTCCCTTCCTGCTTTTTGCTCTTCTACATTTTCGTTCCTTTTTAAGGTTTAAAAAGGCTACGACATTCCTTAGGTAGTCTCTCGGTTGCCTAACGGCTTTACACAACCCTCACACCCGAGGGGCCAGGAGTGTTGCCCTCGGGCTTTGAGCAAACAGGTGGAATTGTTCTGTTGCAGCCGTAAGGACCAGAGCTGGGGGACGCTGCCGTGCGAGGGAGGGCTTCCAGACAGCAGCGGGGCTGGCTGCCGTTGTCACTTCATTTGACAATTTCCTCCTCCTCTTCTCCCCCCCCCCCCCCGCCCCGAAGAAAGTAGAACGAAACAGCATGAATCTCCCTCTCCCGCCCCGGCTCTGGGTAGCCTAGGCGAGGGGCGCAGAAGATGGAGACAAGATTCGACCATCTTCCCTGAGCAGAGAGGGACCCGTGCGCCAGCCAATCAGAGCGCGGCTCGGCCGCTCCCCGCCGCCGCCGCCGCACCCTCGGGGAGAGTGAAGTTCCCGCAACTGGCCCGCCCGAAGGATCCGTGTCTTTCTTGTGCTCACAGCCCAGCGGAGGCAGAGAGAGCGCCAACCAAACTTTATTAATCTCTCCCCGTTCTTTCTCTCTCAGCCCAGTGCATCTCAAAGGTCAGCCCTCTTCTTTTAAAAGACTGATATCATTAATTCACTGACAATCCCTCCACCCCCCCCCCATTCTTTTTTTCTCTCTTGCAGGAAAAAGAAACGAGGGGGGGGGGGACATAGTGAAAAGAGGTTTTTTTTTATCCTTTTTTTTTTGTCCTTCAGTGGGAGCGTTTAGACAGTCGAGGAGGTTTTGTCCAGGAACAAAACGCAGGGTTGGGAGGTTTTGTGAGAGCGTTGTTTGTTGAAGTGGAGCTAAGAAAAAGCGGCGGCTTTCTCCTCATTGTGAAGAAACCAATCAGTGGTATTTGGAAAACTGTTAGCATTGTGCACTTCTTCTGTGTCCATTGTGAGGCGTTTCTTTTCACAAGGTTTTTTTTTCAGCCGATCCAGCTGGCCGGAATGAATAGCGGTGCAATGTGTACACGCTTTGTCCCTCCGGCCTTCAAGTAGCCCCCATTGAATAGACTAAGTTGACACTGCGTGACAGTGAAACAACATAATAAAAAATACATGAGCCCCTGAATAGGAGCAGGCGCATAAATAAATAAAATGGGTGACCAAAACTGGATAAACTGAATGACAAAACGGTGAAAGGGGAACAAAAAGATATTTAACACGCTAGATTAGCATTAGAATGCGATCTACAAGGCAGAACAATTGATGAATAGGTTTACCGGCCAAGAAAGAAATGGACTAAATGCCCTTTGAATAGATATGCTTTTTGCAAGGGTTTTGAATAGATATGCTTTTTTTTTGCAAGGACTGAATGGGCAAAGGTAAAGATGAAGCTATGCAAATGAGCGGGGGAACTTTTAATATATATTCTTTAAACACACACACACACACACACACACTGCGGGAGGAGAGTGCCGCCTCGGGGTGTTTATAGAAGCAATAATTGCCATTATTAGCATTGTCTGCAACAGATAGAAATTGAACAGGTTGGGATAATATAGGGTAGCAGTAATTATTCTTCTAATTAATGGTCCTTTGCTACTTTAAAAAAGAAAAAAGGAAAGAAGTAAAAGTTATGCAGAAGTTATGTTTCCTGTGTCCCTTCGCCCAGCGTTGGAATCCGTGGAGCGGCAAGTCTGGCCATTCCAAGATGCATGCTGATTTTAGAACAGTCCAGGGAGCCAATCCTTAGACTCAGGGTTTGGGGCCTGCTTTCCATTTATGCTGCGTTTTTGAGAGTCTCATACAGCGTCTGGTACATGGTAGGTGCTGAATGAATAGTTGTGGAATGAATGAACGCATGTAAGTTTGACAGAGGAACCCTGGCCTCCTATGGATGTCCGGGAGGAGGAATACCAAGGATGGCTTTCGCATTTCACTGCCCCTAACCTCCACCTTATCTAGGGGAACGGTCCAAAACCTGAAGGGTTTTGTCTTCAGCCTACCTGGGCCGCTGGAAAAGATGTGAAGACCAAACAAGTGACGAGCAACTACTGCCCCCCCCCCAATTCCTCACTCTGTCCTCACCCCCAAATCCGCCCCAAAGCTTGTGAGGAGTCCCATCTGGCTGCGTAGAACATTGGACCCACCCCCTTAAAGAATTAGAATACACTTAAAGCTTAGCTCTTTCTCGCGGGCTTCTCCCTTTGGCTCCTACCCCCCCTTTCCCCTCCTGGCTTGTAAGCCTTTGACTGAACCCCACGCAACAGGGAACCTCCTGCCTGAATTGCTGGCGGAGGCGGGGCGCGAACCCGCGGAGATCTGCGCTGTCCTCAGGCTCCCTTCGCTGCCCCGGGGGCAGGCGTCGGTAACCTTGTCAGTTGTTTTATGTTCAATGGTTGACCGCCAAGCCTGCCCGGCTGCTGGGCCACCCAGCCGTCGAACTTTCCAGCGGCTTTCAGCGCTGCGCAAACTTAAATGAATAATGCAAATTATAGACGGCCCAGCTGACACGTCCCTGCGAACGCGCGTAGGTTCAGAGGGCGCTCTGAGCAGCAGCTCTCCCGACCTCCCCGACGGCCGGCGGGAAGCTGGGTTCTGAGAAGCAGTGACAACTGCTTCTGAATTGTTGAGACAAAAGGGGGGGGGGTGTCCCGAACTTTAAAAGCAGTGTTCTCACCCACCCCCCCCTCCCCGCTTCTTCTTTTTAAAGAAGCAGTTGAGCCTTACCAAGTGACGGGGGTCGCGCGGAAGCCTCGCATATATTAAAGTGTAACCCGAGCCTTCGCGGTTTCGGCTCCACTTAAAACATGCAAGTTCCTAGAAACCGACAAATCTGAAAAACTTGCGAAGGGTTCTATCCGGATAAACCCGTTGGGAGTCACTTTGAGGAGATAAAAAGCATAGAGATTGGGGTGATGGGCAGTTGTGGGAGGCAGTGACCCGTTGTTCCAGGTTCCAGGTGGCCACTGGGCCTTTGGAAACCGCCTCGGCGCGGAGCAGGGAAGTGGTACCCACTAGGCAACGACTTCAACGCCTCCGTTTTTGTGACCGCCCCCCCGCCACTCTCCCCAGCCCCTCACTGCACGCTTTGTCAGGTAGACTCCATCACCCTTGCCTCGGCTGCCCCATCATTCACACTTGACTGGAGGAAATAAAATCGGCTTTGGTTTTTTAATTCCTTTTGAAGATTTCTCTACCTGATTTCTACCTCCTTTGGGCTCCTCGCTTGATTGGGGGAGGGGTTATTTAGGGACTTTTTGACAAACAGAAGAAGTTTAGGTACTAATTGTAAACACCCCGTTGCTCTCCTTGAACGTATTTATTATCATATTAGCCGAAGACTTGGAGACACATGGCCTATTACTCATTTCAAGCCTCTAGGCAAAGAATTCTCCTACTGAGATCGACCAGTAAAACCAGATTTCTTAAGGGAAATTACCAGGACGTCTTCAGTCTCTCTTCACAAAATGATATTACTGGATTGTCAATTTCACTGGCGCACCCTCCTCCCTACCCACCTCACCCCAGCATTTTATTTCGGGATCACCCCAAGGTAATTAGCCACTCGTAGAAAGCTTGAAATCCCGAAAGGAGAGGCCCAGCCTAGGATAACACAGACCAAGTGAGGCTTTTCAGATCGGTTGCTCCACGGGGGCCATCTTTTCATAAGGTCAGGAGTGGAGAGAAGTATGTTTGCAGAAGACCGAGTACCTTTAAAAGGGCTCTCAGGGGGTGGGGGGCAAGCTTTTTGCTTCCTACAATGTCACCACGGTGACATCCGCAGGGAACCCAGCCTGTCCTCCATGGAGTCCCCCACAGGTACTGCCACTGAGTTCAGGGGACTCTTTAGCTCCTTTCCCATTTGCCCTGTGGGTATTTCATGTCCAAAGCTCACGCACGCGCACATGCGAAGAACACCACACACACACACACACACACACACACACACACCTGGTTTGGAGCGGACCCCGGTTTATGTACCACCAGATGGTAAACCCCGAGCTTGGGAGTAGTCTCCGAGATTCCGGCAGACTGAAGGTCTATGCGGACATCAGGAGTCGGGGGAAATTGTGTGGGATTAGAACCGCGCTCAAACACACGCGAATTCTTTTTTTTTTTTAATATTTTAAAAATTAACTATTTCTAGAACACACGCTAATTCTGCCCAACAAACGTTTGCGCATCCGCTCTCCCTCGCTCTCTCCCACTTGGCCGAAGTTTTGGTAATGGTGTTTGTTTTGAACTGGATCATCTAAATGGCCTAGACGGCCTCCCTCTGCCTGCATAGACCGGTTCAGTGACGGGGAGTGAGACAACGCACGTAGAGCCTGGGAGGGGGCATGGAGAACCACTTCAGGGAAGCATAGGAAAAGCGGGTGCCGGGCGAAACGGAAGGAAGGAAGGAAGGAAGGGAGGATAAAGAAAAAATCAGGACGAGAAAAAGAACTGCCTTACTACTGACACTCCCTCTTGCCCTCAGGTTCAACACCTGGGGAAGGTGCCGCCAGGGCTGATGAGTGACGGGACACGCCGAACAGCAGGAGGAGGTGAAGGACCGCGGACCTCAGCCGCCCCCGACCCTACCTCCTCCGCAAAGCCCCTGCTGGTTCAGCCCCAACTGGGAAAAGAGACTGCCCCCTCGGGGAGGGAAGGCACCGGGAGGCGATGATCACGCGGGCTCTGGAAGCTTCCGTGTGGCGTTGAGGGATCCGGAAGCAGGGGAGGGTCCTGAAAGTGCCCTCACCCAGCCTCGGTGACCCCTCCTGCAGATGGAGGGAGTCACGTTAGAAAGACGAATCTCTAAAATTGGGGCCAGCCTCTCCCCAACGATATTAACTCCTGCGAACCCACAGTGGGAAACAGATTTTTTGCAGCCTGAAACTTACTTAAGAAAATTAAATCACAATTACGATGCGACTTCAGAGGAGGGGTCGGTGCCAGCGAGGGACTGTGAAACTCAAGCTCCTTTTCCTTCCCGGGAAATCTGCCCCCGATAGACCCTCAGGACTACCAAGGAGCTCGTCCCCAGCTCCATCGGTAAGACAAGAGCCAGCGGCAGAAACAAGGCCCTTAGCTAATGGCCCATCGGCTCCTCAGCCACCGCCCCGCCTCCGGCTGCTCGCCACGGGGGCCGGGGGGACACAGGCGCCCACAGCTTTGCCCCAGACCGAGGCTTCTTTGCGCTTCTGGATGCCCACTTGCTATTCCTCCTTTTCAGGGGCTCGTTTTTCTCCTGCAAACCTAGACCTGAGTAAGTAGTTAGGGCGGCTGATTAATATGTATCCAAACAGGCTGTTTAAGGCGGCGTGAATAAACATGAGCCCGCGGCGGCGGCGCCCAGCCGCTCGCGCTTGCCTCTTCGGACGCAGAGAGCTGGAACAGGCGAGGCTCGCGTTCATGATCCGGCGGGGACAGAGGTCGCCCGAGCCAGCCCGTCATTCTGCGTCCCCACGCCCGGGACACGCCCCCCACCTGGATGCCCGATGCACGGCGGACGGCACAGACCGGCGCGCACCCACTCCCCGGGGGCTTGGGATACCGTTTCCTCTCTTTCTAGAAAGCTGCCTCGGCCTCAGTATACAGAGGGGCATACTTTGAGAACCTGGAGGTGGGGGACGTGAAGGGTGCTCGCCTCACCCCTCAAGTTTGGGGCCAGGGTTACCCAACGCGAGTCTCTGCGCAAAACTGGGGGGCCCTGAACGTGCCCTCGGGCGCGCACGATGGAGGTCGTGACCCACTGCGGGAAGGAAGACGTCGAGCTGCGAATTCGAGGGAGGGGACCTCTCGCAGAAGACGGTGGGTTTCTGATGTTCGCGAGCGGATGCGCGGCCGCGGGGAGTAATCACCCACCCGGTGCACTTCCAAAGCCCCCTCCATCTCCCGCTCGGAAAAGTCGCCCTTGGGCCCCTTTGTTTCCCCGGAGCGGGGACGTCTTGCCCTGGCCAGCTGTGAGAAGCGACGGAGCGGAGTGTGCAAGTAGGCCTCGCAGCCCACGGCCCCACGTCCGTCTCCTCGCCTGCACACCCTGGGCCGCAGGCCTGGGCCGGGCCTGAATCGGCGCCCGCGGCCCAGAGCAGCCCCGCGGCTCAGGAGGAGGAGGCTGGGCGTGCCCCTGGCCCAGGCCCCGGGGATTTAGCTGGATCCAGGCCTCGCTGGGCCTTAGGCCTTCCCCCAGCCTCAGTCTCACGCAGCTGCGGAAACGCCAGCGCCCCACGTCGCACCCAGGCTGCCACCTTCGCCCCGACCCCGTGTGTGAGCAAAGCAAAGTCAACTTCCGCACCCCCAAGGGCCACGCGCTCCGGGCGGTGTCCCTGCGGGGCGCAGAGAAGCGCTGGAGGGTGAGAGGCGCCCTTCGCGCGACAAGGACGCGCGGGCGGTTTCCGTGGGCGGGGTGAGCTCCCCCCCAGAGCGAGCGCGCTCCTTGGTTTTTTTTTTTTTTCCCCTAGAGCTTGTCCGAGGTCAAGAGAATGAGGCCCGTAAGAGCAGGGTTTACCTTCCTGCTAAAGCTTGGGGAGATCAAGCCCCAGTTCCGACCCCATCACACGGCCCGGCCCGCGGCTTTCTCGAGAAGTGTTCCTTGAAAATGACTTGTCCGCTGCTACAGGCTTGGGGCACCTGTTTACCACTCGCCCCAGCCTAGGTCCTGGGCCAACTTCACCAGTGAAGTGAATGTAAAGGACACGCTAGTCCGCGACTGGAAGCTCTTTTTCCGCAGGAAGAACAGGGTCTGGCAGCTCTGGGAGGTAGAGCAAGACTTGGAGGAGGTCTGGAGAATTCTGGATGGTTCTGTCGGCTAAGGAGTGCTCCCTGCTGGGAAAGCTCTCTTAGGAGAGGGTCTGGAGTGGGCGAGAAGTAAGCACTTGGGCTCCTGGACTAAAAGATGGGGAGCGGAGCCGGACAGAATGCGTGTGGGAGAAATTTCGTCTATATAAGAGCAAGGCAGAGAACCCTAAGTCATCCAGGGATGGGAATGAGCCCCCAGTAACAACTGCTGTTCCAGAGCTCCTGTTTTGTGCCAGTGAGCCTCTCAGATGTCCAAGGTCAGGAAGCACCGTCTTCGTGTGAATGGCGCCCCCTGGAAGCCATTTCCCCTGTTTCTCTCTAACCTTCCCGTACTTCCTATTTACAGATGGGAAGCGAGGGGGGCGGGGTGGAGTTTTCCCAAGGTAAGTAGTGGAGCTGGGATTCTAGACCGTATTTAGCGGCCCCAGAGCCTAAACGCTTTTATTCACCTTGCTGCCTCCCAGTATAGAGCTAAGGAAGAAACCTTCCATGTTCTTAGCAACAATAAGATTTCCTCCCCTGACAGCCTTGAAAATCAAAACCGAAGCCCTTGATAATTTGCTGTTTCTGGTGTACCCCACTCTCCAAGTTGAAATCCACTCTATCATGACTGCCAGCAGATCGGTCTGGGTATGCTGTTAGTGAAGATAAAATGTTTGTCTCACTTTTCTGCCTTAACAAAACAAACCATCAAAAAGCCTTTCCCCCTTGAACCACAAATGTTCAATGGCAAAAAGGCTTCTGGCTTAATATGACTTTTGAAAAATGGGAGAAACCCATGCCTGAAAACCCAGCCAGGGAGTGGATTCCACAGATGATGCCTCACCTTTTCTTCTCTCCCCATCTCCTCTTTGTTTCCTTCTCCTGCTCATAGTTCCTTGTGGGTTTTCTGACATTTTTCTGAGTTCAGGTAAGTAAAACTGTTAGCAAATCCTGGTGTGACGCTTTAAATGCTTCGTTGTTAAGGATCTGAGAGGGTAGAAAGCTGTGTTGTGCTGGATTTAGAATCCTTCTGGCTCTGCTGAAGGATACAACAGAGGAACAAAGGAAAATGAGCCCTGGTTCCTCATGTTATCTCCTGCCATTTTCCAAGGTGCTCAGTGCTAAGGAGCAAATACTTTCGCCTCCACCCTCACAGTTACCTACTTACGAGCTTCTGTGTGCCTTCAAATGCTTCCTTCTCTCCTGTGACTACGGATGAACGATCCTCGCTCCCGGTGAGGGCTGGCTTCTCTACTTGGGCACAAATCTCATCCCCTCTCTGATAGGGAGCCTTTCAAATGCCCCCAGTGATCCCCACATCCTGGAATTCATGCCTCTGTGTAAACCTCTCCCTTTGAGTGTAGGCTAGAGCTAGTGAATTGCTCCTAACAAATAAAATAAGGCAAAGTGATGGGATGGCACTTCCTGGTTAAGTTACAAAACAATGACTTCCCCTTCTTTCTTTCTCTTAGCTCTTGTTCTGAGGGAAGCCAGCTGCCATTTCGTGAGCTGCTCCATGGAGAGGCCCTTGTGTCTCTGGCTAAAGGCCAGCAAGGACCTGAAATCTGTCACCAGTAGAGTTGAGTGACATGGAAATGGCTTCTCACTTGGTTGAGCCTGGAGGTGATAGCAGCCATGGCTGACATCTTGATTGTAGCCTGGGGAGAGACACTGAGCCAGAGGCCCTCAACAGGTGCTCCTGGAACCCTAACCCACAGAAATCATGAGATAATCAACGTGTGTTGTTTTAAGCCATTAGGTTTGGGGATGATTTGTTATGCAGCATGAGATAACTAATACACCACGTGACATACTAGATATGGCTCCAGAAAATCTCTCCTCTTTCCTCTTGCAATGTCAAAACTTTCCTTCTACTAAATCATTCTTGTCAGTATATATACCAAAAAAAAAAAAAAAAAAAAAATTGCTATCCTCTCACTAAAAAACAAACAAACAAAAAACCTCTCATGACCCCATTTTTCCCTCTAGCTACCACTTCTCTGCTCCCCTTTACAGTGAGTTGATTGAAAAACAAAAGATAACTATATTCCCTATCTATAATTCCCAGTTTCCTCTTTTCTCTTAAACTCCCTCTAGTTGGGGTTTGTCCCCCTCCTCCAACACCACTCCACCAAAATCTGCTCTCATCCAGGTCACCAGTGACTTCCTAAATCAAACGGTCAGTTCTCATCTACCTTGATCTACAGCATTTGACAGAGTTGGTCACTCTCTCCTCCTAAAAGCTACTTGGCTGCATGGGCACCACACTCACCTGGTTTTTCTACTTCCTCGCTGGATACTCTGCCATTTTCCCTTCCTGGTTCTACTTCTCTCCAACCTCTTATCAAGTTTTATCAGGAAAGATAGGAACTCTTTCAGTATTCTCTGCTATAGACTGAATGTTTCTTTCCCTCCCAAGTTCATAGGTTAAATCCTGATGCCCAGTGGGAAGTGATTAGCTCATGACGGTGGAGCCCTCATGAATGGGATTAGGGCCAAGAGATTCCAGAGAGCTCCCTTGCCCCTTCTGCTATGTGAGGACACAGCCAGAAGACGGCTCTCTGTGAATCAGGAAGTGGACCCTCACCAGATGCTGAATCCGCTGGCATCTTAATCTTGGACTTCCCAGCCTCCAGATCTGTGATAAATAAATTTCTGTTGTTTATAAGCCACTCAGTGTATGATATTTTGTTATAGCAGCTGGAACTGATTAAAACATTCTTCAATCTGCCAACAAACTGCAGTTGTCTTCTTTTTTTTGAATTTTATTTTATTTTTTTATACAGCAGGTTATTATTAGTCATCAATTTTATACACATCAGTGTATACATGTCAATCCCAATCTCCCAATTCATCACCCCCTCACCCCCACCCCCTCGCCGCTTTACCCCCTTGGTGTCCATACGTTTGTTCTCTACATCTGTGTCTCAATTTCTGCCCTGCAAACCGGTTCATCTGTACCATTTTTCTACATTCCACATATATGCGTTAATATATGATATTTGTTTTTCTCTTTCTGACTTACTTCACTCTGTATGACAGTCTCTAGATCCATCCACGTCTCAACAGATGACCCAATTTCGTTCCTTTTTATGGCTGAGTAATATTCCATTGTATATATGTACCAAAACTTCTTTATCCATTCGTCTGTCGATGGGCATTTAGGTTGCTTCCATAACCTGGCTATTGTAAACAATGCTGCAATGAACATTGGGGTGCATGTGTCTTCTTGAATTATGGTTTTCTCTAGGTATATGCCCAGTAGTGGGACTGCTGGGTCATACGGTAATTCTATTTTTAGTTTTTTAAGGAACCTCCATACTGTTCTCCATGGTGGCTGTATCAATTTACATTCCCACCAACAGTGCAGGAGGGTTCCTTTTTCTCCACATCCTCTCCAGCATTTGTTGTTTGTAGATTTTCTGATGACGTCCATTCTAACTGGTGTGAGGTGATACCTCATTGCAGTTTTGATTTGCATTTCTCTAATAATTAGTGATGTTGAGCAGCTTTTCATGTGTTTCTTGGCCATCTGTATGTCTTCTTTGGAGAAATGTCTATTTAGGTCTTCTGCCCATTTTTGGATTGGGTTGTTTGTTTTTTCAGTATTGAGCTGCATGAGCTGTTTATATATTTTGGAGATTAATCCTTTGTCCGTTGATTCATTTGCAAATATTTTCTCCCATTCTGAGGGTTGTCTTTTCATCTTGTTTATGGTTTCCTTTGCTGTGCAAAAGCTTTGAAGCTTCATTAGGTCCCATTTGTTTATTTTTGTTTTTATTTCCATTACTCTAGGAGGTGGATCAAAAAAGATCTTGCTGTGATTTATGTCAAAGAGTGTTCTTCCTATGTTTTCCTCTAACAGTTTTATAGTATCCAGTCTTACATTTAGGTCTCTAAACCATTTTGAGCTTATTTTTGTGTATGGCGTTAGGGAGTGTTGTAATTTCATTCTTTTACATGTAGCTGTCCAGTTTTCCCAGCACCACTTATTGAAGAGGCTGTCTTTTCTCCATTGTATATCCTTGCCTCCTTTGTCATAGATTAGTTGACCGTAGGTGCGTGGGTTTATCTCTGGGCTTTCTATCTTGTTCCATTGATCTCTGTTTCTGTTTTTGTGCCAGTACCATATTGTCTTGATTACTGTAACTTTGTAGTATAGTCTGAAGTCAGGCAGTCTGATTCCTCCAGCTCTGTTTTTTTCCCTCAAGACTGCTTTGGCTATTCAGGTTCTTTTGTGTTTCCATACAAATTTTAAGATTATTTGTTCCGTAAAAAATGCCATTGGTAATTTGATAAGGATTGCATTGAATCTGTAGATTGCTTTGGGTAGTATAGTCATTTTCACAATATTGATTCTTCCAATCCAAGAACATGGTATCTCTCTCCACCTGTTGGTATCATCTTTAATTTCTTTCATCAGTGTCTTATAGTTTTCTGCATACAGGTCTTTTGTCTCCTTAGGTAGGTTTATTCCTAGGTATTTTATTCTTTTTGTTGCCATGGTAAATGGGGGTGTTTCCTTAATTTCTCTTTCAGATTTTTCCTCATTAGTGTATAGGAATGCAAGAGATTTCTGTGCATTAATTTTGTATCCTGCAACTTTACCAAATTCATTGATTAGCTCTAGTAGTTTTCTGGTAGCATCTTTAGGATTCTCTATGTATAGTATCATGTCATCTGCAAACAGTGACAGCTTTACTTCTTCTTTTCCGATTTGGATTCCTTTTATTTCTTTTCCTTCTCTGATTGCTGTGGCCAAAACTCCCAAAACTATGTTGAATAAGAGTGGTGAGAGTGGGCAACCTTGTCTTATTCCTGACCTTAGTGGAAATGGCTTCAGTTTTTCACCATTAAGGACGATGTTGGCTGTGGGTTTGTTGTAGATGGGCTTTATTATGTTGAGGTAGGTTCCCTCTATGCCCACTTTCTGGAGAGTTTTTATCGTAAATGGGTGTTGAGTTTTGTCAAAAGCTTTTTCTGCATCTATTGAGATGATCATATGGTTTTTCTTCTTCAATTTGTCAATATGGTGTATCACATTGATTTGCGTATATTGAAGAATCCTTGCATCCCTGGGATACATCCCACTTGATCATGGTGTATGATCCTTTTAATGTGTTGTTGGATTCTGTTTGCTAGTATTTTGTTGAGGATTTTTGCATCTATATTCATCAGTGATATTGGTCTGTAATTTTCTTTTTTTGTAGTATCTTTGTCTGGTTTTCGTATCAGGGTGATGGTGGCCTCATAGAAGGAGTTTGGGAGTGTTCCTTCCTCTGCAATTTTTTGGGAGAGTTTGAGAAGGATGGATATTAGCTCTTCTCTAAATGTTTGATAGAATTCACCTGTGAAGCCATCTGGTCCTGGACTTTTGTTTGTTGGAAGATTTTTAATCACAGTTTCAATTTCATTACTTGTGATTGGTCTGTTTATATTTTCTATTTCTTCCTGGTTCAGTCTTGGAAGGTTATACCTTTCTAAGAATTTGTCCATTTCTTCCAGGTTGTCCATTTTATTGGCATGGAGTTGCTTGTAGTAGTCTCTTAGGATGCTTTGTATTTCTGCGGTGTCCGTTGTAACTTCTCCTTCTTCTTTTCTAATTTTACTGATTTGAGTCCTCTCCCTCTTTTTCTTGATGAGTCTGGCTAATGGTTTATCAATTTTGTTTATGTTCTCAAAGAAACAGCTTTTAGTTTTATTGATCTTTACTATTGCTTTCTTTGTTTCTATTTCATTTATTTCTGCTCTGATTTTATGATTTCTTCTACTAACTTTGGGTTTTGTTTGTTCTTCTTTCTCTAGTTCCTTTAGGTGTAAAGTTAGGTTGTTTATTTGAGATTTTTTGTGTTTCTTGCACTAGAATTGTATTGCTATAAACTTCCCTCTTAGAACTGCTTTTGCTGCATCCCAATGGTTTTGGATCGTCGTTTTTTCGTTGTCATTTGTCTCTAGGTACTTTTTGATTTCCTGTTTGATTTCTTCAGCAATCTCTTGGTTATTTAGTAACGTATTGTTTAGCTTCCATGTGTTTGTGTTTTTTACGTTTTTTCCCCTGTAATTGATTTCCAATCTCATAGCGTTGTGGTTGGAAAAGCTGCTTCATATGATTTCAATTTTTGTAAATTTACTGCAGCTTGATTTGTGACCCAAGATGTGATCTATCCTGGAGAATGTTCCATGTGCACTTGAGAAGAAAGTGTGATCTGCTGTTTTTGGATGGAATGTCCTATAAATATCAGTTAAATCTATCTGGTCTATTGTGTCATTTAAATGTTGTGTTTCCTTATTAATTTTCTGTCTGGATGATCTGTCCATTGGTGTAAGTGAGGTGTTAAAGTCCCCCACTATTACTGTGTTACTGTCGATTTCCTCTTTTGTAGCTGTTAGCAGCTGCCTTATGTATTGAGCTGCTCCTATGTTGGGTGCATATATACTTATAGTTGTTATATCTTCTTGGATTGATCCCTTGATCATTATGTAGTGTCCTTCCTTGTCTCTTGTAACATGTTTTATTTTAAAGTCTATTTTATCTGATATGAGTATTGCTACTCCAGCTTTCTTTTGATTTCCATTTGCATGGAATATCTTTGTCCATACCCTCACTTTCAGTCTGTATGTGTCCCTAGGTCTGAAGTGGGTCTCTTGTAGACAGCATATATATGGGTCTTGTTTTTGTATCCATTCAGCAAGCCTGTGTCTTTTGGCTGGAGCATTTAATCCATTCACGTTTAAGGTACTTATCAATATGTTTGTTCCTATTACCATTTCTTAATTGTTATGGGTTTGTTTTTGTAGGTCCTTTTCTTCTCCTGTGCTTCCCACTTAGAGAAGTTCCTTTAGCATTTGTTGTAGAGGTGGTTTGATGGTGCTGAATTCTCTTAGCTTTTGCTTGTCTGTAAAGCTTTTGATTTCTCCGTCGGATCTGAATGAAATCCTTGCCAGGTAGAGTAATCTTGGTTGTAGGTTTTTCCCTTTCCTCACTTTAAATATATCGTGCCACTCCCTTCTGGCTTGTAGGTTCTGCTGAGAAATCAGCTGTTAACCTTATGGGAGTTCCCTTGTATGTTATCTGTCATTTTTCCCTTGTTGCTTTCAATAATTTTTCATTGTCTTTAATTTTTGTCAGTTTGATTACTGTGTGTCTCAGCGTGTTTCTCCTTGGGTTTGTCCTGCCTGGGACTCTCTGCACTTCCTGGACTTGGGTGGCTATTTCCTTTCTCGTGTTAAGGAAGTTTTCAACTATAATCTCTTCCAATATTTTCTCGGGTCCTTTCTCTCTCTCTTCTCCTTCTGGGACCTCTATAATGTGAATGTTGGTGCATTTAATGTTGTCCCAGAGGTCTCTTAGGCTGTCTTCATTTCTTTTCATTCTTTTTCTTTATTCTGTTCCACAGCAATGAGTTCCACCATTCTGTCTTCCCGGTCACTTATCCGTTCTTCTGCTTCAGTTATTCTGCTACTGATTCCTTCTAGTGTATTTTTCATTTCAGTTATTGTATTGTTCATCTCTGTTTATTTGTTCTTTAATTCTTCTAGGTCTTTGTTAAACATTTCTTGCATCTTCTCGGTCTTTGCCTCCTTTCATTTTCTGAGGTCCTGGATCATCTTCACGGTCATTATTCTGAATTCTTTTTCTGGAAGATTGGCTATCTCCACTTCATTTCGTTGTTTTTCTGGGGTTTTATCTTGCTCCTTCATCTGGTACATAGCCTTCTGCCTTTTCATCTTGTCTATCTTTCTGTGAATGTGGTTTTCCTTCCAAAGCCTGCAGAACTGTCGTTCTTCTTGCTTCTGCTGTCTGCCCTCTGGTGGATGAGGCTATCTAAGAGGCCTGTGCAAGCTTCCTGATGGGAGGGACTGGTGGTGGGTAGAGCTAGGTCTTGCTCTGGTGGTCAGAGCTCAGTAAAACTTTAATTCGATTGTCTGCTGATGGGTGGGGCTGGGTTCCCTCCCTGTTGGTTGTTTGGCCTGAGGCGACCCAGCACTGGAGCCTACCCAGCTCTTTGACGGGGATAATGGCAGACTCTGGGAGGGCTCATGCCAAGGAGTACTTCCCAGAACTTCTGCTGCCAGTGTCCTTGTCCCCACGGTGAGCCAGAGCCACCCCTCACCTCTGCAGGAAACCCTCCAACACTAGCAGGTAGGTCCGGTTCAGTGTCCTATGGGGTCACTGCTCCTTTCCCTGGGTCCCAATGCACACACTACTTTGTATGTGCTCTCAAAGAGTGGAGTCTCTGTTTCCCCCAGTCCTGTTGAAGTCCTGCAATCAAATCCCACTAGCCTTCAAAGTCTGATTCTCTAGGAATTCCTCCTCCTGTTGCCGGACCCCCAGGTTGGGAAGCCTAACGTGGGACTCAGAACCTTCACTCCAGTGGGTGGACTTCTGTGGTATAAGTGTTCTCCAGTTTGTGAGTCACCCACTCAGCCGTTATGGGATTTGATTTTATTGTGATTGCGCCCCTCCTACCATCTCATTGTGGCTTCTCCTTTGTCTTTGGATGTGGGGTATCTTTTCTGGTGAGTTCCAGTGTCTTTCTGTCGATGATTGTTCAGCAGTTAGTTGTGATTCTGGTGCTCTCGCCTGTAGTAAACTTTTATGAATTTGTCTTGGCAAATAAATAAACAAACAGAACACAAGTATCTTGCCTCTCAATTCAATTCAATTTTAAAAAATTTTCAATAACTATATGGATGAAGACAATATGGCATGAATGAAAGAGAACAAAACTAGAAGCCAGAGATCTGGTTCCACAAATTTCCATTTATGTTACCTTGGGCAAGTCACTTGCCCTCTCAGAGTTTTTGTTTTCTTATCTATAAAATGTCAGCATCTTGACCTTTCACTAATCCTCAGAATAGACTAGTATTCTCTTCCCTCCCAGAAACACTTTTTTCAACTTGCCTCCACGACTCTGCTGTCTCTTGGCTTTCCTCCTGTCCACTCCTTTCTGTTTCTTTTTTTTCTGGCTTTTCTTCTTTTTGCTAGCTTTAAACATTACGGTGCCCCAGGGCTCAAGTCTTGAGCCTCTCCTGGTTTCTCTCTACACTCACTGCCTTGGTGATTATACTAGTTTTTTAAAATTACAGCATAATAAACTACCACAAACTAAATGGCTTACAAGGACACACATTTCCAGCTCAGAAGTCCAGGCATGGTGTGGCTGGGTCCTCTGCTCAAGTCTCAAAAACTGAAGTCAAGGGGTCAGTTGCTCTGAGTTCTCATCCAGAGGCTCCAGAGAAGAATCTGCTTCCAAGCTCAGTCAGGTTGTTGGCAGGATTCAGTTGCATGAGACTGTGGGACTGAGGCCCAGTTCTCCTGCAAGCTGTCAGAGGGGAGCTGCTCTCAGCTCCTAGAGGCTGCTCATATTTCTTGCCACACGCCTCCATCCTCCAACTTCAAAGCTGGCAATGGAGAATTTCTTATGCATGCAATTCCTCTTACTTCAGATTTCTCTCTTCTTCTGTCTCTGCCCTCTAGAGCCAGATTCAAAGGACTTATGGGATTAGGTCAAGCCCATTTGATTATCTCCCTTGAATTAACTAAAGGTCTACTGATTAGTAACTGTTATTGACTGAATGTTTGTGCCCCACCCCCTCATATGTTGAATCCCTAACCTCTAATGTGATGGTATTTGAAGATGGGGCTTTTGGGAGGTAATTAGGGTTAGAGGAAGTCATGAGGATGGGGCCCTCATGATGGTATTAGTGCCCTTATAGAACGAGATGCTAGAGATCTTTCTCTCCCACAACCCCTCCACTTCTCTCACTGCCATGTAAGGACACAGGGAGAAGGTGGCCATCTATAAGCCAGGAAGGAGCTCTTCCCATGTTGGCACTCTGATCTCAGACTTATTTCCTCCAGGACTTTGATAAAATTGATGAGAAAATAAATTTCTTTTGTTTAAGCCACCCAGTCCATGGTATTTTGTTATGGCAACCTAAGCAGACTAATAAAGTAACATTAATTACACTTACAAGATCCGTTTTGACATACACCATAACATAAGCACAGGAGTGAAGTCTCATTTCACAGCTTCCATCCAGTCAAGAGGAGGAGACTTTAAAAGGGCTATATCATCGGAGTGACATTAGAATTCCATTTACCACAGTAATCTCATCTAGTCTTATGGCTTTAAAAATCAGCTACATGCTCATGATTCTCAAATTTATTTCCCCAATCTAGACCTGTCCAATACTTAGACTAATCTATCTAACTACCTCTTAGACATTTCCACTTGGATGTTTACAGGCCCCTCAAACTTCACATAGATGCAACCAATCTCTCCATCCTCCCACCCAGACTTGCCCCTCCCATAATCTTTCTCATCTCAGTTAATGGCAACTCCATTCTTCCAGCTGTGCAGGCCCAAACCCTTGGAATCATCCTTGATTCCTCCCTTTCTCTAATGCCCTACATGTCACCCATCAGGAAATCCTCTGGGATCTAGCTTCAGAAGTCCAAACCATCATCATATCTCATGTGAATTACTGCAACAACTCCTGCCTTAATTTTCTAGTGCTGCCCTAACAAATCACCCCAATGTATCAGCTTAAGACAACACGCATTTATTATCTCATAGTTGCGTAGGTCAGAGGTCTCGGGGTTTGGCTGAGTTCTCTGCTCAGGGTCCCCCAAGGCTGAAATCAAGATGTCAACTGACTTGGACTCTCATCTTGCAACTCCCTTAAGATTGTTGCAGGATTCAGTTGCTTCTCATGGTTTCCCATCAACAACAGATGATCAAGTCCATCTCATGTGCTGTATCTCCTTGACTTCTCTTTCTGCCACATTTCTCTGACTCCCACTGAAGAAAACTCTGCTTTTAAGGGCTCATGTGTTTAGACTGTGCCCATCTGGACAGTTCAGGACAATTTCCCTATTTTAAAGTCCATAACCTCGGGACTTCCCTGGTGGTCCAGTGGGTAAGACTCCGACCTCCCAATGCAGGGTGCCCAGGTTCGATCCCTGGTCAGGGAACTAGATCCCGCATGCATGCCACAACTAAAGATCCTGCATGCCTCAATGAAGATCCCATGTGTCACAACTAAGATCCAGCACAGCCAAAATAAATGAATAAATAAATACTAAAAAATTAAAAGTTCATAACCTTAATTGCATCTGCCAAGTTCCTTTGGCCATGTAATATATATAACATATTCCCACTTTCCAGGGATTAGGGGGTGAACATGGTGGGATCCTTCTACCTGTCCTGGCTCCTAAACTTCCTGCTCATACCCTTGTTCCCTTACAGCCTGTTCTCCAGACAGTGGACAGACCTGCAATGACGTCCCATCTCACTCAGAGCAAATCCACAACTTCATAATGCCTCACCTGCCCTACACAGCTTGGTTCCCCATTATCTTTCTGACCTCATCTCCTTCACACCTAGCATGCTCCACCTTCTGGGCATTTGTCCTGGGCCTTCCTCAACTGCACGTTCTCTTTCCCTCAATATCTGCATGGCTCACCCTTAATCTCCTCAAAGTTAGTGCCAAGATTCAAACTTTGTGAGGTCCTTCCTGACCACCTATTTAAAATGGCAACCTCCAAATTCCCCAGGACTCTCTTATTCCCTTTCCAAGCTTTATTTTTCTTCATAGCACTTTTCACTTTTGAATGTAGTATTTTATCTATATTTGTTTATTGTAAGCACCAAACCAAGCCCCATAAAATAGAGATTTTTTTGTCCATTTTGTTCAGTGCTTTATCTCCAATGCCTAAAACAGTGCCTGACACACAGAAGCCCCCCAGTAAAATTTGCCAGTTGATTGAATACAGGAGTATAAAATGAGGATAGTAGCCTGCCCTGCATAGAGGGTTGGGGACTAGGGGAAAGGGGTTGGACCTTACATATTATGGTGTGCCCTGTGTCAGACAAAACTGTAAGCTCCATGAGGACCATGCTGGTGTCACATCAGAGGACCTGGAGCAAAGCAGATTCTGCAAGTACATTATCTCAAATGACCTGCACTCCTGTGGATTATTACTAATTTCATTTTACCACTTTAACCATCTTCAGAAGACAGCATGTCATGGTAGCAGGAGTGTGGAGTCAGCCAGGGAAAGGTCTGACCATTGCCTCAGCCACTGACCACCTGTGTGACCTTGGGGTGGTTACATAACCTTGCTAAGCCTCCATTTCCACTTCTTTAAGTAGTGCTAATCATTGTACCTTGTAGGGATACTGTGAGGATTAAATGAGGTAACACAGGTGAAATACCCAGCAGAATGCCTGCTATTAAGTAGGTACACAACAACGTGAGTTTTCTTCCTTCCTTTATGAGCCCAAATCCACCTCTCTGTAACGTTTACCCTCTGACGTGAGCGCTGCTCTTGGGAGCAGTGGAGAATGAAACGGCTCTCTTCCAAATGGCTTTTGAAGGCAGTTATCATGTTCTTCCTCAATCTTCTCTTTCTAAAGGTGAAAATACTCAGTTCATTCAACCATTCCTTCTGAAAACTGGTTTTGACTTCTAAATGTGCACTAGTTTGACAACACAGTTTCTAAAATGTGCTAGGGAAGTCTAGGGAAGACTTACGTTAGAATCTAAGTTCCATGGAGGCAGGACTTTTTTTGCCTGTTTAGTTCCTGATGTACCCCCAGCACCAGGAAAAGTGCCTGGCACACAGTAGGCCCTCAATAAATATTCATTTATTTAAATGATGGACCTCCAGAGGTGGTCTGCATGACCCTGTTCTGGGCATCATTCTGCTTTTAATGCCAGCTGTGCTTCTCAAGTCTCAGTGGGTCTTAAGTAAGTGGAAATCCACTTCAAACTAGTTTTTTAAAGATAATTTCTTGGACAATACCCTCAAGGTTTATCAGTTAGAAAACGTGAAGTTTGTACCACATGATTCTCAGGAACCCTACTAATTCTAGGTTTTGGTTGTGGCCTCTTTTTTAAAAATTGAAATATAATTTCCATAACATAGAATTCACCATTTAAAGTGTACAGTTCAGTGGTAGTTAGTATATTCATGGAGTTGTGCAACCATCACCACTATCTAATTCCAGAACATTTCCATCACCTCAAAAAGAAACCCCGTACCTATGAGCAGTTGGTCTCAGATACCTCGTCCTTCCATCCCCTGGGCACCACTACTCTACTTTTTCTGTTTCTCTGGATTTGCTTATTATGTCCATTTTATATAAATGAAATCATGCAATACATGGCCTTTTGTGTCTGGCTTATTTCATCTAGCATAATGCTTTCAAGGTTCATCCCTGTCACATGTTTTCCTTTTTATGGCTCAATAATATTCCATTGTATGTATATATCATATTTTGTTTATCCACTCATCTGTTGATGGACATTTGGGTTGTTTCCACTTTGGGGCTTTATGAATAATGCTTTTATGAACATGTATGTACAAATTTTTGTGTGGATTTATGTTTTCAATTTTCTTGGGTATCTCAGAATGGCATTGATGAGTGATAAGGTAACTATATGTTTAACCTTTTGAGGAACTGCGAAATTGTTTTCCACAGTGACTGCACCATTCTGAATTCCTACCAGCAATATATGAAGGTTCCAATTTCTCCACAGCTTTGTCAACACTTGTTATTTTCAGTTTCTTTCATTCTAGCCATCCTAGTGAGTGTGAAATGGTATCTCACTGTGATATTTGATTTGGTTGTCTCTTCTAAGTCAGAAAGTTTAAAGATGCTCCCTCCATGGGCTTTCCTGGTGGCACAGTGGTTAAGAATCCGCCTGCCAATGCAGGGAAGACAGGTTCAAGCCCTGGTCCGGGAAGATCCCACATGCCTTGGAGCAGCTAAGCCCGTGCACCACAACTCCTGAGCCTGCGCTCTGGAGCCCACGAGCCACCACTACTGAGCCCGCCTGCCTAGAGCCTGTGCTCTGCAACAAGACAGGCCACCACAGTGAGAAGCCCGCACACCACAATGAAGAGTAGCCCCTGCTCGCCGCAACTGGAGAAGCCCTCGCACAGCAACGAAGACCCAACACAGCCAAAAATTAATTAATTAATTAATTTTTAAAAATGATTCTGATTTCAAACTCCACATGATAAAAAAAAAAAAAGATGCTCCCTCCAAATGTCCATATTATCCTCTTTGCCTTAATAGTAGTCACACATTTGTTCAACAATTCTTAAAGTTAATTTATGTTTTCAACCTGCACCACTTCTTAGAGTAACAAGTTTGTTAAATGTATTCTCTGCCTAAAATAATGCTTGCTTTTGTTGCTAAAAAAAAAAAGAATTAGTTCAACTTTCACCAGTTATGCCTTAGTCCTAATCATCCATTAGTTAAGGGTTTTATACTCAACACCTCCTTACTCGTCAAGGTTCTGGGGATATAACGTGTCCCTCTAGGGTTTGTCTACCAAGAGCTCTGAGTTTTTCAGTGCGCTGTGGGCTCTGGCTGCAGGGAGAGGTTCTAGGTCAAAACTGAGATGCGAAGAGGGCAAAGAGGTGCCATTCATCCCTACATAACTTCTTGTTGAGATAAAAGCCAAGCCTCAGCCAAATAATCCTGGACCACAAATTCACAGCAGGGAAAGAGCAACCAAAGACCACACACAATTAGTGTGACACAGTGGCTTCCAGTTGGGACAACTTTGCCACCCCAGGGAGCATTTGGCAATGTCTACAGACATTTTTGGTTGTCTACTGGCATCTAGTGGGTAGAAGACGGGGATGTTGCTAAACATCCTGCAATGCACAAGTCAGCTTCGGACAACCAAGAGCTCTCTGGCCCCAAAGGTCAACAGTGTAAGGTTGAGAAACCCTGGTGTAATAGGATATCAAAGAGGACTTCTCCTAGCTTTGATTTTCAGCGTATTTCGCAGGTTTTGGTTGACCTATTTGGTTCAGTCTGTCTAGTTGAGGCCCCAGGTGATAGTGGAAAACAGATTTTTATACTCTTATTAACAAGCAGTACTCAAAATCCTGCCAATAAAATTAAAAGAAAAGAAGAAAAAGAAATCCCACCAGTGACTGCAGTGAGCTCTGGCCATCTATGAAATATATATTGATAGGCTCTACAGGGTAAGTAGAGAGGTTTACTTGTGTGTGTGTGTGTGTGTGTGTGTGTGTGCACATGCTATGTAAAAATCACTAACATGTAAAGAAGTGTATCTAGACAAAAAAAGAAGGAAAAATATTATAGAGGTGCACCTGGCATTTAATTAATGAAAATGTTATTTTCCTGTATTTTGTTGTGCATGGGATTTGTCAGACTTTTAAACTTATAACTTATTTTATGATTTCTCATTCTAAATAGATATTTACGTTCACACCTACTTTGTATTAACTCTGCATGATTTTTCTTGAAAAGAGCCCCCAGTGGAAGAGTCCTCAGGTCCCACTGTGATCTTCACCACCACAACGTCTGCCTTTCCCCACCCACCGGCCACGGACTTGCTCATAATTAAACCCGATCCTCCCCTGCTTGAGCTCACTGCACGCCAGCTGTCCCCCCCGCCCCACAGATGCTGCTGCAGGGGTTACCAACAACCTCAACTTGGCAACTCCAGGCAGTGGTCAGCTCCCAGTCCTCGTGCTGCTCGACCCTCTGTGGCATTTCACACCGTTGCCCGCTCCCTCTTTCTGGGCCCTCTCCTCTTGGCTTTCAGACACCACGCCCTGCTGGTTTCCTTCCTCCCTCTCCATCAGCCTCGGAGGCTGCGTCTCCTCCCTCACACCTCTACTGCATCTTCTTATCTCCTCCCTCTGCCATCCCTGTCCAGATGATCTCATCCAGTCCCACGGCTGCTCAAGTCACCAGCCCTGACGTGTCCCCAGAACTTAGACTTGTTTATCCAGTGTTCTGCCCGACATTTCTCTCTCTTTGCACAGCTCATAGGCGTCTCAAGCATCATGTCCAAACCGAACCTTTGATCCTCTCTCCCACCTTGACCTGCTCTGCCCTCCAGTCTTCCTCATCACAATAAAAGAAAACTACCATCTACAGTACCTGGTTGCTCAAGCCCCAAATCCTAGGGGTCTCCCTTTCTTTTAATCTCTAGATCCAAATCCCTTAACAACTTCTCCTGACTCTTTTTCCCAAACATATCCAGGATCTACCCACTCCTCTCCAGCTCCTCTCTCCTCTTACCTGGGTCACTGCTGCAGTCTCCGGACTAGGCTCTCTGCTTCCACTCTTGCCCTGCCGCGATCCATTCTCCACACGGCACAGTCAGTGTAAATCAGATCACGGTTTCCATCATACTCAGCGTCAAATGCCCTGATCTGCCAGACGCCAGCGTCCCCATCTGAGGCCCAGCTTCCGCATCTCTCCTGCCTGCCCACGTGCTCCAGGCACACTGGCCCTGCTCTAACTGGGACACACCGAACTCATTCTGCTTCAGAGTCTGTACTTGCTGCTCCCTCTGCCTGCAGAGCTCTTTCCCATGATCTTCTCATGGCTGGCTTCTTCTCACTCTGGTCATCTCTTCAGAGAGGCCTTTGCTAAGCAGCCATTTGACACTCTGCCACATAAACCTATTTTAATTCTCTTCAATGCACCTATTACTATCTGATACTTCCTTATTTATTTGTTTATTTATTTATTTGCCTTTCTCCCTACTATAATGCAAACTCCATGAGAGCAGAGACTTTGTATGTTTTATTCACCCTGTGCCTAGAACATTCAATAAACATTTGAAAAAAATCAATGAATGGGACTTCCCTGGTGACGCAGTGGTTAAGAATCCACCTGCCAATGCAAGGGACAGGGGTTCAAGCCCTGGTCTGGGAAGATCCCACATGCTGCGGAGCAACTAAGCCCGTGCGCCACGACTACTGAGCCTGCACTCTGAAGCCCGCGTGCTTAGAGCCCGTGCTCCACAACAAGAGAAGCCACCGCAATGAGAAGCCCGCACACCGCAATGAAGAGTAGCCCCCGCTCTCCGCAACTAGAGAAAGCCCGAGCGCAGCAACGAAGACCCAACGCAGCCAAAAATAAATAAATAATTTATTTTAAAAAAAAAAAAAGTGAATGAATGAATCCCTGTTTTACAGATGGGAAAACTGAGGCACAGGGTTAAGTCCCAAGGTAATGGTACCATGACTATAGGTGGTAGAGCCAGGGTTAGAACCCAGGCAGTCAGTCTTCAGAGTCCATGATCTTAACCACTAGAACATCCTGCTTTTCACTACCCACTAGGCTCAGACCTGGTTATAGAGACCAGGAGGGCAGGAGGACACAGGGTGGGTCTTCTGTCTTGGAACCAAGGGAGACACTTCCTGGAACACAAGGAGATGAAACAGCCTAGTGGGGTCTCTTCTTAAATACTAGAAGGTGGAATGTGAGTGAATTGACAGAGCTATATGCTGTCCACTCCTGTCCTGCTAGAACCGTGAAGCCTGCGGCTGACTTTGACCAACCTGCTCATCAAGGCTTCCCAGGGATTCCGAGCAGACACGGAAGTCACCCTCCTCTCCATCAAACTCAAAGCAAAAGAAAGTCTGCTTCACAGCAGCAGTATAAAGTCGCCTTCGGGAGCCAGCTGGGCCTGCCTAGAGGCTGCCAGTTTGGGATTTATAAGGTCCCCTCCCAAGGTGAGTGCGAGGGAGCTGGGAAGCCAGGCGCCCATTCCTTGCTACACCCTCTGCGCCATCGTTCCCTGAGGAAGGAATTTCCTTCCCCTTCAAGCAGCACACACTTTCAGAAAGTGGTCTCAGGGTTCCTGAGTCTGAGGTAATTTGTTTTTGCTGTATTTGATGAAATATTGTGGCCTATTCTTCCCAGTGCCTAAGTCACTTCCTGAAGTTAAATTTGCCCGTGGAGCAGCTTTCTCATAGAGTTAATGTATAGAGACACCACTGGGGAATTAACTTCTGTTAATTTGAGTACTTAACAGTATCTTCATCCCACGCCACCCCCAATGTCCCCCCCCCCCGCCCCCCTGCCTGCCAGTAACTAGTGGGTTGGGGTTTTTTTTCCTTTTTTTTTTTTGCTGATACCTAGTAAAGTAGAATGCTTTTCATGCATTGTAGACATTCTCCTGTGTTTTCTGCTCAGCGTTTGACAATAGTAAGGAAGAATGAAAGGGTTATAGAGATCCTTGGAACTGAGTATTTTCAAGCTCATGGCTTGGAGGAATTACTAATCATTTTAGCAAAGGTTATGCATTTGGAATCTTTCGATTTAAAGACACATTCCTCCCTTTCAGATGTAATTTATGTGAAATGATAATAATTCAGCAGTTAGTAGAAAGAGCAGTAAAGCCATATATCAAGATCACATTCCAGCCCTCTATGATTCCTATTTCTGACATACAATAAAGGGCAACATATTAATAAAAGAAATTCAGAATTTATTTTCAACCAAGAACTACTGAAAAAAGATTATTTTTTGACCTTTGTCGTTTTTGTTTTTGTTTTTTTTTTGCTGAAGGAGAACTGACACCAAACTATCAACCTTGGTAAACTTGAACTAACCATGATTAGATTTCTTTACATAATGTCTTCTATATGTTGCTTAGGAATGATTATTAGAAAGCTAAAACATATACAGGTGTATGTACTTTAATACTGGAATTTAAAAGTCATTATTTAAATATGGAGAAAGTTAAACCTTAGGCATATCAGAAAATTTGGGATCAACTGAGTTAAATTTAAATTAAATGTGTGTGTGTGCAAGTTTCCCCTATTTTTTGAAGGTTGGAGCATCCAGCAGACATTTACTGATAAGGGCTTCCCAAAATCAAGGGCTGAGGTCATTATTGGGAAGGTCAGAGGCACTGTTTCAGTTGAGTAGAGAGACCCACGGAATAGTGCACAATGTGTAACTATATTCATCTCAATCAAAAGACAACATAAGATCTCAGACTTGGAAGGGCCCTTAAAAGTCATCTAATCTCACCACCTTGTATTCAAAAAAAGGCTCTACTGATAATGTGTTATCTTATGAGGGTGGAGGAAGGAGTGCCTCCCGAGCTGATCCAGTCTGGCTGGGTTGTGTGGTAAACTTCTTGATTACTTAATATTATCTGTTATCTGCCAGCGAAAAGGTCTGATCACAAATAAAGCAGAATTCCTAGATGGGATCCTTTGTTAATTGCTTCAATTTAATGCATAGAATTGAGAAATTTGAGTGTTTGCTACATCCAGATGTTTCTTGAGTAAGGAGGGGTAGGGGGTGGGCAGATGGTGCGGCCATAGAGATCTCAATATTCCCTTCCAGGTTTCCTGGGGGTCTTGGGCAGCTGAGCTCAGTTAAAAGCTCACATCGTCACTTCCCTAGTCCAACTAGAAATGACTCAAAATGCTGACAGTCTCCTGGAGCATCAGTGGAGTGTATGTACCTCTGCACGAGGGCAGGTACAAGCTCTGCGGTGGAATCAACAGAAGTGGACAGGAGTTCAAGCTCTTTGTGGCCAGATAATAACCAGATATGGTGGTCATAACTCCCCTGATATACAAGGATCCTGCTCGTGAGATGCCCTCACATTAAAAACACCACGGGGCTCCTAAATTCACAGATGGCAGCAGACACTTCACATCCCCCCTTGTAAGTCTCATGCAAGTCTCATGCAAGCACTACTCAAATAAATGCATTTGTGAATTAAGAGGAGTCATTCTTCTGGACTTGGAAGCCAATTGTTTACCAGTTATCAGGTTAGAAATATGTTTTTCCCTTGATTTTCAGATAGTGGCTGATTTGATTGACTTGTTCAGTCCCTTGAATTTCATAGCAAAACTCAAACAATGACCACTAAGGTCTGAATTGTGTGGGGAGGATTTTGGCAGCTGAGTCCACACACCCAAGAGTGAAGTCCAAAGCTGTTTTATTTCTGCACTGGTCACATTTTTATCCATAACATCCTACTTTTTGAAGGAAAGGGCCGGTTGGCATTTAGTCTGGTGGAACTCCAGGTGGCCACGTGCCACTGGTTATGTAGCACACATTAAAGGACGTGTATGTCTCCTCTTTCTGATTCCTTTTGCCAGAAGGATGCACTTTCCTGATAAATGAAATTTGGGGACCTCTCTTCCCTCTAATTTGCATGAGAGAATTAGGCAAAGGGCCTGCAAGGATCATGAGGGCTCTTGTGCCATTCATCTGGAGTCACAGAGCAGCTACAGAGCTCCACGCAGATAGCGCAATCGCCACCACGTTCGACATGGAAATTACTCTGTAATTGAACTCTATTAGACACTAATGCTGAGCCTCCCTGAAGGAAGAAATTTGAACATTTGGGAATATTATCTGGGAAATTTAGCTTTAAAAAATATTCATTTGAAATATTGGAGTGATTTATTTAAAAGTACTTTCCCAGAAGTTTAAAATATTCAAAGGATGACCTGGATTCTTCCTTCCTGTTGATATGTAGGGACACATCTTATAATACACACATTCTATCCTAATTGCTTAGTCACTGAATTTCAGTTCTCTCTGGAGAAAGAAGTCAGCCTGCATCATAGAAGAGGAAAGTCTAGGTTCCTAGCCTGGCTGTTCTCCAGAGCCTCAGTGTTGCCTCTCCACCTGCCTGCTGGACATTTGAACTTGGATGCCCTGTAGATATCGCGAGGCTTGGCTGACTCAGAGCCCCAACCTCCCCTCTGCTCCCAAATGGCTCCCCCTCCCAATTCAATGCTCACTGCCACCTTCCTTCCTTTTGTCCTGAAGAGCCATGAGCCCCCAAGGCTCACTGGGCATTCCCTTGCACTATCTCTCACACGCCACCCTTCCTTTCAATTCCCATTGCCCCCAGACCCCTGCTGCTTCAAGCCTGGATGATTATAATAGCCTCCTAACTAATCGCTTACTTGTTTCTCCCCCTCCAATTCACTGCTGCCACAGTAATCTCCCTAAAACACCACTTAATCATGCCAAACCCTTAATTAAAAATCTTCATTATCTCTTCATTACCACCAGGATAAAGTCCAAGCGCCTTAGTTTCCTTCCACTATCTGGCCTCAATCCACATTTCCAGTTTATTGCCCACTATTTCCCCACAGTCTTCGTAGACTCCACTAAAACCTGTCTAGTCACACCATTCATCCACCTGGAATGGTTTTTCCAGCCTGTCACTGAGATTTGTGTTCGTTCTTTGAGGCCCATGTCAAGTTCTCCTGCCTTTTTGTGAGGTTTCTTCCCTGGGCGACTGTGTCTTCCTAAGAGTTCCTAGAACACTCAATGTCCCAAGTCACAGCCTACTATGAGTCATTATTTAGTTCTACTTTAACTATATGTGTCTTAAAGTCAGGAATAGTTCCAGATACATATTTACATCTCCCTCTCATGGGAATCACCACCACCACTTACTTCCTGCCATCCCCAATAAATACCAATTATGGTGTGATCTGGTTATAAGATATTTGTAGTTTGATGGCCAAAGGAAATAACTGTTGTAGTGTGTCCATTGTGGTCCTTTATATTTGGGAAAGCCCATATGGGTGACTGGCATGCCAGATTATAAAGGGAATTTATTTAATGTGGAAGGGGGTTCAGTTAAATTCAACCAGTCCCAAAGAGATATAGTAAAGAAGGAAAAACGCTGGGGAAATCATTTTCAGGGAAAGATTGCACTCCTCTCCACCTATCAGGACTAAAGAATACAGTGGAGGAGACCCTCATGCACAGCTGTAGAACGGAAGAGGCTGAAGGGAAAGCAGGCACCGTTGTGCTCGGAAATGTGCAGCTCTGCCTTTCCTTGCATTTGTGCTAGACTCACCAGAGGAAGGCACAGTACACCAGGCATGGAGAAGCATCAGGTGATTCTCTGGATTCTCTTCTGCATTTTAGTTCTGATTACAATATAGATACCTTGTCCTGAAGAGGCTTTAGTGGCTTTTAAAAAAAACAACCATATCGTGTCTTCCCTGCTCTATGCAGCCAGGAGTGCATTTCATCTCAAGGGCCTTTCCCTCTTATGCTTCACCTCAACTCACTTTATCCCTGCAGGAATGAAGTGCTCTCCTTGTCTCCGTGGAGTCCTGAGAATGGGCACTCAAAATCTCACGTGCCAGTATCACAGGAGTGAAAATTTTCCTTAGAGTCGTTTGAATAGAGAATGCCTCCTTCCTGTCTTTTCTCACGTTCCTCCCACTTTTCACGGGGAAGAACCATGGGGGAAAAAAAAAAAAACTTCACAAGGAAAGCAACACCAGATAGTTGAGGATGTTGGATCTTCTTTTTTCTTTTCTTTTTCTATCTCCACCCCTGCCTTTCTTCTCTTTAAACACATTTCACTGGGGAAAAGGAATCTGGGCGACTTGGGCATTAGCATTGTTTCTGGAAGCCAGAGGCGCAAATGATCACCTCTACAATTGGCATGATCCTGTGGGCACTAGCCAGAAGCTTTCCCATGTCATCTGTGTCCCTATGGACAGCTGTCACTCAAAGGGGCCCCCAAGGATGAGTTGATGCCCTCGGATCCACTTGTCCCATGTTTCCCAAAGGGTCTTAGAACAGGTTTTTTTGGTTTCTCCTAATAAAACATCAAAAATGGTATTTCAGTCAATGAGATCTGAGGTCACATTATGTGTGCAAGAGACCCAGAAGACATCATTTTCAAGAGCTTGAAATCATTCCAAGCAGGTGAACTGACACTCACATGACTTGTCCCCAGGTTAAGGTGACTATAAACACTTCTACAAATTACAAATACAATAAAGTATGTGGCTTATGGAAGTAATCTGTGTTAGAAGGTGTCTTAAAAGAGGTAAATCTGAGTGAGATTTTGATGTAGATGAGAGAAAGTGGAAGAGAGTGGTGTATGAAAAGATAATGTGGTTGAGTCAGAGTAATTCCTATAAGGATGACGAGAGTTTAAGACGAAATTCTGGATGAAAGTTCACTTTCTCATCAGGCTTAAAACACAGATTTAGTCTAATCTATCTTTACATCCATGGCGACCAGCACAGTGCCAGGCACAATAAATGGGCAGCAAATGTCTGATAAATTAATGCATGAAAAATTAATTGTTGCAGGATCAAATATATGTAGTAAAAAGTTAACTAGAGTATTTCTAACTTTCTTCTATCTTGTTATAAGTTTTTTTTTCCTTCCCCTATTGCCTGCCGCTGAACTTTTTGACTTTATGACAGGGTTGAGTGGCAAACAGAAATGCCCAGATTACTATTATACGCACATCTATGATGTTCTACTTGACTCATGGAGGGTGTGTAACTAGAATGCAAAATGCACTTTGATCCCTTTGTAGTAGAGAGGCTATGTTAATGCTTAAGAGAGATAATAACACCACTAAAGCATGTTTAAAAGCTTTTTGTTGTTGGACGGACATTAATGTCCTCAGAGACCTTCCAGGCATCTTCCAGATCATTTATGTTCTATAGGGAACTTCTCCGTAAAAATTCAACTTAGGGACTTCCCTGGTGGCTCAGGATGAGAATCCGCCTGCCAATGCAGGGGACACGGGTTCAAGCTCTGGTCCGGGAATATCCCACATGCCACGGAACAACTAAGTCCGTGTGCCACAACTACTGAGCCTGTGCTCTAGAGCCTACGAGCCACAACTACTGAGCCCACGTGCCACAACTCCTGAAGCCTGTGTGCCTAGAGCCCGTGCTCTGCAACAAGAGAAGCCATGTGGTGAGAAGCCCACGCACTGCAACGAAGAGTAGCCCCTGCTCGCCACAACTAGAGAAAGCCCACGTGCAGCAACGAAGACCCAATGCAGCCAAAAATAAATAAATTTTTAAAAAATTAAAAAAAAAAAATTCAACTTACCCAGGGTTTTTTCCCAGGTCAAAGTAACAGTTGTCATGACCCTTTCTTGTCTGGGTACAAACTTTATATAACGTAACCTCCTAGTCTAAAGAGAAAACTACAACAATTTCACTCCACTTGGAAGGTCATACATAGGGTGCAGAAAAGAAGTATGAATAGAACAATCATTAATTAGAGGGGAGACAATATGGAGGCCTTTCCCTCTGTGTGAACTTGGAGGTCTCCATAGTAACTGTGTGCTAATTGGCAAACTGCATCTGCAGGTGAGGGGTGGCTGCCCCCTGACCTCCAGGAACACGAGCGCCACCTAGTGAGGAAATCCCACTTCAAAACTTTCAATCCCAACTTTATTCACTTCCCCTTGAAAATGACTACTAAGTTCACACAGACAGGTATATAATTTTAAATATTTTTAACAAAGAATCCTAACTCCAGAGTCAAAAGACTGAGAGTCAGGAAATTTAAAAATCCAACCCAACACTTTGTATCATGATTTAAGATTTCTTTTCACCCATGTATACTTTCAAAAGTGCTGATATGCTGTTTTTCAAATCTAAAGAACACTTTCAAAACTCTGGAAGAAAACAAAAGAGGCATGGATGAGTGGGTGATAATAGGGTGCTGGGTGGCAGAAACGAGGCCTTTTACTATAGACTATGTTGTTTGTTTTCAAACCACATGAGTGTATTGCTAATCAACAAATTAGGTTTTAAAAGAACAGTCAGCATATATTCATGTTACAAGCAGCTGTGTAGTTTCAGCAAAAACAGTATTACTTAGTTACATTAAATTTACTTGCTAATTTGCAAAGAAAAATAATGCCTCCTCAAAAAAAAAAAAAAAAAGCCTCCTCCTCATGAGGTTAAAGAATTTTCTCCATGTAAAAGTACTTGCCTGCTAAATGTAGGAGGTACTCATAGAAACTTCATCTCAATCACACACACACACACACACACACACACACACACACAAACACACCCCTCCTCAGAGTTTCTTACATCTTACATAGGCACACATCTCAGCTACTGATTTTTTAAAAAACACTTGTGTCAATGGTACTCAACTTTCTTGAACAAGCTCTACCAAGTACTTTACCTAACTTGATCCTTAGACATACTAACTAAAAAAGTAAATGGATGTTAAAAGCTACAAAGCAAAGTTCAAAGGACATGTCCTTCAGGTTGCCACAATGGCTGAAAGAAGACTTCCATTTATCTCCTGCAACTTGGAGAGAAAAGACGCGTGGAATCCTGAGCCAAAAGCGGCTTATTGTCATGACAAAGACGGGAACCCAGAAACATCAGGCTGGCCTTGTCAATGTTCCTGTGATACCAGGCCACCATCAGTGTGTTCAGGATGGCAGACCACTGTAATGTCTTCCATCATGCCTCTAAAAGTATGACAGCTTGCTTTGAGGTTATTTTATAAAAACCAGAACTGTCTGGTTAAAAAAATGTGAAAAATATCACATAGTCCTGAAGATTTGTTGTCTCTATTTGTGATTTAATTTTTTCTGTCTACAGACCACTTTATGATTAGGTAAAAGACCCTGGAGACTCCACAATTGTTCCCACAAAATTAAAACAAAGCAATATACAAGCAAACTCGACAGCTTCTGCTAAGCAAGTGGGTGCAATTTTTTCAAGTTCATTTTGGCATTCTGAACCAGATCTTCAGTGAATAAAAACCACAGAACCACTATATTTTAGTGTATTTTGCATTTTGGATGAATATTTGGGAAAAATGCATTTCTGTCCTATTTAAAGCATAATAATAGAAAATAAAAATACAGGTTTGGGATTTTGCATATTTTAACTATATGGACCACATATTATGACCTAAACATAATCTAATCTTTTTTTCTTAAATTAGTTTTTATTGGAGTATAGGTGATTTACAATGTTGTGTTAGTTTCTGCTGTACAGCAAAGTAAATCAGTTCATAATCCAATCTTAATAGCATTTGTTGGTATACCTGATGCCAAGTTTAAGTACTATCTTTATATACATATATATAAACTATAGAAAATATTAATTAACTTCAGCAATTATTATGTGACATATGTTCACAATTTTTCCTTACTCATATTTCCTTCAGGAATTACACTGAATACAGGCTGATAGCTACAAAAAAAAAGTTGAAGTAAAGGTGTTTGGAGATTTTAGATACACGCATTTCTGTCTTTTACTGTATAAGCTAGTGATTTTAGCAAAAACTATAAAATCGGTAGAATCAGTGATGAGGCCATTATCCTGTAAAAATGGACTAAAATGAGAGATTTTTTATTTAACTGACAATTATGACATTATTTAAAAAAGGGAAAATATGTACAACGGCAACTGTTGAATGATATCCAATTTATAGCCCTAGTCACATGGCTACAAAGCTAAAAAGAAGTGAAATTGAACCATCGTCCAGTAAATTAAACTCATGCCAATATCCCAAGGCAACTGCTGGCCCAGCCATTCTCTTCATTTCATCTGAGTTGATCCAGCCCTAAACCTGTCTGTTCTAAAATTGTTCTTACAGCAAGAACCGCAATCCAGTATTTGGTAACGAGTCATTAAGAAGGGAAAAAACCTCACAAAACAGTCAGAACTTTTACTGGATTCTCAATTAGAAAATATTCATCTTCTACACAGAGCTACTAGAGAATGGACTTGGGGACACGGGGAGGGGGAAGGGTAAGCTGGGACGAAGTGAGAGAGTGGCACTGACATATATACACTACCAAATGTAACATAGATAGCTAGTGGGAAGCAGCCGCATAGCACAGGGAGATCAGCTCGGTGCTGTGTGACCGCCTAGAGGGGTGGGATAGGGAGGGTGGGAGGGAGACGCAAGAGGGAGGAGAAATGGGGGTATATGTATATGTATAGCTGATTCACTTTCTTATACAGCAGAAACTAACACACCATTGTAAAGCAATTATACTCCAATAAAGATGTAAAAAAAAAAAAAAAGAAAGAAAATATTCGTCTTCTAGAGCTATTGGCAATATGGGAAAATCTATGCTATTTTTGTATATATGTGATTTTGAAGCTATTTCTCTAAAAGTGCAAGCCATTTTGGTTACTTAGTTCTTACAGCTGAGGAGAACCTAACATTCTCCATGAAACATTACACCTAGTTTCTTTTTAAAAATTACTGTATGTTATGACATATTTTACCACTTACTAGATGGGTTTACATGTCCAACTGAACGAACTATTTGCATCTCACTCTCCAATTAATGGATAGGAATGGTGATTGTTTCAATTTGACCATTTTAACAACTGGATTGGAACTAATAACCTTTCTATTCAGAATTTTACCTTAAACAAACAGCAGAGCTATTACCAAGATTATCTGAATGAGATAAATCTCTGGTTCATATATAATTCTTTGAACATCTACTTTCTAACATGTAATTACATACTATGTGATCTGAGATACTTCAACACTACACTCAACATATTCTGTGAAAACTCCATTAACTCCCTAAAGAATCTCATTTTTCTCTGTAAACCTGTTTAAACCATTAGCTATTCTATCATACAAATTAACTAGAAATAAGCAAGACAAGGAAATTTTCTGTTTAACTTTCCCTTCCCCATTCATTTGTTCATTCATCGGTTCAATGAATCAATATTTATTGCCTAATAAGTGCCAGGCACTGGATATTATAACAGCAAACAAGAGGCATAATCCCTGCCTTCATGGGGAAGACAGACTTGAATCAAATAAACACAAAAATAAGAATCTAGTTACAAAGCGATGTGAATGAGGTGAAGGAGAATGGGTGGTCTGGAGGAGAATAATAGAATAACCCATCTACCTGGGGCCTGCAGGGGCCATCTTTGAGGAGGTGACATTTAAATCAGCTGAAGGATGAACCTGAAGCAGCCAGGTGATGAGTGAGGTGGGATTGGCTTTTAATAAGCAACAGGTAATTTTTTAGTATAAGTTTGCAATACTTGGAATAAACTTGAACTAAGAAAGTATTTGTTGTTTCTCTGAAATCTGAATTTAACTGGGCCTCCTGTATTTTATCCGGCAATGCCAGGTGGGCACCTGAGCACAAAGCGGGTGGGAAGGCTGCCACCACTTGAGAGGAAGTGAGCTGGCTGACATGAGGTGATAGAAGGGGCAGAGGGTGAGTTGAGATGGGAGAGCCAGGAGCCCAAGTACTCTGTATGACCTATAAGTGTCATTCTGTCATGCCTTCTATTTTGCCTAAAGCAAAGTTTTACAGCACACTAACCACAGGCTAATTTCAATTTAATATAACTTTTCAATTAATATAAAAACCTGAGAAACATTCTCAGGAAATATATGTGCTGTCAACTCCAGAAAGATTTGCTTATTCTCTTGAAAGAAAGGTTAAATAAGGCTTCAGTGGATAAAGCACGTATATGTTCAATCTCTGCTTTCCACTTGGCTATTTCATCCCGAATTGGCCGAGTCTGTCATGGTACATGCAGGGGGTCCTGAATGATGCTGTCTGGGGGAACCTATTGTACTGGCGGGCTGAGGTGTCCTGCAGAGGCATAGGATTCAACTCTTGTCTATTAAATGCTGTCCATTTCTGCCCCCTTAGGTATTCTCACATAAACCTCTCTTAGTAGCACATGTAATTTGGCCTTCTCAGATCTCTGAGTCAAGTAAACATGTTAGCTTCTGTTTTACAATTTCTACCTGGTGTTAGAAATTATATCATTATATAACCTCCCCTGCCATCTTTCCCCCACCCCCTCAAAAGTGTGTACAAGTGTCAAAAAGTTTGTTTATCATATGTTCCAAATCCATTAACATTTAGCTGGTAGCTTTTTATCAATATACAATTAAATAATATAACAAAGTCTTTTGCCCCAACCCTGAAATATTCTAGAAAATAATAGAAAACTCTGCAAAGAACGAAACTGTCTCTACTCTGCAAAGAACTAAAATACAATGATGTTAACACTAGCTGCTACAAAGTCTCCTGGCTTGTCATATGTGTGCATGCATGCCTCTTCCGTAATTCATTCACTCAATATAGATAAAGTTCCCATGTGCTCCACAAAGTATTTTCTGGCACTTTCCAAAGGAAGGTCAAATAGAGCCTTATTAAATTTACTAAATAACTCAGGCATTGAGAGTCTATCAAGTTAAAAACTAAGCACAATGACAAATTCTAGGGATACTTATTGAATCACATTTAGAAAGAAAGATGAAATAATACTGGAAATTCAAAGAGTTCCTGAAGAATAGAGTTTAAATAGTTATAAACTAAGGGTTACAAATCTCATTTCCTTTTAAGATCACCAAGGGTGCCTTTCTCCAAATACATTTAAGACCTGTAACCTCAAAACTGCCTTCAGCAAAAGAAAAAACCAAACACACATGAAGTAACCCACAAAAAGAAATCTGCATTTCATATTCCTTTTGGGAGGTATATTAGCTTTCTAAGGCTGCTGTAACAGAGTACCACAGACCGGGTGACTCAAACAATAGAAATACATTTTCTCACAGTCTGGAGGCCAGAAGCCTGAGATCAAGGTGTTGGCAGGTTTGGTTCCTTCTGAGGCTGTGAGGGAGAATCTGTTCCAGGCCTCTCCCCTGGCTTCTAGTGGTTTTCTGGCCATCGTTGGCTTTCCTTGGCTTGTAGATGTGTCACTCCAATCCTCTGTCCTAAACTGGCATCCTTCTTGTGTCCTCACATCCTCTTCCTGCCCAAATTTCCCCCTTTTATAAGGACACAGTCATACTGCAATAAGGCCCACACTAATGAGCTCATCATAACTTGACTGTCTGCAAAGAACTTATTTTCAGATAAGGTCACATTCACAGATACTGGGGATTAGGACTTCAGCATCTTTGGGGGGACCACAATTCAACTCAGAATAAGGGGTATTGGACAACAATCCAAATACCTCTGGGTTTAAAAAAAGGAAACCACGCTAAGCTGGTATGATTTGCTTAGCCTCAATTTTGATTCATGAACAGTTGATGTTTGGGTTCAAAAGCATCTTAATCTAGACAGTCACAGGAAGGCAAGTGTCACACCACAAGACGCTATTAGATCAGACAGCCATACGGGAGATGATTACAACTCATTTTCCTGACCCAGTGACCAAAAATAAGTTATCAAAAGCTTCAAAAAGATTGATTTAAAAAGCTACTAGTAAGGTCTGATTTTGACAAGTCAAGATTCCTTATAAAGACAGATTGCCTAGTTATGTGGTGAAAAGGGACACAGGACAAAGTAAGAGGCAGGGTTCTGCTTTCCAGTCATGGTTTCCTCAGATAGCTGGTAGCTTTAGGCAGATAATTACCCTGGCCCTTGTATTTGTGGGTTCCGCATCCTTGGATTCAACCAACCATGAATAGAAAACACTCAGGAAAAAAAATTCCAGAAAGTTCCAAAAAGCAAAACTTGAATTTGCCGCTTGCCAGTAACTATTTACATAGCATTTATATTGTATTAGGTATTATAAATAATCTAGAGATGATTTAAAGTATATGGGAGGATGTGCATAGGTTATGTGTAAACACTATACCATTTTCTCTAAGGGACTTGGGCATCCACAGATTTTGGTTACCTGCGGAGGGTGGGGGATGGGAGGCTGGAACCAATCTCCCTTGGATACGGAAGGATGACTGTAGCTCTTATTAGTCTCAGCATCCTCATGAGGGGGTTGGACAAGTGATCCCTAAATTCCTTCACTGCCTTTTGTATCCATCACCACTGTACACTGAACGACCCGGTGAGATACACCCATGCATCCCTGAGACCAGGCAAGAAGTAGCCCTTTCCAGCGCTCCAAGGTGAGATCCTCAGGCCTTAATCCATGCTGTGTGCACACTGTGTGCTCCACTGATTTAACTTTGACCAGCCAATAAATGCTATTTTCACTCCCACACACAGTGAAAGGATGGGGTGATGGAAGTATCAAGGCCTTGATCACATGAAATGAAAAACACAGAGCAACTCTTACTAGGCAGCATGTCCAGGTGTTCCTCTCATCTCGTAATAACTAACTTCTTCCCCACTCGCTCACCAGCACTGGGGAGTCACTCTGTGAACAGTCCTACAGGGGAAATGGGAGCTAAGGCCTTTGCCTTTGATAGGTTGGTTGACTTATGTAGAAGGTTCAACAAACAAAGGCATCCTTGAACTAAAAGGGTCATGAACACATTAAAAATTATCCACGTAAATACAGAGGAAGAGCCAATCCACAGAGCGGTGAGGTCTGGGGACACTGGCCACTTTCACCAGGATGATTCAGAAACGCCTGATGGCGAGGTTGAGAGGCTGACTTTCGTCTTTTCAGAACAACAATCCTACAGAGCGGTTGGTAACACATGCATGTTTTTGTGACTGTGAACACACTGATGGCAGTCATTAGCCGAATGACTGCTTTAACAGGTTTTCACAAGGATTCCAGTTCATATCAACTGGAAAGTGTCTTGAAAGCCTCAGAAAACTACCCCAAATCTGGCTTCCCTTTGAATCCTTGAACATCTCCTCAAAACACACAGAATAGAACTGGACCCATGGACATGTATGGATGAAGACTTGGCAAGACCCTCTCTTTTCCAACATCTCGGTGTGGCCACTTCTAGGATTTTTGTACAATGGTCTGGAAAACTGTGTCTTTTCACTTTTATATTCCCGAACATCATTTGCCGAGGAAGGGTAAATCAGGCTTCTTGATGGCAATTACTCCAGAGAGGTGGGAATCAAGTTAGGTTTGGTTTGGTGAATTTCTCTGAATTTCTAGAAGGGTAATATAAGAGCCCTCTCGTATCAGAAGCAGTAGCTGCTGTTGTCCTATCCAGTACTACGTTTGAAGGGGTAAAGAACCTATTTCCAGATAGGAAGCTTCATAAAGCTTCCAGCATTCCATGAAGGGAAATGATTCTTCTTTGCCTGGAAGTTTAGACTGACTCCTTGGTTATGAGGATGGAACAGAGGTTTTTCTCCGAGAACAAGTTGTTGGTTCCTGCTGGGTGAGAACTTTGGAATGGAATGTCACTACTCAAATCAGTAAGGCTGAGATTGTCAAGTGATTTGTCCCCTGTCACCGAGATAGCACATTGATGCCTCTGTCAGGACTTTTCTGGCATAAGACACATTGGAGAAATCAGAGCGGTGAGCATATGTGTATTTTTACAAAGGCACATACCATACTGTTGATAGAAAGGCACACGGTGTGGGAAAAAAATCTGCTGGGGGGACTCAGTGCAGTTTCTTCTCATTGAAAATCTTGATCAGATGCTGAGCAATCCTGTGTCAGACGTGATTTTGGATTTGCAATGCGGCTCTAGGCTTCATGGGCAGAAAACGGCCACAGCAATATACACAGGAGTCCTTTATGAATCTGCGAATACAAACCCCTAGTCCTTTACTCCGACAAAGCTGGTGATGTGCTTCCTTCTTCAGTTGTCGTAAATGACTCTCAGCTACACGTGTGTGCAAGTTACCACCTACACCTCCTCGTTCCTTCAGCTTTTACCACAGCAGCGTCAGCCCCTGATTGCAAATGCAACTGAGGGGGTGTTTTGTACCTAGAGAGAGCAGCGCCCTAAATGTTGCTTTAGGGAGGAAGAATTCATGATCACTAATGGCAAGGCTAATAACACTGGGTATAAAGAAAAGCTGGGGTGAGGGAGGAAATAGTCCTTTATTGCCAGCTGATCTGCCCCGTCAGAGATAAGGGGATCCTTTGGGCTGGACAGTTGCATCAGTTGCAATCTTGGTTGCAGCTCACCCCTTGCCTGGTCCCATTTATCTTTCCCCTGATATTGTCCATGACTCAAAGACTCCCATCCACAATAGAGACTTCAAATAGGTGGGGAGGAGAATTAGGAGCTTGTAGACACCCGGTGATAGGCGACTTGGATTTAGGCTTAGATGTTATAGGATCTCCATTTTAAAACATCCAAATGTTCATTTTGTGCAGTTTGAAATGTGACTTTCAAAGATGACCCGAATCTCTGGGGAGTAGATAGTCCGTCCAACCGATGTGAATTTCGCTAGACAGCCTGTTTTTGCTTCCCCGTGAGGAATTAAAGTAGATATGCTAAAAGGTTGTACCTCTTTCAAAGCCGATTCTCCCTGTAAGAAAGTGCTAAGCCTCAGAAGGCGATGGAAATGGCTGATAAGGCATCTGGTCGGTGCCACCGCCTCCGTGGGCGGCTGCTCTTTTGACACATCTGAATTCGGAGCGAGGGGCTGTTGGTTACAAAGTCTTATATACAAAATGTCCACGGTCAGAAAGGTTTGCAGTATAACGAACACCCTTATCATCACTCGAATCTTTACAACAGCTTGGATGACTTTCTAATTGTGGCTTAATATAGTTAATTACGGCAACCCTTCCCCATTTTCCAGGATGATGAATTAATATTACAGATCATTAATGTTACTAAATTGGCATAATGATATAGTAGATTTAACGTCCTAGTTACATTAAGACCTGCTTTATAATTTGGCTCCTTTGTTATCTGCCTTACATAGGAAAAGCATGCAAGCAAGCCTCTTAACAGTAGGCTGCATGTAACTACTTGTGTCATTTTCCCTAATAAATTATTGATATAGAAAACCCCAAATGGAAGACTTCTTCATCTTCAGACTGTATGTGAAGCCAACATTTTCTTTCTAATATCCACTTCATCAGTATAAAAGTTAGAAAGCTGCAGCTCTTGAGCCAGGTTTTATAATTAGACAAGACTGTATTTTACATCTGCAAAATACTCATGCTTAGTGGGGAAAAAATGAGAAACGCGATATGTGCCATTCTGTTGCAATGGTTATACCATTTTAATCTCTTAAGTTCAATATATATCCTCTAGCAGGCTAGACTTCTAGGATTTCATTTTTAGATCCTTAAGGCTGCATATATCTGTCAAACCAACATAATGAATTTAAAGTGCTAATGCCTAGGAGACCAGAAAAACATTGAAATATATCCTTGGTTGATTAAATTACCACCTCCAGCTACTTTACATCCTTGTGTCCAAATAGATTTTCTTTTTACTTACCAAGTGCTGGATCTGGAAGATGTGGAAGATGTAATTTTATGGTAAAAACATGCACATGTCTTTAGACAAGAGCATTTTATTTAAGCATCTTTTTAAAGTCTGTAGAGTATTTCTGTGATAGGGCTTGCAATTTGATTATGGGGTCTTTCAATTATGCTCAACCTGCAGGTTAACCAGTAACTTTCAAGTGTATTCTTGGAATGGAATTTATGTTAAACATCTGAAGTACTAATATTCAAATGTTCATGATAACAATATCTAAAATAATGTGAACCTGTTTTGCAAAAATATACAGCAACCATGAATACTAGTCTTTATGTTAAAAAAGTTGTGTCTTCAGGAACTGCTTAGATTGACAGACTGACAACTCGAGATAGCAAAAATGACTCAGAGACATTCCTTTCTCCTAAACAGGGTGGCTTGGTCGTTTAAGTAGTCTGTCACTTAAAAAGATGAGACCGGGTGCAAAATCGTATTCCTCCTTGTAAAAGGGGCAGTCAAAATAACCCTAGAAATAAAAATGCTGTGGACCTGAGTGGGGAGAAAATATTGGTTTTTCAACCACTCAACTTTTACTGCTGGAATTTAAAGTAGAATCAAATCTGCAAGATTAGTCATGTCTTTCTATATGCCTGTATTCAAAGACTTAACAGTACACTGCCTTAACCTGTACACACTTACCACGCAGTCTGGTTCAAACACATATACGAACACACACATACACACTCAATTACACAATCACAGAACTCAAATATACACATATTTCAGTAATCGCCCTCACACAAAAGAAAAGTAGCAGCAAATGCAGCTGCAGGATGTGGGGCTCATGTTCTACTGGAAGATGGCTCATTACAAGCATCCACTGTGGGACACCTTGTCCTGGCCACCAGGCTCTGGAAGGACCAATTCTGACCACACGTTCACTGTTCACACCCCTCCAAACCTGACCAAGGGGGTGAGAGAATGGTCCTGCCATTCCAAGGGGAAGTTTCTAGAACCTTGCAGTACTAACACACGGTGTAAAGACAGTGAGTATCGGTGGTTAGACATCGGGGTGCTGTGATGTCGGGGGGTGAAACTAAAGACCGAAATGAATGCAAAATAAAATGACAAGTATCAGGGGAAACAGGGGCAGGGACCGAAGGCAAGAGAGCAGATTTGTAGTGCTTTGAAATGAAACGTTATAATCCCTCCGACAATCCTGTTGACTATGAGCTATAGCACTAGGAGTACAACACAGGAAAAAAGATACATTGTGGGATAAACAGCTTCTTATAAGGTAAAACTGAATGGCCAAAATAGATGAATAAGGACACACAATGGAGAGAGAAAAAGAAATGAGTCAGTGGCAATATGAGAAAAAGGCAAAAGTGAACAGAGGACAGAAAGGCAGAAAAGAAAAAAAATGTAAATGAGTGAGACAAAAAAGCCAAAAGACGCAAAAGAAAAAGAGAACAAGAAGGGGAAAGAAGTAATATTTTCCTTGATAAAAATGCACAAAAGGGAAGATGAACTTTGTTCTTTTTCTCTTTCTACTTTCCTCTCTTTTTCTGCTTTTCGCCTCGCAGCACGCCAGCCTAAGCTGAGAGCTGTAATGTCATTAAATTGCAAATGCTTTTTCATTTCCGACACACACTGTTTACTTATCTGGCAAAAACATATGTTGGAAGGAATCCGTTAAATTCTGCCCATTGCCTTGGGTAAAAGTGCAATGGAAACGGACCCACCGAGCGTCCTCTTTCTTCTTCTTTAGCACTCCCCTTATCTACAAGACGGCTTCGCAGAAAACTGGCTAGTTCAATGAAAAATGAAGATACAGCGGGAGATTAGGGAAGAACACTGAGCACAAAATTCCTGGAGAGAGGGTCACTCCATTGCAAATGATTTCACTCCTCTAGATCTGCATAAATTACTATTTTTAAGGCATCTCCAAAGTCTGTATATTTTTCTCACTCTGTCAAACATTTAATTTCACGCCCCGTGTTCTGAATATGCTAAAATGCATATCTCTGATGCACCTTTAAGCCAGAAAAACGAATGCAAAATTGAAGATAAAATGATGTGATTTGCACTACAAGCCTATTACTTGAGGTATTTACATATAGTTTACCTCTGCAGTTCTGAGGATGATTTATTAAAAAAAAATCTGGATTAAGCTCATATAAATATGTATAAATCTTTGTTTAGAAAATAGATTTTGCAGCTGTTGTGTTGAAAAAGTTCTTTAAGATTCTGTGAAGAATTTTCCTTTTAGCATGCTTTGAGAGGGAAAAAAAGGGGGACAGAATCTGACATTCTGCTTGGTGGGGAGGAGAAAAGCGTATTCCACCATCCGGCAGTTATAAAGACTCCTTTATTGCCCTTCCTGGCCCAAAGCAGGTTGGCCCCTCCTCGGTCTTTTATTATACTTATTTAATTTTCTTTTTTTCCCCCTTTTTTGCTTGGGCCCAAATAATAGTGCCCTGGATTACTAAACTCAAATGAAATATCGGTGTTTAATGACTGAAACAATCGTGAGCCTTTTGGATCTGCCCCCTCACGCGCCTCGCCCCCTTCTCGCGCCTTTTGTTAATACGCTCTCTTCCAGTGCATCCTCACTGACACCAAGCCCGGGACCTGCCGGAGCGACTTCCAGCTACCGATTTGAAAATGATTATTAACACACTGCAAGCAAGATCTCTTATCCGATGGGAAAGCAATTCTAAAAATACTATGATTCCTCTAAACAATCCCCACGTGTGTGTTTTTGCCCCTCTTCCTCTCTCTCTCCCCCTCTCTTCCTGTCTCTTTCTCCCCCTCCCCGCCAATCTTGAGTTTTGCCTCTTTGTCTGAAAAATGCTTTATTTAGTCCGGGCTCTCCCATACCCCTCTGATCCAGGTCCCTCTGTAATCATTGTGGGGGAATTACTCTTTGCTATTTTCTTGTTAGGCTTTGGGCTTAGGAGAATTTAGATAACAAAGTTGACTAATTCAGAGCTGAACACACATTGGACTCTGCAAATATACCTCCTGCCACATGATAAGGGCAGGGCCAGCTTCTGGGCTGCACCTGCCGAGATGCTGTGGGAACATCTGCTTCTGGTACTGGGTATAGGGAACAGCTATTTCTTCAAAGCCTGCATTAATCCTTTCGCAATTAAACAAGAAAGGGATGTTTACAGGCATTTGATCGCTTTTGGGGGGGGGAGATACGAGTTTGCTTACAAAGACTGAATTCCAGTTCTGGTGTGCGGCGCTGCTTAAAGTTGACTAATGACAATTTAAAAGATTGAAACTGCAGTCATTTTCAAAAGTTAAGAGTCATTCTTTTTGCACAAAATGGCTGAACAATCCCCCCTAGTGGTCTGTTTCCTGTTACTGTGATTTATGAACACTCTCCTTTCCAAAACTGCCCACTTGGTTTGTTTATAGGTCCATAGCAAAGAAAATGGAAGAAAAAAAAAACCAACCAAAGTCAGACTATTTCGAATTGAGATGAGCTTTCACTGAATTCCGCCATTCGACACCCAGACAGAGCCTAATTTCCCACAAAGTGATGGGGCTAAACCCTACTGTAAAGCCAGCTTTCTATCTCAAGGGTTTTCTCAAAACTGACAAATAACCTCAGAGCTCTGGTGTTCACACTCCTCTCACTGAAATCAAGGAATAGACCAGGGGTGTGATGCACTCAAAGTGCTGGGTTTGGGTTTCTGAAGGGAAAAGGAGTAAATCATGGAAATGGCCTGTGCCTTTCTTTCTAGAAGATTTGGCCCCAACTGGATTATTTCAATCCTTTAGGCTGGAATTACCTTTAAATGATTAAAGAACCCTGTTTCTCAAGTGTAACTGCTAAGAAAATGCCTGGGCATTGATGCCATCCATTGTCCCATCCTTCTCTTGACTCTGTGCACAAAGGTGGGAAATCCTGCTTCCTACAGTGTCTGCAGGTGAGATGAACTGCCTAACATCCTCCACCGCTTCCTTCTAGGCCCCCCTACACATGAGGCCAGCTCTCACTGGGTTGAGGCCACCCAAGTATTTCAAGCTTTGAACACTGAGATGAGGAGACATCCCATGCCCCTGAGTGCTGGCTTCCTTTCTGTCGGCCATGTTCCCAGTCATGCTCCTTTTCCAGACTAGATAGAAATGGAATCTAGCACATCCACTGCTCATGGAAGAGACTATATAGCATTGCCCCTGGACAGCTCAGATGGGGAGAGCATCAAGATTTCTTATATTACTGGACATCTTAGTCTGCTCAGGCTGCTACAACAAAATACCGCAGACCGGGTGCCTTATAAAGAGCAGAAATTTACTGCTCACGGTTCTAGGGGCTCAACATCCATCATGGTCGGGTGCTGGTGAAGGTCCTCTTCAGACGGCTGACTTCTCACTCATGGTGGAAGGAGGAGGGCTCTCTCTGGAGTCTCTATAAGAATACTAATCCCATTCATGAGGGCAGAGCCAGCCACTGCCCAAAGGCCCCCCCCTCCTAATACCATCACATTGGGAATTAGGATTTCAACATATGACTTTGTCGGGGGGTGGGGAGGACACACATCCAGAGCATAGCAGTGGAACATGGGAGGAGAAGAATATTAAATATTTACTAAATATTCATCTACCAAAAACAGTGCAAAATAATCCTAAAACCCTAAGCCCTGACTCCCAAGAAGCTTATGACATTAGAAAAAAGTAACATCAAAAAACAAATCCATTGCCAACCTCCTTGCACTTCAGCCTTGAAAGCTTGCAGACTTTTAAGTCTGGTTTTCTCCCAAATGTCTAGACTATTTTTTTCAATAACACTTGGACTTGGCTTCATTTCCTTCCTTTCAGTTTCTTCAGTCTCTGTCCTGGTCTACAAAATCATCATTTCTTGCTAGAAACATCTCTGGGAGCCCCAAGGCCTCTTTTTATTTATTTATTAATTCATCTTAACCCCAGTTGCAAGAAAAGATCTACCTAACCATGTAACTTTCCTTCTCAGAAGTGTGCTCCAGTTCCCAACTACATCATCGTGAAACTTAATCTCCCTAGCTTTGAGGCCCCCTTAAAAGGACTGTGGCCTTTTCAATCAACCATTTAGTAACACAACTGTCACCTTCCTCTATACGCTAGACCATAATTGGATAAACCTGTTTGCTCTTCCTTGAACCACGACTTAGATTTTTACATGTACACATACCACTCCTGCGGAGACAAATTCACCGTCAATCTAATGAAGCTTAGGCCTCAGGGCCTATCACCTCGGTCATTTCTAAGAACTTATACCTAATTTTGCCTTTGTTTCTTAAAGAGGATCCTTCCCCACCAAATTACATGACTTTCAGGCTCCACAAAATTGGTACCTGTCCCAGCCCCTCATCATTGCACATGGACGTGAGCATTCACTCAGTCCAGAAGCTTCTTAAGATCTACACACATGCCAGCTCATCCTCTCTCTGAATTACATGTCTCGCTTGTGCATATTATCAGTTTTAGAAACTTGAGGGCTTTTCCCTGTGACTATGTTATCTTTTCCATAAGATGATCTAGTGAACGACTCCAGAGTAGAGACTATCTTTTTTTTACATTTTGTACCAGAATATCAAAGTGTTGGTTTACTATTTGTAATGTACTGAACAAACATTTGGCTGACTGTTTCTGAGGAAGTTGGAAATTGTTTATTTATAGGTATCAATATTAAAGATTATTAGAGGCTAAAATTGTAACTTCCCAATCCCAAGGTCATTCAAATAAAAATCAAAATAAGCAGACATTTCTGGAGCATGTTCGTTGTTGCATCTTTAAACTTAGAATGGGTGGGTAATAAATACTTCTTGAATAAGTCATACATAAGTCAGGACAGGGGTGAAGGGTGAAGACTGTTACCCATTGGCTTATCACTAAAGAAGCCAGGGGAATTTAACTGGCTTCTGGCATGGGCTAGACCCAAACGTCAACCTCTTCCATCATTGGTTCCACTGTCTTCTGTGTGGGATTCACTCTCAGGCAGGTCTAACCCATGCACTAGCATGACCTTCAGAACCTCCAAGCATATATTCTATTAGCACAGAAGCCCAAGAGTAAAAACAAAACAAAACAAACAAACAACAAGACTCCTTTTCCCCAAAAATTTCCAACAAAAATTGTGTCATTGGGCCAACTTGAGGCACAAACTGAGTCACCTGTGCCTCCTGACCTGTGCCTGGAGAATGGGCCAGGCCTGGGCCACATATGTGTCTGGGTAGTGGGATGGGGGCCAATCCCCCATTGTTTTTTTCATTATGATTGAAAAAACAGCAGGAGGTGGATTCCTAACAGAAAATTGAGGAGGCCACTTTCATTTCTTTACAGGAAAACATGAAGAATAATTACGAAGTGACAGAAATCTTCATAAACTGCTGGTTGGAGTATACGTTGGTAGAACTGCTGTACAATATAGTTTGGGATTGTCTTGTGAAGTTGAACATGTGTGTTGTGCCTGACCCAGCAGTCCTGCTCCTCAAGTGTGTCCCAGAGAAGTGATTCTACACACGCACAGGAACATCTACGGCAGCATTACTCAGATTATCCCTGAGTTATCTGGAGTTGCTAAGTGGTGGTGGTCCATCACCCCTCATTTATGAGCCAGAATACTTGTATAAAGAGAAACGTCCCCTCATCTACTGGTACAGTTTACATAGGTAAGACAGGGTAAACATTTGATTTTTTTCCCTTTTATCAATTTTCAAAATCAAGATTTAGTTTCTTTCAACTTTTTGGTATCCTTATGAACTCATGTGTTTAACTGTGTTTGATGCATTTTAACCCATTGCAGTTTCTGTTCTTAATAATATCAAATTGTTCCATCTTTGGCTGCTGGAAACCTTTTCAAGTTGGCTCCTAAGTCCATTAGATAAGACCCTGGTAATCTTTAATAGTTTTCTTTCTGGCTTGACAAGATGCTCTGACATCATCTTAGACACTCCCTGCCCCAAAGCAGCAAATTCTGCAAGGAGTCCTAGCTCCTTTGAGTGAGAAATGATATATGCAGATGGCACTAGAGGTGCTCATTGCCGCTGGGTTCACCATCGTTTCTGGGTTTTTCCAGTGGACAGCACTAGGCATGAATATATACTAAAGATAAACTATATCAAGAGTTCATAGTGATAGTTCTAATTTAAATTCAGGACTGCAGGGTTTTACTTAACCCCTTCTATATTACATTGTATCTCTCTTCTCCCACGTTGAGAATGCTGGTTCTCAAAGCACTTAATATTTGATCAAAAAAACTTGCTTTTAGTAGTTGATCATTTTTACTAATTGGACAATTTAATTGACAATAACGTTTCACTTGTTCTTACAGTTTTAATAAAGGTCATTCAAAGAAAATTATCTTAAAGATATCATTATTTTCCTACAGAAAAATTTAAATTGCAATATTTTACATTTAACTAGTTCAAAACATTATGGGATATCCCACTTCTCTTCTAGTAATGTTAGTGATATGTAATGTTGGCAATGTTAGTATTTTCCTGTTTGGGGCTTGAAATCCAAAAAACATGACTTTTGACTTTTAGTCAAGTTTAGTCAGATAAGTCTTCTGTTCACACATTCCACATGTCTTTCTGTGTAAAACATGTGATACTAAATTAGAGCAGTAATTATTTAGTTTTGTATTAAAGAATGTCTTGTGAGAGAGCCTGGAAATGGCTTACAATGGCGTCAACACATAAAAAGATAGGCCCAAACTTTCAGTTCCTCATTGGAACAATAAAAATTTTATCAACCCCCCCGAGCAGGTTAATAGGGAGGTAGGCTTAAATGCCAGTCTAGGATTAAATGCTTGAAGGGTGGGTTCCTTCCTAAGCAGGCCCCTCTCCCTTCCTTCAGAAAAGTTAAGAATTTAAATGTATACAGATTTATATCACTAAGTGATGGCAATGGAATGATCCTTGAGCTATAAGGGGCCAATGTCCACACATGTTCTTTCCACTAAGATAAACTGCTATGATTTTTAAATATGTGAACTGGGACTTCCCTGGTGGTCCAGTGGTTAAGAATCTGCCTTCCAATGCAGGGGACGCAGGTTCGAACCCTGGTTGGGGAACTAAGATCCCACATGATGCAGGGCGACTAAGCCCCTGCGCCACAACTACTGAGCCTGCGCGCCCTGGAGCCTGCACCACAACTAGAGAGGAGCCTGTCTGCCGCAAGGAAGAACCAGTGCACCACAAAGAAAGATCCCACATGCCGCAACTAAGACCTGACGCAGCCAAATAAATAAATATTTTTTAAAAGTAAAAAATAAAATAAAATAAAATATGTGAACTATCCACATGCCTAGCTCTCTGCATACTCACATTGTATCTTACTTGTATATATTTGCATATATATGTACACATGTGTATATGGCCATAAACTCATATATACACATATGTGAACATGTACATATACATACATATATTCATATATAAATAAGATAAAGGATAAGTATGTAGGAAGTCAGGCATTTCTATAATTCATAGATATATCCAATACATATATATGGCTGACACAGCCTCTTCAGGTAATGAGTTTTTTATATTAACTACGTGTTTTAACAGCTTGTCTTTGAAGTATATGCCTATTTTAGATCATAAATCCAAGCACCAAGTTTACCTTCCAGTCTTGAACCCTGTTTAATTCCCAGCTTGTGCTCAAGAAATATTAAATTGTGACCATAATGTTACAGGAAACGGAGTGAACAATTCAAAAACAAAGGTCATACCAAGGAAAAAATTAAACTGGTCATTTATAGAAAAGCAACAGTCATTGTGATCTTAACTTTTCTAACCAAGATAGACTATAAAAAAAAAAGAGCAATGTTCCAAGTAGATTACACACGAAAGGAAGTGTACTGATTTCTGAAATCCTTACTTATGTAGATGTTTAATAGTGCAAAATCTGGCCCCTGAGGCAGGGTGGGGCAACTTAATTTTAGCATTTCAGCCATAACTTTAAATTTCTCACAATTCAAAAATCTACTGGATGTACTTTTAGGGAAACCTATTAGTTTTTGTGATAAATTAGACCTCACACCTAGTAAGTATGAATACACATTTGTTATAATCAGGCAAAAACAAATGTTATTAAATTTTGTGTCACTTGGTGGATGTAAGGAGAGTGAACTAAACTGTATACTTCCAACACACCATTCCACAAATGTGGAATCCAGTAAGTGAATACATAATAAAATGAAATGAGACATATCTGAAAAGTAGCTGCTGTACTTATGTGCTAATCACACCTCAAAGCATAACATTGTTTGTTTGTTTTTTTTTAAGTAACAGAAGCAATAAAATCCTATTACGGATTAATCTTGTGCCAAATTTTGTTTTTTAATCAAATCTATTCTGAGCTAAAGAAAATTCAAAAATGCAAATGAAGGGCCTGATCCTTCAGATCTTGTGAATATGTAAAGGCTGATACACTTCAAAGATTTTTTTTTTTAAACTCAAAAATTAAAGTCATCATGAGACACAGCAAAACATACTTATTTGTAAACATTTTAATTTTATATTCCATGTGAAATTTCACCCTAATAAAAGTCTTCAGGAGGGAGGGTTTTAAAATCCTGAAGTTAGATGTTTACTAAATAAATACTGCTCTAGTCTGATTTCTCATATATGTACCACACTTTTAGACTGCAACTGAGAATTCAATTGTTTCACATGGCAAACCAAACCAAACAAGAAGAAAACCACGTTCGAAAAGAGTCAGTGCTCTCAAATGTGCAGCCCCATCCTCTCCGGATACACACACCACTTGAACACAAAGGGTGGGTGAGTTCACGGAAGGGTTGTTAGTGCGGCAGTCCCCTGTGTGTTCCCTCCACCGGGGATGAAATATTCATTAGTAGACCTAAACAAACTCTTCAGAACATTTTTATCTCAAAGTGAGAAAATGCTATTCAAACAGGCTGTTAATGAAGCCATCCACCATCTTGTTTGATGTTGTTCTTGTAGTTAAAAGGAGCTCTGAAAGGCCTCAGGCAGTGCCCACTCTCAGTTGGCAGCTGTTTTATCCTTTGTGGGGCAACTGTGTAGCTGTAACACAGACTCTTCCCATAAAATGCCAACCCATATGCTGCAAATGCAAAATACAACAGTATTCATGGACATCAACTATATAATATCAGGTATCACATAAACTACATTTTACTGCATGAGATCACAGTCTGTAGAAGGACATAATAACATATCATTATAAGGATGCTTCTTCTTAGAATTCAAAACATAAGAAAGAATGTGTTTTGGTTTCTGTCCTAAAGCCAGAGAACCCAGAAAATATTAGGAAATAAATGTATACTGTTGATGTAATACATTAAACATGTGGTTTGTGCATCCATTTTTCATAAGAATATCTCACACTACTTAGAAGCAAATATATCATGGGAAAGAACTTCACATTATTTTAAGATATGTGTATATACACATATGCACAAAACTATAAGTAAAGTGTATACAATTGAAAATGTACATCAAGGTTGTAATGACACAGTCAAAGAAATTTTAAAATGCTCTTATCATTCATGCAACTACTACTTCTGTCCCATTGGATGGGTACAGTTATTCAGAAGATGATTTTGCAGTATTTGTACTGGAGTGGAATGGTTGCCAAAGTCCATGGGGACTGTGGGGAAAGTCACCAAACACAGTATTCTACACCCAGGTGACACACAGGCATTTCAAACTCAATGCCTCAAATATTAGACTCAATATTTAACCCCAATAAAATTGCCCATCTTCATGTATTTTCTATTCCAATTCATGACACATTATCTGTGGCAGGCAGAATCCTAAGGTGAACCCCAATGACACACACCCTTGAGTGTGGGCAGGACCTGTGAGTATGGTGGGATAGCACTCAAACTCACTGTGTGTCATAGGTGAAGGGATTTTGCAGATGTAGTTAAAGCCCCTAATTGGTTAACTTTGAGTTAATCAAAAGGAAGATGAAACTGAATGGGCCTGATTTAATGAGGTGAGCCCTTTAGAAGAGGGTCTAGAAGTCAGAGAGATTCTCCTGCTGGCTCTGAAGAAGGAAGCTACTTCAGATGTAATACATTGCATTGGGAGAGGACCTGTGAGAGGACCACATGTGGATGGCCTCTAGGAGATGAGAGTGACCCCTGGCTGACAGCCAGCAAGAGAATAGGAACCTCAGTCTTAACAGATGCAAGCGACTGAATCTTGCCAGCAACCGCATGAGCTTGGAAGAAGACCTTGGGCTCCAGGAAGGAAGATGGCCCGGCTGCTACCATAACTGTACCTTTATAAGACTCTAGGCAGAGGACCCAGCTAAGCCATGCCTGGTCTCCCAACCCATGGAAACTGACATAATAAACGTATGTTGTTTTAGGCCACTAAGTTTGTGATAATTTGAAAATTGGAAAACTCGATACAGTATACTAAGGCAAGAACCTGTAAGCAGAAGCATAAGGGGGGAACATCTAACACAGCCTGGGAAAAGGGTGAGCCAGAGAGGCTTCCCAGAGGAGTTAACACTTAAGTTGAGCCCCAAAGATCAAAAGTCAGGGGATTCTTATTAGTAAAAAAAAAATTAACAAACACCTTCCTTTATTCCGTAGTTCATGAGAACCGAAATGAATGAGGGTGTGTACTTAGGGGTTTCCTTTAACTGATCCCAGATATCCTGGGTTCACCAGATCAGGGCCGTGAGGGGCTCTCAAATGTCCAGTAGTTCTTTGTGCGCTTGCAGGCAGAACTACCAACACTGAACTTTTAAGGCTCCAGTGTCTAACCTTTGGCCGATACGAATATGTTCAATCACTAAATTCTTTCTAAAAGTCTAAACTAGATTGCTCTTACTATAGTTTTGAATTATTGCATATAATTGTCATCTGTGAAATATAAAAGAGCTATTTCCTGCATCTACTCTTTTATTCACATTGTTTATTTGTTTGTATTTTAAGAAGCCCCCTCTGCCATTTCTTGAATCTGTAACTGTCACTCATTTCACATTTTCTCATAGAAATGACTACATGTTGCTTTGTCTTCTACGCTCTTCAATATATCCATAGTCCTCTCAAAATACTAAAATCCAATTGAACTGGTTTCAGTAACAAAATAATGCACTTCCAGCTCTTCCATGTAATGTTTCTAAATATTTAGTACATCCAGGCTTTGTAGAGTAAAATATACTCCATTGTTTAGTAATATTCAACAGTAGTCCAATATGAATTTTTCTTCTATACCCTGTGCATACTTTTTTTTTTTAATTTAATTTTTTAAATTTTTGGCTGTGTTGCGTCTTCGTTGCTGCATGCAGGCTTTCTCTAGCTGCGGTGAGCGGGGGATACTCTTCATTGCGGTGCACAGGCTTCTCGTTGCGGTGGCTTCTCTTGTTGCAGAGCACAGGCTCTAGGTGTGCGGGCTTCAGTAGTTGTGGCTCGCGGGCTCTATAGCACAGGCTCAGTAGTTGTGGCTCACAGGCTTAGTTGCTCCGCAGCATGTTGGATCTTCCCGGACCAGGGCTCGAACCTGTGTCTCCTGTATTGGCAGGCGGATTCTCAACCACTGCGCCACCAGGGAAGCCCCTACCCTGTGTTACTTAGTTATACCCCCATTTTATGTGAAACAACTTTGTTAGCTACCTTCATAGCTATGAATACAATGGCATCTTTTAAAAATATTTTTTAGGTAAAATTTATATAGAGTAGAATGCATGGATCTTGAGTGTACAATTTGGTGAATTTTGATGTGTGTACATCCATGTAACAAACATCCAATCAAGATAAGAATATGTCTAGTACGCCATAAAGTTCTCTTTGTCCCCTTCTAATCTTTTCTCACTGTTCATGTTTCTATCACCACAGATTAGTTTTGCCTGCTCTAAAACTTCATATGAATGTGAGCATACTCCTTCATGTATGGCTTTTTTTGTTTAACATAATGTTTTTGTGATTCACTTATGTTGTTGCATACATCATAGTTCATTCCTTTTTATTGCTGAGTAATATTCTATTACATGAATACAGCACTATTTTTTAATTCATTCCCCTGTTTACAGATATTTGGGTTGTTCCCAGGATTTGGTCATTCTGAACATTCTTATGTAAGTCAAATGACTTGTGGACATATGTTTTTTCCTTCAAGATAAAGACCTAGGAGTGGAATTGCTGGGTCCTGGGATCAATGTTCATTAATCATATAGGAAACAGCCAATAGGGAATTCCCTGGCGGTCCAGTGGTTAGGATTCTGTGCTTTCACTGCCAAGGGCACAGGTTCAATCCCTGGTTGGGGAACTGAGATCCCACAAGCCGCATTGTGTGGCCAAAATAAATAAATAAATAAGAAACTGCCAATAAATTTTCCAGAGTGGGTGTATCAGTTTACACTCCCAACAGCAATGTATATGAGTTTGAGCTGCTCCACAGTCTTACTATTTGGAAACAGCCTTATTAATTTCAGCCATTCTACTGGGTGTGAAGTGGTATTTGGCTTTGATTTGTATTTCTCTGATGATAATGATGTTGAACATATTTCCACGTGCTTATTAATCATTCATATATCTTTTTTGTGTTCAAGATTTTTGCCCATTTTTACAAATTAGGTTGTGTTTTTCTTATCTGATTATAGGGCTTCTTTAGTCTGGATAAAGTCCTTTTTTGGATACATGCATTGTGAATATTTTCTACCAGTCTGTGTCTTACCATTCATTTTTTCATGATATCTTCTGAAAAGCAAAAGTTTTGATTTTGATGAAGACACTCTCAACTTTCTCTAAGCTTCACAAAAAGCTTAGTGCTTTTTGTGTCTTAAGAAATTTTTTGCCAACCTGAAAGTCACAAAGTTTTCTTCTAGAAGTTTTGTAATTTTAGTTTTTATATCTTAGTCCTATTATTCCTCTCAAATTAATTTTTTGGGTGTGGTATGAGGTAGGGGGTTCAAGGTTCATTAGTTCATTATTATTTACATACATCTATCCAGTCATTTCAGTACCATCTGTTGCAAAGACTTTCCTTTCCTCATTTAATTGCCTTGACATGTTTGTTGTAAAGCATTTGATTATGTAAGTGTGGGTCAGTTCTGGACTCTATATTCTGTTCCACTGATCTGTCTGTCTTTACACCAAAACCATATCATCTTGATTATTGTAACTTTATAGTAGGTCTTAAAATCAAGTCATGTGAATCCAATTTTGTTCTCATTTTTCAAGAATATTTTGATTACATCTTTAAAATTATATACTGTTTAATACTAATAAATATAATTTTTGAAAAAAGTCAGTTTTTTTAAATAAAACATTTCAAAATGGATCTTTTGGTCAACAAAACAATAGCCAACACAGTCCCTCTTTGCTGTGAGGGTCTTGACAAGTCTGTTTAAATAGATTAGCAGTCTTATATCTTATGTTGACATGTGTACATAAAATCATTCAAGGAGAGATTTCTGCACTTCCATGTTCACAGCAGCATTATTTACAATAGCCAAGACCGGAAACAACCTGAGCGTTCATCAATAGAGGAATGGAGATTTTATATATATATACTTAGAGTATTCAGCCATAAAAAAGAAGGAAAGCCTGCTATTTGTAAAAACATGGATGGACCTTGAGGGCATTATGCTAAGTGAAATAAGTCAGACAAAGACAAATACTGTATGATTTCGTTTATATGTGGAATCTAATACAACAACATGACAATAAAACCAAACTCATAGAAAAAGAGATCAGCTTTGTGGTTACCAAAGGCAGGGGGTGGGGAGAGGGGGAACTGGATATCAAGAGGTACAAACTTCCAGTTTTAAGATACGTAATTACTGAGGATGTAATGTACAACATGATGACCATTGTTAGCACTGCTATGTGCTATATTTGAAAATTGTTAAGAGAGTACCTCCTATGAGTTCCCATCACAAGGAAAAAATAATTTTTTTCTTTTCATTTTCTTTATTTCTTTTTTATTTTTTGTATCTATATGAGATGATGCATGTTAACTAAACTTACTATGGTACCGGTAATCATTTAACAGTATATGTAAGTCAAATTATTATGCTGTACACCTTAAACCCATACAGTGCTATATGTCAATTATACCTCAATAAACGTGGAAAAAAATCATTCAGGAATGTGTGTGAACAGAACAAACTTTGACTGAAATTTTAGAATTTCATTAAAAAAATTTTTTAAAGAAAAATTTGCGATGACAGGGCAACATGTAAATGTTACATACTATTCCTGAAGAAAGCATTTTACAGCTCTTACCAATGACATGCCTATTTTTGAGGCCATGCTTAATATTTTTTTTATGGAACGTATTTGCAAAGGGACGAAAAAATGCTTAAAAATTACAATTGTTAATAATGAGATGAGTAAATACACTACTTAAAACGTAATAAAATAAAATAAAAGATTCTTATTTTCTTTAACACACCTCAAAAAAAAGCATAATATTTAATAAAAATGAGCAATAATCTGGTTGATGAGAAAGATGCTATGCTACCAATAAAAATCAGCCTATCTGGCTGATTGACCTAGGAGATTCGAATGCTTTTCTTGCCCCTCCCCACAAGTACAGCACAACAGCATCAGTGAAGGACTCCTCCCAACAAACTCCCTTCTTACTCCTCTCCTGGCTGGGGCTATGAATGTTCTGGCAAGTATGTGAAAGTATCTTCTGCAAACGTGAGAGACCCAGGATGTTCCTCTCCTATGCAGTATAAAATACTTCACTTGAAGTTTGTTTTAATCAAAAGAAGGGAGTATCGTGTAGCAGCTAATAAGCTTTAGAGCCTGACACACTCTCAGTTCTGTCACTTAACTGTGTAACATTGGGTAAATTACTTAACCTATTTGAACGCATTACCTGTCAAGATTGTTGGGAGGATTACATTATAGAAAGTACGTGGCCAATGCCTTGAACTCAGTAAGTGATAAGTCACCACTGCTGGTTTCTCTTTTAGATTTTCCCCAAAGCAGATGAAGCAAACACTTACAAAACAAATATGCCAAAATAAGCATATAATTTACAAATTCAGTGCATTTGAAATTACTTAAAAACCACAATCATCATATCCCTGAATACTGGGAATGTGTAACAGTGGAAAGTGCATATTAGACTGGGAGCCTGGGCCTAGATTCCAGTCTTGGCTCTGCCTCTATGTGACCATGTGATCTTGAGCAAATTATTTACACCCCCTCCCCCCTGCCCAGAGCCTCTAGATTCCTTATCTGCAAAATGAGGGGATTGTTTTAAGAGAATCTCTAAGACTCCTTTTCAAATCTGTGATTGTAAGATTTGACTAATTAATATAATAGCCACTCTGCTCAGAGTCAAACTAGTCAAATATTTACGATAAAATGTTTCAAATCCCCTCACTCCCCTCTAGCACTTAGGGAAGATGTCAAAGCTATGGCAAAGAGGGGGCCTGAGTCATTTAACTAATTAGAAAGCTTTTGCAGAAGAACGCTTACTAGTGATAAGACTTTACACTTAATATGGCAGAAACAAATGTCTCCAGTGTCACTTCGATTGGTAGGAAGACGTGGCCTCTGATCCTTCTCAGGTTGACCTCCAACAATAATACCTTTATCACTTGGACTAATACATCTCCTAACAAATTATCATACAAATCCTTTCTTCACTAATCTCAGTTATAACTTCTACAAATTAGTTGTCCTCATGGTATAGAACATTTGAATATTGAAGTTTAAATCCTGGACGTATTGGAAAAGAAAGTCTCCTCATCTTTCTGTATTCTCATTTGAAGAAAAAAAATGCCTGTATTTCGATTCTAAGATGCATCTATGTTTCAAATTTTAAGATCTTGAAATTGAACGCATCTAATAGTTGATGTGTTTGGAAAGCATTGTGTCATAATTTGGTTAGCAGCAATTTGTTTCTTAGTAAAATTAACGGTAAATCTTAAAAACAATGGAATCTTAGATTCAGTTACATACAGTAAAATCTCGCCAGCTGAATACAGGAATTTTTGTAAGGCGCCAATGTAATAAATGGTCTTCAAAAAGTCTTGTCAATTGTCAACATAAACAATAGGGACCTACTGTATAGCACAGGGAACTATATTCAATATCGTGTGATAACCTGTAATGGAAAAGAATCTGAAAAACTGAATCACTTTGCTGTACACCTGAAGCTAACACAACATTGTAAATCAACTACACTTCAATTAAAAAAATTTTTTTTTAATTGTCAACAGGAGAATGGACTGAATGTTGTCTAAAGTTCTTAGTTTCTACTGTCTACAGAAGTCCTACATGAATGCAACGTCTTAGTATTAAATTGAATCCCTTCTGCAGAATGAGGAAATGTGCCAACACAAGCTAAGATAAAACCATACTGGCCACTATGATTTCCTCATTGGCCAAAGAAATCAGATGCTGAACTCTACAGATTCTTTTTATCAGTCTTCCCCAAACTGTATTTTATTCTCAGAGATAAGTTAATGTTAAAAAGTAAACATTCTGGGGTTTCCCTGGTGGCGCAGTGGTTAAGAATCTGCCTGCCAATGCAGGGGACACGGGTTCGAGCCCTGGTCCAGGAAGATCCCACATGCTGCGGAGCAACTAAGCCCGTGCGCCACAGCTACTGAGCCTGCGCTCTAGAGCCCATGAGCCACCACTACTGAGCCCACATGCCACAACTACTGAAGCCCACGTGCCTAGAGCCCGTGCTCCGCAACAAGAGAAGCCATCACGATGAGAAGCCCGTGCACAGCAATGAAGAGTAGTCCCCGCTCACCTCAACTAGAGAAAGCCTGCGTGCAGCAATGAAGACCCGATGCAGCCAAAAATAAATAAAATAAATAAATTTTTTAAAAAAGCAAACATTTCATAAACTTAAAATCAGTTATAATTTAAATCAATGTCTATAAAATAAACATGTATTTGTTTATAAAAATATAAGCAGCAAACAGTAAAACTTATGTATGCAAGTGCAATGTCCTCATCTTACAAGCCACCTTCCCAAGTCACAGACCTAATCTAATGAAAATTGTCACAGTTGAAACATTTCTCCTATTCTTCTATGTACTGTTTAAAAAATAATTAAGACTAGAAATTAATCTTTTTAATTTTTCTTATTATAAAGGGTAATACATGCTCCTTGTAGAGAATTTGGAAAATGCAGAAAAGAATAAATTAAAAAATTTGAATTCCACCACCCTGAGATAATCATCACTAAGATTTGAATGTATTTTTTCAGTCTTTTGTATAGTGCTACATACATTAGTGTAAAGTTGGAATCAGAGGGTATTGGTATATATGCCACACATGTGTAAAGTTTATGTCAATTTTTTTCACTTATGCTTATTTTATCATGACCATTTTCATATTAGTAAATATTCTTCAAAAACATCTTGGTAAGGTGGATTGGAATGATTTGGAAAAACAAAACCTTGGATTCATACCTGACTCTTTAAACAGTGATTGTTGACTCTGTTTGCACATCGTCAATCACTTGCAGAAATTCTAAGAAAATTGCAATGGCCAGACCCCACCCTCAGAAAGTCTAAATGAATTAATTAGTCTGGGATGGCATCTAGACACATAAATTTTTTTCTCATGTAATTCTAATGCGTAGCCCTGGATGAGAACTATTGTTTTACATCTAGATAAACTCCAGGTAAATTAAAAAATTGTGAAAAAAAAGAAACCATGGAATTAGTGAATAAAAATGTAACTGTATATATAATCTTAGGGTACTAAAGAACACTAAAGGCAGAAACATCAAAGGAAAATATTCATATATTTAGCTACGTGAAAACTTTACATTTCTGAATGCCAAAAAAATCACAAACAAAACGGAAAAGCAAATCACAAACTAGCAAAAATATTTCCAATATGCATTATAGGTAAAGCTCTTAGAAAGTATAAAGGAAAAGATGAAGAACTAAATAGAAAAGGTCAGGTATAGGTAAATCACCCAAGAAAAAAAAAGTCACTACATATATGGAGATAAAAAAGCATTTCCTCTTTAAATGAAAAAAAAGCTGATCTTCACTTCAGACTATATTCCTCCTTTCCTGACTCCTCGCCTGCCACTCATAACTCAGGGGCTATACAGTAGCATTTACATTTATACCCTGAAGCTTTACCTCATTAAAGAAAATCAAACTCTAAGCAAATATATTAAAACTAAAATACAAATACATAAAGAGGAGAGTCACACTGACACATAAAGGTCTCATAAAATCAGATGCAAAGGAACATAACACCGCTTTATTACTGAGTCCAGCTCTGCACAGGTTCAACTCGCAATCAAAGGAAGTCTTTTCAATCTGCTGCAGTGCCTTTACCCTTATTAGAATGCATACTCATTAGTTTCTGATTGCTCCTCTACATAAAACATGCCATTTTTGTACCTCGGTTTCCACACCCCTTGTACAGTACTCATATTTTATCTCTAAAGATTGTAATAAATCACTTCAAATACAATAACCCATTTAAGAATGGATTTTATAGGCTGAAAGGCACACCTTTGGTGATGTGATCGCAATCATCAGATGCTCCGATTCTCCTCAAGTCCGTATTATACGGTGTGTACATAAATGATGCACCAAGGATAGGAGAGGTGATTATAGGCGAATGAGTCAACTCAACCCAAAGTGTACTTCCTGGTTTCAGGGTGTATCCATAGGAACCCTTTGAAATGTTTCGTTTTATTAATTTGGCTCCTTTCTATTTTTCACTAGTGCCAACACTTTCAAGGTAATGCGGTTTAGACATGTCATAGCTGTTGAAAGTCATAGCGTGAGCTTGAGCTGACAGTGGTGTATCATCAAGAACTAGAAACAGCAAAATAACATTATGGTAAAGAGTATGAGAAATAAGAAGACAAAGGGCAGGAAATATTGCCTTACCGACTTAAAGCAGAGCCCTGGGGGAAAACATCTGGTTCGGAGCACAGTGATCCTTTCAGCACAGTGAAGGGGTCCTACTGGATAGAGCGAGAGAGATGGGTTCCTGGAAGCTGAAGAGCAGGCAGTGAAATGTTGCTCTCTGGAAAGGAATTTATATTTTAAAAGGTGAGAGATCTATGACCTTGAAATCTAGATAAGAGCCATAATTTGTGATTTTTGATATTGCTCTTAAAGCCTGACTTTACTACATTTCGAATGCTTTCCATCTAGAATTCTCAAATTAAGCTTATGAACAACTCTATATGCTTTTAGGAACAATCAAAGATAGAATTTACAGGGGCTTAAAAGGATTGTTAGTTTGGAAATAGTAAACTTTAATAACTATTGAATGTCATTTATTTCTACAGACCCTGATATCTTTACAAAAGGAACAAAAGAATATTATAGTTTACTAATTTGATAAGGAACTTTGGTCATAGAAATTGGTGTATCTAAGAAGAAACCACTTTCTACTTTAACACCCCCCCCTCCCCTCCAAAAAATCTTTTACAAACACTCTAACTTCTGGATAAGTCTTAAAAGCTAATCTTCTGATAGATCTATGAGGCTCACAGGCTAGGCAAGAGATTTTAAAGTTTATTTTGTGTGGGTGTATGTTGGAATGTAGTCACATGTGAATTAGATAGAATCTTGAATATATTCCAATCACACCTACTTTCTGTTCTAACCACATATGTACAATTATTTAAAACAAACACTTTCATCTCATGGACATTTAAATATCATCTTTATGAATGAATAGATTAGGAAGAGCCTCAGGTTCGCTGAAAGTTTTGCACACAACCTTCAGGTCTATAAAAAAAGAACATTGCACTGAGTAGGCACAAGCACCATACATAATCTTTACAACAATCCTATGAGTTAGTAATATTAGAACCCATCTCTCACTTTTGGACACTCCTTACTCTATTCAGTAAGACCCCTTCTCCATGCTAAAGGAATCACTGTTTGCTCCAAAACCAGATTACACATGAGAAAATGACTGAAAAATGGCAGAGCCAGGATTTGAAATCAGTCTGTCTTGTTAAAAAGTCCCTGTTCCTTCTAGTAGGTAATACTACCTTCTAAATATGAAAGATTTTGGCACCTTTTACAACTAACCAGCTATACTCTAAAGCATCTAGTGGCAAAAACCCTGAAATATAAGTGATGCATAAAGCAAAAATTCAAAATAATACAACTGATTTTAAATGCACTTTTCAGAACAAACACATGACTCTTGTCTTTCAAAGACATTTACAATTGCCAGGACATGGAAGCAACCTAAGTGTCCATCAACAGATGAATGGATAAAGAAGATGTGGCACATATATACAATGGAATATTACTCAGCCATAAAAAGAAACGAAATTGAGTTATTTGTAGTGAGGTGGATGGACCTAGAGTCTGTCCTACAGAGTGAAGTAAGTCAGAAAGAGAAGAAGAAATACCGTATGCTAACACATATATATGGAATCTAAAAAAAAAAAATGGTTCTGAAGAACCTAGGGGCAGGACAGGAATAAAGGCACAGACTTAGAGAATGGACTTGAGGACACGGGGAGGGGGAAGGGTAAGCTGGGATGAAGTGAGAGAGTGGCATGGACATATATACACTACCATATGTAAAATAGCTAGCTAGTGGGAAGCAGCCACATAGCACAGGGAGATCAGCTCGGTGTTTTGTGTCCACCTAGAGGGGTGGGATAGGGAGGGTGGGAGGGAGACGCAAGAGGGAGGAGATATGGGGATATATGTATATGTATAGCTGATTCGCTTTGTTATACAGCAGAAACTAACACACCATTGTAAAGCAATTATACTCCAATAAAGATGTTAAAAAAAATTTAAAAAGACATTCTCAAAGAATGAGAGAACCTGAATGTTTTCATTCTCTAAACTGCTAAAGTTTATACCCTATTAACTATCCCAGTTTTTAAAAATCTCATTAGTTTGGGATGGTAAAACTTTTGAAAATGTATGGTTCTTCATCAGGAAATCTGATAATACTACTCATTACTTAATAGAACAATAGAGAAAAATCCTATCATCATATTCTTGGATGCTGAAAGGCATTAGACAACATCCAACATCCATTTTTTAAAAATTATTTTATTCTCTAAATTATGACACAAAATTGATTTTTTTAGTGTGCAGCTTTTTGACTTTCAACACACGCACAGATTGATGTAGCCACCACAGTCAAGATACAGAAAAGTTCCAACACCTCCAAAAAACTCCTTGGTGTTACCCCTTCATAGTCTTACCCTTCTCCCACCTGTAATTTTTGGCAACCACTGATCTTTTCTCCATGACTATAGTTTTTGTTTATTTGAAAATGTCATCTAAATGGAATCATATAGTATATAACCTTTTTTTTTTATAGCTACTTTATTTATTTATTTATTTATTTATTTATTTATTTATTTATTTTTGGCTGTGTTGGGTCTTCGGTTCATGCGAGGGCTTCCTCTAGTTGCGGCAAGCGGGGGCCACTCTTCATCGCGGTGCGGGGACCGCTCTTCATCGCGGTGCGCGGGCCTTTCACCATCGCGGCCCCTCCCGTTGCGGAGCACAGGCTCCAGACGCGCAGGCTCAGTAGTTGTGGCTCACGGGCCCAGCTGCTCTGTGGCATGTGGGATCTTCCCAGACCAGGGCTCGAACCCGTGTCCCCTGCATTAGCAGGCAGACTCTCAACCACTGCGCCACCAGGGAAGCCCAGTATATAACCTTTTAAGACTGGCTTTTTTATCTAGCATAATGCCTTTGAGACTCACCCAAGTTGTGTGAATTAAGTTTGTTTCTTTTTATTACTGACACTATTCCTTTGCATGGATATATCATACTTTATTAATTCAGGACATGTGGGTTGTTTCCAGTTTTTTTGATTGTGAATAGAGCTGCTATAAACATTTGTGTACAGATATTTGTGTGAACATGAGTTTTCACTTCTCTAGGGTTATTACCCAGAGGTAGGATTGCTGTGTCATATGGTAATTTATTTAACATTATAAGCAACTGCAAAACAGTTTTTCTAGAATGGCTGTGCCATTTTGCATTCCCACGAGCAATATAGGAGAGTTCCAGATGCTCCACACCCCTGGCAGGACTTGGTATTTTCAGTACTTTTATTTTAGCATTCTAATAGGGGGTATCTCATCATGATTTTAATTAACATTTCCCTAATGGCTAATTATGTTGAACATCTTTTCATGTGCTAATTTGTCATCTATATATATTCTTGCGCAATCTTAGTTCCCCAACCATCAGACCCAGGCCCTCTGCAGTGAAAGTGCTGAGTCCTAACCACTGGACCACCAGGGAATTCCCTGGTCCATTTTTTAATTGGGTTGTCTTCACACTGTAGGGTTTTAAGAGCTCTTTACACATATTTTAATATAGAGCACTTTATTGCATAAGTGATTTAAAATATTTTCTCCCAGACTGTAACTTGTCTATTCATTCTCTTAACTGTGTCTTTTGCAGAGCAAAAGTTTTCAATTCTAATGAAGTCAAATTTCTCAATATTTTCTTTTGTAGATTGTGCTTTTGGTATGTCAGAACTCTTTGACTAACTTTCAGTCACAAAGATTTCATCCTATGTATTCAAGTTTTTACAGTTTTATAGTTTTACATTTAAATCAATGATTCATTCTGAGTTCATTTTTGTATAAGGTGTGGGGTTTATGTTGAGGTTCATTTATTTTGCATATGGATGTCCGATAGTTCCAACACTGTTTGTTGGAAAGACATTCATTTCTCCACTGAATTGCCTTTGCATCTTTCTCTCTTTCCTCTTATATTTCTCTGGAAGGGATTGTGTAGAATTTGGTATTATTTCTTCTTTAAATGTGTGGTAGAATTCACTAATAAAACCATCTGGGCCTTGAGATTTCTATTTCAGAAGGCTTTTAAACCTTTTAAACAAGAATTCCTTAGTCATTATAGGACAATTTTGGATATTTAGTTCATCTTGAGTAGGTTTTGGTGGTTTGTGGTATTGGAAGAGGTAATCCATCATGAGCCCTATGAATCCCTGCATATGCCTTTGCTGGGTATGTCAAGAATGCAAGGCTCCAAACATTCTCTGTCTGGGTCTTTCTCAGGATTGTGTTTGCAGTGAGCAAGGTGAGGTAACTTCTCCCTCTCAACACAAAGCCAGTTACAAAAGAGAGAAATTCCCCAAGTTCAGAGTTCCTTGGGGGCTACACAAATCCACTGTATGTGTAACATCCATCTAGTCTTACCAGTTTTGCCCCCATGGACTTAGAGGTATGTGTAACCAATGCAAAACAGCCTGAAGTTCATGATGCTTACTGAGTTCTGAGTAATAAAGTCCTTTGTCTCTGACCTAGGAGTCTCATGTGTTCTGCAGCCTCCACGAAGCAGTAACAGGTTAACTAGTTAGGTAGTAAGTAGGGTAAAATCTCAGACCCTTCATAGTTCTTTACGTATGGTTTTCAGGAAATGATTATTTAAACTAAATTGTCGTATATATTTTTTTAAATTTATTTATTATTTATTTATTATTTATTTTTGGCTGTGTTGGGTCTTCGTTTCTGTGCGAGGGCTTTCTCTAGTTGTGGCAAGCGGGGGCCACTCTTCATCGCGATGCGCAGGCCTCTCACTGTCACGGCCTCTCTTGTTGCAGAGCACAGGCTCCGGACGCGCAGGCTCAGTAGTTGTGGCTCACAGGCCTAGTTGCTCCGCGGCATGTGGGATCTTCCCAGACCAGGGCTCGAACCCGTGTCCCCTGCATTGGCAGGCAGATTCTCAACCACTGCGCCACCCGGGAAGCCCACTAAATTGTCATATTAATGTTAGCAGAGGTTTTGTTTTTGGTTTTGTTTTGCAGTATTTCCTTGTTAGTCTGTAAATGTCTGCTGAGTCTGATATCTCCTCTTTTTTTCCTGATAACAGTAATTTGTGTCTCCTCTTATTTTCTTTGTCAATTTTATTAGGAGTTTATCAATTTTACTGATTTTTTTCAAAGAAGCAGTTTTGGTTTTACTGATTTTCTTCATGGTTTTTCGGTGATCAAGTTCATTGATATCTGTTCTTATATTATTTCCTTCCTTCTGATAGCTTTGGGGTTATTTTTCACTTCTTTATTTTCTTCAGTTGGAAGCTGAGATTATTAATTTGAGACTTTTCTTCTTTTCTATACAAGCATTATTTTTTAAGTTTTCTTTATGTCTTTTCATACTTGATAGCTCATTTCTTTCTTTTTTTAATTTTTATTTAATTTTATTTATTTTATTATTTATTTTGGTTGCACTGGGTCTTAGTTGCGGCAGGTGGGCTCCTTAGTCGTGGCTCACAGGCTCCTTAGTTGTGGCTTGCCGGCTCCTTAGGTGTGGCATATGTGCTCCTTAGTTGTGGCATGTGAACTCTTAGTCGTGGCGTGCATGTGGGATCTAGTTCCCTGACCAGGGAATGACCGCGTCCCCTGCACTGGAAGGCGGATTCTTAACCACTGCGCCACCAGGGAAGTCCCTATACAAGCATTTGGTGCTATAAATTTCCTTCTAAGAAATACTTTTGCTTCCTCCCACAAATTTTCATATGCTGTATTTTCATTTTCTGTCAATTCAAAATATATTTGGTAAGCCATGGTTCATTTAAAAAGTGTTTGGTTTTCAAGTGTTTGTAGATTTCCCAGTTATCTTTCTGCTCCTGATTATGATCAGAGAGCATATTTTGTATAAATTCAATTCTTTTAGATTTGTTATGGTTTATGACCCAAGATATAGTCTATCTTAATGAATGGTCCATGTGCACCTGAAAAGAATGTATATTTTTCTGCTGTTGGGTTGAGTGATCTGTAAATATCAACTAGATCTGGTTGATTGGTGGTGGTGTTCAATTCTGTATTCTAGCTGATTTTTTACTAGTTCTGTTGATCACTAAGAGAAGAGTTCTCAGGTCTCCAACTATAATTATGAGTTTGTCTATTTCTCCCTTCAGTTCTGTCAGATTTTGATGTATGTATTTTGAAGATCTATTGTTTGATGTATACATTTAGGATTGCAATGTCATCTTAGTGAATTGTCCCTTTTATCTTTTAATCCTTTCTTTATCCATGGTAATCTTCATTACTCTGAAGTCTACTTTGATCTTAATATAGATCTTAATATAGTCATTCCAGCTTTTAGTTGATTATTGTCTGCATGTGTATATCTTTCCCATTATTTTATTTCAACTTACTTATATCATTATATTTGAAGTGAGCTTCTTATAGATGATAGCATATAGTTGGGACATTCAAAAAAATCTATTCTGACAATCTCTGTCTTTTAACTGGTGATTTAGAACACTTACAGTTAACGTAATTATTGATGTGTTTGGATATAGGTCTATCATTTTATTGTTTTCTGCTTTTCTATTTTTCTCTGATTTTAATTCTTTCATTTCCCCTTTCTTCTTTTTCTTTTTTTTGAACATTTCTTATTATTCCCTTTTAATTTTCCTATTGCATTTTTGAAAAAAATATATATAGTTTGTTTTTTTCTTAGTTCTTATTCTAGGGATTACAGTATAAATATTTAACTTTTCAAAGTCTACTTGGAACCACTTCATGTGGAATGTAGAACCCTTACCACCATGTTACCAAAACTAATTAACCTTGTTCTGGAGATACTAGCAATAAGGAGTAAAAATGAGAGGTAAAAAAGGGAAGAAGAGAATTTAAATGATCATTATTTGCAGATGACATGATTGTTTATCTAGAAAGTACAAAAGAACCAACTAGAAAGTTATTACAACTGTTAGGGGATTTCAGTTGGGTGATTGAAAGCAAAATTAAAATACAGAAACCAACAGTCTTCACATGTAAAACAATAGCCATATACAACATATAATGAAAGAAAACATTAAAATATCTAGAAATGTATAAGTTCTATATAAAGAAGTCTTTAAAAAGCGATTGACAAACACACACTCATATTAAAAAAATAGAAAGGTATTTCATACCAGTTTCATGAATCACTATGGAAGCAACCACAGTTCAGACAGTTGATGACATGCTTGGCTAAGGAGCCAAAAGGACAAGCTACCATCTGTGAAATTAACATCCAACATGTTAAGGAAGTCAAATCCCTAAGTTGATATAGAAATTTAATACATCCCACTAAAAACAGTAAACAGGATTTGTTTTTCTTTTGAAAAAAATCAGGAAAAAAAAGGATTCTAAAGCTCATACGAAAAAATTGGCAAGAATAATAAAAAAATTATGAAAAAGGAGAGTATTAACAGGAAATTATCCCTATCAGACAGTAAGGCATATTTTAAAGCTACAATAATTAAAACAGTGTGGTATTAGACCATGAATCAACAGTTTATTGAAAAGGCTTAAAAGTTCCCAAATAGATTAGCTACAAATCAATAAATAAAAGGTGGATTATACAATATATGATGTTGCAATAAGGGGGCAACCATCTCAAAAAAATTAAGTTGTATCCCTAGTTCACATTTTAAAGCAAAGTTAATTCCAGGTGGATCAAAACTTTAAACATATTTAAAAAAAAAGACTGTTAGAAGAAAATATGAGGGGTTTAAACATAATCTCCAAGAGGTAAGGCTTTTCTACCTATGACACAGGTAAAACACAGTGGCCATTAAAAAAAAAAACAAAACTTTAAATTCTACCTGTATTTTAAAAATCTATAAGCTCAACTGAGCTTCAGTGTGCAGAGTCTTTGTTGGGGTTTCACTACATGGGCATGATAGAGTCTCTCACTGACCACAGGGTTGAACTTAATCCCCATCCCCTTTTCCCTCCCCAGAGGTCAGGCTGATATCACTGTGACTCAAAGCCCCAACCCTCTAATCACATGCTTGGTCTTTCTGGAGTGGTCAGCTTTCATACAGAGTCATCTCATTAGCATAAACTATCAGTTTCCACCATGAATAACAAAGACACTTCTAGCACTCTGGAAATTCCAATGATTTAGATCCTAGAAAGTGGGATGGGGGGTGGGGTGGGGAGCAGGACAGTCTGGTAGTAGGGGAAGAGGGCCAGGCAAATTTTTTATTCCAAGAGTTAAGAGGCTACCTGTTATAGCAAAAGGCTGGAAACCAAGTCTAGTAACAGAGGACTGATAAAAAAAAATTAAGATTCATTCATATAATGGAATTCTAAGCAATCGATGAAAAGATGGGGCAACTCAGTAGGTAGGGATACAAAATAAACTGCTGAATGTGCAAAACAACCTGTATGGGGTGCTCCAATCTGTGTTTCACATATGTTTATATATACATGGGGCCATCTCTAGAAAAATATACAAGAAACTGGTAACAGAGGTTGAATCCAGGGGAGGGAAATAAGTGGCTGCAAGGACTTACTTTTTTACCCTTTTCAACCTTCTAATTTTTGTACAATCAATGTACATATATTACCAATTTAACAAGAATAAAACATTAACAATGTATTTGAACATTTCTATGAGGGTTCTGAACATAATTTATAATTTAATCTTTGAATACTAAGGGCTATTGTCATGAGCTACATTGAACAATAAAGCTCTAAGTGTCTATCGAGGCACACAGGGCTGTTTTCACCCACACTAAATGACTCCAGGCTGCTGTGATTTGAGTGTTAGGGTCATTTTTAGTTTTTCTTTCTCCCACCTGCTTCTGACTACTGTCAACATTCCTTCCTCTAGCTAACTTAAACGTCTTTTAAATTGGTGCTTTTAGTGCGGTAGGCTAAAATGCCAGTCACATGGTCCCAATACAGTCTATTTAAAACAGAGGGAAACTGGCTCTTTGACAACTTGAGGAATCCTCTTAAAATTGATGAGTTTTAGAGGTTAGACTTTATTTAACAACTACTTGACCACTCAAGATTTTTACACATTCTCAGTTCCACATAACTTAATAAAGAACAGCAAGGCATTACTGAAGTCACTATATAGGAGGTATTGCTAAATACATGTCTGAAACTTTTTCAGAATTGCTTTTATCCATTCATTCAAAAGTATTTTTGAGCATCTAGTGTGCACCAGAGAATGTTCTAGGTGCTAGGGGTACAGCAATGAACAATACAGACAATGGCCAAACTCCCTCAGAATTTACATTCTAGTTGGGGAGAGAGGCAACAGGCAAAGATAAAGCGGTACTATAAAGAGAAAAGAAAACACTGTAATAGAGTGATTAGGATGGGGAGCAGCATTAGATAGGATGGTGTATCTGTCGGGTCTGTTCAGAAAAGGAAAACCACTAGGATCTCTCTCTCTCTCACACACACACACACTCAATTTTAAATATATAAAATAAGGGATTTATTATAGGGATTCTAGGGGGCTATTCCTTCTGTGTCTGGCAAGTGAGAGGGAAGATGAATGCGAAGCGGGGAAAGCAAAGACGCACTGGGACCTGCCAGGATGAGCAAAACCCATGGGAATTGAGTGGAACTCATGAGAATGGACTGGACGTCTCCACCCTCGAGAATGGGGTTGTCCTGCACAACCCAGCACCCTTTGTCATAGAGTAATACACACATCTGGCCCAGGAGTCAGAGAAGCTGAAGGAGGTGACCCAGTAGGAGCTGGTGTTCTGTGGACCTGGCTGCTGGCCCACAGACCAAGAAGGTGAACCAGCAGATAAGCAATAACCTGGGTGAGCAGCAACAGTGCGGGCCTTGCTTGGACCTTTCAATTTTAAAAAGAATCTGGATCTGGCTACTTTACTTCAGCCCACTAAATCTTACTCCAAACATCTCTTTGACCCATGCTATTCTGGAATTATGCAGAGGTAATTCTGAGAAACATATCTCCAGCTTAGCTACATTGGCCTCATATAAATCCACCACAAATGGTCAGAGGTCTCTGAAAGATATCTGAGCTGACAACTTGAAGGATGAGGATTCAACCGTGCAAACACATCAAGATTTGGAAGAGAATATTCCGGGCAGAAGAAATAGCTAGTGCAAAGGCTCTGAGGCAGTGATATAAATGAGGTATTTTTGGATGACGGGACTGGGGCATAGTGAGAGGGAGAGTGGTATGAAATGAGATCAGAGATAGAGGGAGGGACCAGATCACGTGGGGCCTTGTAGAACATGGTAACGAGCATGAGTCACTTTTTTCTAAGTGCAACGAGAAGCAAATGGAGAGTTTTTAATAAGACAGCAGTAGTTTGATCTGATTTACATTTCTAAATTATTTTAAAATAATTTCAAATATAAAAGGCATCAGGTTAGCACAAAGAACTCCATCATCCAGGTGATTTCCCTTTGCTTTGTGGAGACTGGGCTGTAGCGGGCAGGACCACCCCTTCCACAACTCCAAGCTTCCTGCTCTTCTATGTAACTGTCACTCCTAGAGCACAATGTGCATGATGCCCTTGGAGTTGTGCAGAGAAGGCACCCAAGTGTGGAAGCAGCAATATTACAGAACTACTGCACAAGTTCAGTTTTCAGATCTCATTGGAAAACCAATCTCATTATTTTAGTCTCAATTCATAAATACATGTTGGAACAAAAATTGGTATTACCTCTTCAGATCTAGTCTCAAATTTATTGGCTATATCAAATCACTTCTCAAAAACAAAGAACCTTAAAGATTTGACACCACTGAAGCTATTTAAAGTGAACGTGTCATAAATAATTCTAGATTTCCAAAAAATTTCCAGAGAATATGCATAGCCGCCTAAAGGAAACATGTTGAAGGGGCCAATGTTTATGCTGATGTATAGATTCTAGTCTCCTTATGTTAGAATTGGCCTTAGACTTGTATATCTCCCATTTTCATCAGAAGTGGCTTATTTTACTTGAGATCATTAAAATTTTTCTTAAAGCAAGCTCTTCTGCCTGGATTCTCTCTACCTGCTAGCAATACTGTCTGGCTGAAAGCCAGATGTTCAAATATTGAGGGTACACAGATAGTCAAGCTCATTTCTGATTTTCAGCACAATTCCAGGTTTAATGTTAAAAATCAACAGCTAAAATTAACTATGGATAGCCATTCATTCTCACTAAAATTTAACCCATCATCTAATAGGTACTAATTAAATCATGAGGGGTAAAGTAGAAAAGTGAAGGAAAGTCAGGTGACTATGGGGAATCATTTATCCTCTCTCTTATACTCAGTTAAAGGGGAGTGTGGTTACAGCACTAGAGCTTAGGGATGAGTGTGAAGGGCCTGATGCACAGTAAGCACTCAATTAAATAGGGGCTAATATTATTATACACGTCAATAAAAATAAACACCACTATATATATACCTTCCTAAAAGAAGAAACAAGATGCTTCTGGAAAAAAAAAAAAAAAGCTCTCGAGAGACCACTCATCTTCTTTAAGAAAAAATGTAAAAATATCAATAGATTTTTAAAAAAGCATTATCTGACAGAGAAAGAAAAGTAGAAAAGAAGAAACAAGATGCTTCCTAAAAGAAGAAACAAGATGCTTCTGGAAAAAAAAAAAAAAAGCTCTCGAGAGACCACTCATCTTCTTTAAGGAAAAATGTAAAAATATCAATAGATTTTTAAAAAAGCATTATCTGACAGAGAAAGAAAAGTAGAAAACTTTTGACCTTTAATTAGCGTTTGCAGTATACACTTATCTTTCTGTAATCTGTGATGACAAATCTCCATGTAAACATTCAGAAAGAGAAAAAGAGGGGACACTGTGTCATGACTTACGAACTATGAATTTTGAGCTCGGATTACTAACCTTTATTCACAACTGCCTTATACATTTATTAACTGTTTTTCTTCATTTAACAATGGCTCTTGAATAACAAAATAAATTATCAGCAAGTTCAACCATAACTTAAAAAATAGAGTAAAAAAAAACCTGTTCAAGCCTCATAAATGCAAGCACAGTAATATATTTCATATATGTTGATTACAGTTTCCATGTTCTTTGTGTAAATAACACAAAGATTATTCTCTTCCCACTGTTGCAAGTTCACAAAATTTATGAAAAGGCTTCACTCTTTTTTTTCCCAGCTCAATTAACCGTACTTCAGTTGAACACAACAGATAATAACTGGGGTTATTAGTGAGATGCGGTAAAAGAAAAGGTCATGACCACTCAGAAGAACACGTAAACCTAAGATATACCTCAGATTTTCTAGTCTCAATCTGTAGCTCTCATTTATGAAATAATTTACAAAGAACTGTTGATGATTCAATGAGCAGGCTGAACTCTGTCGTTCTGCCATTTTGCTAGTCATGAACACAAGTATTTTCCCTTTAAAATGAAGCAGAATACTATTCATTTCCAATGAGACTAGATGTAAGGGAAAAACAAAGACAAAATCATAGATATTTTTAAGTTGTGCTATGTTGCTTCAACTATTTAATTTTAAAAAGGTTAATTACCAGATCAGCGTACCATCTCTTGCTTAAAAACATAATACCTTTGCAAGTAGATAAAAAAAAAATCTTTAAAATAAGCCAGAGGTAAAAATGTAAAGGCCTGAATGACTTGAAAAACAGAAACAGAATAATTTCTGATCAGTGACTATTCATGGGCATAGTCATTTTATACAGCAAGTAGCAACAACAATTTAGCAGTTTTTTAAACAGGCACTTGATAAGAGTGTATACTCAATACTGGGGCATCATACGCAAAAATATGGCTTTATTACAAAGGATTCAAGATGGCAACTACTTAGAATCCAGTGCCAACACGGATTATAACAAATCCAGTGAGTATTTTGTTTTTCAATTATTCATAGAAAATTTAATCCTGATTAAGTATCCTTGGGCAGGAATTCATGGGTAGTTGATGACTGAAACCAGTATTTATGTGAAACGCTTCTGTTAATTTAATCTGAGTATACAGCTTAATTATGATTGGGGATTCAGTGTAAGAGAAATGAATTATATCAGGATTAAAATTTTAGTAGCATATCACACAGTACTTTCTCCTTCTTTCTTTTTAAACATGTAAACCTGCTTGTCCCTTCACCTAAGTGCTCAGATTTTAAAACCCCTTGTAAAACCAATGCAATGTATCTAAGTTTTTCATAAACTATCTGTCAAAAACGTTTTGCTAATCAAGCTAAAACCTAACTAGAGCTAAAAGTAATAGAAGAAAAGGGAGAATAACCCCACCCACAAATAAACAAAAGCTTATTCACTTAACTATGAGTATATTTTATATTGATTTTCTGAAGTAACTTCATTTTCCATTTCTTTAAACTCCAATACGAAATGCACTTTCCTTAAAGCATAAAAAGAAGCAGTTTTTAACCAGTGTCTTACACTGATTTCATAACTGGACTTGGTTTAGACATGTATAAGCAAGTAATCATTTAACTGATTACTTTTTATAAGACTATCAAACCTGAGTTAACTATTGATATAAGAGGAGGCATTATAAGTGGTGAATCTCTTACCAAAATATCATATAATTCTTTTCATCTTTATTTCCATATGGAAATTGCATAAATCACCTTATAACAACATTCTTTCTTGAAAGTTTATTAAGTATATTTCAAAACATTTACTACCTTTTTTTCAGTTTGGTACTGCTTAAATGCAGTTGTATAAATAACATGCTCTGCCTTCTCTGTTCAATTTTTCATACCAAAAGTATGAAAAAAAAAGTCACTGTATTTGGATCCTTATTGCACTCTGGTAAATAAATTTACTTTTCCTCTAAAGAAAATCAAGTATCAGAAGTGAGGCCGACTTTTGTGTCCAGATGATATGGTCAGTGGCAGTGTTACTGAGGAAAGTGAAGAAACTTCCCAGTATAGACTGTGGGATAGAAAGAGTCTGTAGAGAATCACCATGGAAACAGACTGGCAAAGGATAACGCCTACTGTAATGACCTGAAAAGAAAAGAAAGGGAATGCTTTACTGCATGCAAAAACAGAAATTATATTTATCATGGACCTATAAATACTTTATACATATATAAACTTATATATACTTTATATAAATATATATAAATAATAAACTGTATCCGTCCCATCTTTACTGTGGGTACATTTTGTAAAAGAAATTTTCAATAGGAAAATGAGACTAATGTTCAACTATAATTGTTCAAAAGTAAAATTCCTTTGACGGTTAGTTTACAGATGTCAAAATAAGATACAAAAGAATAATTTTCTAAACCATTTTCTCCTCAGGGTGCATGCACTAAAGAAAGTAATACGAAAAATCAGACTCCTGGCTAATCTAGTAATAGGAATAAAGCATGCCCCTACCTGAATCCTGAAGAGTACTCTAAAAGCCCTTTCCGAAATTCTCAAGTCACTTCTCTATTTCTGTAGACTACCTTCCTATCTATTTACCCTTTGTGAATACCTCAGGTTCAAGAAACATTTGTGCGTTCAACCACACACTGCATTGCTTGTAAAGGGCTCCTGGCAGAACTCCACTTCGAAATGATGGAGTAATTCACCTAAGAAGGTAGGTATCAATACAACCAAAATGTGGCATACTTGAGCATGGCATTCCAGTCTGCAGGCTGTTAAAGCAACTAGACTGTCTTTTAGAAAGCTGTCTTGATTTTTAACATTATGTAGCAAAAAATTTTAATCATTTTTTCTTAACTACAAAGATGTGTTATAAAGTTTATGATTTAATTTATGAAATAGGCTAAAATAAGAATAACAAAAGCTATCTTCCATCATTTTGCTTATAAACTAAATTTAAATACTCACTGGTTCAATATTTTGTTTCAAAGTTTTATTTTAAAGAATCCAAGAAACCGCTGAATGGATAAACAGGCCTTTCCTACTTTAATAATTTCCCAATAAAGACTACAAAAAACTATTTTGATCATGTATATTATTTACCTTATCTCTTTGGTAGTCATTAAAAATGATAGAAATGCATGCAAGACCTGGATGGCACAAAAACCACAAGATACAGCCCTGAAACAAATGAAAAATAAGTCAAATAAGTGCAGCTATGTCTTTGTTTTCAGAATGTACCAGATAAATAACATTACTAGCATATTTAGGAGGTCTTGATTGGTCTCAATTGGCCTGTACAGTAGAACTTTCAATAAAATGTAGAAATATATTTGCTATTGTTGTGACAATGATATTCTGGTTCTAATCAAATGGGTGTTTTTGGAGTATTTAAAATCTTACATCTTCCTCATACATATATTTTGATGTATTGATATATAAGTAACAAATCAATAATTGAGAAAAACAAGGTACAAATGTGTAATATTTCTATAAAAAACAAATAAGAATATATATTATTTGCATACAGATACACAAAGAACTTCTGTAAGAATACACAAAAAACCGATTAGCAGCGGTTATCTGTTTGAGATTTAGCACAAAAGACACAGAATTAGGCGAGTAGGAATGGGAAACTTTTTAACACTATACTTTTCAAATATATATGTTCTATTTTTCCTAGAACATGGCAACATATCCTTTTCCAAAATTAAATCTGAAATAAAATAATAAGTTAATACTAGTAGCTGTTGAAATGCTTGGTATATTGAGGTTACAAGGAAAAAAAACAAGATAGAGAAAAATGTGTTCAGTATGCTACTATTTGTATAAAAGTGAAGGGAAATATAAAGTAATATATATATATATTTGAATTTTTGAATTTTATTTATTTTTTTATACAGCAGGTTCTTATTAGTTATCCATTTTATACATATTAGTGTATATAGTAATATATATTTTAAATTCTCTAAAAAATAAATTAGGAATTAATAGCAGTGATTATATGAGGAGGTGATAACTGCATAGATGGGAGAGAAGTAAGAAACACGTTTGCTGCTTTTAAAATACTTTTGGATGTTTGAACCTATTCAAATAGTTATATTAAAACATATAAAAATAAAAACTAAAGTTTAAGAAAAAATTTTTGTACTGTTTTAAACATAGAAGAAAAGAAAAAAATTAGTTTTTAAATACCTGAAGTATACACTAACTTTTGAAACAATAAGCACTACTGTCTCTGGGAAGAATTCCAAAGTGAAATGGCATATCCTTGCCTGTTTGGTACTCAGAGGCCTGACATGGGTTCCTAGGGCTGCAGCAGCAGCTTTAAAATGCTCCACATCTGGCATGAACAAGGAATCCGGCCCTCCGTCTCAGCCTCGTTCTGCTGAGACTGTCAGCTAGGGTGGGCTGACCAAACAGCTTACCAGAATGCTGCTCTGAGTTGCCAAGATGATGGGTTATAGATTCTCTCAATCTGACCAAAAAAATATAACTCTCTAGGAAGGGAGGCTTCTGTAACGTTACTGACTCAACCTGTCTCCTGATCTTTTCCTTTATTACATGGGTACAGAAAAAAAATCCATTTGCCTTTAGATCTCACTAGCATAAGAAGGACACAGCAAGGGGGAATGGAGCAGACATGGTCTCATATGGATGCCATGAAATGGCTGAAACACAGTACGTACTCAGCCTCCTGGCTCCCTCTGCTTACGCTGAAGGACGGCTCTTCATGTTTGTTATAAAACATTGCATAATTCTGGGAGTAACAGTTCATAGTCCATTAATGACTTTTTTGAGACATGCAAACTGTATCCTAATTTTTTTATTTAAAAAATTCTGATACTACAGAAAAAATGTAAAATCCCTATTGATAAAGAAATTATAATACAGGCAAAACTGACCTGCCAAAGATTACATGGAAACTACTGTTTCGTGAGTTCTGCAAAGTGGGGATAATATCATCTATATCTCATAAGTTGTGAAGATTAAGTGATTTGAAGCACATAAAGTACCTGGCACATAATAAAAGTTTACTAAATATTAACATATGGTTGCTCCTTAACTTCCCAAGTAAAGCAAAATGAAGTTGATAATGCGAAGAAGTCATTTTCTAACCAAACCCATACTTTGGCAAAAGTGATATAGAACTCCCTCTTGAGTGTACTTCTTTCCACTGTGATGATCTGGTAGAGTCCACATCCTAATGACAATGCTAGGCAAATTCTTAAAACAATTAGAAGGATCCCTGCTAAGTTGTGATGTGAATGGTGGCTGTGAGGACTGGTATCTTCAAGCTGTTCCCAAAGTAGCAAAATACTCTGCAAAAAACAATATTATATTTAGAGAAAAAAGTCATGTCTACTTACAAAAGAGTACTTTTTTCAACTCTTTTCTATATCCCCTTAACCTGTATATAAGCATTCCTAAGAGGCTCTAAGATTTATCAGACTATACAAGGTGTTGATTAATAAAGCACAGGCAGTTTTTCCTTCACTGATACCCTCAGCTGGAGAAAAGGGATTGTTATCAAATGAGACCACATACAAGAGATAAAAAAATGCTACTGTTACCATGATTCAAGTAAGACATCTCTAATGATGAAAATAAGCTGAAAAGATGAAGAGAATAAATATAAACTTTCTTCTAAATCTATCTCTTTCTTACTTCAACACCTTATTAAGAATCAAACCGTTCTGCATTCAAGCAGAATTTATTACCTCAGGATAAACTTTCAAATATCTCAGTATCTTTTGTAATCCAGAAATTAACAAGTCAGAATTGTTGATTTCAGACCTCATTCTTTTCCCACGGTAACCTCCCTGGGTAAAGGAGAGTAGATTTTCAATATCCACCATAGCATCCAGGGCACAGTTGCTTATCCTTATTTGTTTGTTCACCTTTTTTTACCATATTGTTACTATCCCAGTGTAAAGCTCACAAGTTCCTCATTAAGCTGTTCTGTTTACTGCTATTCAGTAGAAATCAGTGCCCACATTCCCTCCACCTTTACCAAACAACAATCACTTAAATTACGATAATTTTCACCATCACACATGTCAGTAGCCCTCTGTGCTCCCTTCATCTGCCAACTCAGCCTTCAGAATTGGGTCTTCAGTGGCTTCCAAAGAATTTAGATCAAAACTCCATTATTAAATCCAATTTTAGGCTTTATGGGGTTTACCAGCAACCACTTCCTTTCCTCATTCTCAAATCTTCCACCCTAATTTTACTCTAGCTACCATTCTTGCTAGGTGAACTCTTTTCTCATCTTGCACACATAAATTTCCTTCTTGAAATGAAAATTTGATCTTTATTACAGAAATTCATTCCTCTACGCCAAATTATACCCGTCTGATTCCTTAACTTTTTACAACAAAGAAGTGCTATTATAGAACTATCATTTCCTGCTATGTGAGGTGATGGACATATTAACTGGCTTGATTGTGGTGATCATTTCATAATGTATAAATATATCAAAACATCAAGTTGTATATCTTAAATCTATACAATTTCTATTTTTCAATTATAACCCAATAAAGCAAAAAATTATAATAAACTACTATTTCCCATGATTCACATTTTTACATGTTCATACTCCCATATTTTCACATACGTATGCTAATGCATGACCTGTGGAATACACTGTACACATTTACGTGATCTCTTGCTGCCTGTCTCGTCCACCTAGTCTGGCTGCTGTTGAGAGTCAGGGCCGTGTCTAATACATTCTTCACAAATGCTCACATAAACTCTAGGGTAGTGTTATAATCTCAATTTGTATTTGTTTATGATAATGAATTTAAATTGCAATGAAATAATGAAAATTCAATTTTTAAAACAGTTATCGAGAAATGAGAATTTAACTTGATATTAACACTACTCTCCATAAATCCTGGATCAAAAACATTAAGTTGGTAGAACTTACCCTTATTTTAATCACCTCTAATTCAGTTCTTTCTCACTAGCCCTCCCTTCCTGGCATTATCTCCTTTTTAAATATCAATATCTGTGATATGGTCTCTTTCTAAATCAATCATATAAATTCAATAAACCTTCACTCAGCACCTAAGGTACTAAAATAAGTACTAGAGGTAGATGAGCACAGGCCTTACCCTTCACTAGTGAGTTTTTCAATTTATTTAATGCATTAAAACTTAGATTATGATGTCCTTTACAGAGCCCAGATGTATATTTCATTTTCATCTATAGCTAATGATGGTCACAAACTCAATACTAATTTTTATGTTTATATCTTTCTTCTTAATTTTTATAAATCCATTGCACATAGGCATATGGAGATCCTAGAATAATGTCTATAGGTCACTATAGAGAAAAACAAAAAAAAGGCATAGAGGACTCTTCTAAAAGACTAAGTTTGTTTTTGCATTTGTTTTCAAAAACAAGATTCTATTCTTTTTTTATTCTACATTTTGTTTTTCCTTAAATCTGATATTCACTTAAATTCTTTCATGTATAAAGTAGATTCTGGCTAATGAATGAATCTCAAATTCATTAACTGACTCATTTAATATTGAGTACTTACTAAGTGTTAGAAAATATGAAAGAAAGCTCTTAATTAGGAAATGAGAATCTAACTGAATATTAAATATCCTGCACTGAAATAATCTGATAGGAAGCTCAGATTCAGGTAAATTACAATGAAATTCTACAATATACATATACCAGCACTCAGAAAATTAACACGTTATTTATCTATCACTTTTTTTTCCCATTTTTTAAAAATTGAAGTATAGGTGATTTACAATGTTGTGTTAGTCTCTGATGTACAACAAAGTGATTCAGTTACACATATATATACATATTTTTTTTCAGATTCTTTTCCATTATGGTTTATTACAGGATATTGAATATAGTTCTCAGTGCTATACAGTAGGACCTTGTTTATCTATTTTATATATAGTAGTGTGCATCTGCTAATCCCAGAGTCCTAATTTATCCCTCCCTCTCCCTCTTTCCCCTTTGGTAACCATAAATTTGTTTTCTATGTCTGAGAGTCTGTTTCTGTTTTGTAGATAAATTTATTTGTGTCTTACTTTAGATTCCACATATAAGTGATATCATATGGTATTTGTCTTTCTCTTTCTCACTTACTTCATTTATGATCTATCACTCTTTAAATTCACACTTTAAAATGACACAAATTCCTCATGGGTCCCAGGTTTCTTGACATGAGATATGTTCAAATTTGCATTTCTCAATATTGCAAAGCAGAAAACATTTAGTATCAGTACTAACCTGTGTTATGACAATGAATACAGCAATGCCAGTGGACGCAGGAGTAGAATCCCACTGGAGAGGTCTGCTCTGAGACTTCTTCATTCTGACTATAGTCCAACCCATGCATAGACTCAGAAGTAAGTATAACATTTGAATTTGGGAAGCGATGTCAAAAACTAATGGGAAATGAAAACCAAAGGCAACTGAGTTTTCACAATACAAAGAATTTTATCCTTTTTTTGGCCACGCTGCGCAGCTTGTGGGATCTTAGTTCCCCGACCAGGGATTGAACCTGCATCCTCAGCAGTAAAAGCATGGAGTCCTAACCACTGAACCACCATGGAATTCCCACATTTTATCCTTTTTGCATTGAGAATATAATTATTTTATTAACCACAAAAGACAGGCATTTTAAAAAAGAAACTGATGAAATTCAGTAAGAGATATTCATGTATAATAATTCTAAAGAATTAAAATTTTGCCATTAAATTTGTAAACGTTTCTAAAAATAGTTAAAACAATGGCAATACTCCTATTTTTAAAAAATGTATATGTGTCCATATCATATCTTTATTAAGGCCAACTTTAAATCTCTTTGTGTTTCTTATTCTTCTTAGTTTTTCTAATTACAATCTATAACTCAGTGCTTATGAAAAGAAACAAATTTTAAATATAACTTCTGCAATGTGGAGAATACTTCTGGGTTGTTAATTTTTTTTTGGTGGCTGACCTATATATAATGTGAAGAGTATTTTCTAAACCTATTAATAAGAAATAGCATGACAATAAAACGCAGAGCTGCTATAACATCCAATTATGTTGGCCCTAGCGTCAGAGTCCTGAAGACAAATGAAGCGCTCCATGCATTAGTGTGATGTGCCACCCGGTGGCCATCACTTACACTGCAGGGGAAGCTGGCTGCGGTAGAAAAGACGCAAAGAAAGCGCCTGCACCCAGTTCAGTGCTACAAGAAAATAACAAGCAATAATACTTCAACTGCCATGTGCATTCATTTTAGAAATTCTATTTATTGAGTTTTTAAAAAATTATTACTTTTTCATCAGAGTGTATTTTGATGTGGATTTTGGAATAAACGTGTGATCACAATTCAACAAAATAAAACTTTCTTCAAATTGCCATTTATAACTTTGATGTCTATGACTTTTATTTCTTTTATATAAAGATATTCTTAGAGAAACAGATAAAACTAGCTGTAGTATCAAACTTATATTAAAAGTTACAAGCCAAAAACCTATTAATAATAGACCTTTTCAGCTTTATTTTGACATATTTTTCTCCAGCTCTGCCACCCAAATTAAAACCGGATACTTTACATTTATGCTTATATACTTGTAATAGCGAATTCTAATAATGAACTGTCACTACACTTTAATGATATAAAATGTCATGGCCTTTCAGAACAAGCACAGTTTTCTTACACCATAGATTTTAAATGACTGTGATGCTAATTATTTTTATTAAACATTTCACAAATACATATTCAGTTACTTAAAGAAGTTAGCCAAAGGAATATCTCTACATAAGTTGCTAACTAGCAAAAGCAAACACTGGGGAGGAGGGAACGTTGATTTTCTGGCTCATTTCTTTACATACTAAGTAATGCACATATTGATATAATACCATAACTGTGAGGGTAGGTAGGCACTGCTTATCTGTTCTTGAAAAATAACTAATGTAGATAAAATACACAGATGACACAAAAACCCCATTCTGTGGAATTTGATTAAAATCTTCATTAACCAAACCTGTTGTCAGAACTACCAAAAATGATCAACATTGATTTATTGCAGTTTTTTTAAAAAGACTTTTGCTTCTAACTTACCATGAAGATGCCAGAGAGCCTAAAACACTGTTTTGTATACAGTAGACACTCACAAAACTTCAAAAGTCCTTGATTTTAGTAACAGCTTTGCTACTGATGGGCCTCTGTGTGCTTTGCCTCTTTGGACCACAATTTCTTCATCTAAAATGCATACGCGAAATTATTTCTATGCTCTGTCCAGCTTTAAAACTCTAGGATTCTGTTAAACATCCTGAGTCATCTAAGAGAAAACAGGGGTTGAAACCAGGGTTCTAGTAATGTCAAAAAAGGAGAAGCAACTCTTGTTCATGCCCAAGAGGTAAACAGTATACATCCTCCTCACAAGGAAAAGGAAAGATTCTAGAAGTTTTAGAATCTTAAAATAGGCAGCAAGATCAGGATAAGTGGGTCCTGAGATGATTATAGAGATTACCATAAGATACCCTATTAAAGAGTGAGGAGACTAGAAGAGAAATATGGAAATATAAGGAAAGTAAATCCTAGAATGGTTTCGTATTCAGAATCTGCTTTTTTAGAGCAAATCTTAACTTGTTTTTCAGGATTGAGAATGGCATATGACATGATGCCCCTCTAAAGTTCCCTTTAAAAAGTCATGATTATGGGAACTTTTAGTTTTTCACCATCATATTTAATTGAAAAACTACTTCACAGAAGTTCCTCTTATAAATTAAAGAACAAAGCTGAGAGGTCAGCTCAATTATAGGTATACTCTATGGCTCTGGGTTAGAAATAGAGACAAAAAGTCAAAAAAGGGATGAAAAAGGGAAAAAAAAAAACTTTAGCTTTGTGGTCAGAAAATTGGGTCTAAATCTTGGCTCTACCATTCACTAGCGGACTGACATTTGGGAATGTACTTCCTGTCACTGAGCCCAGATTCTTTATCTGCAAAATAGGGATAAGCATATCTACTTCACTGAGTTTTTATTGAGGATAAAAATGAGAGAATGTGGGAATCCCCTGGCGGTCCAGTGATTAAGACTTGGCCTTCCAGTGCAGGGGGTGCGGGTTTGATCCCTGGTCGGGGAGCTAGGATCCTGCATGCTTTGCAGCCAAAAAACCAAAACATAAAACAGAAGCAATATCGTGACAAATTCAATATAGACTTTAAAAATGGTCCACATGAAAAAAAAAAAGAGAGAATGCATATAAATATGCTCTAAAGACAATGAAGAGCTATACACATTACCTATTACTAAGAAGAAACTAAATAGGATATGTGGAAACTAAATGTATAATCTTTTTTCCAGTTGAGCTGAATCTAACCAACCTTGGATAAAAAAACTGTATTATGACAAAAAAGGAAAACATACAAGAACAGATAGCAAGTTTATGTTTTAAAACAATGCTCAGTAAGATACTCACATTCTGCCAAACTTCCCATAAAAGGTACCCCTATTCCATCTTTGGAGTAACTGAAGAGTTGAAGAGGAGAATATTAGCATCAATTACAAATGTGAAAAAAATCATTCATAATCAAAGCAAGCATAATTTTGGTGGACTAATTAGGACTAATTAGACGTAATGATGAACACAGTTTTAATGGTTTTGAGTTACCTGGAGAAATGAATGTAATTAGCGAAAGCTGAACCAGCTTGTAACAGCAATGCAGTTGTCAGAACCTTTAAAACCACGTGCATGGGTCCTCCTTTCTTAATAGCCTGCCACAATGATTGCGCATAAATGCAAGCAATCACAAAGTACACTAGGACTAGGAGGAAAAAGAACTCATGTAACCCTGTGAAGAGAAGAAAGGAACAAGCCAGTTATAGTGTTGGGTTGCTTTCAAATCTTCCCATCGGTATATTTCCAGAACTTGTTTTCTAATTGAAGTCATAGCATTTACTTTTTGTAAGAGAAAAAAAAGGAAGATTGTTGAAACAAATAATTTTCTACTTTAGGATACAGTCTTAACTATAAGAACGCAGATTAAACTGAAGTCAATCTATAAGAAGTCATATTGGTCAGGGAATAAGCCCAAAGACTTAACCACAAGATCATAGTTTTGGTCGAAACAGTAAATTAAAACAATGATTTCAGCATTCAGTTAGATATGCTTTTTTCCCCCAAAGTGGATTTCTTTTATAAGACGTTTAAAAATAGATTTAGTCAGTCAATAAGAGTTTTATATACCCTGACAATGATTCTCAAAGTGTGAGCCCTGTGCCAGCAGCACCATCACTAGGGAAGTAGTTAGAAAGGCAGATTCTTGGGACTCATCCCATATCTACTGAATCAGAGATTCAGGGAGTGGGACCCAGCATTCTGGTTTTAATAAGTCCTTCAGTGATTCTGATACAGCTAAAGCCTAAGAACCAAGCTCTGGAATGTATCATGACCTTACATTCCCATTTGGACAAAGTGTCAAAATACCTGTCACGACCAGGCCTCCTTCTGAAGTAAATGGCATTCAGCTCAGTCAAAGAGGAAAACCTATGGAGAACATGGGACTCCACTCCACAGGTGACTGAAACTAAAACACCTGACCAAGTGGCTACCGAACCAAAGGCTAGTCACTGGCCAGCAGCATCACTTGGTTCTCAAAGATACGAAGCCGATCATGTTCTCTTGGGACATCAAACCACAAAACATAGAAAGGATGAGGCAATAGAAACCGGAGTTGAAAAGAGTTGATGATGGAGCAGGCCAAAGGAGTCAAACCAGGCCCTGATCAAATGAAAATTCTGGGTAAGCAGAAATTCTGAATGAGCAGAGGGAGCTGGTTGGTAAAGACAAGAATGGAGCATATGAATGTGCAGATTTTATATTAAAAACGGTCCCAGTCATTAAGCAGCCTCCAGTTTCTACCAGCAGCTTTTCAGTAGCCTTCACGCATCCTCAAGATAAACACCCCTTTTTCTGTGTTACCTGGAATCTTTTGACTGTATCTTCATTTTTCAGAAATTTCAGAAAATTTTATAACAAACCAGGGGCCAGCTTTGAGTTTAATGGCTTACATTTACTTGGTTCCATCTAAACCTAGTCCCTAATATTAGGGCTTTTATATTCTATCTAAATAACACTGGATATCGTGACAGTGGCTACAGCTGTCTCTACTAAATATGTGGATGAACAGTCTAAACTGTACTCACTTCCATTCCAACTGTGATCCCTGAACCTGCTCCAGTTTCCCATGCGGGATAAACTCCAAACAATAGGCAGAGAAGGGAATATTTACATTGTATGGAAAATAATTTTAGAAAAGTCATCCAGAAGATACAAATAGTAGGAAAAATACTCAATAAACAGTTCAATCTCAATCATGTTTTTGGCATTGTTAGGAGAAAAAGAGAGAGAGAGAGAGAGAGAAGTATTTCAGCCACTGGGTGTCTCTCTTGCTCTACGTACATAAACGGTGATTGTCCACTTCTCTAGTCTAGGTGAGAAAGTATGTTTAGACTTCAGGAAGAGAATATCAAATAACTGAATGGGCATATTTTCTTTTAAAATTCCTGATATAGAGACGTATTCTAGCTTTAGAAATAATGGGACAATAAACCTGGGATTGTTATAGTAATGGAACAAGGCAGAAAATAAGCTAAACGTATTATAACTGTGTGTCAGTAAAAGTACGCTATCTTGTGTTCGGAATCTGTTTTTACCTTTTCTTCTTAGTATAAAGAATTAAATACGGCATTCTATTTAAATTTTTATTTATTTATAATACTTTACAAAATATTCATTACAAGATAAGTTTTCAGACTGTATTAGGTTAGAAATGCACCATGAAAAGAAAATCCCAGACTATTCATTGAGAACCAGAATAATATAGGAGGAAGGGACTTTTGAAAATAAGACACATGTCACTAGTAAAAAATGTTTTAGGATTATTCAAGATTAAATGTATCTTCCATAAAAAGCTAACACGGTAACCAAAAAATTATTTCATTGAGATAATATATTAAATAACTTGAACTAGGACATTTGTCCTACACTTTGCTCATTGCATTTTGCATAAATTATTCTTACCTTGACCCTGATGCTTTAAAGATAAAACTCTGGGTCTGCACTCAAGTGTTCTTTTAAATAAACCACCTCTAGGAAAAAAAGTCAGTTTTTTTTTTCTCTTCAATCAACTTTACTTTTGTTCTGCCACCATCCTTCACAGGAAAGTAATCTATGTTCACCTTGAAATTAAAATCTAATTTTAAAACGGGTGGGAGATGGGAGAAAAGAGGGTAAGAAGAGAGAGTCAATGGGTCATGGGGCAGCCCCTGGAACACTCTCACCTACCTGTGATGCCCCAATGTCCATCCTACCCTCAAGGGTCTCAAGATAAATCCTGATTAGTCTAAACCAATTAGAGAAATTCCAATATTCCCCTTTCCCAAAGAGGTAAACCTAACCCTTTACTTCGACATGTTGGTTTACCCTTATCACCCTTCTGATACCTTCACTTACATTTCTCTTATGATGTTAGACAACAAGGTCATGTGTTGAGTTCTGGCCAATGAAATGTGATAAGGGAGCTTCTGGGAAAGGTTTCCTTGCTCTTAAAAAAGAGACATTGAATTTTGCCATTGCCTAGATGTACGGCCCAGACTGCTGCAGTTAACTGTGAATATGAGGGAGGTGACAAAGCTGACAGTCAGAGGATAACAGGGTAGGATAATGTTAAATAAACTACCCTGAAGAAGCCTCAGAAATTATTGTTATGTAAGAGAATTAATTTCTTTATTGTCTATACCACTTGCATTAGAGTTTTCTGTTACTTTAAATTACAGAGCCAAAGGTAAGATCCAACCCATTATCTTTCAGGATAACGGAGGAGAAAAGGGAACAAGAGAAAATAATAAACATATCTGGAATCTTAAGAACAGTGAGATGGCAGGTGTGACAGAGCCTGTAATACCATTCCAATGAAAACCAGTCTACTTTAGACAAAAATGCTTTAATTCTCAGGATTCTGAGTACTTCTTCTTTTGGTCTCTACCAATCACAAATATAGTTAACAAAGATTCTAATTTTTTAAGAGGTAGTTTTATTTTATTCTACCTTGAAGCATGATATTCCTATGTAGTATTTTGTCAAGTAGCATCAAACTTGCCTTAGTCTACATTCAAAAAAAAACCCAAAAAACAAAAAACCCTAATTCTGTAAAATATAGAACTAAGTCTCGTAGATATAAAATACATAGTTGGTTTGAAAGAAAACAAACTGTAAGATTTAACCAGAGTAACATATAACATTAATTGTAGCTTTTTGCACCAGGTTATTCTAATTCAAACCTCTAAGATACATGTTTTAGCAGTCAATTCTCAGTAAAAAGCATAGCAAATCAATTTTCTCTACTCAGGGCAGAAAATTAGTTAAATGAGGAAAAGTTTCTAAAATGAACTAACTGGGAATTTATTCCCTGGAAACAAATTCTATACCTGAGGCTACAGAATAGGAAGAATCACTCTTAAGGCTCTACGTTGAAACCAACACATTACCAAAATAATGTGGAATATGGACTTTTAGCTAAGTGGTTCTGCACATTAGAATCAACTTCAGAGCTTGACCAACTACAAATGCCTGGCTTCCACTCCAAAACCAAGTCTATCTCTCAGTCTTTGGGGGTGAACATCTGTATTTTTTCCAAAGCTCTCCATATGCATACACAGTGACAGGTTGAGAACCACCGATTTAGACTTCAATGTAGAATTAATCATATTTTAAGGCATTTAAATAATAAAATGATGTGATCCTTGGAAATTATGCCAGCCATCTAGCAATGAATACTTTTGAGTACTTACGGCACTTTTAAATAATCAATCCCCACAGACTAGCCTTGCACAGAATCCCATGCTTAATGAAAATCCATATTATAGTGAAATTTTTTCCCTCATTTAAATACTCTTGGTGACATGACCAAAGTAACTCTCCCCATTCTAGTATAAGAAAGACAGATTTTAGACATACTGTAAGTATCAAATCAAAATCAGTCACAGGAGAAGATAGGTCAAAAGGAGTCAGGACTAAGAACTGAGTCACAGTGGTTAGTGGGAACCCTAAAGAAAAAGGTAGCCATAATTCAGGGTGTTGAAAAAAACACTAGAAGATATGGGCAAGGTTCAGGATGAGCCAGGGTAAGGATGACTGACATTCAGTAGTCCAAGCACGGCACAGGGCACAAATGTCATTACTTTATGGCCTACGGTCAAAGTTCAGATATCAAACTGGGAATGAGAAAAGAGTCCAGAAATGAGAGCCTATATAAGGAGGCAAGAAAAAGAATATCAGGATCCAGTGAGTCTCATGGATCCATACAATAAATAAAACAACCTCTTGAGTCTCCACCCTCCTGTCTGAAGGCAGGAGGGGGAAGGGCTACTAGATGCGGACTCCACTAGGGGCAGTAGGGTTTGCATGTACAGTGACTACAGAAGAGCATTACTTCCTGCCGAAGCCTGACCAGTCCTAAAGATAAGTGTCATATGAAATAATGAAGCCTTATAGTTAAAAGAAACCTTAAAAGCAAGTTAATCCAACCACCCATCCAATGCTATCACTAGACCTGGGTTTCATCAATGCCTTTCCAAACTATGTAAAATAAGTGTCAATATCTCTTACTAAGATAAAAGAAATGGTAGGACAGAATTAACTTTCAATAGTGATCTACATTGATCCAAAATAGTATCAAGTGAAATTTAACCTTTACATTCATTTGCATTCAAAAACAATTATGTCATTTCCTTCACAGAAAAGACTTTTAGAATGAATTATTTTTAAATGTTTAGGACCCCATTCTGTCACTATGTAAGTATTTTCTCAAACTAAAGGATATATATTTTTTTAATTTTTAAATTTATTTATTTTTTAATTTATGGCTGTGTTGGGTCTTCGTTACCGTGCGAGGGCTTTCTCTAGTTGTGGCAAGTGGGGGCCACTCTTCATCGCGGTGCGCAGGCCTCTCACTATCGTGGCCTCTCTTGTTGCGGAGCACAGGCTCCAGACGCGCAGGCTCAGTAGTTGTGGCTCACGGGCCCAGTTGCTCCGCGGCATGTGGGATCTTCCCAGCCCAGGGCTCGAACCCGTGTCCCCTGCATTGGCAGGCAGATTCCCAACCACTGTGCCACCAGGGAAGCCCCCAAACTAAAGGATATTTTTTTAAAAGTTTCTTTCTTTATACATTAAGTTACTTGTGACTTATTGTTTATAACACAAGCTCCTTGAGTTGCTCTTCTAGCTGTGGCAATTTACACTTTGAGCTTAGCAACTGGTTTAGTCTAATGTGGCCTCAACTCCTGGCCTACCTCCACCCACCCACCTTGATGGCAAATGTAATGCAAAGGGACTGAATTTTTCTCTAAGCAGATTGACTCTTCCAAGTGGGTAATGAACTCATGAAGAGGTAAACACCTAACCCTTTTCTTTGACAGATGGTCTAGAGATTTTAGTTTTCATTCTGACATGTTAATTTACAAATCCATAATACTTTACAGCATGTCCACCATTAATCACAAGAAGTCATTCATTTCGCTTGGGCTAGGAATTCACTTCAGTAGGGCAGAACATAAAATTTTGTCAACCTAAAATTTTGATGAAATATTTTATGGGAGTAGATTTGATTTTGGAAAGTTTTATCAATTTTGATCATTTAAAAAATGGTTGCAATCTCCAATGAAGGCAACCCCTATATATGTTCAAACAACCTAGTGAAGGACAGCTATACAAAGTAGTGGAGTTTCTATCTCACTTAATCATTGGGTTACTAATTTAGACTGCTCAGTTTCTTAACATTTTTCTGTTTATAAAAATAAAGCTAGCTTATCATAAAAACAAAAAGATTTAGAATGTAGAAACTAAAAACTATCCATAATTCTACCACCCAAAATATGGAAACAATCTGTTAATATTCTTGTACTTCTTTCTGTTTATTCTCCGCATTTTTTTTTTCTCCGCATTTTTTAACACACTTGAAACCATACAATACAAAATTTCCAGTTCTGCTTTAAAACTTAATAGTACAGCTGTTACAATTCTATAAGAAGATTTTTTTAACCATTTGTCTACTGTTGGACACAAGTTGTTTTTAATTTTCAGTATTCTAAAAACACAACATGAAGATACTTGTGCATAAATCTTTTTCCGTATTTAGGACATATATTTAAATACATATTCTTACCAGATTCTCCAGCACTGAAATGATCAAATGGATTCCCTTCAGCATCCGGGTTTAGTAACATCATTTCAAATGGGATATCTTCCACCTGAGAATTCTCATTGTCCTCTTTGCATGTATACTTGTCTGCATAGAACACGTGCCACGTTTGTGGATATGGAATCTGAGACACTGTCAGATTATGTTCAGTCTGATTCATGGCTACTTTAAAGAGAAAAAAATAGCACTTTCAAAGCAAAATTCTCAAATGTATTCATTGTTTTAGTCACATAATCAATTTGAAATTAGAATTCTTTTGTTTAGTTCTTATTGTCTCAGTAGTCCAAGCCCTGATGTAGTATTGGAATAAGTTCTGTAAGTCATAAAGCAGGTAAAAATAATGTATTTTAACCAACCAAAGGAATCACTATAAAAGTTCTATGAAATACCACAAATGACTAGAATAGTTTCACTGAAACTCTGAATTTCAATTTTAAGTATTTTCAAAATTTTCAAGCGAGTTAGCAACACTAAAAATTTTTTTGTTGTGGTGGTAAAACGTACACAATACAAAAGTTACCATTTTAACCATTTTTAAGTGTACAGTTCTGTATTAAGTATATGCACAGTGCTGTGTAACCATCACAGTAACATTTCTGAAAATTACGTGAGTTAAATCTAAAATGGAGCATTCAACTTTGGAAATTATTATATCTAAAAATTATGACTGACAAACACCTTCAAAAGATTTTCCAAAATCTCTTCCTGATTGGCTATTCTTTAAAAAGTTACTAAAAGTAGAAAGATAGAAGTTACAGGAATATGAGTTGTTATACCGGGTCAGATCTATATAGTGTGTTGGGCTGGGGTGGGAACTCATGAATGTTGGCCTCACACAGACCTGCGCTTGAATCCTGGCTCCAATGCTTACCTTCTATATGACTTTGGGCAAGTTACATAAGCAATGACACTCACTTTCTTCATCTGTAAAATGAAGATAATACAGCAAAGAGCTGATGCAAGGATTAAGTTATATGAGTCACTTAACATGGTATCTGTCTTATAGTAGTTGCTGAATAAAGGTTAATTGTCCTTTTCCTTTCATTAAAATAAGGTGATTATACCAATAAGTGGTTCTCAATCCAGGGTAATGCTATTCCTCTGCAGGGCATTTGAATATGTGTAGGGACAGTTCTGTTGTCATAGCAATTGTTCTCAACTTCAAGATACTTGAAGCGGGGCTGTGCTAAACTTCATACAATCCAAGCTTACATGACAAAGACCTGTTCTGCCCAAAATGCCAGTAGCACCCCCTTTGAGAAACACTAAATGATGTCTAAGATCCCTTCTCGATCTAAAACTATGATTCTGACCTAAGAGAAACTCACTACTACCATGAGTGTTGCAGGAGAGTGGCGTCTCAAACACTATGTGTAATAAAGACAATGGAAGAGTTAGAGAAGCAAGTCTTACTAATCATATACATTACTTAACCTCTCTAAATTTCTTTCTTCAGTAGTAAACTTAAGATACTTGCCCTATCTGACTCAGAGTTCTTGTGAGGAACAAATGAGACAGTATATGAAGATCCTGTGTGAAGAGTCTGATTCTATATAAAGTATTCTTAAAATATATGATTATGTTGGGTGCAATTCCCAAGTCTAGATTGCCCCCACTGCATCCAGTTAGTCTTGATCTTTTCCTCAACTGAAACAATGAAACTTCTTAATAAATAAAATACATTTCTTGAGATAACTGTGGTAATTTGTATATGGAAGAGATTTTAGAGGTTATTATGAAATTATTCATTTTCTTAGATGCAGTAATGGTATTGTTATGGTAATGGTAATGGTTATGGAGAAGAATGTCCTTACTCTTATAAGATGTATGCTGAAATACGGTGAACTGTTCAAGGCACCAACAGCTTATTTTCATTTCAGTTAAAAACAAAAATCACACACATACAAACATAAAGCAAATGTAACAAAATATTATTGATAAAATTATTAAATCTAAGCCAAGGATATACAGATGTTGGTTGTACTATGCTTTCAACTTGTAAGTATAATTGAAAATTTTCCTAATAAAAAGTTGGAGAAATACTATTTATATGTTGTCTTTATAAATGAGATACAGATTTATCTTGTCAGGATTCAAATTTTGATGACTTAAACTTTACATTTGGGAATTTCATTAATAGTAGTTAAACTGGACAAGATGATTTTGTTAAGAATACCACAGCATTGTTTTTTTGGACATCTTAATTTAGCTGACATTTATACTGTTTTTCTTACTGCACAGCTTCTAGAAAAAAGTAGCAAAGACTCTAGTTTCTCTAGTTTCTGTTAAATTGATGACCTTTAGTAAGAATTCAATATATGATCAATAGCAGCTCAGAAATAAGGCTTTTGAAATGTGCAGCTCGAAATTATGTAATCTGGACTTCATTATATAAAGGCTTTGCTGTGTTGAGGTTTTATCACTTGCACTTTTTCTCTTAGATAAAACAATATAAAAATTTAACCATTATATTTTCACCAATACACTTTTTGATGTTTCATTTTAAATTATGTAGATCTACATCAAATAAAAACAAAAGTGTGCTTCATAAAGTGATATTGGCCTTAGTTTTTGTCTTGCTGCCTTTTTCAGTATGCCTAGGAAATAAGCCTCTTGACAAAACTGCATGTTCATTGTTTTTGAAACAAAAGACTACAGCACAGCACACTTATTGTATGCTGATGCAATGAGTACCTCAAATATTAACAAAACTTGAATTGCAGAGAATGGTGTTGAAAGGCTAATCGCCCAATAATATTATAAAAGGAAATGAATACTGTTAACAAAATTACCCGGAATAATAAAATACTAACACCTTTAAGCGATTTATACAATATACCAAATGTACAAGAGGAAATATATGCATATGATGTAAAAAGATAATACTGAAAATGTTTTATATACAAAGTTACATTTAATTCTTATAATCTGACAGCAAATATTTTTGCATATAAACTCATCATTTTCTGTGCATTTAAATATCTTCTTTGTTTGCTTTAAAAACCTACAAAATAGTTTTTATCATTTAAAAAAATCTGATGTTTTATGACATTACTGAAAGAGAAAAAAGCAAAAAGTAAGACTGAAAAATAATTTCTCAAACATTAATTTGGGAGAATGTATAATCACAAGCAACACTCAACTCTGCGAGTTTTCAAATCTACTAACCTTCTCATAGTTTACAGCAGCAATAAGGTTTTACATAGGAGTTAGGCATAGTTAATGAGCTCATCACCAAGTAGGTGAAAGGCTATTAATTCTTAAAAGACTCATTAATGGTCAGGAAATGAGAATTATTTCTACAAGGAATTATTTTCAGATACGTGATACTACTACACTGTCATGAATTTAAGGATATGCTTTTTGTTTCAATGCATCAAAGCTTCTAAATAACAATATACTATAAATATGAAAATAATATAAAGAAGTTGGAGAATACAGATTTTGTTAAGACTTGGCTTTTGTTAAGGGAAAAAGAACTGATTACGTATGTAGAAAGTGATACATATGTCATTAGTACTTAATTTATTTCAGACCTCCAAATTTAACAAAACAATCTTCATTCCTCAAAAATTCCAGTTTCCTGAGATCTTCCGTTCCAACAATTCCAAAGAATACCCTTGCACTTAAGAGTAGGGAAGAGGAAGGGAAAACAGAAAAAGAAACAACAGCAAGAGGTTTTATAAATTATAGCTCTCTACATATGTAACTCCACCTAAAGAGTAATAATTAGAATCACAGCATTTTAGGACTTTTAGGAAGCTTAGAAAAAACTAGTCCAACTTCCTTGTTATACAGATAGGTAAAGTGCAGCTCCAAGATAACAAGATCTTATTACAAGTTACTAGCAGTGATTCTCAGTTTAGCTGTCTTTGCAATGCAGCAAGTCTCTCTATATACGTAAGTTCTGTGACTGAAGGTATTTGACTGATAAAAAAATTATGTTTTTGCAAGTGTATATAGTATATGGTACAATACTGATCATGTAATATAAGAAAACAAATCGATTCCTATAGCTCAAAGCTTTAAACTGTCTGATAAGTTACTATTTCATTTAATTTCACTTTATTTTATTTGGCTGCGCCGGGTCTTAGTTGCGGCACTTGGGATCTTCCTTGACGCATGTGGGATCTTTAGTTGCTGTGTGCAGGCTTCTATCTAGTTGTGGCCTGTGGGTTTTCTCTCTCTAGTTGTGGTGCGCGGCCTCAAGAGCACATGGGCTCTATAGTTGAGGCACGCGAGCCTCTAGTTGAGGCGCTCGGGCTCAGTAGTTGTGGCGTGCGGGCTTAGTTGCCCCGTGGCATGTGGGATCTAGGTTCCCCGACCAGGGATCGAACCCACGTCCCCTGCATTGGAAGGTGGATTCTTTACCACTGGACCACCAGGGAAGTCCCTGATAAGTTTTTAATAGAGAAAGAAAAAGACTTTGAGGTGCGAAGTACAAAGCAAATGACCTACTAACCAAAAACCCCTCAAGCACTAAGCTCCATGACAATTCATCCTACCAATACTTAGTCAATGCTTAACTGAGCACTAGTGTATCATAAATTCTCACTCATAGTACCATGTAACTAACATTCATAGTCCTTATCACAATAGCAGTTTCACATTTATTCACAGTGATCTAACTTATACCCTCAGCAGCCTTAAGGACTGTGAGAGTGTCAGTATTTTGGTCCCTTGATTTATCACTAGTGCCTAGCATAGTACTGGAAGTGCTGTGAATGAATGAATGAATGAACAGACCAAAAGAGCCCTGCTGCTCTCACTGATTGATTTTATAACAAATAAATAAAATGTAAACTTGTAACTAAAATAAATGCTGTGGAGGAAGACAACAGGCTATAAAAACTCAAGTGTTAACTTAGTGGATGGAGGAGCCAAAGAGGGGAAGGAAGAAAAAGCAGAGGAAAAGCCTGTGCAAAGGCCCAGGGTGGCACCGAAAGAACACCTGCGCTACTAATAAAATGAGGCTGAAGGAGGCAATGCTGTGAGATGAAGCTGGGGTCGGGGGTAAGCAACAGCCAGACGCGGATGGCTTTGCTGATCCGATTAAGGAGGGCCATCTTTGTCCTAGAGCAGTAGGAACCCACTGAAGTACTGAAGGGCGTGGTGAGGATGTGAATGTGACATGATCAAACCTGCTATTCAGAAAAATCACTCTGATTCCAGAGGGGGACCAGCATAGCTGCAGTGGCCAGGTAGGAGCTACTGCAATAGTACAGGCGAGAGATTACGGCAGCCTGGAATAACATGGTGGGGGTAGAGATGAAGAAAAGTAGATGAATTCAAGAGATACTGAGAGGTAACTTACGAAACAAGAAGGGGATGGAGAGGTCAAAGAGGGCAGTGTTGGAAGACTCCTTGGTTTCTAGCTTATTCCCTAGATAGATGGTGGTGCCAGTTCCTGAAACAGGGAACACTGGAAGAGGGCCAGGTTTGGATGGGCAAGGTGGTTGACATTACGAGAACTGGGGACAGAAGGCTAGAACTTTTCACACATATGTGGAACACCTAGATGATTAAATTGGTGTAGAAAGGAAAAGAGAATTGATAATGAGCATTTGTAGGAATTTCCCAGATAAGTTCTAAAATTCAGGGTTGAGGTAAATAACTATATAAGTGTCTCTTTGATATCTGAATCCAGTCATTCTGAATCCAGTCATTCAGGAATCTTCAGCATACTGTCAATGTCATCTCACAAACCTAGACAAAAGATCCCCACAATGGGTGGCAATGACTGGGGACTTGTACTCTTATCCCTACTCAGGCTATGAGGGAACCAGACAGCTGCTAAGACTAAGAAGACTGGATGTTTAGAAATGGCAGTGCTTTACTGACTAGACTGAAAGAAGAGTCAGAGACCCACCATTGTGCAGAACACAGTAGGGGAAATACAGGGGGGAAAGGGGAGAGGGATAATTCCTATTTTTTTCTTATGGATGTCTCATATTCCTAACTAACAACCAGTTAACTTCCAAGGGGTAAAATGGGTAGCATGGCATATGCTCTTCATTTCTATATTAAAAAGATCTGCACTCACTCTGGATGGCAAACACCCTAATGCATGGGACAGTGTTGATGAGAATGGAAGAGCTCAAGAATTCAGGCAACTAGAATAATAAAAGTAGAGCCTCTCCAGAGGCAAACCTAGAGGTTTACAAATGATGTGGGGCTGGTATATTCTAAAATGACACATTGTGTCACCATATGACTTGGTCCTGAGTCCCAATAACATGTTGCAAAACAGCATCACTTGGGCTAAATTATACAATTAACTGAGATAATGCAAGCTTAGTGTTTAGCTCAGTGCTATCAGATAATAAGCATTCAACAAATGTTATCATTCACTCCATGCTGCCACTTGGTCAAAATATATCTGCCATATTGGTATGAATTATGTGACCTTTGAGAAGTCTGAATGTAGGAAAGTACACCTTTATAAATTATCTGGATATTTTTTCAAATATTTTGAGTAAGAGGGGAAAAAGGCATTCTATCTTTTGATCAAGGAAAAGATTAGTTTCCTTAAACTTTAGCTTAAAATGTACTCAACAGAGTGTGATATGTGCTGTGCCATGAAACATCTTGATAGGTAAATATTATACTCCCGACATTAAGGAAGAAAAAAATATACATAATGATCAAAGAAAAAAGGATATACTCACTTGTCAACTGAGCTTTGGATAATTTTTCACTACAACTATAACCGTGACCGCTTTCCTGCAGCTTTAGCCATTCCTGGGCTTGGAACAGGTAGAGTTTAGCTTCCTTTCCAATGGCTACTGCTATGTCATTGATTCTGACACAGAGAAGAGCATGGTCACCTGGATATTAGAACAAAAATTATCAACTAGTTGGTCTTGTATGGAACTGAGACGGTAGGACAATTCAATACCTCTATTTATCAAAATGGGAATTAAAAGAGCACAGTTTGTCTTAAATCTCATTTTAGCTAGGTAGGTCACATTAGAATGACCATCCCATTCAGATGCAAGTCAAGAGATTATTCACATTAATTATCCAAAACAATGTGTGGTGTTTCCTTATACTTCAGCTGATAACGCATGGTTTTTCACTGAATAAACAGCCACTTCTGTATGTAGACATTCACTGTGATAGAATTTTGCCTCATTTTACAACCACTCCACATCTTTAACGCTTGCCTATAAACTATCCATAGAAATTTCCTGCCAAAGTTTCTTTTGTTTTTTAATATAACATGGCTGTTAATATTTAATTATTCTTTTAGTATAAAAAACAAAAACATCTTATAGCAAGAAAGGTTAAATAAATGGGTTTTGGGGTAGACCTGATACAAAATTTGACATCTGTGACTTTTACAAAGGAATTTTCAGAACAATATATGTTGTAAGACAACTACAGAATGAGGCTTGTTGCACACAGCAACTACATTTAAGGCCCAGGAGAGAAATAGCAAAAAGTAGTTGCCTCTAGGGAAAGCGACTCTGGGTGAGGAGAAGGGAAACGGGACTGTTTTTTCATCTGAAGATCTTTTTATTCTCCTGTTTCTGTTGTTTTTACTATTATCACTTTGACTAAACATTTTAAATAAATTTAAAGTTATAGTATGTATCAAAAACTGTCTAAGTCTCTGATATAAACGAATTACGTTATAAATTATCAACAGCCTTAAAAGTGACTCTAAGGCCCTATTAACATCTTAAATCACATTCTGAATTAGAGTTCATATTTCAGTACTGTATGCTCTATTACTATTTTCCTGAATTTGAATTCACTGAAAATTGGTAATAGTAAAATACACACACACAAAAGAGAGAAAGTGTGTATGTTAATATACTTGGAACACTCTATTCCTCAATCTGACCTGAGAAATCTGGATTTACTACATGTTTCTCCCTTATGTTTATCAGGTAATCACCATGAAACATCAGGGTTGTCTAAGCCTGTCTGGGAGTCACGAGTAACAAGCCATGTCACAGCTTCCATACATGCCAGATTTTCTGGTACTGTCCAGACTGTACCATTTATTGTAGTGACATTACTATCACTGTCAATAGTCAAAGTATAGTTACAGCCAGTTGATTAAGTAACTGAAAATGTTACCTAAAAAAATAATAAAACTCTCAAGTTTCTTCTTCCTTCACCCAAGGTCTACTCCACAATAGATTTTGTTAAATGGATTGCATCTCCTTTTCTCAGTTATTTTTAAAACTTCAGATTAAAAATAATAAAGTTTCCCTTCCCTTCACACCAACAATTCTGTAATTCAATACTTTAAATTTCTTTCCCAACCAATTAGCTTCCTGTTTTTATTATCTTCTCCTAAGAATCCTCTCTAGGACAGTATTCTGATCTTGCATCTTTTAATGCTAAAGACTCTATGAAAGGATCCTAACCTCATCAAAGCAAATAATTATTTGAAATATAGTAGTAGTCAAATTAAGAGTACTAGCAGTATATACCAAGAAAAACATTCAAATTTTGAGGATGCAAATAAATAAAGCAAAAATTAGAATGAATGCAGATTCATTCATTGAAGAATTATGGATTTTTGAGGGAGACCAGAAGGGAATGCAATCTCATTTCAGAAGGGCCACAGAGGATACAAATTATGAAGCTTCCAGGATACACTTGCACGCATTTCTGTCAAGTTAATTCTAGGCCTCGTGGTCCACAGTAAAGCTACTCTTTTCGTAGGGAGGTAACCAAACTGTCCCAGCAATTGTGACAACTAGATTATCAGGTGCTTGGGGGGGAGGGGTGGGTGGTTCCAAAACCTCTTTGCTGCCAAGTAGGTTTTAGCAAACTGATCTTAAAACAAAAAGAACAAAACCCAGTAAATCTAAGTTCTGGGACTTCACGAATTACGGTGCCTTAGTGTATACAATCAGGCTGAGAACGGAGCGAGCAAAGGATGCTTCTTTGAGCGAAGGATCTCGAAACTGGCAGCAGGAAGAGTCATCAGCACATTCGTTAGTACGGGGAGGATTGGGGAAACGGTCTTTTAGGTGCAGAATACAGCCACTAACCGGGGGAGGTGCGGACAAGGATCTGGGGAGCAGCAACACAGGGGCTGGCCATAAACGCATGCCACGATTCCGGGAAGCTGCGATGGGGGCGGCTGCCGGCCACGCAGGAAGCGCAGGTGAGCTGGGTGAAGTCCCCAGCCTCGCCGCCGCCGGCTCCCGGCTCCCCACGCGAGGCGGGGAGGGAGGGGCCGCGGGATGGGCCCACGAGCCTTCATCCCTCTCCCCGCCCCCGCACCTACCGTGGAACTCGAAGTGGCCGATGCTCTGGCCGTGAGCGTCTCGGGCCGCGGCGCTGCTGAAACTGCCTCGCAGCGTCTTACCCTGGCTGCCGGGTGGCCACCAGCAGCAGGTGAGGGCCACCGCCAGCAGCCGCAGCCCCCCCATCCCCGCCTCCTGCTCGGCACCCACACCCCCGCCCCTCACCGCCTGTGGCCGCGGCCCCACGTCTACAGCTTGAGATGGGGAGGTGAGGGGAGAGGGACCGGCGTCGCGGGCCCGTCCCCGGGAGTCTAACAGCCAATGAGGGGGCCCCTCCACCACGAGCCAAGGATACCCACCAATCAGAGGCTGAAATGGGCGGGACTGCAGATATGCAAGTCCCATCACTCCCCGGCCTTTTGGCTAGTTCCCGCCTTTTTTATGGAGACTCAGGAAGATGTTGCTTCAGGTTACGGAAAAATTATTGCCCTCCTCTCCTCCGCGCGCGCGTGTGGTGCTATTGCGCATGCGCGGGCGCGCGGAACGGGCCCGAAAGGTTTCCAGGCGTGCGTGGGATTCGAAAAGAGCTAAGAAACACACAACAGCAATGTTTCTGGTGAGGCGAGGAATACTCCAGCAAAGAAAGCCCTACGTGCCCATGTAGCGTACTGGACGTTTCCAATTTAATGTCTCAAAAGCACGTAACTGCCCCTGTCCATTTAATGCCTGGCCTCTCGGCACCTTCAACCGACTTTTTCCTCCTAGGTTTCCTGTCTTCTTGAGCTATGCCATCGTCCAACAGGCCAGACAGCTGAGAATTATAGCGACACCGCCCCCCCCCCCCTTATCGCCACCTCTCATACCTCTACATCCAATCAATTCAATGAAACAGAAGTTTATTAGCGCCTCTTCTGGACGGTTAGGTTAGGAAGTGCCAGCCACTATTTTATGCAGGCCACCATCTTACCATTATTTACTTGGCCTATGGCAACTAACCCGACAACAGTCAATTCTCTCCAACTGGTTTCACACAGTCTATCTCTAGCCTAGTACCACAGAAAGCTTTAGGAAGCGCAGTATGACTGTATCACTTTCCTTCAAAGTCTCTCAGTTGCCTTAGGACATAACCCAAACCCTTTAGAATATGACTTTCAAGTCTCTCGAATTGGCATCTCTCAACAGTTGATGTCCATCCTTACTGAGCCACTGTCAGTTTGCTAAACACACGCTAAGTTCTCCCCTCTGGGCCTATAGCACTTGCAGATCCCTCCTGCTGGAATACTTCACATATCCTACCCTTCAGCCTCCACTTCATCTCCTTTTCCTATTTTACTTTCCCAAGGCACGGTAAGAAGCCTTTCTCAAACCCTCAAATCTGTGTTAGATACCCCTGGTACCAGAATCCCTTACTGCCCTACCAGGGCAGTTACCACACTATTTTGTAAATGTCTATTGATTTATCTGAATCCCTTACTATATTGTAAGCTCCAGCTGGTCAGAGACTATGTCTGTCTTGATGAGAGTAGAAGCTCAAAAATCATTTCATGAATAAATGTATATAAATGATTTTCATTTGACAACAAGCTTTTATTACATGTAATCAAGTTCTCACAACAGACCTCATCATTTAGAAAAAGAAATCTTGAGGGAACATTTCATATATACCCAGAGTTTTTTATATCTGGATGACCAGGAATAAACTGGAGATATTAATATATGAGATTTTTATTTATTAAAATATTTTATTTATTTTTAATTATAAAAGTAATTCATGCAGCTTAGAAAAAAATTCACAGTCAAAAAAGTACGGGGAAAAAAAGTATGATGTAAAAATTGAAGTCCTCATTTCCTTCTTTCCCTGCTCATACGGATACCCAAAGGTAACTCCTTGTTAATAGTTTAGGGTGGATCCTTTAAGACGTGCATTTACAAATTATGTGGTGTTTGCAAACCAAGGACAGGAATAAAATTGGTCCTGAAAAAAATCTGAACATTGGCCTTGAATACTGTGACTATTTCTTCTTCTCTTCATAATCAACTTTGTTTTTCTCTCTCACTGAAGACAGGCTTCTTGATTCCTTGTTTCATTTGAATGAGTATAGCCACCAACAAGTTGCAAATTTTTATAGGTCCTCAGAGTTCAAGAAGAGCAACCAGACTACGCTAAAACCTTAGTCCAATTCCAAATCCCAGGAAGAGGATTCAGTTAGCCTATGGTGAGTCAGATGCACATCCTGTGGTCTGCCTGGGTGGGTCAACTTGGGGAGATGATAAAGGGTAGGGAAGTCTGGTCAGATAGAACCGTAAGTATTCACTACAATATATTTTGGTCCTCATTCCATGTTGGTACATTCTTTTTAAAAGCTATATATCAGCCCACTGCATTGAAGAAGTGAGACAATACTAGTAGGCATTTAGATTGTATCCAGTTTTTCATTATAGCAATGAACATACTTATGTTTTTCTGCAATTATCTATATTTTACATCATGAAATTTGGGGATCATAGAGTGGTGTGTACATTTGAACTTTTCATGTATGTTACCACTTGGCCCCCAAAAACAGTTGTAACAAATGACACATCCACATATACTGGGTATTCCCATTCTTCTTAGACTTTACCAGCACATTATGTGGAAAACAAAAACAAAAAACCAAGATATTTATCTATCTGAATAAACAGTATTTACTGATGGTTTATTCGGTGCCAGGCCTGGTCCTGAAGCCTTGGGATTATAGCAGGAAACAAAACAAAGGCCCTACCTTCATGGAACAGTAACAATGAGCAATTCAACATAAATGTTGAAGATGGCTATGGAGAAAAATAAAGAAGGGTAAAGTGGCTCGGCAGGGCTCGGGTACAGCTTGCTATTTTAACTGGAGTGATCAAGGAGGGACTCTCCACTAGGGTGGCATTCAAGCTGAGACCTGAGGGTAAAAACTAGGCAGACATCTGAGGAAAGGGCACCCAAGCCCAAGAGAAGAAGCATGCCTGGGAAATGCAAGGAAGACCAAAGGAGGGCAGGGAGGCTGAGGCAGGGTGAGTAAGAGGGAGAACAGTAGGAAGAGCTCTAAGGATAGGATCTAGGGAACATCTTTACCACGACTGCAAGCGGCCCGCACTGTCTGTAAATGGTGCCGACGACAAAGTAAAAGGCCATTTTGCAATTCCAACCTCCCATCTCCACGGTTCGAAAGAAGAGAACTAAGAGAACTGGAGTTCTCAGCTCAACCGGTGAGTAATCTGTGGAGATCGCTGTAGTTCAAGAATGAAAAGAAGGTCATCATTACTAACTCCGACCACACGTGTAGCTAAGTAAAGCCTAATCCACGGTGGTGTCATTTGCCCCGGAACCTTTAAGACCCTACTTTCCCAGCTACCCCAGTCACTCCAATCCTCCGAGGTGTTGGCAGAGAAGAGCTGCGCCTGCGCAGTGGCGCTGCGCGGCCCGCACGCCCGGAGGCCCCGCCCAGCCCTCAGTGGGCGGGGACAAGTCAGCCCGAGCTCCGGAAGCGGCCGCTGCCTGCCCCGTTAACGTGTCACGGGAGGGAGACGCGTCGCAAAAAGTCGCGGTGGAACTTCCCTACGATCTACAAACCTGGCGTTTTACGGTTCCAGTCCCTGCTGAGCTGGGAGATGTCGGCTGCGGGACGGCCCGAGCCCTTGCGTCCTCCCGACGGCTTTGCGAAGCGGGTCCTGGTGACCGGGGGTGCTGGTTTCATGTAGGTAACGGCGCCGCTGGCAGAGTAGTAGCTCCCCAGAAACCCCAACCTTTCCCTGCGCCTCTGCTTGCCCTTGGCAACTTGGGATCAGCTTTGGGGATCTGATTGACAGGGGGAGGGTCTTAACGCACGACTGGGATCATCCCACCTTCTCTCCACTTCCCGGCCTGCGAAGACGTGCGTGGCTCCTTTGAAACGACTTCTTTTAAGCGCCTCCCAAACGAAGCAAAAGTGCTGTGGTACTGTCCACCTTTCTACCTGGCCCGAGAGGTACCTGTCACTCTTCTGAGTGCGACCCCTTTGCAGTAAGCTTCTCACCAACTGCCCCAACCCGAGCCCAGGGCCCACGATACACAGGCCTTGGACGTATAGGCTCCATGAACCGGTTTTGGGATTATGATAAGGGTCTCATTTATTCAGCAGACTTAAAAAAATCCTCTGTCGGTGTTTTGACCTGTACTAGTCGTTTGAAGCCTCTTTCCCTCTCACACCCATATTTAATCAGCAAGTCTTCGCTCACTCCTTCCAAAGAGACCACTTCTCACCCTCCTCCCCTGTTCTCCCCTAGCCCCTGTTAATGTCTGCTTTTGCCTAGACTGCTACTGTAGCCTCCTGATTGGTCACACTGCTTCCACTCTTGTTCCCTTAAAGCCTGTTCTCACGCACAAGTCAGTGTTTATTAAGTAAATAAGTGCGTAATTTCACTCCAAAGATTCCTGTCGGACTTAGAATAAAATGCAAACTCTTTACCATGTCTAGAAGACTCTCAGGTGTCAAAGCTCGAACCGGATCTCCTGTCGTTCCACCTCTTGCTTTTCTGGGCCTCTTGCAGTTCCTGGAACCCAGGAGGCTAGTTTCCCCTATTTTGAGGCCTTTGCACTTGCTCCCCCTTTGCTTAGGCTGTTTGCATCACTCAGTTCAGATGTTTACGCAGAGGTCACCTCCTCCCGGCCTTAGCTGACCACCCTATCTAAAATAGACCCTCTCCCAACTAACACACTTATCACTACCTGAAACTATATCGCATATTTGTGTTTACTTGCTTATTGCCTGCATCCCAACCCTAGGATGTAAACCGAGTGAGGGCAGAGACTGGGGTTCCCTCAACACCTGGAAGAATGCTAACCACCCCCCCCGTTAGTATATTAGATCATCTCTTCCAATCTGACAGTGACTTGGAGGAGGGTACCAGGCAAGTTTCATTTAATGAAAAGGGGAGCATGGGCATAAAAGGGTGGTACAGTGCTGGTCCAGGAAAGGTACGTCCTAGAAAGTTCTGTGAAAGGGCTGTCAAGTACAAACTCTGAATTCATAATTTGTTCCTAGGAGCCCAACGTTTTGGTGTATATGATAAAAATCTGGTGCATCATCTCACTGAGAGATGCCTCTGGCTCCGCTTCAGGGTCCTCTGAAACCCACTGTGCCACTAACCTCAGGATGGTTTCAGCAGTTCTTAGCCTTGGAAACCTAGGTTTACCACTTTACACCACCAAATTCCTATACCAAGAAATAGCAATTGCAATAGGCTACTGTGAACATGGACAACTCCTATGCTTATAACAGCTTAATTTTTACATAGTTACACCTGCAGTCTCTGAAAAGGCACATCGTCGTTTAAGTCCATCTGCAGTGAACACCACCCATTGTATTTATGATACTGCTTTACTCCCACGCTCAAAGTATGCAAGGACAGCATCATTTGGTTAATTATTTTCTTATACCCAGGACCAGTAAATTCACTCTTCACCATAGTGTAAAGGGAGTGTAAGACTTTGTATATCAATACTGTTGAGAAGATTAATGAAAAGTGTGGATGTGTGTATATTCAGCATAGTTACATCATTTCTGTTATCTTGCAATAATTTGAAGGTATCTTTGAATAGTTCCTAATACTCAGCAACTTAGGATAACGTTTGAGAATTTAAGGAAAAGGTTAAATTTTCTGCTAACAAGATACACTTTTCTCTATAGCGCATCACATGTGATTGTCTCCTTAGTAGAAGATTATCCAAACTATATGATCATAAATCTAGACAAGGTAAGTTTTATAAAAATGAGCTCTGTGTTTAAAAAAAAAAAAAAAGAGCCCTGTGTGCTGAAACTTACTTATATTTTTTAAAAAGTATTAGAATCCTGTCCCGCTGATATTTTAGTTTTTTATTTAGTCATTTTAGCAGCTTAGGAGCCTATATAGTCATGTGTTCATACATACAGTTTTAAATCTTACATAAAGTCTTGAAACTTTTAAATTTGTTATGATAGCCCATAATGTAAAGGTTTTAAGTGCAGTATTTTACTGAAAGAAAATCTTCACTCTGAATTCAGTATTTAGTGTAATCTTGTGATTGTTAACCTTTTTTGGCATTGAGATACTCTGATTATTTTATTATATGATTTTATAACTGCCACCTCCTGAAAATTATATATTTATTTTAAAAACTAAAGTTCACGTCAATTAATTTAGTTTTGAGAATTTTTCTGTAATAATTGGAAGTTCCCTGGAGATTCTGAAAGCCATGATTGGTAATCACTGTGTTGTTGACTTTAAACACAAGATACAATTAGTTACCTTAATTTTATAAAACATAATAATAAAAAATATATAGAGAGAGACAAAAAATAATCTGTTAAGTCTTAATAATTTTTGCCTGCCATAATATCATAGACAGTAATTTTTTCCTCCATCTGTATACACTGATTTACCAACAGTTAACACAGGAAAAAGCATAATGAGATACAATATGTGTAACACAGGTGTAATTGTATTCAATCACTAATTCCTTTTCAGTAAGGAATGGTGAACTCTTACAGCCCCCAGTGGCTGAAGGCAAATCTGGGTAGGAAAATTTTTTAAAGGAGGGGCTTATAAAAATTAATTTTTTTATATTTTGAAAAGGTAACAAAATTACATATTTTTGTTTGTTTTTTACTTTTAAGATATCAGAAACTTCTTAAAACACTGAGAGCAAACACTTTAAGAAGAAATGTTTTTGTGTTATGGTCAGAAATCTATAGTATTTTAAATGAATTGATATTTTATAGGAAAAGCTATTATCACTTTTTGTGTTGTTTTTTCCCCCTTCCTTACTTATTTTAAGCTGGATTACTGTGCAAGCCTGAAGAATCTTGAAACCATTTCTAATAAACAAAATTACAAATTTATACAGGTATGGAAGTATTCTTATAATTATATAATTATTTTATACTGTGCCTCTTTAGTCATTTAGACATTATATCTTTCTACTTTGTAAACTTGAGTAGTATGGGCTTGGAAGCATGCTTATTAAAGACCTTTTTAATTTCCAGAAGTACCGTGTGCTATAGAGGATATTACTTGTAGACTGATACTGCATATAAAGCTACCTGTTATTTTTGGTGCCTTGGCAGATCTACGAGTAGCTGACTGAAATTCCATGGTGTGTGATTTTTAGGTCCTCACTAGCCTTCTTCATAAGGCCTTGCTGGTATTTAAAGAGATGGTATAAAGTAGGGTATTACTCAGGCCAGTCAGTAGTCAAAAACCCCACCGTACAAGCCCATGCTAGTCCAAAATATAAGCCAGGTAGCCTGGTCACTAATTCAGAAAGGGAAATTTTAATGTCAAATGAAACTACCTTATGATTTATGTTTTTTAAAGTGATTCTATAAACTCTCTTTTTAACCACAAATCTTAAAGAATATACTAAGCAAACATTTCATAATTTTTTTCTTCTATCTGAAAGTGTCTCCTTTAGTCACTGAAGAATTGTTGAGAATACGTATTTTTAGAACTAAATGTACATATGACATTAAAAATACTCGTAAGTTTACTTAGTTGTGGTGAAATCCATCATTCCAGTTGTTATACTTACTTTGAATATATTTCAATAGTGGTTATCTCAAACTTTTAAAAGTATGTTTATATTTTTTCCTGTTAACATAGTTACCTTAGGTTGGCAAGAATGTTAAGAAAAAAAGCTAGCACAGTCCACAGAAGTAGTTGGTGCTCAAAAAAATACTGTTGTAGACACTTATTTGCAAAAACATATTTTGAATTGAATATCTTGTATCCTAGGATGCTGAAGAAATACCTCATTACTGTATTTGACCCCTCAGTTGACTTTTCAAGATATTCTCTTTTATACCTGGGTTGGGGGGGATTAATCTTTTTTCTTATCATTTTTTTGTTCATGAAGTCAAATGGTTTTTATGGTTGGGAGTGCTCAATGAAGCTTAGTTTTTTCATGTTTGTGTTTTTATATAGGGTGACATATGTGATTCTCACTTCGTGAAACTACTTTTTGAAACAGAGAAAATAGACATAGTACTACATTTTGCTGCACAAACACATGTAGGTAAGCGTTGTTTTATGTTACGGTTATGATGGGCAAATGTTTTTTTTCCAGTGGCTAACTAGCCAAAATGAAGGTCCAGTAATGGGGTTGAACAAGTAGGTACTTAATGTATGCGAAAGAACATATACCATGTTTTACCAGAAAAGCCTGTAGTCACTCTGTCCTCTAGATACTTGGCGCTATTCAGATCCCTTGTGTTAGTGTAGGGTAAAATGTAACCTTGACTGTTATCTTAAAACTGAGTTTAGCCAAATCCAGAATAGTGATTACTTCTGGGGAAATGGGCCTTCAGCTGTAATTTTATGTTGTTTTTCTTAAGGTGGGTGGTAGATACACAGTTGAACATTATATTATTATCTGTACTGTTTTGTCCTAAGATATCTTCTAATAATTTGTCTAACATTTTATATTGTGAAATGTAATATATATTCAGAAGAATTTAGAAGTAAGGTTAAATGAGTAATGATAATGTGAATACTCATGTAGCCATCACCTAAACAAAAGAATGTTGCTGAACCCTCTTTAGTAGTAGTATTACTACTGCCTTATTACCTGATTTTTAAGTTATAATTTCCCTTGGTGTTCTCTGCAGTTTTACTGTCTCTGTATTTATCTCTAAACAGTGTAGGTTAGTTTTGCCCCTTTTTAGATTTTATAAAAATGCGTATAAAATAGCATGTTTTGGTCTTGCTTTTTCATCCTTGTAGATTCATCCATGCATTTGGGTGTAGGTATAATTTGTTCCTTGTCAGTGACATACAATATTCCATTCTAAGCATATACCACAACTCCTGTGTCTGTTTTACTCTTGATGGACATTTGGATTGTTCGCACGTTGGAGCAATTTTGAACAATACTACCATGAGCATTCTTACACGTGCATCTTGGTACACATAAATACACATTTCTCTCAATATATAACTGGAATTGTAAGATCTGCACACTTCAACATGGAGATAATTTCCAACTATATTCCAAAGCAGTTATACCAGTTTCTTCTCCTGCAGGAGTATATGAGACCTTCTGTTATTCTAGATCTCACCAAAGCTTAGTTTTGTCAGTCTTTTCCATTTTTGTCAATCTGAGTAGTGTGTAGAGTGGCATCTGATTGTGGTTTTAATTTGTGTTTCCCTGATTACTGATGAAGCTGTGTACTTTTTATATGTTTATTAATAATTTCAGTTTCTTCTTTTGTGAAATGCTGTTGAAATCTTTTGCCCATTTTAAAATTTTTAAATCAATTCTCATTGATTTGTTGGACTATATATATGTGTGTGTGTATATATGTGTGTGTGTGTGTATATATATATATATGCACACACACACTGGATACTAGTCCTTTGTTATGTGTATTATATATATCTTCTCCTACTCTGTGGCTTATTTTTTCATCTTTTTGCTAGTGTGTTTTGATGAATAGATGTTCTTATATAAATTCTTAATGAATTTATATATCTTTTATGGTATGGTTAATGCTTTTTGGGTCTTAAGAAATTCTCTTTTACCCCAAGGTCATGAAGATATTCTTCTGTGTTATCTTTGAAAAGCTTTATAGTTTTGCCTTTCACATTTAGATTTGTAATCCGTCTGAAACTCATTTTTATATGCAGTATGAGATAAGAATCCAATTTCATTTTTTTCTATTTGAATACCAATTGGACCTCTACCACTTATGGGAAAGTTCACCAGTTTCCACTGCGCTGTCATGTATCAAGTATCTATATGAGTATCTGTTTCTCAACTCCCCATTTGTCTGTCTGTGCCTGTGCTGATTACACAGTATATTGACTAATGTAGTGTTTTCATATCTGGTAGAACAGATCCTTCTACTTGGTTAATGATAAAGTGGTTTCCCTTCCAACAATTTATGAGATGCTTACCAGTACTTCCTGTTGTCAGTCTTTGGTGGTTTTATTATATTTTTCCCTGATTATTAATGATGTTAAAAACCTTTGCATTTGTTTACTGGATTATCCTCCTCCCTTTCCTATTTGTATATCTTTTTAGAAAGTTTCTGTGTAAGTCTGTTTACCATTTTCAAGTGGGTTGTCAGTTTTTTCCTAACAGATTTTTATAAGTCCTTTATATATTCTGAATTCAAACCTTTTGCCACTATCTTTTTTCCAATCTGTGATTTGCCTTTTCACTTCCTTTCTATTTTATTTTATCTCATCTCATCTCACCTCACCTCAACTCACCTCACCTCACCTCACCTCACCTCAGCTGCGTTGTGCGATCTGAGTTCCCCAACCAGGGATTGAACCCAGGCCCTTGACAGTGAGAGTGCTAAGTCCTAACCACCAGACTGCCAGGAATTTCCCTGCCTTTTCACTTTCTTAATGATATCTTTGGATCATTTGAAATTCTTCATTTCAGTGTAGTCCAGTTTATCAACCTTTTCCTTTATGGTTAGTGCTCTTTGTGTTCTGTGTAAGAACTCTTTTCCTACCTCCACGGTCATGGAGATATTCTCTTACATTCTTTTCATAAAAGTTATTGTTTTGCCTTCTACATTCAGATTTTTTCCCCATATGAATATCAGCTTGACCCAGCACCATTTATTGAAAGAATCAACCTTTCCCCATTGCCACCTTTGTTGGAGATGAAGTACCCATATATGCATGGTTCCGTTTCTGGGCTCCTGTTCTGTTCCATTGGTCTTTGTCTATCCTTATGCCATTACCACACTGTAATTACTGTAACTGTATAATAATTCTTGATACCAGCAAAGTAAACCCTCCTACCTTTTAGTTGTTCCAAAATTTTTTAAAATGTAAGAGCATTTAAAATTTTAGATGTATCATTTCTTTTCTGAATTTAAAAAAAAAGTGTTTCCTGCAAATATAGCACTGATAGTTTTCTAGGTTCTAAGAATTCACACGTACTATGTAATTTGGGCTTAAAGAAATTATAAATAGCAATGCACCTTATGTTATTTTTAACACCGTTGCAGTTGTGGTGAATGAAGAAAAGTGAATAGAGCTTTCCTTAAGCCTGAGTCTATTGTTTAGTATTTGCTTTGTCCCTTGAGTGGAATTGTTCTAGCTTTTTCTTCTTTTTTTTAGATCTTTCGTTTGTCCGTGCCTTTGAGTTTACGTATGTTAATGTTTATGGCACTCACGTTTTGGTAAGCGCTGCTCATGAAGCCAGAGTGGAGAAATTTATTTATGTCAGCACAGATGAGGTCTATGGAGGCAGTCTTGATAAGGTGAGCTTAGAAAATGCCTGTTTCGGACTTCCCTGGTGGCGCAGTGGTTAGGAGTCCTCCTGCCAATGCAGGGGACACGGGTTCGAGCCCTGGTCCGGGAAGATCCCACATCCCACAGAGCAACTAAGCCCGTGCGCCACAACTACTGAGCCCATGCGCCACAACAATTTTTTTTTTTAATTTTTAATATTTATTTATTTATTTATTTTTGGCTGCATTGGGTCTTCGTTGCTGCACGCGGGCTTTCTCTAGTTGTGGCGAGCGGGGGCTACTCTTCGTTGCAGTGCGCGGGCTTCTCATTGCGGTGGCTTCTCTTGTTGCAGAGCACGGGCTCTAGGCGTGTGGGCTTCAGTAGTTGCAGCACGTGGGCTCAGTAGTTGTGGCTCACGGGCTCTAGAGCACAGGCTCAGTAACTGTGGTGCACGGACTTAGTTGCTCCGCGTCATGTGGGACCTTCCCAGACCAGGGCTCGAACCCATGTCCCCTGCATTAGCAGGCAGATTCTTAACCACTGAGCCACTAGGGAAGCCCTGCACCACAACTACTGAAGCCTGCACACCTAGAGCCCGTGCTCCGCAACAAGAGAAGCCACTGCAATGAGACGCCTGCTCACCGCAAGGAAGAGTAGCCCCCGCTCGCCACAACTAGAGAAAGCCCGTGCGCAGCAACAAAGACCCAACACAGCCAAAAATAAATAAATTAAATAAGTAAATAAAACAGATGTTATAAAAAAAAGAAAGAAAATGACTGTTTCACCTACTTACCCCATACCACCATTGAAACCTGTCTTATGAAAACCTACTCTGGACTTTTTTCATCTTCTGATTATACACACTTGTGGGACTCCCCAGAGTATTATTCCGTTGTGTCTTCTGTTCAAATCAAATAATACCACCCCAAATGGGGAACCACAGCCTAGTCTGGTACAGATTTATATATGTAATATGACCGACATATTTTGCAAGCAAGCAGCAGCTTTTCCCTGATCACCCAGTCTTACATCATGAATGTCATTCCCATGGGCCAAAGCATGTGTAAGTTACACTGCAGCATAAGGCCTGTCTCCCTTCTCTTCTGCTCAGAAAAGCATATTGTACTGTCAAGGAGTGAGTGTGAAATTGTTGTAGAAACTGGAATCTGTTCTCCTTTGTTAATCATTTGTAAACATTATACTTTTTATGCAAAGAGAGGCTCCATTCTCCAGTCTGTATTTTTCATCGTCAGTGTTTACAATGACCTCATTTTGTTCTGTTTTATTTTTTAAATGCATTTATTTACCAAAACACGTACATAGTGGGAAAAAAACCAAGTAGTTTGAAAAGACTTATAATGAGAAAAAGCAGACCCTGACCACTTCTCCTCAGTGCCCAACCCCACTTCTGAGGAACAACCATTTGCAAACTCTCTTTGCAATTTTTATCAGGTAAGCTTCTTCCTTGTACTCCTGTCAGCCTACATCAGATCTGACACAGTAGCCAGAATGCTTTTTAAAATATAAGTCAGATCATGATATTACTCTCATCAAAACCCATCAGTGTTTTGACAGTGGCCTTCAAGGTTCCACATGCTCTGGCCTCTAGCTTTCAGACCTCATCTTACATTTCTCTTCCCTCACACTAGCCTTCTTGTAGTTCCATTGGACACAGTCTGTCTCAGGGCCTTTGCACTTGCTGTTCTGTCTGCCTGCCTTACAGGGTTGTTGTGAACTTTAAAGAAGTTACTACATGTAAAGTGCTTAGAAAAATGCCAGGCACATAGCTGGGTTTCAATAAATTTTTTTTTTTTTTGGCTGCATTGGGTCTTTGTTGCTCTGCAGGCTTTCTCTAGTTGTGGCGAGTGGGGGCTACTCTTCCTTGCGGTACGTGGGCTTCTCACTGCGATGGCTTCTCTTGTTGCGGAGCATGGGCTCTAGGTGCGTGGGCCTCAGTAGTTGTGGCGCATGGGCTCAGTAGTTGTGGCTTGCGGGATCTAGAGCGCAGGCTCAGTAGTCATGGCTCACTGGCTTAGTTGCTCCACGACATGTGGGATCTTCCTGGACCAGGGATCGAACCCGTGTCCCCTGCATTGGCAGGATTCTTAACCACTGCACCACCAGGGACATCCTCAATAAATGTTTTTTAAATGTACTGATTTACATTTCAAGTTTGTAATATGTTCTCCGATTTTTCTACTTAGGAAGTATACATAATACTTATTTTTTTAATATGTCTTTTTACAATTAGGAATTTGATGAATCTTCTCCCAAACAACCTACAAATCCTTATGCATCATCTAAAGCAGCTGCTGAGTGTTTTGTACAGTCTTACTGGGAACGATACAGGGTAAGAACTGATTTCAGAAACTCTAGAATCATTTTTCTTTGGACTTAGGTGTTAAAACTCCAAGTTAGCATTAGCAGCATTTCATTTTCAGGATGGCAGACATAGATTAAGAAAAGTTATATATTAAGGAATTTTAAAAACTGATTTCCTATATTGTGTGGACAAAGCAGGGACCTACTTCTTATCCAGTTCATCATTTAAAGGAATAATTTATGTATATATTTTTTTCTACTTCACTAATAGGTAGGGTGTTACAGCTAGAGTGAAAAGCCCTGTTGGAATGTCCTGATTCCCAGGAGTCCTCTGAGTGAAGGAAGACAGAGGGAGGGCAGGTTCCCTTACCTGCCGCTGCTCCTCTCGGCCCCTCGTGAAAGGGAGATAGATTTACCCCAGTGGCTGTGTCAGTGTCCGTGCAGGAGCCTTGCCCACTACGAATCATCACCTGGAACCCCTGCACTTGGCTTCCCACTGATCTTCCAGAGTTATTAGGGACTGGGTCAGAAAGGCGAACCAAGGAATTGCTTCAGCTTCTCTAGCCTTTTGTGTTCCAGTAGCATTGGTCTTTTCCCTCCACGGACGCTCTTTTTGTTTGTAAGGGTTGGTCCAGCAGAGAAAGCCAGCTTGAAGTGTAGCATCTCAGGTGGTCTCTGAAATAATCAGGTAGAAATGTCCTTAATTTCCTGCTATCAGACCTACAAACCTGCCTCCATCTGTATTCATCCTTCCCTTGTCCCAGTGAAGAGACTATTCCTCTTCTTCCTTTTGGAACCTCGGCCTTTATCTGAATCCCGTCCTCTCCTGTCTTTTCAGGAACCTTACATTAGAAAAAAAATCCCTTTGCTTCTGTCCTTAAGGTGTGTGGAATTATTCAGTCAAAAGTGCCCATATGTTAGAACTGCTTATCTTTAGATAATCATTATTATTGGACCTTTCCATTACCTTAATGTCGAACTCTCTTCAAGTTTCCAGTTGTCATCACACGAAGCAGTAATGTTTATGGACCACATCAATATCCAGAAAAGGTACATTTTACTTTTGAATTCCTGATGTGTTTTAGTGATTGCGACTTCTCATTATTTAAAATAATCTCTCTTCAGTTATTTGTCCAAAATAATTTATGTTGCAATTAACCGTAATTATAAATGCTTTATAGGCCACATACAAATCTCATCATGTTTAGAGTTTGAAAACTTGAGTTTAAGTCTCAACTTGATACCCACCAGCTGGGATGACCTTAGGTCCTTTGAGCATTGTCTTTAAATTGACGGGTAATGATAATACTTAGGAAGGATTTTGAAGGGTCCAGTGAGATGATGTATGTGAAAATGCCTTGTACTTTGCAGGATTCTAAAACACTATAGAGTACTCCCATCACTGCTGTCACACCAGTGAAGACTCTTTCCTAGTATGCAGTCAGACCATATGTCAGGCTGTACAGAAACGTAGACGCTAGTTAGAGAGTGATGCAGGAAGCTTGTACATAAACTTGTCTTAAAGGCAGCTGATTAGCTGTCCCCCAACTCCTCTGTATTGTTGCAGGCCTGAATGTCGTCCAGAAAGTAGTTTAGCAAATAAAGAAATGTAGTTAAAAGGCTGAAAATGTGTGAGGTTGATTCTGTATCATTAAGCCCAATGTTAAGTAACTACTAGTCTCATTGCCTAAATTTATTTATTAAAATTTTTGTTCGAGTATAGTTGATATACAATGTTGTGTTCGTTTCAGGTGTACAGCAGAGTGAATCAGTTATACATATATCTCACTGCCTCAATTTAGAGCTGGGTTTTCTCACTTCTCAGCCGCTGGTTGCCTTGATCTGTCTGCCCAGAGGAAAGGGCCATATCATGATCTGCTGATATTAATATATATTTGGCTTAATTTTTTAACAGACTTATTATAAATTTAATAATTTCTTATCTTACCATGTTTAACAAATTTTCTTTGAATCCAGTGGCACTGGAATTACTTTTTATTAATTTCACAAGCACTTATTGAACAGGTACTGTATGTAAAGTAAAAAGTATATGATTCCTGCTCGTATAAAATCAACACAAAAGTGAGCTTGCAGTGAGAGCAAACTGTTCAGGAAGATTTTTTCTGAACTTTTTCACTATATCATTCTATCTTCATTTTTATCTAGCAGATAACTGGTATTTGTGAAATAGGAAACGATCTTACAGTTCTTTTACTTATCAAAATTACACTAAGTGTTTCTTGAACTCCTGATAAGAATTAGAATTTGCCCATAAGTGTATTTCTTAACAATAATAATCTTTTAATCTTATGATGAATTCAGGTTTATATTAATGAATGAATTTCCAAAGTCTGAAATGATAATTTAAATATTCTTTTAGGTTATTCCAAAATTTATATCTTTACTTCAACACAACAGGAAATGGTATGTTATTTACCTTTGTACCCATGTTTTTCTGGTATGCTAGAGTATTTAGTGTCAGTCTTTCTTGAAAATCATAAAGTGTTAGAGTTGGAGGCCTTAGGATTTAATGTCCCAACAAATTTAAGAATTCCTTCTACAGTCAGTGTAATAGTTTTAAAAATAATTATAATATATAATTCATCTTTATAATTTGATTACTAAGATAATTTTCATTCTTAAATAATCCATCCTAAAACTTTGAGTTATAGCATTAAAATTTGTCATCCATCTTTATATAATTTTACTTTTTCAAAAGATTTAACTGAACTGTAGATAGTCTTCAAAGTGAACTTAAGGTATAAAATTGATGAATAAATATTTTTGCAGGGGTCACTTAACATGTTTGCCACTTTCCTACTGAGCACCCACAGGGGGTTTGGAGGTCAGTTAAGAATTATGGATAAAATCTGGAAGTCATGAGAATTTGTATTTTCAGTAAGAGATGTCTAGGATCTTCATGGGAATTGCCTTCTCTGGAATTGTACCCAATCATTGCCTTATCCTGGTTTGGGAGAGCTTACTTTTTTTTACACTTTATGATTCCCTTTCATTTCATCTTTTTAGCTGCATTCATGGATCAGGGCTTCAAACAAGAAACTTCCTTTATGCTACTGATGTAGTAGAAGCATTTCTCACTGTCCTCAAAAAGGGAAAACCAGGTGAAATTTATAACATTGGAACCAATTTTGAAATGTCAGTTCTCCAGCTTGCCAAAGAACTAATACAACTGGTATGTATATATTATAAAAGGGTAGTATTTTCAAAATTGTCACTAAATTAGTGACAGTAATCACTAATTTTGTCAAAATCAACAATTTACAGTTTACTCATTTGAAAAGTGAACCAGTAAAAAAAGGAACTTCATAATTCCATATGTGTGCTGAGATGGGTCATTATTTGAAACTGCATCACTCATTTAGTCACAGCTTTACAGGAAAAAAATTCCACAGCATTAAATGTACATACCCATTATAAGACATACTCAATTTCAGAAAATCGAATGTTAAATTGTGTGTCCTAGAATCAAGGAACACTGATATATAGATAATAGTTATGAGTGTTTTTATGTACTAGTGAGCATCAATTATAAATCTCAGGATTCAGTAAAAAGAGCGACTGAACGAATGGAAAAAACTTGTTTTCCTTTACACTACTCACAGAACACTCTGTCCTCCAAACGTGTGAGTTTTCCACGCCCAGCAATTCTCAGACACCAGCTCGGTGTCCTACAATTTAACTCAGTTCTGACATTACCTGTCTGGTGATGGTGTCAGATCCCACAGGTTAAGGGCTCAGTCTCACAAGACTGCCCTCACTTCACATGTCAATCCCGAGACCTGGCTGTCACCTGTGCTTTTGATCGACAAGGTATAAGTCTGAGGGGCTCACAGAACTCAGGAAAACAGTTTACCCACTAGATTACCGGTTTATTACAAAGGATGGAGGAGATGCATAGGGCAAGATATGAGGGAAAGGGCGTGGATCTTCCTGCCCTCTCCGGGTGTGCCACCTTCCCAGCACCTCCGTGTGTTCAGCAGCCTGGAAGCTCTCCTCTTGGGTTTTTATGGAGGCTTCATGAAGTAGGCATGATTGATTAAATCATGGCCACTGATAATTTGTTCCACTTCTGGTCCCCTTCCCCTCCCTGGAGGTGGGGGCAGGGAGGCTGAGTTCCATCTCTCCAATCACATGGTTGGTTCCCTTGGCAAGCAGTCTTCATCCTTAGGTGCTTTCCAAAAATCACGTGTTAACCTGAACTCTGGTGTGGTTGAAAGGAACTTATGACACCTTTATCTCTCATCACCAGGAAATTCCAAAGGTTTTAGGAACTCTGTGCCAGGAGCAGGGATGAACACCAAATATATATTTCTTATTTTAAATCGCAATATCACACTGAGTAATAACCAAAAGCCAAAAAAATTCATTTTCTCCTATAGTTTATATAATGTGTATTCTCTCAGAGCTTCAGATGGAATTCAGGTTATAAAGTATGGAAAGTGTTAGTAAAATGCTATTCGTCTTAGCTGTCTTCCCCACTTGGAGGAGGTTGTTTTTCTTGTCTTTTGAATCAGTTGTTGAATACCATTTTATTCTCTGGTCTCACTTTATAATTTGACTCGAAAGTCTTCTCCATTTTGACAGATCAAAGAGACCAATTCAGAGTCTGAAATGGAAAACTGGGTTGATTATGTTAATGATAGGTGAGTAACAAGTTAAAACATTGGGGAAAGGTTGTGAAATCTTAGGTACTTATAAGATTATAAAATGTATGGACTTACCCAGAAAAGTTTATCTTTTTTGAGTTTTCTGCTAAAATGTTTTTTCCTGATTATAAATGTCATAACAATAAACTGTAGCATTATTATTAGCTGTGTGACTTAAAGAAAGCTATTGACCCTTTCCAAGTCTGAGATTTCCTTGAGTGTGAAATAGGGATAATAATATCTTGCTTATGGAAGTATTTTAAAATTTAATTTATAATGTATATAAACTACCAGACCCAGGGCATGGAACATAAGTCCTAACAAGTTTATGTGTATTTATTCATTCATTCATCAAACATTTAGGTATGAGACATTGCATTCATACCTAGATTGTGGTTGAAATGAGAAAAGGATAAGACACAGAGAGGGTTAGGCTTCTGGATTACAGATGATTTTTAACATATACTTTATTTTACAAATATATAAGTGTGTCATCAGGGAAAATTTTTTGAGAGAAAATTTGAATTATGGACACACATTATTTCTCTTAGTATTTAAATTTGTAAATAGGGAATTTCCTGGTGGTCCAGTGGTTAGGACTCCACGCTTTCACTGCCGAGGGCCTGAGTTCAATCCCTAGTCTGGGAACGAAGATCCCGCAGGCTGTGCAGCAGGGCCAAAAATAAATAAATAAATACATTTGTAAATATATATCCACAGTATCATTTTAAATCTGTTTTGTTTTCCAAGACCTACCAATGACATGAGATATCCAATGAAATCAGAAAAAATACATGGCTTAGGATGGAGACCTAAAGTGCCTTGGAAAGAAGGAATACAGAAAACAAGTATGTTATGAATTGATCATTTGCGGGGAGGGGGAGAATCAGAAAAATTTTAAGGCACAGTAATTTATTTTAGGACACTACAAACAGTGTTGCAATGAATCACTTTCGCTTTTCAAATTTTTACATTTAATGTATTTCTAACATTAGTAATTAAGTATCTTGAATTTCATAGACTAACTTCTGATTAGGCTTCCTTTGTCTTACTAGCATTTATCAGATACCTATTTCATTGATTCTCAGATGCACATTTTTTCACATCCTTGAGAGGTATGTGTTTTACAATCACTAGTGTCTTATATTATGATTTCAACTTTTTTTCTTTCTTACTAATATGTAAAGTAATGGTCCATCTTAAGATCAGGCATCTGAGATTTGGTGAAATAGAGACAGTTGCCATCTTTGAGCGTCTTGAGTCTTTTTATACTGAAACAAACAAGTAGGAAGCAAATTTAGTATGTGCAGAAATAGCCATTAAAATAAGTGTATATATAGTCTGTGCATATATGTTAAATTCTGTTTAGAAATGTACTCAAGGGAAAAGATACCCAAGTGTAGGAAAATGTCTCGGTTCAGAGCTTGACATACAAAATATTTGTGTTGAATTTTAAAAAACAAATTCAGGGACTTCCCTGGTGGTCCAGTGGTTAGGACTCCGTGCTTTCACTGCTGTGGGCCCCGGTCAGGAAACTAAGATTTTGTAAGCTGCGCACACAGCACAGCCAAAAAAAAAAAAAGCAAATTCAAAGATAATTTATTATTTTTCAACTAAAAAAACTTTATTAATAGAATAGCAACATAAAATAATTTTACATATTAACAAAAGGAAGTTGACATCATCTCACTGTGCCTATCATGTAGTATTATGATGTTTACATGAACAAAATACTACACTTTTTTTCCTATGACTTTAAAACCAGTACAAGTGACTTATCTCCCTTTCCCCCTGAATTCCCTAAAATTAGAATGTTTTAATACTTGTACCAGCAAATTCAGTATTGAAGGACTTTTGAAGTTAAAAAGAAAAAAATTGTTGATTTTTAAATCTACGTTTTCAGGTGATGAAATATCTTCTGATTAACATCGTTGGTTAGTTCAAAATCAAATTGTTTTCGTCATTAGGCAATCCTTGCCTACACATTAGCTGATGGGCAAGGCTTTTCTTACTTAGCAGGAACTCAGTAAATATTGGTTAACTGATGTTTAGTTTTTTATTTTTGTCTTTTTGTTTTATCAGTTGAGTGGTACAGAGAGAATTTTCACAACTGGAAGAATGCAGAAAAGGCATTAGAACCCTTTCCAGTACAACCACCGTTTGTATAGCCGGGACAGTTTTCAGAGAAAGAAGAAACTTATCCTACCTCAACAAGTGATATGAAATCAAGCGACCAAATGAAGTGTCCTCTTTTCATTTGGAATTAGATTATGACTTTTTGTATAAAATTCAAATGTAAAATGCCTCAGTCTTTAGAAGAGGTTCAGTATTAGCATAGGATTTAAATATCAAAATTCTCTCAGAAACCTTTTCTCCTAAAAATTAGGGACCAGTAAGCATAGAAAGACTCTTCTGTAGGTGTGGGCCAGGAAGGAGGAAATCTCCTGGTTCTGAAAACAAGGACAGGTAATAGCTCTGGGCAGATGACAGCCTTCGCTGGCAGTGAACTCAGCTTCCCATCCTTTCCCACTGCCTAGACAGTCTCTGAAGTTTTTTAGGCAGTATAGGATGAGCCTTTTGCCCTAATTTATCTTTTTAAGGTCTGATGTGCTACAGTTGCTTTAAAAATGAAACAAATGGAAGCATATCTAGCACTTTTTAACTTTATTTGATAATTTTGTACAATTAAGTTAAATATTTTTTAAAAGAAGGATGTAGTTTTTATATTTTCAAAATTAGTCATTGAACTATGTAAGTAATCTTGTATCAGAGAAATTTTGTCATGTATTTACTGTTTAAAATGATTTTATTTATAAAATTATCAATACTTTAATGTATTAATGTATAATGTAGCTTTTTTAAAAGTAATGTATGTTTTTGTTTTGCTGTAAAAATTTTTTTTAAATACTTGATTATCATGTATTTTTAGTTCCTCTCTTCCCTAAAGACTTTAAGATGATTTGAAAAGGTAACTGATTGGATATTACATTCAGAAAAGGAAAAGGGTCAAAGACTATGCCCAGCTTTCCGGCCTCAGTGTGTGACTGGTGCCTTGTTTTCTCTGTGGAGTAGGAAGCAAGGTTATTAACTCAGAGGTGGTTGAAGGAGGGCGATAGGAGTGGCATAAGGGCCTGGGGCATGTGGAGACTGGGAAAAGTGTAGTAAGCAGATTGAAAATTAGTAAGGGAATTTGCCAAACAGGAGTGAAACATAAACTGAGGCCGAACACTGTAATTGCAGAATTCTGCTATGTGTCGAAATAGATTGAGCCAGAGCTGGGCTCAGTGTGAGGCCCAGGGACTAGAGTTGAGTGAGATCGACTGAAATGATGGTCCCCTGGTCTTAGGTGTGTAGGGAAGAAATGCTTCTTGGAGGTAGCCTGTAGCTCTAGAGAAAATGGAGAGGGCCGAAGGGAGCGGGGGTAAGATCTCAGGGAGGCAACTGTAGGAAGTTACAGGCAGAAAATGGGACCAACTGAGAGCAAATAGTCTTTGATGGAGTTTGGTCATTGAGGGTAGCTGACAAAATAAAAACACTTGTTCTGTGTCATTTGTTCTTGCACATATTTTTGTGATCTTTCAGGCAGTGAAAATACCCTGTATGATAATATGATGGTGTCCATATGTCAATTTACATTTATCCAAACCCACAGAATGTAAATATAACACCAAGAGTGAACCCTAAGATAAACTATGTCCTTGGGGTGATTATGGTATGTCAATTTGGATTCATCCTTGGTAAAAAAAAAAAAAAAAAAAAAAAGCGCCATTCTGGTGAATGTTGTTGATAAGTAGGGAGACTGCGCATATGTAGGGACAGGGAGTATATGAGAAATCTCTGTACCTCCCTCAATTTTGTGATAAACCTAAAACTCTAAAAAAATTGTCTTAAAATTAAAAAAATAAAAGAACAACCTTAGAAAAGAAATCGGCTAAGTTGAAAGCTTTTGGTGTCCAAGAGCCCTCTGAAAGCTGCCCTTTCCTCCCTGCTCTATACTCAACTCGCTGCCATCTGACTTCCTTTCCACCTCCGCTGCAAGAATTCTCCCTATAGTCGCCAGCCTCAGAAACCCTCCTGAGAAATGTCATCTACTCTCATCGCTTTCATTACCATCTTTTTTTTCCAATTTCAATTCCTTATCTCTATGCCAGGATCTCTTTTCTGAGCTTCTGATCTCCAGTTTGAAAACAGTTTGATAGGGCCTCCAAAATTTAAACATAGAATTATCATATGATCCAGCAATTCTACGCCTAGGTATATATCCCAAAGAATTGAAAGCCGGATCTCAAACAGGTATACTTGTACACCAATGTTCATTGCAGCATTATTCACTATAGCCAGAAGGTGTAAAGAACCTGTATGTACATCTACAGATGAATGGATAAATAAGATGTGGTCTATACAAACAGTGGAATGGTATGATTCCACTTGTATGAAGTACCTAGAGTAGGCAAATTCATAGACACAGGAAGGATAATAGAGGTTTACCAGGGCCTGGGGGAGAGGGGGAAAGTGGGGAGTTTTTGTTTAATGGGTACAGACTGTTTGGGATGATGAAAAAGTTCTGAAAGTGGATAATGGTGATGGTTGCACAACACTGAATGCACTTAATGCCACAGAATTGTACACTTAAAAATAGTTAACATGGGGCTTCCCTGGTGGCGCAGTGGTTGAGAATCTGCCTGCCAATGCAAGGGACACGGGTTCGAGCCCTGGTCTGGGAAGATCCCACATGCCGCGGAGCAACTAGGCCCGTGAGCCACAATTACTGAGCCTGCGCGTCTGGAGCCTGTGCTCTGCAACAAGAGAGGCCGCGACAGTGAGAGGCCCGCGCACCGCGATGAAGGGTGGCCCCCGCTTGCCACAACTAGAGAAAGCCCTCGCACAGAAACGAAGACCCAACACAGCCATAAATAAATAAATAAAATTTTAAAAAACAAAACAACAAAAAAAGCTTTCTTCCTTTGCCTTCAGCAACATTCCTCTCCCATTTCACTCACCATTTAGATTCCCCTCTTTGTCTTGCTGGCTTCTTATTCTCCTGTCTATTCCCTTGGTTGTGGAGCTGTCCTGTGCACTGAAGGAGGTTTAACAACTTCCTGGCCTGTCCCCTCTCCCCCAGTTGTGACAACCAAAAGTGTCTACAGAGTTTGCCAGATGTCCCTTAGGGACCCAAAACACCCCCAGTTGAGCAGCACTGCCCCGTGCGATGACGTTCCCATACTCCCCGGCCTCCTGGCTCACGTGCCCTCTCAGTCATTCCTGTTTCCTCATCCTCACGGATGACCACGAGTGCCACATTTCGTTTCCCAGCACCTCCCTTTTTTGCCTGGGTTCTAGGCTCAGAGTGCCTGTTGCATCCTGGACCCCCCCACCTGGAGTCCAGAAGATGCCTCAGCTTTCTCGGCTACACCGTAGAACTCACTTCCACAGCCCCAAGTTGTGCTTCCTGTATTCTCAGTCTTGAAAGAAGATGTCATCATCGACCTTTTCCAAAGCCAGCAACTTTGATGCCATCGTTGACTCTTTCTCGCCACCCATGTCTAGTCACTAAATCCTGCAGATTCCTCCTTAACCAGCTCTGAAATCTGGCATCTCTTCTTCAGCTCTTACTCACCACCACTGCCTTAGTACTTAGAATGACACCCTCCTTGCTGGTGTCCCTGCTTCCAGACCCTCTCCACTCAGACCTTTCCTTCATACTTCCCCAGACTTGTATTTTTATAAATCAAACCGCTCCCTGACGTAGAAAAGATGTTTGGGTTCCCTGTTGCCCAATGCGCGAATCTCCAAAGAGTGGCTTATACCGAGGCCACTCCTGCCTTTCAGCTCCATCCACAGCTGCCCTCACATACGACCACGTTGGCCTTCTTAGGATGCCCGGCCCTTCCAGGCCCTGTGCCTCCACACAGCTGTCCATGCTGCCAGAATGCAACTTCCTCTTGGTCTGAAGAACTCCTGATCAACCCTCAAAACCCCACCTAAATGTCAGCTACTCACCTGCAGATGATGAGGTTCTGCCCTCTATGTTACTATCACACTTTACTTGGTTGATTCATCTGTTTACAGGTTTGTGTGCCCCACTAGACTTGTTGCTCCTGGAAGTGTAAGCATCTCTGTATCCCAGGACTTGGACCTGCAGCATCTCTATTCATTTGTGAGGGTTTTAAAGGAGCAGGCTCTTTGTCAGTGTCACTTTGTCTCTCCTGGTTTCTCTCTGCCTCTCTCTCCACACACACATCCCCACTCCAGGCAGAACCCCTTGCTTTTCCACACACCACTGACTACATAAAGCTCACTTTTTCCTGGAACCTCACACTTTAAGAAAGCGGTAAAACAGTTTTGCAAGTCTTGGGCTTGCTGATTTCACTTATGTTTTGTCGTTAGAAGGACTGATCTTTAATCCTCACTTTGGTTCTTCATTGTAGAAACTTCTATCTTTGAATAATTCTTCTTTGATCTTTTCTCCACTTTACTAGCTGGTTTTTCTAATACTGTTGTGTTTATAGCCAAACTCATTACGTTCAAATGGACACACTCTTAAAAAGACGAGTTTTGGGACTTCGCTGGTGGCGCAGTGGTTGGGAGTCCGCCTGCCAATGCAGGGGACACGGGTTCAAGGCCTGGTCCGGGAAGATCTCACATGCCATGGAGCAACTAAGCCCGTGCGCCACAACTACTGACCCTGTGTGCCACAACTACTGAAGCCCGTGCACCTAGAGCCCGTGCTCCGCAACAAGAGAAGCCACTTCAATGAGAAGCCTGTGCACCGCAACAAAGAGCAGGCCCCGCTCGCCGCAACTAGAGAAATCCCACGTGCAGCAACGAAGACCCAATGCAGCCAAAAATAAATAAATAAATAAATTTATAAAGAAAAAAGAATAAAAGACAAGGAAGACATTTTTATCCCCAACATGTGTCACGATAGATTAGGAAATTGACCTTGTGAAGTTAAAGAAAAATTTTGCTCTAAATCACAAATGAGTTGACCACGAGGTATGGAACTGTGTTACGAATCTTCTTGAAACAGCATGAATTTACTTAATTGTGTGATTTTTCAAGAAAGGTAATTCATTATATATTAAACAAACAAAATTATATCCACAGATGTTTTGATTTTTATGACTTTGTAAGGCTTTCATGTGTGTAAAAGCAGAAGTAAGAAAAAAAATCCTTTGTTAGACCACATGTCCTGATTTGGTGATTCCAAAAATATGGTCCTGGAATGTATAGGACAAACCTCAGCATTAGATGGACTAAGGGGCTACTTAGACTAATTACGGATTTGGGGAAAAGCCTCTCCGTTCTTACAAAATGTATTTCTAGTTACATTCAGGTGCCTAAGATCTCATTAATAAGGAAGAGAGTTCTTCAGTCTTTGGTAAAAAGTGCATTAAAATTCAGAAATTTCTAGGATCTGTAAGATAAGACTAATATTTATCTTTTTTCAAAGTTTTATTATGAAAAATTTAAAACATACAGAAAAATTGGAAGATATATTTCTCCACCTAGATTCAACAATTGTTAACATTTTGCTATTTGATTTTATCCATATATGTGTGTGTTTGAGACATTTAAAAGAAAGGTGTAGACATCATGACACTTCAACCCTAAATACTTCAGCATAAATCTCCTAAAACCTTAGCATTCTCCTGCATAATGACAATACCATTTTCATACTTAAGAAAATTAACAGTCATTTCCTAATATACATATTAAAATTTCTCTATATTTCCCTGAAAGCTAGTAGAATATGCCACCAAAACATGCCACTTTGGCATAAGATGTCTTGAGCTGAAGGCAGTTGGGAAGATAAACATACAAGAAAAGCTCTCTGCCCTCTCTCTATTTGCTTAAAAGCAGGACATAAAGTTGTAAAGATGTTCCCCCTTCCCTCCCTACCAGGAAGGACAGAAGTTAATCCCCAGAGACAACTGTACACCCTGATCAGCCCACAAATGGCACCAGAGGAATCTATGTAACAAACTTTACTAACCAGTTTTTTTTTTTATTTGTTTTTTAAATTTATTTTTGGCTGTGTTGGGTCTTCGTTGCTGCACATGGGCTTTCTCTAGTTGCTGTGAGCGGGGGCTACTCTTCGTTGCAGTGTATGGGCCTCTCATTGCAGTGGCTTCTTTTGTTGCGGAGCACGGGCCCTAGGCACACAGGCTTCTGTAGTTGCGGCACACGGGCTCAGTAGTTGTGGCGCACGGGCTTAGTTGCTCCGCGGCCTGTGGGATCGTCCCAGACCAGGGCTCAAACCCGTGTCCCCTGCACTGGCAGGCGGATTCTTAACCACTGCGGCACCGGGGAAGTCCACTAACCAGTCTTATCTATTAAGATAAGTTCCCCTTATCCATTAGTTTCCCTATATATTTACCTTCCCACAATTTTCTACCTTAGAAACTTGGTGTTTCTCTTTTGTCTTGTTACTTCTCTACAAATTTCTTGTTCTTTTGTAAGATATAAGCCCCAGTTCCAACCACCTTTTTGAGTTACTCATCACTGGGTACTTCCATGAGTATATGCAATGCACAGGTTAATAAACTTCTGTTTGTTTTTCTCTTGTTAATCTGTCTTTTGTTAGAATAATTTTCCATCCAGGGAACCTAAAATAATGGGTAAAGGGAAAACAGATTTTTTTTCCCCTCTACATCCCCAAAATTCTCTTTATAGGTTTTTTTTTCTTTGTTTTGTTTTGTTTTGTTTTCCCTGTACCAGGCTCCAATAAGGTCCACACATTACTTTCGGTTAGTCTCTTAAATATAGAGCTCTATCCCCATCTTTTTTATTTTGTTTTTCATAACATTGGTATGTTAAAGACAGCAGGTCAGAATGTCTCATACTCTAGATTTGTCTAGTTATTTTTTCATGGTGTCATCTAACTTATTTCGCCATTTTCTGAATTTCTTATAAACTGGAAGTTAGGTCTACCTAGAAGCCTGAGTAGTTTCAGGTCAAACAGTTTTTGGCAAGAAGCCTTCATAGGTGATTCTATGCACGTTGTATTATAGGACTAGGAGGCCCATAAAAACTGGCTGAAGGACTTCTATTTACACTGACGTATAAACGATTCCTAGCAGGCCCTTTTCTGAACCCAGAGTTTTATCAGGAGACAGTGAATTGAAAGCACTTAGGCCTCAAGATTCTCAGAGTAACATTGGCATCAGGTTTCTTCCTGTGCTGGGGGAATGGGCCAGGTTAGTGTAAGTAGCAAGATTCCGCTCTAAGGTCAAGAAGACAATTTGCCTCAAAACCTAACATCCCCAAAGTGCATGTGGACCATAGATTTAAAAGAACTGCCGTATTTCAATAAAGCTGGTCGAATATAGGGACAAGCATGGTGCATTGTGACCGCCCTGGCCTGGGGGCTCAGAAGAGAGTTCTGGTCCCACCTCTGTCACCGAATGACTGTGTGACACTGGGAATCATTAGCCTCTCTGGATTTTATCGACTCACACATAGGATAGAGGCTGCTGTCCCAGGTGATCAAAATGAGGTCATTTTGTAACTATTACATAAGCACCAATGTGATTGCATGGCAGTGTTTATTTCTTGTGGAGACAAGAAAAAAACACTTTGACTTTACTTCTCACATTCCTTACGGGGCAAGCAGGGGAGACTCAGTCACTCCCAAGTCAAAGCATTCTTCCTTTTCCAATCATCCAGTCATTATTAAAGGGCAATAGCTTAACAGTCTGAACAGGACGCTTCTGTCTGTGGTGCGATGGGTTCCTTCCCGCCCCTCAGGGAAGCTCTGGACACTGGACCATCTATGGGAGAACACGTGGAGCTGCAGCCCCTTCTGAATCCTATGCAACCTTGTGTAGTTGGGGAAAACTGGGTGTAGTCAATTTTCCGATTGCTAATGATGGAAAGGGGCTGGATAGTTGAGTGGGAGAATCTGGGGTCAGGGCCCTGCTTACTGTCCCTGTGACCTAGGAGAGCCCTGGAAACGTGCCCTGACAGCTCCACCTGCAGGACAGAGGAGACATGTCCCAGGAGGCTTCTGCCTCCCACTGGGGATCCTGAGCACAGGAAGCCCCAAAGCTCAGCTCTCCCTCTTACTGCATCCCTCCTACCCACAAACCTCCTGCAGAGAAACTCCGGCCTGTGTGTGCAAGGAAGACAGGGGAGAAGGGTAGAGAAGAGCTGACTTGTCGCCAAGGGTCCCGAGTGAGATGCGTCAGGAAGTGGCCAATGCTGGGACACCGAGTTGGGGGTATAAGGATACAACAAACAGGACTAGAGAAGTGGATGAAAGCAGGGGAGAGTCAAGAGTGCGAGGTGCCTGGGAGGTTGGAGGGCCATAGGACCAAATAGCACAGGTGCCTCTGTGGCCTCCTTTTCTGTGGCCTCCTTTTCTGGTCATTTAACACCATCTTGTGCATCTTCAGTGGGGCAGAGGAAGAGACTGATTTATTTCTTGTTTCTGGCTTTTTTTTTTTTTTTTTTAATTAACAAGGGATTTAGGAAAGTCCTGACTTAAGTTTATTCTGCCTTATTTCTTTGGGTGAATAACCAGGCCTTACCCCTTAATCGCTGGATAGGGGTAGGGTGGGGAGACAGAGCAGGGATGCAGTTGGGAGGCTGGCCCAGTTCATCAAAAACGAGAGACAAGCAATTAAGCCGACAGGTATTTAAAGAACACCCAAGCCTCTGAAACTCAAGCTCTAGAGTCCAAGTTCTCTGGCCTTTAGGGCATTGTTCAAAATCCACATGGTTAGTTAGGCATTTGCTTGATGGATGTGGGAGGATTGGATTAGCACATAGGAAAAGCTCTGTAGGTTGTTCTTGAGTATAATTTACTTAATTGTTTCTGGCCTTGTAAGTATACCCGGAGGCTTAATATTGATGTCTGTGATTCAGCCAAAACAAAAACCAATAAGGTCTTTATCGACTTGTGGTTTAATGGCTTTAAATAAATTAACTTCTTCTGGATCAATTCAGCATACGGATGATATTTACAATCTATTAACTTTTTTTTTTATTAACTTTTTTATACTTCTCCCTTAAGTTATAACTTTAATATATATGTTTTGGAGAAATCACTTTCTATCCATCAAGAAAGAAATTATTTCTATACACAGAGAACTTCAAAAGGCATAAACATGCCCATAAAAAAGCATCTACAAGAAAAGCTGAGCCCTAACCCCAGATTCCAGGTTCAGATTTAGACTCATGCCAATTTTTCACTGAAATGGGGTCTTTGTTTTAAAAACATTAAGAGCATTTGGTGGAAGTTACAGAATATGCTTTATGGACCAGTAGTCCGTTCTGCACCAGATTAATTGTGTAACTGGTGTGGACGGAATTGTGTTCCTCCTCCAGTTCATGTTGAAGCCCTAGCTGCCATTGTGACTGAATTTGGAGAGAGGGCTTTTAGGAGGTAAAGGTTAAGGTTCAGGAGGTTATAAGGGTAGAGACCTAACCAGATAGGATTGGTGGCTTTATAAGAAGAGGAAGATAAAGAGAGAGAGAGAGAAAGATCTCCGAGCGCGTGCACCAAGGAAAGTCCGTGTGAGCACACAGTGAGAAGACAGCCATCTGCAAGCCAGGAAGAGAACTCTCATGAGGAACCTAATCGGCAGGCACCTTGATCTTGGACTTTCCAGCCTCCAGACTTCGAGAAAATAGATTTCTGTTGTTAACGTGCCTCACCCCACCCTCGCAATGTCTATGGTACTTTGCTATGGCAGCCCGAGCCAACTAAGACAGTAACCTTAAGCAAGTTGCTTATAGCATCTCTAGGCCTCAGTTTCCTGACATGTAAAATTTGTGGATCAGGCAAAATAAACCCCATGTTCTCTTCCATATCTAGCATTACCATGATTCTAACTGAAATTGTCTGGTCCCAGAAGAGCAACAAACTTAAAAAAATTTTTTTAATTCTAAGTTTCCAATTTTCATAAAAGTTACAGAATGGTACAGACAAGTCCCAAGTATGTTTTACCCAGATTCATCAACTTTTATATTTTTCCCCATTTACATTTTCACGTCCTCTCTGTGTGTGTCTGTTTCTCTCTGTGTGTATTTGCACACATATTATTATTTTATTTTTCTGAACCATTTGAAGGTAAATTACAGATATGATATCTCTTTATCCCTGAATACTTCGGTATGTATTTCTTAAAACAAGGATATTTTCTAACTACGGTTGCTAACTGCAGGGAATTTAACACTGATATGACACTTTTATGTAATCTACAGCCCGTGTTCCAATTTCTTTAATTGTCCTAATAGTATCCTTTAAAACATTTCCCCTCCCGAATAGAAACCAGTCCAGGATCACATATTACTTTCAGTTGTCATGTCTCTGTAGACTCCTTCCATCTGCAACAGTGGCCCAGCTCTTCATTGCTTTCAGGACCTTAACAGTTTTGAAGAATACAGAACAGTCATTTACTAGAATGCCTTTATTTTGCGATTTGTTTAATGTTGCTTCTTGACTAGATTCAGGTTATGCATCTCTGGCTGGACCACTATATAAGTGCCAAGTTGTGTCCTTTTGAAGGAATCACATTAGGAGGCCCATGATGTCTCAGTGTCCTTCATTGGTGAGGTTCATCTTGATGACCAGATCAAGGATTTGTCCAGCTTCCCCACTGTACAGTTTCAATTTCCCCCTTGCAACTATTAAGCAATCTGTGGAGAGATACTTTCAGACCACGCAATGATCCTCCTCATCATACAACCTTCCCCTCATACTTAGCATCCACTGATGATTCTTGACCGAACCAGTCTTTACTATGATGCTTGGAAAATGGCTATTTCCAATGTTACCGCTCCTTCCACATTTATCAGTTGATGACAGTTATCACCTGTAAGCCAGAACCCTCAATCTCATTCTCCCTCCATTATTGTACTCATGGATTTTTATTTTATTCAAGGGGTAAATAATCTATTACTTTTCTTATTCATTTTGATACTGGGATTATCCTAGATTTGGCCAGTAAGAGCCCCTTTAAACTGGCTCCTATGTCCTTTTGATATATTCCCACCTTTTTAACACTTCTGAGAAATACTGATTGAAATCAGAGGCAAATAAAAATAAGTGCTACTTTTTTGGACTGTGGGGTCCCAGGAGCAAAGTTCAGGATAGATTATCAATTGATAGCTGTTCAAAAATCTATTAGTTACTACAACTACATACAACATGTTCTCTTCAGTTTTGTTATTCTTAGATTTTCTAGTTAGCTCTCATAATTAGTCTTTGTGGTTATCATAGGTAATTAGACTGGAGTTGGTCAGAACCCTTGGACTACTTTGGAAGACAGGACAGCAGCCAAAGCTTCTTTTCAACATGGAGTCCTTCTTCAACATCCTTTCCCTGATTTTTTTTTTTTTTTAGTTTTTTTTTTTTAACATCTTTATTGGAGTATAATTGCTTTACAATGGTGTGTTAGTTTCTACCTTTCCCTGATTTGAATGCCAATTTCTTTATCATCTGTTCCTTCCAACTGTGAGTGTGTTCATAGATTTTTCACTTCACTTTAGCCCTTGGCATTTGGTCTCTGTGGAAGTTCTGATGGCTCTTCTTGCCTCTGTAATCTTGCTGAACAAAGAAGATTTTCTCCCAAACTCAGTAATAATTTTCATTCCTGCTATCAACACTAAGGTGCTAAGCTAGAGCTTTCCAAACCTTCTCTCTTCATAATGCTCTCAGTGTCTCAGTAAGTTTTTCCAATGCTCCCAGGCCAAAAGAAATACTGAACAGTTCCTTTCATGAAGTACTCAGGCCCAAACAATTTATTAAGTATTCATGTCCAATGACTTTGTTTGGAAAAACTTATACACATAAAAGAAAAGAAAGGTATATTTTTATTTCATTCTTAAACAACCAACATTACTTACCAAGGGGCTGTGTGTACCTGTTGGGGAGTGCACAGTTTCTCCAAACTTGGAAGCAGATTGGACACCACTACTCTCATTTCCTGTTACACATTTATTTTCACATGCCCTTGCTTTTTATCACAACTGCTGAAAACCTAGCTTTGCAAAGAGATGACATCACTGAAAGAACTGCAGAGTGATCTATTGCTGAAACTATGAACTACCTAGCAGTTTGTGCAGTGTCCCACAGATGTCCAGTATCACTGCGTTTCCCTCAAAAATCTAAAATATTCTGCAGCCCCCTGTGAAGGCACTGCAGCGTCCCAGGTTGCTTTCCTGCACAGAACGGACACTATGACACTAAGTCCTGGAAACTTTCAGTCCCCTTTGTAAAACGCCAATGACAAATATTGAGTTGATTGTTAAAAATCTTTTCTCTTGTGGTGAAACTGGTAGAGCTCATTATGTAGCCCCAAGCTGTGACTCTTTTTCATAGTTTATAAGTTGGGTGATCACATCATTGATTTTCCCTTCGTTCTAGGATACTTTTTAGAGTGAAAGGGGTGCTACCATGACAGGATTCTGGGAGGTAAACAGGGACTGTCCTGGGCAAACTGGGCTGTGTGATCACCCAGTTAATTCATCACATACGTCATAACACTTAGATTCTGAAATCCACCTTTAGTCAATGAATGGTCACTATTACAATGTAGATTCTCTTATCTTGTAATTTGCTGAAGGATCTTACATTAAATTCTGAAACATGAAGTTTATTGGTTGTGCTCTTCCTTCTCTTATCTCTCCAGTCCTCTTCCTTCCATTTCCCTTCAGACCCTGGACCTTTTCCTCACCCCAAATCCCATCAAAACTTAACTTTCCTAGTCACCCAGGTTCAAGCCTTGCCGGCGGTATTTTGAGAATGTGAAAGGTAGCTACATTCACGACACACAAGAAAGGCTGTAAAAGCCCCTTTTCCCCATCTCTTTATGTTTGACCCGCACAAGGTAGCTGCTCCAAGTTTCTTCTTCCACTCCAACCCCCCTGCCCCCAAGTCTACACAGAACTCTGTTCATCCCCAAGCTCTCTTTGGTCCCTTTTCCTTCCTTAACCAATGACTTCTTTTAAATCTCAAGCTCTTCTGTTTGGATTTGACGTAACAAAGAAATTCAGAAAGTGACTCTACACCTTAGAGATTGCAAACACTTCCCATGTTCAAAATTTTTTCTTTTTCTTTCATATTCGTATGCATGCATGCATCCATCCCTCAAAACTGGCTGTGAAACTTCCACTTACTTGGGTGAAAGGGCGGTGAGATTAACACCCCTGCCTTCAGAGAATTACAACTTAATTGGAGAGGGAAAAACAGCAACAACAACAGACAATAGGATGTTCGGACGTTGCAGAATGTCTGTGCTTGGCAGGTAGTTGGTGCTTCAGAAACATTCGCCAACTGGTGTAGGAAGTAGTATTGACATTGCATGGTCGTCCTCAGTGAGCTCGCCAAGCTTTCACGGTGTGCCTATCTGGCTCGGTGCAAAGTGGTGGAGGGAAAGGGAGCGTTTCGAGGACCCAGGATCACAAGGAGACTGCAGTCTTGCCTCCGTGCCCTGGTCCACTTCTTCTCCACCTTAATCGTGAAAAGTGAGAGATCAGAGCGGGAAGGGCCGACTCCTTGGGCAGAGGGCAAGCCAGAGGGACCACCCTGCACCGGGCTAGCGGGGACCAGCTGGGGGAAGACGAACCCGCGCCCCCAGGGGCCGCGGAGCCCTGGGGGCGGGGAGTGGTGAGCTGGGGGCGCGCAGGCGTCGCCCCGACGCGCTGCCGCCATCGCTGCTTTTGACCCCGCTCCGCCGAGCTGCGCGCCAGCCCAACGCCCCCCGAGCCCCGCAGCGGGGACACCGGGTCGTTCACGACGCCTGCTGTCGATGATTAAACCAAAGGTTTGGATTATACTGAAAAAAGTAAGTAACGTACAGTGCACTTAGTCACGGCTTGTAAAAAGCAGGCAGAAGAATGTTGATACGTATAACCATTTAAAATTTTTTTTTTTAACATATAACCATTTAATACGACAAGGAAGAAACGCTGTGATTACTAGGAAGAGACGGAAGAGGCGGACGCGAAGAGTTCAGTGATAGTTTATTCTAAACACAACAAAGCAGGCGCCGAAATAGCTCAGTTGGGAGAGCGTTAGACTGAAGATCTAAAGGTCCCTGGTTCGATCCCGGGTTTCGGCAGGACCTTCCTTTTTCGACTGGAATTTCTCGTAGGAGCCCCTATTTAGAGTAACCTGGCTCATTAATTCCACCCCAGGTAAAAACTGGGATTTGAAGGACGAGCGAGAAGTGGACACAGTCCTTCTCAGTCACCCCTGGGAGTGTGGCCGCTCCTCTCGGCTACTTCCGGGGCGCCTCAGTCGGAGGCGCAGCTGCGCGTGCGCAGTGGGAAGCGTGGTGGGGGGTGTGGGGGGCAGAGACGCCCTGCTCGAGACCCGGAAGTGCGGGATCCCGGGCGGACGCCCGGTGGTGAGAGGGCGCAGCGTGCTGGTCGCGGTGCGAAAGGAATAGGTCTGTGTCGGAGGGCGAGAAACAAAACTTCATCCCAAATCTCATTCCCAAAGCATCCCAATTTGAAAAGCAAAACCCTGCTGTTTAATCAAATGGTCCCCCCTCTGGCCTTGCCCGAGGAGGGAACCGGGAAGCTAGGTATTTTTGGTTAGAAACGCACGAAGCGCGGCCCCGGGGGTGGCATAGCCAGGGTTACTTATCGAGTGGGTAAAGGCATGGCAGCTTTACAGGTCTGTAAAATTAGTCTTGCATCGCAACAACTTTAATTAGAGTCTAGATCAGTGGTTCGCAAAGTGTGGTCCCAGGACCACCAGCAGTCACGGCTTCACCTGGGAACTACTTGGAAATGCACATTCTCGCCCGTGCTTCACACCTACTGAATGGGAAACTCTGGGGTGGGCCCAGCCTTAGGTGTTTTAACAAGTCTTCAGGGGATTATGAAGCAAAGTTTGAGTTCCACTTATCTAGGCATGCCTTTCAGTGTTTAAAAGAGCCCTTTCCTAAGACTGTTTTTGTGAACAAGCTTTCACCTTGTGCAGTCTTTTGTCCTGCAAGTCTGAAATAAAACCTTGACACGTGCTTGGAATTAATTTTTCTGAAAATTTTTGCTTTCATGGTGAGTGTGTGTGTTGGTGGTGGGATGTGTTGGGGCATCGACTCTGGTAGCTATCTGTAGGACCCACCCCAAGGCTAACCTAGGCGCTGTGGAATAAAGAAAATGGAGCCCAGGGGCCTGATTATATATTGTGTTGGCTCCTGGGAGCTGAGCCAGCACCCAGAGGTAGAAATTGAAGGATTAAATTAAATTTAGTTAAATTTAAATTTAATTGAATTGAATTAAAGAAGGAAGAAATTTCAGTCTATTTTGGAGTCACTAGAAAAGGGAAGATTTAGTTTAGTGAGGTGATGAGTTGCTGGTCAGCAGATGAGAGACAGTCACTTGTGGGATTTATGCATTAAATCTTGCATATATTCTGTTTCTGTTGGTTTGAAAGGGAAGGCCGCTCACATTTATGAAGCCTTGTGTGCCCTCAGGGTATTAATTCACTCGTCAATTGGACCTCAGTTTTGTGCCTCCCGCTATGTGCCAGGCATTATGTGATCTTTGTAACTACCCTATGAAGTTACCTATTATTAGAATCTTCATTTTACACATAATAGTCCTTGTAGGAACGCAAGTATTAAACATATGTCAGGCATCTAACTTCTGCCACGTCCTAAATGTTATGAAAAGTGAATAGTTATTGGGATGTTTGCATAAAAATGAGAGTAGTTTTAGGAGGAAATAAAAGCTTTTGCTGGTGAATCAGAAAAGGCTCTATGGGCAAGAAGGTCTTGATTGGGCCCTCTGAGGAAGATTTCTTGGCAAGGGAAAAACCAAACTGGAGTGCAACCAGCCATCCACGTGTTTTTTTAAAAAAATTAATTAATTAACTAATTTTTGGCTGCGTTGGGTTTTCGTTGCTGCACGCAGGTTTTCTCTAGTTGCGGCGAGTGAGGTCTACTCTTTGTTGCTGTGTGCAGGCTTCTTATTGTGGTGGCTTCTCTTGTTGCGGAGCAGGGCTCTAGGTGCGCGGGCTTTAGTAGTTGCAGCACGTGGGCTCGGTAGTTGTGCCTCACGGGCTCTAGAGCACAGGCTCAGTAGTTGTGGCGTGCGGGCTCAGTAGTTGCTCCGTGGCATGTGGGATCTTCCCCGACCAGGGCTCGAACCCGTGTCCCCTGTATCGGCAGGCGGATTCTTAACCACTGCACCCCCAGGGAAGCCCCATCCATGTGTTTAAATGGGAGGGGAATGGTGTGGGTGCCGGCAGTGAGAGTGACTGTTCATTTCAGGCAGCCTGAGGCCTGACTACCCCGTGGGCAGACACAACAAGACCATGTATTTGCTATAGGAATAGGGACATTTGTATGGGGGGAGGCTAGAGGCACACACCTGGTTAGAAGTCTGAAGAGGTGTTAAAAAACAAATTTTAACTGAGTAAATGTTAAAGATCGTATTGGCTTTTTTCAAAGGTTCAGGAATCAAGTGGCATCCCATCTAGGAAATATAAAGGGGCTCTGAGGAGCTGTGCAAAAGACTTTTAGAGGCAGAAGGAGGCAAGACAAGGAAGTTATTCCAGCCAGTGGTCCCCAACCTTTTTGGCACCAGGGACCAGTTTCGTGGAAGACAATTTTTCCACGGACAGGGAGGGGAGCGGGGGATGGTTCAGGCGGTAATGTGAGCGATGGGGAGCGGCAGAGGAAGCTTCTCTTGCTGGCCCGCCGCTCACCTCCTGCTGTCAGCCCTGTCCCTAACTGGTTGTGGACCAGTAACAGTCTGCAGCCTGGGGGTTGGGGACCCCTGATTCTAGCAGAGAGCTGATTGTTTCAGGCAAGACCGCCTTCCTTTGGGGGCGCAAGAGGGGTCTATCAGGCGGATTACCTCTGTTGGGGGGGGTGGGAATTTCCCCCTACCCCCCTTGAGTTCTTGTGGCTGGACTAATAATAAGATCGGCACAAGACACATTAATAGGAGAAAAAGAAACAAGTTTTAATACATGCTCATGGAGGTCCCATAGAAACAGGACCTAAGAAGTGGCCAAAGCAGGTGACTTTTATATTTTTTAGACAAAGAAACAATAAATTTGTAGGAATTGATAGGACAAAGAAACTTAGGCTTTGGGCACTTGATTAGAGAAGAACCTAAGTGGAGTTTGGGCTTGGGGTAGTAAATTAAAGAAGTAACAAGGTTTGTTCATATAGGCTTCTTGGTCAAATTCCCTCTCTCTGGTGATAAGGGTGTCCTTCTACTTCCAGATGCAGGGAGGGCACCTTTTACAGGAGAGATATTTTTTTCCTGCTTCAGGGAGAGTTAGGAGGGTCAGAGTCCCTCTAGCATCAGCCATTTCTTAAGTAACTTCAAAATAATCAATATGCCATTGAGACATATTTTGGGGTGGCCTGCCCTGGGCCCCAACACCTCACTATTGTTGACCAGGTAATGCCAGACTGATTGGAAGATTATGTTCCTAGGAGAGGCTGAAGCTGCAATTAGGTTAGGTATTAAGTCTCAGTTAGGTGATGGTGGGCCTAGCACAAGTGACTCCATTTTGGCCCTGGTATCTCTTTTGTAGCAAGGGGAAGAGGAAGAGGATAGTTTGGGCAGACCTCCACTGGACCCGTGTTCGTAAAGGGTTTTGCTGACTTTGTGGGTGGGAGGAATGATTAGGAAGAAGGTAGGCAGCATTTTAAAAAATTAAATATATATTTTATTTTAAAAAATTACATGTATACATATATTTTATTTAAAAAATAATTACACATATACATATATATGTAATTTTTTAACCTTAAGATGTAAAGTCTAAAGATGTAATCTGATCATGTTTATTGCCTATCACTGACTTGTGACATGCTCTGATAGATGTCAAACGCTGTCAGTTTCCGGGAGTGAAGGCTGAGAAAGACGGAACATGCATTGTCTCCTAGGAGCCCTCTGACGCCAGGCAGCTCCAGGACAGCTCTTTATAATTAAGATGGGGATGTCTAGCTCTTTATAACCAAGAGGGGTATAAAGGGTGAAGAGTAAAGTGTGGAGTCAGCCTTTACTTTAGAAAGGAAATGCTTTCAGTGGAAAGAGCACTATCAACATTAAACATTTATAAGAGTTAATGCTCAACCCAGCTCTCTACTGTCAGCAGAAAGGCTGTGAATACCTCCTCTTACTTCAAGCCATTTATCCTGAGTGGCAGGGGGAAGGCATCTGCTCAAGTCTCCTTGGTGAGCTTTTGGAAAGAAACCTGGGACCTCTGGCTCATCTGACAAATTTCTAGGGTGACATGCAAGCATATTGCTAAATGACTGTTTATCTCTTAATTATTCCGGATACTGTATTCATTTTAGGTCAGAACTAGGACATAATGAAGCTGTTACAATTGTTATATACAATATTATACTAGATGAGCATTTAATAATTTATTGAGGCCTTTTGTATAATCAATGTGTATGTTCATTAATGCCCATTTTATTAGTCTTAGGTCATATTTCTACTTATTTACATATATAGTGGTTTATAGTTGTTTAGTTTCATGCTATATTATTTGTCACATCTCAGACTTATCTGATGTTGGCCAGAAATATAACTCCTGTTGGATTTACCTCCAATTCCAGGAATATATGAATCCTGCACAGTCATCCTTAATAGGTGATGTCAGAAAGGATTACTTTGTTTAAGCGTAGCTCACTTATCTAACTGGAAATCTTGGAGGGTTGTTTGCAGTCCCTAGCTTTTGGAGTGTAATGTTTGGGAGAGGGCCAGCACGCAGCCTGGGAAATGAAGCAGGACAGTTTGCTGAGGGGCAAGGCGCTTCATAACAGACATCCAGGTCTCATATGAGTTCCGTAAGTTGAAAATTTCATATAATGAGTTGTCTTAAAGCAGGGTGTGCAAATATTTGACTATTCACTACCTAAATATATTCTACAGTACATTTGGGGCAACACCTGCTCCTACATACTTCACTGACGCTCTAGTCCAGTGTATAAAGAATGACCAGAGTTGCCATTTCTGGAGTGCTCTCTATGTGCCAGGCATTCTGATGAGCACACTTTGTACATAATCCCACCAAACTTGTCAATAACTCTTCCGGGTGGGAGGCATAGTTGAATATGAATTTCTTTTTAGAAGTTACATAGTAGTGCGGTTTGAAAAGGCAGCATAATTCTGAGATGTATTGAAATGGAACATGAGCCATAATAATAAAGTAGTTCGTTTATACATTGTGTTACTGAGATCTGTGTTAGAGCATTTTGTTCAGTTTTGATTAACTCAGTTTAAGAGGAAAGGGTTAACAAAGAACAAAAACATGATTAAGGAAGAGGAGATTTCTTTCAAAAACAACAATAAAAGGATATGAATTCGATTTGCCAAGATAGAAAAGCTGAGGGTAACTTGATTACTGTCTTCAAATTATTGTTCTTCCGGGATATATAATTTCTGGGAGATGCCAGAAGAAGAAATGGGTTTAGATGAAGGTGGGAGAGATTTCTGTTAGATAAAAAGGAATTGTGATAAGATATTTGATCTAGTTTTGTGATAGAAAATTGTCTGACCGAGATTGGTTAACCTAGAGAATTGCTGTTGAATAGATTTGTCAGTGTTCAAGAGGACTACTAGCCAACTCTTGGGACGTAGGGGAGGAAAAAACTTTTCCCCACTACCCTCCTAGGTTCTGGGCTGGGGACCTGTATATAAGATTGAAAAAAGATTAACAAGAGAAAAACAAACAGATTATTAACATGTGTATTGCGCATACATATGGAAGTACCCAGTGATGAGTAACTCAAAAGAGTGTCTAGAACTTGGGCGTATATGGCATTCTTACAAAAGAACAATGAATTTGTAGAGAAGTAAAAGATGAAAGAAGAAGGCTAAGTTTCCAGGGTGGCAAACTGCAGGAAGGTAAATATACGGGGAAACTAATGGTAAATAAAACTAGTTAGTAAAGTTTATTACATAGGTTCTTTGGGTGCCAGTTGTGGGCTGATCAGGGTGTACAGTTGTCTCCGGGGATTAACTTCTGTCCTTCCTGGTAGAGGGGGAAGGAGGGACATCTTTACAAATTTATGTCCTGCTTTTAGGCAAATAGGGGGAGGGCAGAGAACTTTTCTTGTATCTGCTTCTTCTCGATTGCCTTTAGCTCAAAATAATCCTTTTACCAAAGTGGCATATTTTGGGTGGCATATTCTGCTACCCTTCAGGCATTTCAAAAAAAATCTACTAAAAAAAGAAATCTACTGAGATGTGGTTTCTTTGTTGTTATTGTTGCTGCTGAGTTCAGGAAGGAAGAGGGTGGAGTGGAATGAGGTGTGGACATTGCTGGCAGAGACCATAAAAAGTGTGGTAGCCTCATTGGGATGGCTCTTATCTCTTAACCCTAAGTGTCTAGAAGAAATACCTGTCCCTGCCTCAAAATTTTAAAAAGCACTTTGCATCCTGAGGTAGACCAAGACAGCCCCCCAGAGGATTACCGGCTGTTTAGAGTCTTCATAATAAATGAAACCATGAGCCTTTCCTGAAAGTTATTGACTCTGCATCAAAGATAATTTTATCCATGACAATCTCAGTATTGATGTCTGAAGGTATGTGGTGACCTTTGTAGATAAAATACTCTGACAAAATCACTGTTTTCCCACTATGAACAGACTAACTATAAACTTGGTAACACTGCTTATCTTGCACATAGATATGGGTGTGTTTTGATGTTTTCTGGGTTTATTTCAGAGTTTCTTGTTTGTTTCTGTTTTCTTTTTAAGCTAGTCTTTTAAAACCTTGGATTTCCTTATTTAACTTCTTAGCAAGTAAACTAATTTTCTTTTCCTCTAAATGCTTTTCTCAGAGCAATGTTAGAAAAGAAAAAAAAAAAACACTCAATAGCGTTTCAGGCAAATTGAAACATGGGGAGGTGAATGCAAGAAGCACGAAAGTGTAAGAGGTGAGAGTTCAGAAAAGAAAATTGCCATCCCATTCTTGATGGCTTTGAATAAAGGGAACAGGACAATGTAAAGCTGGAGTGCCCAAGAATTCTTGGTCATTGTGAAGACCTGACTTATTGTTTCAAGTGCTTACATAGTAAAGCACGTGCTTAAATGACCTTTTTAATGAGGTGCCCTGTTAAAGGGGGGAGGGGGGCCTGTATCCTGCCAGTCTGTTTCAAGTAAGTTTCATGACTGCCTGGAAGGAAATTTGATAGGTAAGCAGTAGTCCATGATGTTAGTTATCTAGGAGATGAATCTTCATATAGTTATATACATTTACTTGTGTGAAGGCAAATGATGAGGTTGGTGATTTTCTAAAATCCAGAGATCTGCCTCTGGCATACCTTCCAGTGTGAAGACAGGGCAGAGCCCCATTCTCTTTACATTCGTGTGGCTCTCTTCAAAATCCATCCTCCCATAGTCTCTCTCATCTTCATAAAGTCTATATATCGCTGACTCCACTTTTCTAGTGGTCTCCTAACTGGGGCGCCCAGTCCCAAGGAAAATGTCCTTCAGACACGCGGACAAGGTGAACAAAAGTTTGTTCTCTTTCTGCTTCCCTTCTCTTCCGGAGCACAGCGTCTATTCTACAACTTCTTCCTTTCTTCTTTCCCATCTTATCTTCTTTTTCAATCTCTCTCCCAACTCAGAGAGTCTATTCTCATATTTAAAAGTTGGGAATTTGAGAAAATGTTTTTAAAAATTTAGTTTTTTTAAAGAATTGATTGCTGAAGTCAGTGGTGAGGAATTGAAACAAAAAAGGAGGTACACAATGAAAGTACATCTCGGGTTTAGCTCTGTGCCTAGTTCCCTCTGCAGAGACCACTATTAGTAGCTTCTAGTGTATCCTTAAGTAAATAATTTTTGTATATACAAGCACGTATGTCTGCATCTCATTTTACACAAACAGTATCATTATGCACACAATTGTAAAGCTGTTTTCTAAAGATGCACATTACTTCTCCTTTTCACATAACACCACACTTTCCTTTCTTCTTTTTCTTTTTTCCTCTAACAACTGTAAACCTGAGCTGAACTTTTAAACCATATTTAATAACCTATAAAGTATTCCTGATAATCTCACCCCATAGCTATGATGTTTACATTCCCTAATTGAATCGAACTCTAAGGGATTTTAATATTAAATCCATAAACTGTATCTGGATTTGAATGGTCTGATCTCTTATGCTAGGAACAAATATTAACAGAAAAATTTGGTTTTGTTCCTTTTACAAAATGAAGGCCTGATTTGTTGAGTAGTTTCAGCTGTTGAGTAGGCAAGAACGAAATACAGGTACGCACAGCATAGAAACATCTCCCTTGTAAGCGTTTTCTTAGGTCAAGTTGGTAAATTGCTCGGAGAAAAACTATCCATGTGCAAAGCAGAGAGCACACAGTAGGTGCTCAATGCATGTTTATCCAATGAATGATAATACACCTCCCTTTTCATCCTCCCAGTGGTGGCTCATCTCCACTGTCATAGCCTCTGACTATACTTGTTTTTATTATGTTCACTAACAAGAGAATGAACTATTTTGAGGGTCTGGACTGAGATTCCTGTTCCTTTTCTATGCCTTATGTCATCCAGCCCTGTGCCAGAAACGTTTTGGGTTCTCAAGAAATGCTTCTTGACATCTATTGATTTGTCAATAAGCAACTCTTGCAGAAGGACTAAAAAGGGTTTGTAGTTAATTTAAAATTCTGGATGATTTTTAGTGTTTTCTTTTTTGTTCATGTATTAAAATTTTTTTTCCGCTTGCATTATTAAAAAAAGGACAAAAAAAGGGGCTCTAAACCTCCTTCAACATAGGAGAGCAGGAAGCTGGACCTCTGAGTTAGTGCTCCAGAAAGAGAATGGGGTTGTCTTAGCCTAACAGAGACAAGTTGAAGCATTTTGGGACCAGGATCCGCCAGGGCACTAACCCGCATTAATGCAGGTCATAAACCCATGAGGTGGGATCACAGTCACACATTACATGGTTGACATTCAATAAATGTCTTAACAACAACAATAACATTCTCTCATCTTTCAAGTTCCTTAAGATGTTCTGACTGCTATTCTTAAGTGGAAGATTTACATAACTTTCTAGATAAACACGTTTTAGAAAACCTTCCAGATGTAACAGAGATTAAGAGCTAAATAAAGGTTTTGTGTTCTGAGAGATATAAAGAAAACAAACAGTCCAACACAAATAGAAACATGTCTCAGTAATGGAAACGTTTTACTTAATCCACCAGTTATGAGCTCATTCATTCTTGTGAGTTATGAGGCTGTGCAGGTGTTGGCCTTCGGTAGGTGTGCTTGGGAGGTCCCCTTTCAAGAGCAGCTGATGGACATCAAGGCCCTAGCAGCAACCAGAACGTGATTCTGTCCGATGTCAATGTGAAATCATCTGGTCCAGGCCTTTTGGTTCTTGGCTATGTTGAGGGTTAGACCTGTCAACCTTGGATCCTAGACTGTATCTGCTGCTGGCCCTTGGTAGCTGCCACATTTCTGTGCACATACTTTGGTCCACTGGGCCTTAAATAGAGGGCTCACTTCCTCTCGCTGTAGAAGGATTTTGTGTCACTTACTAGCTCTGAGCTGGTTCTTGACACCATTTTGGAAGCACAGCCCAACTTTTCCCGGGAGTTGAGGGTTATATATTTCTAGCTAACACCTCTCTGGGATGCCTGATGAGGAGCTGGATTGACTTCAGTTTTCCATAGAGCCTCTGTGGGGTGACAGGAGGTATCTTCCATCGAAGAGGGCAACCTAAGCTAACCTGTGCCAGTTAAAAGTACTGGTAGATTATTAGCGCTCATTTGCAATTCACCATGCCAAACCAACCTGAGGGTACAAATAGGGTCACGATATTGGTAATAACTCAGAGTTTTATCCCAACTCAAAGACTTTTGCCCCAACTATTTGTTGAAGACCTCAGCAATTGGAAAGAAGCTTGCCTACCTGTTTGGGGGTGTTTCACATATTTTCACACAAAAAATCTCAGATTGCTGGGCACCACCATTGGAACTCTGGTCTACCAGGCTTTTCTCATCTTCTAAATTTTATTATTTTAATTTATTTATTTTTATTTATTTATGGCTGTGTTGGGTTTTCGTTTCTGTGCGAGGGCTTTCTCTAGTTGTGGCAAGCGGGGGCCACTCTTCATCGCGGTGCGCGGGCCTCTCACTTTCGTGGCCTCTCTTGTTGCGGAGCACAGGCTCCAGATGCACAGGCTCAGTAATTGTGGCTCACGGGCCCTGTTGCTCCGTGACATGTGGGATCCTCCCAGACCAGGGCTCGAACCCGTGTCCCCTGCATTGGCAGGCAGATTCTCAACCACTGCGCCACCAGGGAAGCCCCCTCTCGTCTTCTGCTTGGCCTCACGGGCCCTGCCATAGTTCTGCGGGGCCCTGACATGGACACATTTGTGCCCTCAGGGTGCTGAGTGTTGCTGTGTTCTGCGTGGGAGAGCCGCTGGTGGCTCCGAGTTCTGCTAGTTCTGTGCAATGAAATAACCCCCCGGAAGTGGCATGGAAGTGTGCCGTCACCTCACACTCAGGACTGGGCTGGACCCCTCCATGGCAGGGATTGCTGACACCCAGAGTGACGGGCAATATTCAAAACCCCGCACTGATGCTATTAAATTCCGCTTGCGAGATGCAGTCTGACCCAGTGGTTCAGAGCATAGATTCCGGTGCCAGACTGCAGCCTGGCTTTGAACTCTGGCTTTGCCACTGACCTTGTGGAAATCATTTAATCTCTCCTTGCCTCAGTTTCCTCACCTATAAAATGGGGATGATAAAAATAATAGTATCTCCCTGATAGGATTGTTGTGATCGTTAAATTGCTAATATATGTAACCAAAACAAAGCCTGGTACATACTAAGCTCTAAGAAGGTGTTTTTTATATGACCATGTCAAGTATGTGTCATATAAAAATATTCTCACCTTCTTGAAAATTTAGTACAAAGAAATGAATGGGATGAGTTTATTAAAAGGAAACGTCTTTTTCACGTTCCCACCATTTGGAGGCCTCTAGAGTAGCATTTAACATAACTCATGCCACCTTGGCACAAACTCCTGCAAAGGCAAAGGGAGCACTCCCTCCCCTGGGAGTGAGGCTGGAATGAAAGAGGTAGGTCTCCCTGTGACATGAGGGGAGGATATAAGATGAGATGGGAAATAATTGCAAAAACCGAGGAAAGAAGCCTGTATTAGTTTGCTGGGGCTGCCGTAACAATGGCCCACAAACTTGGTGGCTATTGTCTTACGGTTCTGGAGGCTAGAAGTGCAAGGTCAAGGTGTTGGCAGGGTTGGCTCTTTCTAAGGGCTCTGAGAAAGAATCTGTTCAGTGCTTCTCGTTTAGCTTTGGTGTTTTGCTGGCACCTTTGTGTGTAGAAGCAGTACCTTGATCTCTGCCTTCATCTTCACACAGTGTTCTCCCTTTGTGTGTGTCTGTGTCCAAATTTCTCCTTTTTATAAGGACACCAGTCATATTGGGACCACTCTGATGACCTCATTTTAACTTAGCTCATTACTACATCTGCAACAACCCTATTTCCAACAGGATCACATTCTGAGATACTTGGGGTTAGGACTTCAACATATGCATGTGGGGGGAATACAGTTCAACCCATAATGAAGCCCTGCTGGGGTTCTCCAGAAACAACCACTGAGAATGAACCAAGAAAAGACTCTATTATTTCCTTTTTTTTTTTGGCTGCGTTGGGTCTTCGTTGCTGCACACAGCCTTTTTTCTCTAGTTGTGGTGAGTGGGGCTACTCTTCATTGCGGTGTGTGGGCTTCTCTTGTTGCGGAGCACGGGCTCTAGGCACGTGGGCTTCAGTAGTTGTGGCACGCGGGCTCAGTAGTTGTGGCTCGTGGTCTCTAGAGCGCAGGCTCAGTAGTTGTGGCGCACAGGCTTCGTTGCTCCGCGGCATGTGCGATCTTCCTGGACCAGGGCTCGAATCCGCGTCCCCTGCATTGGCAGGCGGATTCTTAACCACTGCGCCACCAGGGAAGTCCCAAGACTCTATTATTTCTTGAGGTGAGAAAACAACCAGCTCTGCACAGGAGCTTAAAATGGAACAAAATCTTTCTCTTTTCATCGAAGGTGAGACGACAAAGCAGGCAGCACAGTGATGCTGGCTCAGCTTGCCCCATCCCACCTCAATGCACATGACTCGGAGCCCACATGTCTGAAGCGTCCCAAGGCCACTGGCAAATGGCACCAGCGAGGGTCTGAGCTGAGCCAGGACGGCTGAGAGCTGGCCCTGGTCCAGGATTCCCTGCAGCCCCACACCCTTCTCATCTTGAGCAGACAGAAGGCCACACACGCAGCGGTTCCCTGGCAGCCCTCCACGCCTTGTGCAGTGATGCTTTTAATCACTGAGTCACCTGAAGGTGTTACAGCCCCCTGAACTTGCAGCGCCTATGAGGAGCTTTGCTGGGCTCACCACGGCTTCCGAGAGAAGTGAGCAACCAGTAGTTCTTGGTTACAGGTTGCAATCTTCTATGCCCCAGTCACAGTTGGTTTTGAGTTTCGCAGCGGAGGGTCTTTCCTGGATAGAACAGTCTGGAAGGAAATCATCTTGTCCTGGTATAAAGGGGGAGGGGTCAGCTCATTTTGCTGAATTTAAATCCACAGATGGATTCCAACCCCCTTTTTTCCCTCGCTCTCTGCTTCTCCCAAAGTGGTTTCCAGCTTTTGTGTACACACTATCCATACGCACTAGAGCTGGGTCCATGAACGGTGAGTGTTAACGAGTGACTTTGATTTGGGTTTGGGGGAAAGGAAAGATGATTTTAAAAAGTGAAGTTTTTAGAACATTTTCTGAAAACTAAAATAACTTGAGGTCATTTCTGCCTAGGCAAATGGGTGAGAAGATTTACAAAAGAAGAAGGAGTAGGCTATCGTACGTGTTTGCAGCAAAGCTTAGGGGGTTCAACTGGGGGTGTAAATACAGAAGAAGGAACTGATCCCTCCCCCATGAGGTCAGGGCAAATACGTGTCTGCTCACGATGGGGCTGCTTAGAAATGGCCTAGTTGTAAAACCTCAGATACGGGCCTGGCCAGGCGGATATGACGATGGAACACTTAACAAAGGCACCATTGTTTTGCTTCCTCAAGGAATGGGTCAACCCCTGTAGAAGCTGTGATACATTCAGTTTGAAGTTGGAAAGCTAAGATCCTCCACCCCTGGCCATGTGGTCGCTGGTGACTGCACTTGGGGGGCAAATAGAATTCATGGAGAAGAACTTTCATCTCCTCTCTGCTCCCTCCAAGGCACAAAAAGTGTATCCTGGGCTGTGGACCATTCACACACCCCTCACCGTGGGACAGGTTGACGCTCACTGCAGCTTAGCTGTGTGAGGAAAAACAGGGACTCTGTTCAGAAGGTCTGGGTCTGAGTCCCAGCTCTGCTGGTAACTGCGTGGGGACATAATCTTTGCTAAGATGTCTGATTTCTTTGGACTCATCTATAAAATGTAAAACAATGCCTGCCACCCAGGATTGTTGTGAGCTGCAGATAAAATCGCTCCTGTTCAAATGAAATCATGTGTGTCAACACACCCTGCCAGACAGAAAGCTCCTCTCTATGGGTGATTGTTGGTACTATGTGTTATTATGCTTTTATTATTTAGCACTGAATTTACAATTATTCTATCAAGGAATAATAGCAATGGGTAAGCGGAATGTAGTATATCCATGCAAGAGAATATTATTCAGCCATAAAAAGAAATGAAATCCTGATATACGCATGAATGAACCTTGATAACATGCCAAGTGAAAGCAGTCATTCACAGAAAGACTACATATTAAAGTAAGTCCCCTATATACGAACCTTCGAGTTGCGAACTTTCAAAGATACAAACGTGGAGCTTACTAATGAAAACCTGATGGAATTGGAGGCCTAGAGAAAGGACGAAGAGAAACAAGAAGAAGAAGAAGAATTAACTGAAGAACTGAAGAGATTCACGATGCAGGAAATGGCAAAGGGATTTTCTTTATTTGAGGAGTCACTGTTAGTTTTTGAGGCACAGGACCCGAACGTAAAACGGTACATGAAGGTTGCAGCAGCCATTCAGAATGCAATCCAGTGCTACCGTGTCATCTGTGATGAGAAAAAAAGAGCCACTACCCAGACATCACTGGATCCTTTTTTCAAGAGCGTCGTAGATAGAATTGAATCCAGCAAGGAACCAGAACCCATGCCATCAAAGTCAGGCATGAGTGACATTGCAGCTTGCCCTCCATCTCCCATTGCTCACGATCCTTCGGTTCTACCGTCTCCCACCTCCTCTCCCCCATCCAGTCAGTAACTCTTCTTGCCTGTTCACTCAATGCCAGCTCCTGTATGCCAGCTGTTGTACTGTACTACTGTACTTTTCAAGGTACTGTACTGTAAGATTAAAAATGTTTTCTTTATTTTTTGTGTTTATTTTTTATGTAGTATTTGTGTGAAAAGTATTATAAACCTATTGCAGTACAGTACTATATAGCCGATTGTGTTAGTTGGGTACCTAGGCTAACTTTGTTGGACTTACGGACAGGTTGGACTTACGAACTCGATCTCGGAATGGAACTCGTTCGTACGTAGGGGACTTACTGTATATGATTCAATTCATATGACATATTCAAAATAGGCAAGTCTATAGAGACAGAAAGTAGATTAGTGTTTTCTTAGGGCTAGGAGGAAAGGATGGATTGGGGAGTGATAGCCAATGGCTATGGGGGTTTGTGTAGTAAAGAAAATGTCCTAAAGTTGATTGTGGTGATGGTTGCACAGCTCTGTGAATGTGCTAAAAACCATGGAAATGGACACTTTCAGTGGGTTCATTGAATGCCATGTGAATTATGTCTCAATAAAGCTGTTACCTGAAAACCAAACAGCAGCAGTTGGAATCACCCAAGGGTTCCGAACATGAAACAGTATCTTTCTCTTTATGTACTCATTAAAGGTATCTGGGTTCCTCTATCAACAATAGTAGCAGCTAACCTCGATAAGCACTGTGAAGTGCCAGGCTCTCTGTTTCATCCTCACAACACAAGTTTTGGTCCCCAGTTTAGAGATATATAACAAAAGCTCAGAGAGGTGAAGCAACTTGCCCTAGATCACACAGCTAAGTGAGTCGCCATGCTGGGGTTTGAAAGCAGGCAGATGGACTCCACAGCCTCCATCCTGCCCCTCACCTCCTCATATCTTCATTGAGAGCATATGTTGAGAGGTTTGGCACTCTATTTTGTCTCCGTGAACTTTCCACTAAACTTAGATGGTTTTGGCTAGTCCTATTTAAATATTTACCATGTAATTTGCCATCTGGGAGGAAAAAACAGCAGAGTCTAACTCTTTCGGGGAATAGTTATTCTAGAAAGGCATAAACTCAGTACCAGTGACTCCATCTGACTTTACTGCCGGGCATATATTTGATCTTGAGATCATGCCAGGAAGGTGTGTATTTGTTTCTCAGCCTTTTCTTCCACCTTCCTAGAAAGCCAGAGCTTCAGATATTATTAAAAGCCTGTGTATGTATCTGTTTTCAGAGGAAAAAAAGGGGGGGGGTTAGGTCAACTAACTGGGGAATCGTTTAACATTTTGGTAAGACTTGGGGGCCCAATATGGTTTTGTGATCTACCCTGTCGTGAGCCCGGAAGGCTATCGGCGAGGCGTCTGCCATTCCCCACACGCTCCAGATGACTTTCCCCTTTGACGCAGGGTCGGAGGCTGTTTCCCAGCACTGTGGCAGTCCTTGCCACTAGAATAGATTAATTTTGTCATTACCCTTTCTCAATTTCTGCCTTTGACCAGAAAAAAAGAGGTTAATTGTGTGCCATTTCTCAGGAGAATGAGGTATCAGCATTTCAATTCCTGATATTTTATGAATTGTGGGTAGCTAATTAAAACTTAAAGATTAGAGGAGCTATTTTGGCTGAGGCCTTTTGCAGGATTGTGAAATGGAGAGAACAAAGGGTTGTCTTTTCTTTTTATTCCGACAGTTTAAATGAAACTTCAGGCTGAAATAGAGCCTTGAATTGTTTTACAAACTGAGTATTCATTGTATTGATTCTAATTTTAATTTGCAGCGAGTGGTGTGGTATCTGAAAGCTGTTGAGGGGTGAACGCTGAGATTATTGGGAATGTTAAACAGCAGGATTTGTGTTTGGAGGCTCCGTTTGATCCTTCTTGACTTCTGAGAGACATCTTAAAGTCAGATAGGAACCACTTACAGATTCTATTAGATGTCCTTAATTGCCGTCTCAGAACTCAATAGGAATTTAGATCTCTTCTGTTGTCTCTCACAGTTAACTGTTTGAGTTGCTCCATGGTTGATTAATGGATCTGCCACAAGCATTGGCGTTTTCTTGGTTCCTTTACTCCCTGGTTGGCTTTCAGGCTATTCCATTTGTTTGGATACCACCAACATCACCGAAAACCCACATCTTTGGCATGTGAATCAAGGAAGCCCCCAACCCCTACCCTACTTTGTGCAAATTAGGAAGGGCATATCTTCAGCTGATGCAGTCCCCACAGACATGTAGCTTGGAAAGTCAAGTGTGGCTGGATTTTAGCTCCTACCCACCTCCTGACTATGTTCCCTTGAGCTGGGCAGAACGCACACAACAGATTACTGTGGCCATGAGTCAAAGGACTCTTTCCATCTTAAATTTCTTAGCCGTGTGTCTCAATATGCTTCTTGATATAAAAGAATTTCTCCTCTTTGAAATGAGATTAGGTTAGATGAAATTGAACAAGTGTCCAGATGCGACCTCCTTAGGTGCAAAACCAGGCTGGGCTCATTTTTCATATCCCTGACTTTCTAGTTTTTTCCTTCTATCCAAATTGAATAAGCAGCTACTAGGGCCAAGAAATAACCAGATTGGGGGAGGGAGTGACGATGGGGCAAAGGAGAAAGGACCTTCCATCCAATCAGAAGAGTGTGGGCAAAGACTCTGAAGCTGGAAGGAATTTGGTGCATTCTAGGAATTGAAATAAGACCAGCAAAATCGAAGCTTAGAGATCAGGGAGAAGCACGAGGCAAGAAGAAACTGCAGGGAGGGGAAGAGGACAAATCATGGGGGGGCTTTGAGTCCATGCTAAAGATTTGGGACTTGTATCCTATGAGGAACTGGAATCTATCCAGATACTCAGTTTTAAGCACAGACATAAGCTGGTCAAACTTGTCTTTTTTTAATAAATTTATTTATTTATTTATTTATTTTTGGCTGTGTTGGGTCTTCGTTTGTGTGTGAGGGCTTTCTCTAGTTGCGGCAAGTGGGGGCCACTCTTCATCGCGGTGCGTGGATCTCTCACTATCGCGGCCTCTCTTGTTGCGGAGCACAGGCTCCAGACGCGCAGGCTCAGTAGTTGTGGCTCACGGGCCCAGTTGCTCCGCGGCATGTGGGATCTTCCCAGACCAGGGCTCGAACCTGTGTCCCCTGCATTGGCAGGCGGATTCTCAACCACTGCACCACCAGGGAAGCCTCCAAACTTGTCTTTTAAACAATAACTCTGGTCATGAAAAATGAATCAACTGGAAGGGAGCAGGAATGACTGTGGGAGATCTGTGCAGAGGTCATGGCCCCAGGTCAGGCAACAGACCCTGCTGAGTTGAACGTGGCATTGGTGGAAAGTAGGGGAAAGTGAACAGTTTTAAGAAACCTTGAGAAATTAAAATCAACACGATTTGGTGATGGATTGACCAAGAGCACTAGAGGAGAAAAGCGCCGAGGGTGACCCCCTGGTTTTGGCATGGGTGACTGGACAGTATTAGTGCCACATCTTGAACTGTGGAACCCTGAGAAGTAGGTTTGGAGAGTGAGATCCTGAGATGGGTTTTGGATGTGTTGGATTTAAAGTCCCTGTGTGTTCTCCAGGTTGAGCTGGCAGTTAAATACATATGCTCTGGCACGTGACTGAGGGCTAGTAGTGTGGAAGGCCCGGTTGAGGCTCACACCAACAATTTTTGGTGGCATCAGTCTGCCTGGTTGAATCATCATTTAACAGTTGCTCAGGAGCTGGCACAGAGATGGCCAATGTTTAGGTTAATCTAGGGTGGAGAGTAAGTCAGCTGGTTATGGAAAGGGAATTATGAGCATCTGCATTATTATAATGATGGAAAATAGAATTTAGGATGAATAAAGAGGGAAGAGAAGACTAAAAGGAAAGTGGAGAGGGCAGGGAGAAAGCCAGTGAGCCAAGGGTCTGGCGGTCCCATAAGACTAATGTAACATCAGGTGACAAATAAAGGTTAACAAACATAAATAAGATGACGTTTATGGGTTCCAGTGCTTAGAACCTGTTATCTTTGGGGGGCATTACTCAGCATACTACAGAATACTTGAGCAAGGAAGCAGGAAGGACGGGAGGTTGTGATCACAGAATTGGGTATTTACATGTTTTCACGACTTCACCTCCAAAATTACACAGAGTTGTCATTTTTGGAAGCGACACAGTTTCAAGTGATACTAAAGGCAAGAACAAGACCATGAGGGTGGTGCCTAAGCTAGAGGAAAGGAGGAATATTGGAGATGAGGTCAAGGAGATGAGAGCCCGGATACCAGATGGGCGTTCACACAGACCTTGAAGTCACATTGGACGATGGCAGAAATGGCAGTGGTCAATTGTCAAGGTCCTCAGAGAATGAGGAGACGCTATTATAAGTCAGAAGAGGACAGAAAAGGAGGAGATGTTGGCAGGTGGAATAAAGCTAAAAGAGCAGAAGAGAAATTGTCTGGAAGCTATTTCCAACCTATATCATTCCCCTCGATCCCCTATTTCACCACTTACCCTCTTGTGATTTAGCAAATGATCACATTTTGGGGGGAAACTTGAGAAACTATGTAATTAGCGTGCCTCGACATTTATTTGCAACAGCAAATCTTTGTATAAACTTTGCTTTTTTGGACACTCTTTTGATATTGGTTTATTTTGCCTTTCTTTGAATGAGCTCATAAATTACTTGATATTAACATGGATCACTTCTAAAGATTTATTCTTTTGAAAAGTTTTTTGTTCCCTCCACTGCAAATGACACAAACCATGAAATCTTGAGCACAAAGAAGCATTGCTTAGTTCCCTTAGCTTGAATCATGTGGTTTTCATCAGACATGTTTCTCTTCTGGGCGGCAGTTTTAGGAGGGTTTAGATTTAATGTAGAAAATAGTCGACCCAGCTTGTACCTCAAGCCCTAACTCTGCCAGTTTTCCTCTCCACCCACCCACACTTGACCATCATCTCTTTCTCCTTTGAGCTAAGCCAGGCTCACAGTACGTGGCAGGAACGCTAAATCAGCACATCCCTTCCCATACACAGGCCTGGTTAATAGGAGGCTTGGGAGCTACTGGGACCAATGGAATCTGGTTCCCGAGTCCTGTTCTGTGAGATGGAGGTGCTCCTATGGTCAGGGTGGGTGGACGGCATCCGAGAGCTTGGGTCGCTGCGTATCACTGCCTTGTATTCCAGCCACCGTGGATGTTGCCCTGTTTCTCATTTTCCTCTCTACAGTCTCTCTCGGAAAGGTCACTTTTCAGCCCTACAACTTTCAAATCTGTCCTTTAGTTCAGAGCTCGTTCTTGTGGTCTGGATGGATAGACCAAACATCCCACCAGGAGACCACACAGCACACGCCAACTCAACTTTTCCTCCCCCAGCCAAGCTCCCAGATGAGCACCTGCTACCACGTGCTCGGGCTGTGCAGCTGCGGGCCACGTCCTGGGCATGACCTGCACTGGTGCTGCAAACTGAGGCCCAGGCTCTCCCGAAGTTCTTGAGATTTGAAGTAGCTTCTCTTCTGGGTTGCAGCTCTAGAGCTTCCTCGAATCACTGCTAGCCCTTCTTGAGATTTTATAAGCCTCTGGTTCCTTGTGTTCAAACCCACCATGCTTAGAACACAACCAGGAAGCTTCTGTTTCCGGAACGAGTGGTGTCTGAGGCAGTAATCGGTAGGTGGCCTCACCATCTACCAGTTAGCTAAGCCTTAACTGTGGGGATGGTCCCTCGCCATCCCATCCCTCACCTCCCACGTCCAGTTGGTTTCCAAATTCTGTTTATTCTTTTGAACCTCCTTCACACAGTTTGAATCTATCCCATCCTCTTCATTCCCCAGTGTTGTCAACTTGGTGTAGAATCATATTTATTTAACAATTGGATTATTGCAACATTCTGCTAACTGATTTTGCTGCCTTCTGTATCCTCTTGAACTCAGTCAGTGTTTACCACACTGTTGCTGGATTAATCTTTCTAAAATATGACTCTGATTCTGTTACGTCCTAGCCTAAATTCCCTCCAAGTCCTCCCTTCCTTCAGCGTAACATCCACGCTCCTCTGCTGGCCACACAAGAGCATCTGTACTATTCCACTTCTGCCCTCCCCCCCGACACCAGCCACATTGAGGGTCTTGAAAGCACCAGGCTTCTCATTCCCTTTTTTTTCCCTGCCGTGGTCTTCTCTTTGCCTCCTCACTCCCTGCTCTGCCTGGATAACAACTGTTTATCTTTCACAAGTAAGCACGGCCTCTCCTGACACGGCCCTGAAGTCTGGGTCACATGCCTCACCCTGTGCTACGGCAGCCCCAGAACATACCGACCCTTCCAGTGGCTCTACCAGCCAAAGGAGCCCCAACAAGTGGCCTCCAGGGCTGCTAGCTGTGCTTGTTTCACTTAGACTGCAGCGGTCGGTGCAGCCTCTGTGGACAGTGAAACAAGAAGGCCTGGTTTGGAAAGTGGGCTTGAATTCAAATGCACTTTGCCCCATCCGCCTTCCCGGTTCGGTGGTCTGGCCTGAGCGCCAAAAGTTTGTCATAGAATTCGTATTTGACTATGTCCTCTTCCTCAGGCAGCCCTGGTCTCTTCCTGTATTTTATCAGGAGGGAATTGGAGAAAGTGTCCTTGAGGCTTGTACCTAGATGTGCCACCTCCCATCCTTGACCTTTTTATCTGGATCCGGAGGCAGGATAGGTATAACCAGGGACATACTGCTTTATCCTCCAGCCTGACTCCCAGAGAGCTGGGTAGAGCCTTCAGGGCCTGCCTAGTCCCACGTGGTGGATCTGGGGTCAGGCCTCGCTGCCCCGCTGCTGGTTTTATCTCCCTGTAATAGGCCACACCTGAGAAATCTCAGCGGTATACAACAAGTCCTCAAGTTCTACCCATCATTTCATATGTTATTTCTGAAAAATTGATGATCGGGGGTTGCTGTACCAATTGCTTGGTGTGCTGAAATTTACTCTAAGCTCAGGATTATTCCATAGATGTCCGTAAAACTGTAACAGACCATAGATACCTCCCCACGTGATAAATTCTGGCCCTCTGAATTTATCAAGCACCTGGAGTGGAGAGAGTAATTTACATGCCCAGGTGGAAGCAGGGCAGGAACCCACCAACCAGCAGGAGCATGGCGTGTGAACTGGGACGACACAGCCTGGTCGCATCTCAAGGGCCCCGAGGACCGAGACAGCATCGTTCTCATCTCTGACAGTGCCGTGTCCTTGGGAATGACCGGTGCTCATCAGAAAGGCACATTCGTTCCCCCGTGCCACAGAGGAGACCAAAAGCACAGACGTGAGGCAGGAGCAATGAGGAAAACAGCCCTTCGTAGTTTTTAAAGACATGAGTAAGAATTCGACTTGGCGGAGATGTCAAACCAGTGGTCTCTAAACACGCTCATGGCCTCTCCATGCTTTTACTCCCCTCCACCTGGGAAGCCCTCCTTCCTCTTCCTGTGCTTTCACTCCTCCCGTAACTTCCCCTTCAAATCTTCCTACCTGCATGAAGGCTTCCTGCTTACAGTGGTCCACACTAACCTCTCCCTGTTCTGTTCTACTGGACTTGGATACTTTGGCTGTTTTTTGTCTTAAATGTTTCATGTTTCTTTGCTATCTAAAAAAAATAAGATATTTATTTTCCTGTGTATACACACATTAGTGTATGTATGCAAATGTGTATGTATATACATATATACATAGGTATATATTTAGGGAAATATAATATTCCTTGGCATTTTGTACTATAAATCTTGCGTAGATCATTGAACTGGTAAACTAATGTGAATTATTTAAGATTGAGTGGGGGGCTTCCCTGGTGGCTCAGTGGTTAAGAATCTGCCTGCCAATGCAGGGGACACGGGTTCGAGTCCTGGTCCGGGAAAATCCCACACGCCGCGGAGCAACTAAGCCCATGCGCCACAACTACTGAGCCTGTGCTCTAGAGCCCATGTGCCACAACTACTGAGCCCACGTGCTGCAACTACTGAAGCCCGCGTGCCTAGAGTCCGTGCTCCACAACAAGAGAAGCCACTGCAATGAGAAGCCCATGCACTGCAACGAAGAAGAGCCCCCGCTCGCCGCAACTAGAGAAAGCCCGCGAGCAGCAACAAAGACCCAACGCAGACAAAACTAACTAAATAAATAAACTTATTAAAAAAAAAAAAGCTACCCATTAATTCTGACATGAAGAGGGCCAAAGACATAACTCTGGAGAATGGTATGGATAATAAGGGAGTAGAAAGAGGAGCTGGAAAAGAGATTGCAGAGAGGCCAGAGAAGAGGAGGGAACCAGTCAAGAGTGGTATCTTAGAAAGCAAAGGGGGGAACTTCAAGGGGGAAGCTGCCACGAGTGAATATTCTTCAATGGATTAGCACCAGCTTGGGATGCATCACTGATATTCGTGTCAAAACAACTTAATTTACTTTTTCAACAAAATTTATTGAGTGCCTGCAATTTGCCAAACCACATGGTTCCTCATCCAGTGGAGCTTAGAGGGTAATTACAGTAGTAGGAGACATTTTTGAGCATTTACTTAGAAGCTAGGCACTGCTGAACCACTTTCTGTGCATTAACCTGCTCACGTGATTCCCACAGCAACTCCTGTGAGATGGGTGCTGCTATTCTTCCATTTTATGGATGGGAAGTCTGAGGTTGATAGGTGTTAAATAGCTGGCCCAGAGTGTGTGTATCAGTCAGGGTAGGTCAAATTATGCTGAAATAACACCTAAGTGTTTTAAAACAACAAGAATTTATTTCTCATTCACACAGTACATCCATCGTGGGTGGCCGGGAGCTCTACACCATCCTCACTTGGAGACCAGGCTGCACATCACACACCGGCTTTACAGCTTTCACATCACTGGCCAGAGTGAGCCACGTGGCTTCAGCCAAGTGTGTGGTGGTGGTGGTGGTGGTGTGGGTGTCTAATTTTACCCTGAAGGAGAAAAGATCCGGAAATATTTGGGTGAACAACAGCAGTGGCCGCCACAGTCAGGAAGTGGGAGCCAGGATTTGCACCCAGGCAGGCTACCTCCAGAGCTGACCTCTGACTCACCACGCTGCCCGGCCTTCCACTTACAGGTGGGGGCTGACCAGGACCACCGGGGAGAGAACCTCACAGAGGTAAGGGTCTTTCAAATTTTAGACCTCATGTAGGTCTCTTTTGACTCTGAAAGACTTTGACATCAATCCACCGGTTGTCTAAGTTGGCCTCTTATCCCCAAACACGTATTCACTTTGCTTCTCTACACTCAACATAGAAACAGACTGGAGCTATGACACCAGAACAGGGAGCTGGGAATTGCCATCTCTCAGGAGGGTTCATCCACTGGCAAAGCGGAAGCTCAGAAATCCTCATGGAGCATCTCGGCTGGAAGAGACTTTCAAGGTCACCTAATTTAAGTACCAATCCCCTGCTTTTGGCCTTCTTTGAGAGTTGGTCATCCAGGCTCCTCTGGAGCCATCTCCTGGGACGAGGAGCTCACCAAGTCCTCAGGCAGCCTCGCCTGTAATTGGGCTTCGCGGCTAGAAAGCACTTCTCCATAAAGAGCTGAAATGTGTATCTCTAAACTTCCTTCTCAGACCGCACACAACAAATCAGATTCCCTTCTCCCAAAAGCTCTTCACATTTTTAAAGATGGCTTTCATGTTCCCCCTGAGTCTTTCTCCTCCAGTTTGAAACTTTTCTCTAATTTGAAACACATTGAACTGCAAGTTCCATTTTTGTGACAACAATTGAGATTCTTCATGCAATTTAAGATGTTTCTTCTCTTCCTCTCCTCCTTCCTTCCCTCCCTCCTTCTCTCCACTCCTTCTCCCCCCTCCCCACCACACCAGTGCTAACAGAGTAATAATCTGATTTAAAAGAGATAAATAAAAGGGGACTGATCAAATAATGGACACAGCTGTGGCAACTCGGTCACTTCCCCAGGTCAGAACTTGCACGGACCCAGTGTTCACCCACCCAGCTCTTTCTCTGAAGCCAGATATTACAAGCGAATGTATGTTTGCTGCCTCATCTGTGCCTACCTCACTGGGCTACTGAAGGATTAAAGGGAATAATCCATAAAGTGGTCTGCTCAGTGCCTGATATATATTAAAAATAAAATGTTAGTTGTTACAAGTAATTAGGGCAATATTAGATAGCTTCTACCACCAACATAATACATACAGATTAGTAATAATTACTTTTTCCTCATATCATGATGAAATATAGCATGCTATGTACATTCTGGACATATTTGCAAGTCACTGAGGCTTGACTATGTAAGTTATGTGAAAAGCAAACATGTAAAAACGTGACTAAAGAGCAGTGTATGGGGCCTTGAAGTGCACATTTTTTCTTTTGCTAGTGATTTGAATTAGCAGTTCCTTCAGTCATGAATGATGTGAAGGACAGAGACTAAAACCTGTAGACTCTTGACTATGTTAAATTAGAAGAGACTAATTAAAACTGAGCTAATGTTTTCTAGGGATTTAATTAAAAATAGTCAATATAGCAGAAATGCAAATTCCCCCTGTTGTTCAAAAACAAGGTGTCCTTGATATGGGATGGTACTTATGTATCATCCGAGAAGAGACTCTTTTATAGCTTAGACCAAAAGTCTCGTACGTGTTAAATTGTGGTGGGAGGCTAAAAGACCATTAGATCCAGTCGTAGAATGCCAGGTGGAGTTTTTAATTTTTAAACTTTTTATTTTGAAATAACTTTAGACTTGTAGGAAAGTTGCAAAAAAAAGTAGAAAGACTTCCTGAGTAGCTTACTCTTATGTAACTATCTTATAGAACCATAGGAAAATGATCAAAACGAGGGAATTAATATTGATACAATGATACTAACGAATCTAGAGAGCTTATTTGAATTTTACCAGTGTTCCCTCTAAAGTCGGATCCCATATGGCATTTAGTTGTCATGTGTCTCTACTCTCTTGTGATCTGTGACAATCCTCAGTCTGTCTTTGTCTTTCATGACTTTGACATTTTTGAGGAATACTTATTTTCCAGATAAAGAAACCAAGACCCAGAGAGCACCATACAGTAAGGTAATAGTAAAACTCTCAATGTGTATCTGTCTGATTTTTTTTCATAAATAGATAGAAGTTAGGCAAGAATTTTTGGCAAGAATACCATCTAAGTAATACCGTACCCTTCTCAGTGCATGATATCAGGAGGTACGTGATGTTGGTACGTTTTGTCTTATCATTGGTGAAGTTAAATTTGATCACTTGATTAAGGTGGTAGCTTATGTGTGTCTCAAGTTTTATTTTTGCCTTTACAACAAATAAATATCTTCTAGGAAGGATATTTTGAGATTATGTAAATACACTGTCTCTCATCATGCAGCAAAATCTACTGTGGAATTTGTCTAATAGTTACTTTCTATTTGCATCATTCTTTCTACATTTATTAATCAAATTCTACAATCTCTCCCATGCTATTTATTTATTTGATTATTTATTTATATCTCTATGGACTAATCAATATTTATTTACTCTGTAAGTTATAATCCATTACTATCATAATTTATTTTCTTGCTTAACTTGTTCTAAGCTTGACCACTGGGGGCTCCTTTAATTTGGTTCTGTGTCCTTTTGACATACCACATCATTTTTTGAGCACTTTCTCACTTTCTGGCATCACAAAATGTTTCAGGCTCTGCTTTTGTTTTTTTCCACCTCAACCCTGGAATCAACTGTTTTCCTAAGAACCCTACTTAAGTGCCTACCTGCAGTAAATCTTCTGAGCTCACCCTGAGAAGCAAACAGAAGCAGAATGGTGCTTTCCAAACAGTTTGAAGCATTGAAAATAGAGTGTAAAATTGGAACAGATGATTTTGGCTGACAATTACATTAGTCAAACACAAGTATCACACTCTATAAAAGTAGCAAAGATTGCACCATTTTACAGTAGCATCTTATTAATTCTGCATCTTGTAAGTTGGCTTTGGATTAGGATAGTCTAATGTTTATTTTTGCTTTCACTTTGATAAATGAGCTCATAAACAAAGACCACAACAAACAAGACAGAAAGAAAATATTTACATGACTTATGCACAATCAACACCACTCATTTTACGGGTGAAAGACAAATATGTAGTTTATCAATAACCCTAATCGTTATGAAAACCAGGGTCTCTGCTTGATAATTATGTGAACAGTTTTATTGAATAAAAAGAAAAATGGATATGTACCTGTATTTGTTTCCTAGGGCTGCCATAACAAATGACCACAAACTGGGTGGCTTATAGCAACAGAAATCTATTTTCTTACAGTTGTGGAGGCTAGAAGTCTGAAATCAAGGTGTAGGCAGACTGCACTCCTTCTAGAGGCTCTAGGGGAGAATCCCTCCTCATCTCTTTAGGCTTCCAGTGGCTCCAGCCTTGTCCTTCACAAACTCTTTCCTTCTGGACTAAGTGCATCAGCCATTTTCTGACGGTTTGTCTCAGGGCCTTTGTAATGCTGTTCCCTATGCTTGGAACACTCTTCCTGCCTCCCTCCCTCCCTCCCTCATGTTTGGCGTTCTTGCTCTGTGTTCCTCCAGACCTGTACTTCCTCTGTCTCAATGTGCGCATGTGCCGTGAGCACAGGAGCCACAGCTCTTCTACTGTGTAACTGTGATGCCACACGTGGGTACCCAGGGCAGTGCCTGGCACACAGCAGGTGCTTAATAAACATATTTTTCAATGAATAAATCAATAAGGAAGGAAAGAAGTAAGGAAGGACAGGTGGAGAGTAGGAAGGCCAAGTTACTTTCTACATACTATGTGTACTAACTTAATTTTTCCAACAACCTGATCAGATAGGTCTTATGAATGGCATCTTCCTTTTATAAATGGTGAAAACAGAAGCTCAGAGAGATGAACATACCCAACTGCTTTAAAACCTTTTTGGAACAATTACTTAGAAAGAAAGAAACTAAAAATAACTGCAAGAATGGCAGTGGTAGAAAAGTCTGGAAGGATAGCCACCACATATTACTGGAGTTGTCGCTGAGTGGTGGGTTATGCTATTCCGTTTTGTTCTTCTTGTTTATCTGAGTGATTTTTAAGATAAAAAGATATTTAAAAAGTGAAGGCCAGGGGCTTCCCTGGTGGTGCAGTGGTTGAGACTCTGCCTGCCAATGCAGGGGACACGGGTTCGAGCCCTGGTCTGGGAGGATCCCACATGCCGCGGAGCGACTGGGCCCGTGAACCATAACTACTGAGCCTGTGCGTCTGGAGCTTGTGCTCCGCAGCAAGAGAGGCCGCGACACTGAGAGGCCCGCGCACCGCGATGAAGAGTGGCCCCCGCACGCTGCAAGTCGAAAAAGCCCTCGCACAGAGACGAAGACCCAATGCAGCCAAAAATAAAATAATTGATTAATTAATTAAAAAAAAGAAAAAAAAATTAAAAAAAACAAAAAGTGAAGGCCAGCTGTATTTTGGGCTGGAGCACAGAGGGGTGTAATCATCCCCTACGGAAAGGGTGAACGTCTGGAACACAGGATTGTCCAGGGTTGTAAGGAGAGGTTAGTTTAATATTCTCCATGTCTTGGAGTTGGGGGTTAGATCCCAGAGTCAGATGATTTCTAACTTCATTTTGTTTCCAGTATAAAATTGGAATGGTGTTTAGCCACTGATGATACACTTCGCTTATTTATCCAAGAAGAATCCAAGATGTTCTGTGTGTTTAAAGTTAGGCAGTCTAATTCTTGCTGCCAATTTTGCTTTGGAGCATCCTGAAGAGAATAGTATCTTCTCTCTTATATTGCCATCAACAGCTACTTGTTTTGTGCTTCAGAGGGAAAAATAATCCTCCCTCAGTCCTCTTACCGCTTCTGGAATGAGCATAAATAACTTTATGCTTTGAGTTTTCTTAATGCTAAATTTTATTGAGAAGGATAAAGGTACAGCTCCCAAAGCTTTTCTGTTTGGCTCTGATTTATTTATTTGTGTTTCTTCCACAATTTTAACTGTTGGATTGAAGAGAAAAATCAGCAAAGTCCCTCTTATTATGGTGGGTTAACCAGGGTGCTTAGTGCCTGGTGGGGTTCCTCACACATTTTATCAACATGCAGTCCTTGATAAACCGAACCTGGGGGTCTGACTCATCCAACATGATTCCCTTCCTGGGGGAAGAGGAGACTTGTGATTCTGTCTTGCTGTTGTCCTCCAACCTGTGTTTGCTTCCTGAGGACAGCAGCTCTTATTGAGACTACAGAATGTAGCCTTGTTCTGACAATTTTGTTTTTAACATCTTTATTGGAGTACAATTTATTTACAATGGTGTGTTAGTTTCTGCTATACAACAAAGTGAATCAGCTATACACATACATATATCTCCATATCCCCTCGCTCTTGCGCCTCCCTCCCACCCTCCCTATCCCACCCCTCTAGGTGGTCACAAAGCACTGAGCTGATCTCCAGGTGCTATGCGGCTGCTTCCCACTAGCCATCAGTTTTACATTTGGTAGTGCATATATGTCCATGGCACTCTGTCACTTCGTCCCAACTTACCCTTCCCCCTCCCCGTGTCCTCAAGTCCATTCTCTACATCTGCATCTGTATTCCTGTCCTGCCCCTAGGTTCTTCAGAACCATTTTTTTTTTTTTAGATTCCATATATATGTGTTAGCATACGGTATTTCTTCTTCTCTTTCTGACTTACTTCACTCTGTATGCCAGACTCTAGGTCCATCCACCTCACTACAAATAACTCAATTTCGTTTCTTTCGATGGCTGAGTAATATTCCATTGTATATATGAGCCACATCTTCTTTATCCATTCATCTGTCGAGGGACACTTAGGTTTCTTCCATGTCCTGGCTATTGTAAATAGAGCTGCAATGAACATTGTGGTACATGACTCTTTTTGAATTATGGTTTTCTCAGGGTATATGGCCAGTAGTGGGATTGCTGGGCTGTATGGTAGTTCTGTTTTTAGTTTTTTAAGGAACTTCCATACTGTTCTCCATAGTGGCTGTATCAATTTACATTCCCACTAACAGTGCAAGAGGGTTCCCTTTTCTCCACACCCTCGCCAGCATTTATTGTTTGTAGATTTTTTGATGATGGTCATTCTGACCAGTGTGAGGTGATTCCTCACTGTGGTTTTGATTTGCATTTCTCTAATGATTAGTGATGTTGAGCATCCTTTCATGTGTTTGTTGGCAATCTGTATATCTTCTTTGGAGAAATGTCTGTTTAGGTGTTCTGCCCATTTTTGGATTGGGTTGTTTGTTTTTTTGATATTGAGCTGCATGAGCTGCTTGTATATTTTGGAGATTAATCCTTTGTCAGTTGCTTCATTTGCAAATATATCTCCCATTCTGAAGGTTGTCTTTTTGTCTTGTTTATGGTTTCCTTTGTTGTGCAAAAGCTTTGAAGTTTCATTAGGTCCCATTTGTTTATTTTTGTTTATATTTCCATTTCTCTAGGAGCTGGCTCAAAAAGGATCTTGCTGTGATTTATGTCATAGAGTGTTCTGCCTATGTTTTCCTCTAAGAGTTTTATAGTGTCTGGCCTTACCTTTAGGTATTTAATCCATTTTGAGTTTATTTTTGTGTATGGTGTTAGGGAGTGTTGTAATTTCATTCTTTTACATGTAGCTGTCCAGTTTTCCCAGCACCACTTATTGAAGAGGCTGTCTTTTCTCCATTGTATATTCTTGCCTCCTTTATCAAAGATAAGGTGACCATATGTGTGTGGGTTTATCTCTGGGCTTTCTATCCTGTTCCATTGATCTATATTTCTGTTTTTGTGCCAGTACCATACTGTCTTGATTACAGTAGCATTGTAATATAGTCTGAAGTTAGGAAGGCTGATTCCTCCAGCTCCGTTTTTCTTTCTCAAGATTGCTTTGGCTATTCGGGGTCTTTTGTGTTTCCATACAAATTGTGACATTTTTTGTTCTAGTTCTGTGAAAAATGCCATTGGTAGCTTGATAGGGATTGCATTGAATCTGTAGATTGCTTTGGGTAGTAACACTGGGTAATCAACATTTTCACCATGTTGATTCTTCCAATCCAAGAACATGATATATCTCTCCGTCTGTTTGCATCATCTTTAATTTCTTTCATCAGTGGTTCTGACAATTTTTGAATCTTCCCCAGTGGAGAGAGAGGGAGATGGGAAGAAAGAGATGGGGAGGGGAGAGAGAGAGAGAGAGAGAGAGAGAGAGAGAGAGAGAGACTGAGAGACCGAAATTTAAAGGAATTGGTTTACGTGATCATGGAGGCTGACAAGTGTAAAATCTGCAGGGTGGGCCAGCAGGCTGGAGACCCAGGGAAGAGGTGATGTTGAAGTTCAAGTCCGAAGGCCATCTGCTGGCAGAATTCCTTCTTGCTCATGGGAGACCAGTCTTTGTTCTGTTAAGGTCTCCAACTGATTGAATGAGGCCCATTCACACTATGGAGGATAATCTACTTTGCTCCAAGTTCACCAATTTAAATGTTAGTCTCATCCAAAAAACACCTTCACAGAAATACATAGAATAACTTTTGATTGAATATCTGGGCACCCAGCCGAGTTGACACAAAAAATTAACCATCACAGCAAGTTTTCCAGAGACCAGACTGAAGAGCAGTTATTAACTGGTCCCACACTTCGTGTATTCCCGTGGGTCTCGAAGGAGGCCCAGGACTTGGCTGTCCTCTTCAGCCCACGGGGCTGACCTTCACAGAACTTGCAGAAGCCCTTTGATCCATCTTGCTCTGAAGTCCTGACATCCAGAAGTGCACTGAAGCCTGCAATTCTGGTTTTCCCGCAGTGAGCATGCAGGCTGGCCTTTTCTACCCACATGATGGGCTGATCGTCTTCTGAGGCTCACCTGTGTGTTCGTGAAACGCAAGGCTTCACAGGGCAGGAGCCGCCATAGAAAGGACAGGATATTGTCTGAGGGAAGATGCATTTGCCTCAAGCTCCTGCAGGGAAGCCAACTCATAATCTCACCAAATTGAAGGAATTGTAGACATAGAAGGTGATCCTCAGTCCTAGGGGTTAAATATTTTCCTGAGATAACCCAAAGATTGCTGATTTCACTGTGGACAAAATGATGGATAATCTCAATATCATAAAATAAAAGACTAAAAATGCCACCTCGGCCTGCTCTGAGAAAACAATGTGTACATAGTAACAGAATGCCTAATGTATGGGGGAGATAAGTGTATCATGGCAAAGAGAAATGCATTGTTTGTCAAAGACTTTGAGAACTAGATGCTTCACAAGACTGGGATATTGTCTGCAAAACTACTGGTACATTATATGATAGTCTTAGAAATATCCCACACGATGTTCATCAAAGGCCAAGTCCTTAGTCTTTTGCATAAGAACACATTGTACTTCGTATGGGTATAGCTCAAGGGATTCTGTCACTTGGGTGAGGAAAGGCAAAATACGGGCATAGCTCAGAGATACTGCAGGTTTGGTTCCAGACCACGGCAATATAGTGAATACTGCAATAAAGCCAGTCACACAATTTTTTTGGTTTCCCAGTGCATGTAAAAGTTGTTTCCACTATACTGTAGTCTGTTAAGTGTGCAATAGCATTATGCCTAAAAAAACAATGTAGCTCCTTAATTAAAAATACTTTTTGCTTTTGCACAGCAAAGGAAACCACTGACAAAATGAAAAGAATGGGAGAAAATATTTGCAAATGATATGACCTGTAAGGGGTTAATATCCAAAATCTATAAACAACTCAATATCAAGAAAAAAAAATTTTTTAAATGGCAGAAGACCTGAATAGACATTTTTCCAAAGAGGATATACAGATGGCCAAGAGGCACCTGAAAATAAGTTCAGCATCGATAATCATCAGAGGAATGCAAATCAAAGCCACAATGAGATATCACCTCACACCTGTCAGAATGGCTATCAAAAAGACCACAAATAAGAAATGTTGAGGATTTGGAGAAAAGGGAACCTCCGTACACTGTTGGTGGGAATGTAAATTGATGCAGCCACTATGGAAAACAGTATGGAGCTTCCTCAAAAAACTGAAAATAGAGCCACCATATCATCCAGCAATTCCTGGATATATATATATCCGAAGGGGGGAAAAAAACCCCACTAATTTGAAAACACACATGCACCTAATGTTCATAGCAGCATTATTAGCCGAGATATGGAAGCAACCCAGTTGTCCATCAACGGATGAATGGATAAAGAAAATGTGTGTGTGTGTGTGTGTGCGTGTATATGTGTGTGTGTGTGTGTGTGTGTGTGTGTGTATATGAAAAATGGAATGTTACTTACAAAAAAGTATGAAATTTGCAGCAACATGGATGGGCCTAGAGGGTATTATGCTTAGTGAAATACTATGTGTTTTCACTTATATATGGAATCTAAAAAATAAAACAGACGAATGAATGTAACAAAACAGAAGCCGACTCACAGATATAGAGAACAAACTAGTGGTTACCAGCGGAGAGAGGGAAGGGAGCAGGGGCAAGATAGGGATAGGGGATTAAGAGGTACAAACTGCTATGTATCAATATATAGTAAATAAGCTACAAGGATATATTGTACAGCCAATGAATATAGCCATATTGCTAAAAAATGCTAACTATCATCTGACAAGCAAGGTTGTCACAAACCTTAAATTTGTAAAACACAATATCTGTGAAGTGCACTAAAACAAAGTGTGCCTGGGAAGAAATTTGTAAATGATACTTTAATTCTAAATTTAGCCTAAGATGTCTGCTTGCACTGGGGGGAAAATAAGCATTTTTCCCTGAATTAACCTGATTCAATATTCACTTCTGACTGGCAATTTCAAACAAACCTTAATGCCGTGAATCGCAGGCAGAGACACGAGGGGAAAAATAGCCAAACATGGGCGGTTGTTCCCCCTCCTCTGGGCTCCCATAGCCCTTCTCAAGTGTTTCTACTTGAGGGTCTTGCCATCTCACTTTTGTACTATTATGTGTTTTTCTCTCTTATCAGACCCATCACGGTGCCTGGCACATACCAGACTCTCTGTATGTGTCAGTTGACTGAATAAATGAGTGAATAGCCAGTATGTTAGGGTCTGCTGTTTCTCTTTAAACATCACCAAGGGAGAAGATGGGTATAGTAAGGAGAAAATTACTCAGGAAACATTTTATTAGAAAGGTATTGAGAAGGAAACAGGTGAACGAAAGAAAAATGCAGGCAATGTGCAAGTCCAGTTGGCTCCATTCCTGAGATCCTTCTCATTCTGGATGATTTTCTTGGGGGCTGGCCTGGCTCTGGTCTTTTCTTCTCTCTTCATCAGATCTTCTAACACCTCTGCAAGTTGAACTACTTCCAAGGAAGCTTGGGAATTTTTCTTTGTAAAATTTGGGGATCTACCTCTATCTATAATCTGAAGGGTCCACCTATGTTTTGGCAAACAGCATGCCAACATTTGGCACGGTGGTTTTTGGAGCCTGTCTGGCTGCCCCAGGGCCCTCGGTATCATGGTGATCTGGGGTTGTTGGGAAACCATCCTGAGATAGTTTGGCTGATATACAACCAGTCATTCTCCTGAATTGGTGACCTTTGGAAATCTCTGAGCAATTGTAAGGAGCAATAGGTTCTATTTTGATCATCGAAAGCCAACCTGATTTCACACAACGTTAGTAATGTTAGTGCTTTAGCAGGTAAAAGGGATGCTCAGCGTATCAAAACATAACACACAAAATATTTTTTCTCCTTCACATCTATGCCTTAGCACATCCAAATTCTGTATTTTACCACCAGTCCATACTTGAAGAAGATCAACAAGGTCTGTTCCTGCCATTGTAAGATCTCTGAGATGGGTGGAAATGGTGACGACACGCCAGAATCCGTTCCAAAGACAACTCGTACAGAATACATCTCTTAAGATCCAAGGTGATTCATCTGGGTTGCACTTTATAGGGTTCAGAAGATCAGAAGATAGGGTTGGGTGACAGCAACCTGTCATTGAAGATAAGTGAATGTTGACGACAGAGTGAATGGGGGGATGAGAAAGGCAGAGAAGAGTCCGTTGGCAATGCTCCGAGGCATGCAGTATATTGTTCCTTTCTGAGAAGTGCCTGCCATCTGGCTTCTTTTATACAACAGACTTACCATGCAGTGTCGCTACGCCTTACAGAGTAATCTTTGCATGAATTCTGAGTAGGTGCCATAGTAAACTATGTATAACCAGATTTAAAAGAAATTCCTCATAATTGAAATATGGAATCATGTTAAACCTCTTATTACTCCAAAAAGGCTTATACAGTTAAACCACATTTCTCTCTCCTTTGAGATACTGTCCTATCCTCTATCCTCTACAATTGTGGAGCGATTAATATAGTTAGAGAATGGGTAACCGTGAACATTTAAGAGAAGTATTATAATATTAGTGTTGCGACATATTCGATGAAGGTCTCATGTTATATTCTTATTTTCTCTTCAAATTTTTGCAACTTGCATTTTGACACACAGTCCCCAATCCATTTAAATTTAAACTCTAATGACATGTGTAATACATTTTTTCCTGCAAGTTTTGGCCTTAAAGATGAATTTATTTCTTGGGCACTCGCATGCTATGCTTTTGGGAGTGGAGATGCTGTAGTCTTTCTGGAAGGCAGTTTGGGAACGTGTAACAAAAGCATTAAAATAAACGTGTACTTTGACACGACAGTCCTACTTCTAGGAATTTAATCCATGGAAATGATCAGAGATGAGTACAAAGATTAAGCAACAAGGATGTTTGTTGCAGAATTCTTAATACAGGTGAAAAACTGTAAACAACTCTAGATGTCCAAAAATAGGGAAATCGATTACACCAATTATGATAACATCATAATTATTTATGGTGCAATGAGTGATTATGTACCTTTAAAAATCATGAGAAAAATTTGAATAATATATTGCTAAATGGAAAAATTATAATATAGAACGTGATATCACAATTTTGTTTAAATTTATGTGTATGTACCGAAAACAGATTGAAAATATAAATGTCAAATAGTAAGCCATGGCCATCTCTGAGTAAACGACTTATCAATGAATGACTTTCTTCTTTGGTCTCTTTAATAGTTTATAAACTTTCTATAATGAAATGGATCATTCCTTCATAGAGGATAAATGCTAGGATAATGCTAGGGAAGACCCCCAAGAAGCCAGACAGCCAAGGGTTAAACAAGATTTCACACATAGTTGCTCTACTTTTGCTGCACAGGGTAGAGTACATGAGTGATGGCGGAAGGAACCAAAGATCAATGAATAGTATCAATTAGGCATTCTGGAATAGGACCCAGCCTAGGAACTCTCCAAAGACAAAGAGGAAGAACTAGTCTCAGGGAACCCCCAGTGAAATGAGTGAGCCGAACTGCACCTAAAAGAGACTTACAGAACCCAAACAAAAGGATACAGATTGAGGAAGAAGTGACAAAGGAATAAGAAGAGATCTCTAAGGAAATATTTCCTGGGGCCTGCCAGGAGCCAGGATCCTGAGAGGCCATCCAACCCCAGAAGGCAGGTGTCACCAACCGTGAGACCTAGGGGGGCCAGGTGGGCAGTGTATGTGGGGCAAGAAGAACTGGCCGGGAGAGTCTGGGGTATTGGGGGTGGGGTTTAATGCAGAGTTGCTGGAGCTTCTAGTCTTTCAGAGTAAGCTTGAACTTCTAAGTGGAATCTCCTAATTTTGTAAATGCTGGCACATTAAAATTAAAAAAAAAATAATAGGCTTTATATTTTTAGGGCAGTTGTAGGTTTATAGAAAAGTTGAGCAGAAAGTAGAGTTCCCATATACTCTCTTACCCCTGCCCCCCAGTTTCCCCTATTATTAACATCTTGCATTAGTGTAGTATATTTATTACAATTGATGAGCCAATATTGATACATTATTATTAACTAAAGCCCACAGTTTACATTATGGTTCACTCTTGGTGTTATACATTCTATGGGTGTTGACAAATGTGTAATAATGTGTGTCCACCATTACAGTATCATACAGAATAGTTTCACTGACCTAAAAATACTTTGTGCTCAACCTATTCATTCCTCCTTCTCTCTCCCTGAACCCTGATCTTTTTACTGTCTCCACAGTTTTGCCTTTTCCAGAATGTCACGTAGTTGTAATCATATAGGATGTCGCCTTTCCAGTTGGTTTTGTTCACTTAGCTGTATGCATTGAGGTCCCTACATGTCTTTTCATGGCTTGATAGATTATTTGTTTTTATTGATGAATAGTATTCCATTTTATGTATGTGCTACAGTTTGCTTATCCATATACCTATTGAAGGGCATCTTGGGTGCTTCTAGTACCTTTTTTTTAAAGACAGCTTTATGGAGGTGTAATTGACATATAATAACCTGCACATATTTCAAGTCGAAAATTTGATGAGTTTTCACACACCTATATACCAGTGAAACCACTGCCAAAATCAAGATAATGAATGTGTCTATCACCCCCAAAGGTTTCCTTATGCCCCCTTTGTAATCCCTTCCTCGTACCCCTACCTGCCACCCTGTCTCCAGGCAAACACTCATCTTTCTGTCACTTGAGATTAGTTTGCATTTTCTAAACTTTATATAAATGAAATCATGCAGTGTAAACGCTTTTTGTCTTGCTTCTTTCACTCAGCACAAGTGGGGGCAGGTATTTCCCCTGGATTCTGTAGAAGTCTAAATTTCAAGAAGCTGGCATGTCTCCTGAGGATGGTAACTAAGAAGATGCAGCCAGAGATTTGCCCTAGTGTCAAATGTCCCCTCATGCAATATCTCCTTATACACTATATTAGTTATGAAAATAGCCCAAACTGTTCTTTCCTTCAGAGTCATGTTGCAAGAGTCTCCGCTCTCGTTAGTCCACACACGCAGCATTTTCACAATCTGATGCAATGAGCCGTCCAAGCACAACGCCCTGCCCTCCCCCCATACTGCCACTCCCTGTGACTGCTGTGTTGTGATAGGACTGACGTGGTTTTGATGGAGTGAAGCTTTCAGCCTTCCTTAGCTCTCTGTTTTAACAACTGCAAATTATGGAGAAGCGTTTTTGACATATAATTACATGGAGGATAAAAGTAGATTATAAAAACGTGTATTCTATAATACAGTTTGATTTTAAAAAGACTATTGAAGGAATGACTCATTACATTCCTCTGGAATGATAAACAGCAAAAGAGTAATCAGAATTACTTCTGGATGGTAAGATTATGAGTGATTTAAATTTTCTTCTCCATACTTTTCCATGTTTTTCAAATTTTCTGAAATGAATGTGTGTATTGTTATCAGAATTAGTGTGAAAAATATTTATATTAAACCCCAAATTTGGGCTTTTGATTTGCAAGAAATTACCAAGTTATTTGGAGTAAGTTCCCACGCCCAACTAACTTGAACCCTAATGTTAGGGGAACCACTGACTGAAACTGCCCACCTTGGCCAGGCACCACAGTAACCATTTGTATGAGTTACTTTATGACAGAAGATCCTGGCAAGGAACACAGAACTAACAAGCCACCACCAACCGGAAGAATTCGGGAAAGGTCAAAAGGAGATGCCAGTCCGTATGTCCGACCAACCTCCCAGGATCCTTCTCTCTGGAATCCATCTTGGCTGAGTGATGCGTGTGCCACCAGGAAGGACCCTGAGTCAGAATGATTGGCCAGAGACAACCCGGAAACTAACCCCATCACCATAAAACTTGAGACTTCGAGCCACGTGGCAGAGGAGTTCTCCTGGATTCCCTTACCCTCCTGCTCTCCACCCGGGTGCCCCTTCCCAATAAAGTCTCTTGCTTTGTCAGCACATGTGTCTCCTGGGACAATTCATTTCCAAGTGTCAGACAAGAGCGCACTCTCAGGCCCTGGAAGGGGTCTCCCTTCCTGCAACAATAAGGTAGCAATAGTCACTGTTTATCATTCATTCATTTATTCCTCCAGCAGACATTTATTACTCAGTTACTACGTGTTAGACTCTGTGGTAGATATTGGATACAAAGATGAACACAATAGTAATCCCCTTCCCTTGGAAAGATCCCTCTTCAGCTGATTAGTTATTCAGGTCAGTGTACTGATTTGAAGAGGTCGGTCAAGTTGGGGGTTGGGAGGCGGGTGGTGGTTAAGAATTCAACTAAGAAGTTGGTTTTGAAAGAGAAGGAGAAGTGTATTGCTTTTGGTACTCAAGACTGTGGAATCCATTCCAGTGACAAATGTCATTCAGCATGATTGTATTAGCGCCTCCATCAGGGAACTGGGAGGGTCATTAAATACTTGAATGTAGTAGCAACTGCGGTTCTGCCAATGTGTTTTCTGACTCCATTATTCTAGAGATTTTTTAAAGTTAACTTCTTACTTTACAATAATTGTAGACTCACGTGCAGTCGTAAGAAATAGTACAGAGAGATTCCATGTGCCCTTTACCCAATTTCCCTCAATGGTAACATCTTGCAAAACTATATTATAATATCACACATTCTCAGGATTTTAATACCTAGGAAAATGAAGAAGAAACCGGTCTGGCTCCTCACCAAACTTCATATATAGCTGGTACCTCTGCCATTCTTGGCAGGATTCTGCAACATTGGCTTTTTCTCTTACACTTTAGTAAAGGCCTCCCTGAAGATAGATTTTTTTTCTTTATATCTTAAAATATTCAAGTATTTCCTTAAAGGGTTACATTCAAGTATTTCCTAAAATTAGATTATTTTCTTGAATGAAGTTAGTATATAAATGTGAAGGAACAGCTTTTAGTCATCAGGTTACGGGGACCCTGTGAACAGAAAACTTAACCTATGAACAGTAAGGATGTTTGTAGTCATGGGAGGAAGACTGATGGAAAGATTGTTCCCAAAGGAGACTATTAAGCAGTGCACAGTCTCAAAGGGGCCTTCACAGGGGCATCTGGAAGTGAATGTAATCTCCAGCCACAGTGCCATATACAAGGAAGCTTCTATTGCTTCTACAAGAAGAGGAGCAGCTGTGTTCAGAGATCCGAAAGACTTAAGTTCAAGGGAAAAATCTGAGAGGGGAAGAGACGGAAAGTTTTCCCAGGAGGAACCCAACCCACCTCCCAACTCAGAAGGAAACAAAGGAGCTCCCTGGACCTTTCCATAGAGATGGAGGGGCCAGTAAGTCAGGAGACCATCTGGATGTTCAGCTGACGAGTTTATCCTTTAAGGCACAGTGTTTCCCTGTTCTCATTCATAAATTCATTTAATAAATATGACTGAGCACTTTTTATCTGTCCGTCCCTAACTGTTGAGTTGGCAGAAAGATGAGAATTGAGTGACTTTTTTGGGGTTTTTTTTTTGAGGGTGTTGCATTTTTTTAAAAATATTTATTTATTTATTTTGGCTGCTCTGAGTCTTAGTTGTGGCACACGGAGTGTTCATTGAGGCATGAAGGATATTTTAGTTGTGGCATGCGGGATCTTTTTAGTTGTGGCATGTGGACTCTTAGTTGCAGCACGCATGTGGGATCTAGTTCCCCAACCAGGGATCAAACCCGGGCCCCCTGCATTGGGAGTGCGGAGTCTTACCCACTGGATCACCAGGGAAGTCCCAAGAGTGACTGTTAAATAAAAGATACTTGAGACAAAGATGAGAGGGAAAAAAGTGTCCGTATCAGGAAAGAGATATCTTATATTTTACTCATCCTGGTTGCCTAGTGTCAGGAAAGAGCACTGTACTATGAGTCAGGAGACTGAGGCTCTGTCACTAACTAGCCCTGTGATCTTGGGTAAGTAATTTTTGACTCTGTGTGGGCATTGGTTTTCTCAGATGATTGGTCCAAACGATTTTTAAACTTCTCATCAGCTGAATAATTTATGAGATAGTATGGCTCAAAGAGATCATGTATAAGACTAACTGTAGAATAATAGGAGTGGTACTGCCCGACAAATGCTAACCTTTAAAGAAGTAGGCTGCCAACACCCAGTTCGGAATTTCCGATGAGATTAAGCAGAATTCTTCTCATCACTAGAAAGCAGCTAAGCAGCTAAGGCTTATAATGGTGTCTCCCCAACATCTCTTCAGTGTCTCTCCCAACCATGTGACCCACACCAACCCTCCTTCAAAAGCCAAAAGGTGAATGGTTGAGGGTGACCTGGTTGTGAAAAGAGATTGAGTTTATGAGTTTTGGTGTCCAGTTTCACCATTTACCATCTGCTATGAGTTGAACTGTGTTCCCTCTGTGTTTCCCCACCAAATTTATGTGTTGAAGTCCTAACCCCAGTACCTTAGAATGTGACCCTATTTGGAAATGGGATTGTTGCAGATCTAATCAGATGTAAGATGAGGTCATGCTGGATTAGGGGGGACCTCTGGACTTGTGTGGACTTAGGGTGGACTTGTGTCCTTATAAAATGGGAAATTTGGACACAGAGGCACACACACAGGGAGAACACCATGTGAAAACTGGAGTTAGGCTGCCACAAGCCAAGGAACTACCAGAAGCTGGGATACAGTCTGCAAAACATCCTTCCCTCTTGCTTTCAGAGGGAGCATGGCCCTGCCGACACCCTGATCTCGGACTTCAAGTCTCCAGAACTGTGAGGTAATACATTTCTACCATTCAGTTTGTGGTACTTTGTGTTTAAAGTAACCAAACAAGGAGGCCATTGGTCTGAGGTGGCTCTAATGTTTTGGTCGTCTACATAAGCAAATCAGAACCTAAGCCAGAGTGAATTCCTGTAAAAGCCTCAAGATTAAGAACAACCCAATCACAAACAGCCAACTAGGCTTTCCCCAAAAATGCAACCACTTAAGCTATAGCCAATCAAATAATTTCCTTGCTTTGCTGCTGCATCTTCTCTGTAAAATCCTTGCCCCTAGCTCCTGCTGGTGAAGCACTCCTAACAACTTCCGGTTTGGGGCTACCCAATTCAAATCACTGTTTGCTCAAATAAACCCTTAAAAAATTTAATATGCTTTAGCTTATCTTTTAACAGTTCCTTACGACAATGATAGCAAGCTAATATACCATCTGTGTGATCTTGGGCAACTCAGACAAATTCTGTGAGGTCAAATTTCTTCAGTGGAAATTGAAGACATAGAGGGAGGTTTATTTTTTTTTAATGTAGATATTTTTTTTAAGTGTATTTTACTCCTTAATGCTTCACCTTCTGTAGTTCCCTGTCCCCATGTGCACCATGACTTTGCTTCTTCACTTACAGCTTTTTATTTCCTTGAGTCTTCAGTGAGGAAAAACATGTTTCCACCAAGAAGACTTCTCACCCCTCCATCATTTCTGAGTTCTGACTTGGGCTTCGAATCATCCTGCTCAAGATGAAATCCATTTCTGTGGCACAAATAGACAGTTGGTGTTCATAAATTTCAATTGATTTTTATGGCTATAAAATATTATGTCATTATAAGCACCTCTTATAATTGAAGTAAACCAAAATCGCCAATAAGTTATCTTGTTTTGCACACTTTTCAGTCTGTTCTTCCTATATTAGAACACTTTTTAGAAAAGAAGAATTCATAACAGCAAAATTTAAATTTAGTAGGTTGCTGTCTGCCTTGATTTGTAAGAATGTATTTCTTTTCTGTAGCTTATAAAATGAGCTGGAAGTTTAGAGTTATTCTTTTGGGCTACGTATATTTGTGTGTTCGTGTGTGTGTGTGTGTGTGCACTTGGCCTATTAAAAGTAACTGAATTAGTTTAGATGAGATTAAATAAGAAGGAATCTTTTCCAAAGACGGCGTCAGGCACCATGGTTAGATGCTTTTGGACAGCAGTGATAAAATAATGAGCTTCGTATAAAGTATCAGATTCAGGTCAAGTATTTTTTGAAGATTTATTATTTTATTTTATTTTTCTTATTTTTAATGATAGAATTCATCTTTGTCGGCTCTTGAAATTAATGAGTTGCCTCAAATCTGGTTTCCCCGGTCTCTGTGGCTTATTTAAGCTTTGTCCACACATATATTTGTTATAATTAATGATGGAGATTCCTAAGTTCTAAGGCTAAGAGAATAGCGTACCTGTAAACATAGCACATCATCATTTAATTAATTCAGCAGAATCTGGGAAAGAACAGTTCTCTTCATTTCTGGGTAGTAATATTGCATAATAGATAAGAATATTTTCCATGTGATGAAATTAGAAGTATTGATTTAGTTTCCAGAGGAAACATATTATGAAAAGGACTTATAATTAGATTCTTGGATTAGATGTGTGTATGTGTGTAAGTGTGAATGTGATTTATAGATGAGGAAACTGAGGCTGAGAGAAGATAACTACTTTGTCCAAGGCCATTGAATTCGTAAGTAGCAGGACCAAGACCAAGAAAACAAATCTGTGATGTGCCAAAGCCACATTGTTTTTACTACTTACAGGAAGTTCCTTCATATAGTGTCATCCTCACAAGTACCCATCATTCTAAATTTTTTAACTTAAATTTTTAAATTTATGATTAAAAAGTAAGTACTACATGTGAGTGGTTCAATATTCAAAATGTACAAAAATATAGAATGAAAACAAATCTCCTTTTCTCTCTGGTTCCCCAGCTCTTTAGACCCCCTTCCCAGAGAAAGCCACTCCACCAGTTTCTTGTGTATATTCTATACATTTACACACACACACATACACATACACTCCCTCACTGTGTTAGCATAGTGAATTCACAGTTATGTATCTTATGATTTTCTCTTGACATTATATTTTGGTGATCCTTGCAGATCCCAAACTGTCTTAATTGTACATTTATAAACTATGGTGGATCTGTTAGTACTAAAATTGTGTTAAAAATTTACATTTTCAGGCCATACAACCTCTTACAAATGTATAGGTGGTATTTGCTGGGTTTGTTCAGAAGTGGGCAGAAAGGGGAGTGAATCTCTCCCTTCCACAGATCTGTATTTTGAAGGGGGAGTAGCTATATTACTTACCCAAGTCAGTCATTAAAGTATAGAGGTACACATAAAAAAATCCATATTGAATACCCATTACCAGGATGAAGGATAAAAGCCAAAATGATAAAATAAAGATTAGAAGGCACAAATGTGCATAACAAGGAACTGAGATGGATATAAAGATGAGTGATGCAAAATCTGAAATTAAAAAACCTGTTTGGTGTATAAACACAGCCTTAAGAATAGACTATCAAAAAATACATGCAAGAGGGAAAAAATGCATCCAACCAAAATAACAGAAACCACACAGCCCGTTTCTAACCCTTGATTCCTCTGAAGAACAATTCACACCACGAAGAAAAGAAAAGCTTTTAGATGTAGAAAGCAAAACCCTTATCAGGACAGATGCCCAGCATTTAGGAAACAATTTGGACACAGGGGAAAAAAGTAATCTCTTTTCCCCATGATGTGTCTGCAGAAAATAGATCAAAAAGCATCAGACAGAGGAGTCCAGCAGGGCTAAAAACAAGGAGGATTTTCACATTCAGGGGCTTGGAGAAGGAGCAGGCAACTCGCTGACAAGCAGAAGAAAGATGCAGATGATTGATTTCTCTGTATTAATCTTAGCTATGGCTCTAAAATGTTTACCACCCCATTTGATTGCTTACCAGGCTTTGAGCCATCTCTTCCTCCTTTGAACGTAGCGAAGGCATGGTTTGCATCCTACCTCCAAAGTTTTTCATGTCCACCCTGCATCGTCCACAAATTCTCTAAAGAATCGCGCATTGAGTCCTTTTTACGTGCAAGATCGTACTAGATGCTGAGATGCAAAATCAAAGTATGCAGAACATCAATTTTCATTCAGATTCTTGCCTCAACTGTAAAAGAAAAGGGTAAAAATATATTGCTTTCTGATAAGGCACTTTTCTACTCAGATTATTTCCCTCTGTGATATACAGCTGCCTCTCTGTACTGGCTTTCAGAACATTCCATAGAATAGTCCTTGATTTTATGGCTTCCGGTGACAACAAATGGTCTCAATGCGCCCATGAGGTATTTCCTCCTGGATTCTGCTCTTTGGTTTCTAGCAAAGACTTTCCTTTTTGTAAATAAGGCAATGTTTAATTACAGCCATACTCATGATCTGAGATCTTCTAGGCTTATGTCCTTAGATGTCTGATTACTTACACCAGCTTCTCAGGAATTCTTTTTGAATTCTTCTCTAAGCCTCGGCTTGCTTACAAACAACTTGGCTGGGAGTTTATTACTGTTGGACTTACACAGAAATGTATGTGTGCATCTATACATCTCTCCGCCTCCTTTTTCAAGGAACTTGAGATAGACTGGAGAAATACATAAATTTGCAAAAGGATAAAATAAGAATTTCCATATCCAGGAACATATGGGAAGGCAAATATCAAACAGAACACTGTGTGAATCAGTTGCTAGACATGGGGCTATGAATTTGGTTCTAAGCGTCATAAGTGGTCAAGGCAAAGAAAGAGACACTATCCTAAGATTCATAGGATCTAAAAGTTCAGGACAAGCTAGTTGCTACGGGGAAGCACCGTTTTTCTGGAAATTGAACCCTGAGAGAAATCTCTCCCATGGATCCTCATAAAAATGACATTGTGATGTATATGAGATGATACAAAAACTCCTTACAAGTTTCACATGATATTTTGCGATGACATGCCTTCATGCAGGCTTATGGCTTGATACTAAAAGATAAGTCAGTTAATGTAATGGGAGGAGGGACCCCAAATTATTACTTTAGCTAGGCTCCTGTATCAAGATGAGGATTTCTTAACTCTATTCTGACCTGCTTAGGGCTTCCATCTAGGGTACCAATATTAAAGCACAGAGAGGAGGAGGCCACGTCCTATGGCAGAGATTAGAATGATGTGGCCTCAAACCAAGGCAGCTGAGGAATGGCAGCAGCCGCTGGAAACTGGAAGAGGCAAAAAGGATGCTCCCCTAGACCCTTCAGAGCGCGCGCAGCCCTACCGACATGCTGCGTTTGGACTTCTGGTCTTCAAAACTGTGAGAGAATACGTTTCTGCTACTTCAAGCCACTCAGTTAGTAGAAATTTATTAAGGCAGCCCGAGGAAATGAACACACTTGGAATATTTCAGTTGACTTGATTCCAGCATTTCCTTTGGAGCCTTGCTTTATTCTGACCCAGTGATTCTCACCTCAGACTGCACATTAGAATGGCTTAGAGAACTTAGAAAAAATGCTGACATCTGGGCCACACCCTCAGAGGGTCCACTTCAATGGGCTTGGGCTACAAACTGGCAATGGTGTACAGTCAGAGTTGAGAACATACATTTCTGTGTAAGTCCAACATTTAATTAGTCACAGCAACTTAATATCATAGGGGTGACACAGAAGTACATGGGGTGGGAACAGCTGTATAAAAATATTCTTAAGTTAGGAATTTGCTTTGGGACATAACATTCTGTATCTTCATGCCCAAATAGAAAGCATTCTTAGACACTGTCTGAAGCAGTTTTGCATCAGCTGTCTGCACAGACCCTTATGGCACTAAGAGAGTCCTGTTTCCACCATGAGGAGGGAGTGTGGATGCTCTCACAGGTGGCCACCGCTGCCCATCTGGACGCTCCCCTCGCTGCCTCTGGAAGCACTGGGGAGGCATTGCCTTCTAAACTGAAGCTGGACAATCCTTAACTTTAACATAAATCAAAAGACGTCACTTGTAAGTCCTTGCTCCAAATTGTCCCACTGCCTCTTGACAATTAAACAATGACAATTTTGAATTTCTGGTGGCATGGTACTTTGTGTAATTAAAAAAAAAAATCTGCTGCAGAGACGTGCTGAATAGGAGAATAGTACCTTATTATTTGGAGGGAAGAGGGTCCTTCATTGTGAATTGTGGAACAAAGCAATTCCTTGTTCGTCAGCCCTCAATAAATGTTTCTTTATTTGTGAAGTTGTGTGTTGGCCTGTAGTGGTTTTTTGCGCACGTCAGGGCGCAGTCAGGAGTGAGCTGCAGTTAGCAGTGGGGCTGGTCTATCAAGGGCCTTTGACGACGAGCTCACTGCATCTATTGACTCCCCAGGAAGTCTGAGGTCACAAGCTTGGCTGGAGCACATGAGCCCAGATAATGAAGATGGTTTGGCCTTCTTGAAACAAGGCCAGAAACTTTATCTACTTCATTGTGCACTTTGGGTCATGTGCTAACGATGAGGATTTGTCTAATACTAAGCCCCCTAATGAAGGCTTCTCCCAGCCCTTACACAAACCCCACAAGGCCCCGTGATTTGGCAAGCCAGGCAGAATAAAGGCGAAACGGCGTTTGGCTTTTGAACTGAGTTCAAGGCAATTAAAGCCATGGACTAAGGAGGAAAGGAGGGGGTTTAGAAATACCAGTATAATAAGTAGTATGACTGAAGCGCTCCGTCAATTAACTCAATTAGACAAAGCCTGATTTCACGGGGGAAGGCGGTGAGAAGCGCTACCCTCATTAAATCTGGCCATTAGAGGTGCTTCTAATGGTATTAACTTTGTTTTAGTGGTCTGAGTCACAAAGTAGTCTGTGCATGTGCACGTACACACGTGCACACAGGCAGGTTCTGTAATTTTTGTGGGTCTTTTTTTCAAGAGGCGAGGAATAGAACGCGAAACAAAAATATACCCCCCGAACCGCAAACCCCCAAAGAAAAAAATCAAAAACCGGGTGAATGCTCAAGAGCTCAAGAGTGGAAGACGAGGAAGCAGGAGAGAGGCGAGGAGTGGAAGGCGAGAGACAGTCCTCCCGATTGTAAAGCCATGAGCCCCCTTCGATGGGGGCTTCTGCTCGGCTGCCTGGGCTGCGCGCTCCCGCCGCGGGTGCGGGCGCAGTTCCCCCGCGTCTGCATGACGGTGGGCAGCCTGCAGGCCAAGGAGTGCTGCCCGCCGCTGGGCGCCGACACGGCCGACGTCTGCGGCTCTCGGGAGGGCCGCGGCCGGTGCGCGGAGGTGCAGACCGACACCAGGCCCTGGAGCGGTCCTTACGTCCTGCGCAACCAGGACGACCGAGAGCGGTGGCCACGGAAGTTCTTCGACCGGACCTGCAGGTGCACAGGTGAGGCGGGAGGGCGGACGTGCGCATGCGCCCAGCTGGGTGGGGGGCAGGCCCGCTGGGAAAGGAGCCCCTTCCAAGGAAGAGATGGGACTCTTGAGATGCTTAGACTAGGCTTTGGAAAGCAAACCAAGTTGGTCCATCGTAGGCAGGGAATTGAGTAAGGCTGATGTCTTGGTATATACTCTTCACACCCTTTGTATGTCTAGGTATGAACCCTAAATAAATATTCCGTGGGCCAAGCTTGGTTATAGGAACGTATGCCGACACACCATGGGCTTGTCTGTTGGAGGGGGAAGCTAAAGAGCCCAAGAGTCAGCTTCGAAACTCAGAGCAAGTCCTTTCAAGATGGATTCAGTGCCCTCTCCTTCTGAAATGGGTTTGCACTTGTTGAAGAGGGTGGTGGGTGAGGCGTGGCGTCTGGAAGACAGACGTTGAGGGTAGGTGTTCTGTAGTCCGAGTCTCAGCGTTCCTAATGATTTGAACAGGTCTCAAGCAGGATACGTCTTGCTCGTGAAGGTTATGACTGGGTTGTAATTTTGCCAGCATCGGAGAGATGTGGCATGACAGAGCTTTCTCCGTGAGCTGAAGAAGAGAGGCTGGTTATTAGATAAAAATGGCTTTTCTCACTCTTACCTGGGTTTGATGTGAGCGTTTCAAAATTTGCTCAGTGTCTCTCTTTTAGACCTTGGTCTCTCTTATTACCTGGTTCTTTGAAATCTCTGTGCACTTCTTAATCCTCCGGCACTTCTGAGCCATCTCAAATCCTCTTTAGCGGGCCTCCCCTCCAGTGTTCAGCAAACATGCACAGCAGTGATAACACTCAAAGCCTGGCAGGGCATGTGGAACACAAAAAACATAAGCCGTAACTTTAGCAAAGCCCTTGGAAACTGTTCTACAGTGTCTAGCTGCACAAGAGTTTTTTCCTTTTGAAATTATGTTTTTATTGATGTTCTTATATGATGCTGGAACATAGGAAAATACAGATAATTGAGCTATGTAAGGACATAAAAAGGTAAACTAAGGGAATGTACAAAGGGCTGTGATGTTGATGTAGGAATGATATCAGATTTTTTTAACTTAAACAAATTCTGAAAGTATTTTTCATAAAGTGGATAAACAAGATCCTATTGTATAGCACAGGGAACTATATTCAATATTCTGTAATAAACCATAATGGAAAAGAAAAAAAATTCTGGCTTTATAATCATTTTGTAGTCATATTGTTAATTCTGTGATTCAAAGGAACTGTTTTGTCTTGGGGTATTATCGTGACAAAAAGTTTTTAATAGCATGTTGAATATATACTGTTCATTTTTTTCTAAGCTAGTTGAGCATTTGCTTCTGTAGACATTATCTTGTAGATTCTCATGGTTTTTCAGTCTAATGAGATGCAGCAGGTTTCATATTACTTGTGGGATTGGAAACCACACTACACAGTGACTTCTTTGTCCATGACTCAAAAATTCTTCTAGAAAACTTATTTCCAGGTCAATTAATGATAGAGTACCACAAGTTACGAAGGTTGGGAATCTCCATTTTATAGAATCCTGGGGGCAGAAGACATTAGGAACTCAGATATAACTGTTAACTCTCCTTATCACCATCTACTCTATATTTCTGACCTGACTAGCAAGTTTTTTAAAAAGTGGAGATGGAAGGAATCAAGGATGGCAGAATAGAAGAGATAATTGCAGTCTCCCTGTCCTGAGGGAATGGTTATAAATATTCCTCTAGAAGTGTCAGTAAATTAGGGTCACCGTGACCTAAGTTGTCTCCCTCCTCCAGGATTTGATCTGTCTAGACTCATTCAGGACCATAGCTCTTTCCATCCCAACTTTGGATGGCTCCACTCATGTTGGCTAGATGGTCTTTTTCTTTGAGCCTCAGGGTACCAGGCTAGGTCCTTAGTGACTGAGCTGGACAGCTATTTAGTATATATAATCATCATCGTGATGTGTCATATGCCTCAAAGCAAGACACATGTCTTTCAGTTTATTCTCCCTAAAGAGTGAGTTGCTTGCTTTCTTAGAGTAATTTCTTCATGATTTAGAAGGCAGTCTTCAGAAGTTAAACCTGATCTCTGGTAGCCTCAAAATTCTTTTGCAAATAGAATCACTGGGATTATTCTGGTGTCACCCAAAATTTATTAATGAAGAAATGTATATTAGCAACCAGACTGTTGATGACCTTGAGCTTTGTTAATACAGTGGAAAGATAAACACACCATTCATCTCTTGATGGACATTTAGGTTGTTTCCACATCTTGGCCGTTCGGAATAATGCTGCAGTGAACATGCAGATGCCAATATCTTTTTGAGATCCTGATTGAAATTCTTTTGGTTAAATACTCAGATATGGGATTGCTGGATTATATGATAGTTTTATTTTTAATTTTTTGAAGAACCTCCATACTGTTTTCCACAGCAGCCTCACCATTTTGCATTTCCGCTATTTCCACTAATAGTGTGCGAGGGTTCCAGTTTCTCTGCATCCTCGCCAAGTAGTATGTATTTGCAACTTAATACCATTCAGCCCTACAAAAGAAGGAAACCTTGCAGTATGCAACAACATGAATGAACCCGGAGGACATTATACTCAGGAAATAAGTCGGTCACAGAAAGACAAATACTGAATAATCCCACTTATATAGGGCATCTAAAATAGTCAAATTCATAGAATCAAAGAATGGAATGGTGGTTACCAGGAGCTGGGAGGAAGAGGAAGTAGAGGGTTACTAATCAATAGGCATAAAGTTTCAGTTAAGCAACATGAATAAGTCCTAGAGTTCTGTACAACATTCTACCTAGAGTCAACAATAATGTATTGTACACTTAAATATGTGTTAAGAGGATAGATCTCGTGTTAGCTATTCTTATCACAATTAAAAAAAACACACACAAAAACCCATAGTCTCCACGATCTTGAAGTTGGTAAAAGATTTTAGCTCAATAAAAAGAAATAAATGCAAACTCTGAGGGGGAAAAAAACCCCTAAATTATGTGCTCAAATTCTCCAGAGAGAACTTCTTTATTCTCTGTGGGGATAAATTGAACCCCCAAAATTACTGAACTTAATTGTCAAAAAGTGGTAAATTTCAGGAGACTTTGGCATTAACCGTTCACCTTCCAAGTCTCACCTGCCAGTTGGCATTCCTGAGCATAGACCAGCTGCAGCTGGGTCTTTGGATTTTTGAAAAATATGTGCACCAAATGGTTTATGAACAATTAGCTGAGAACTTCTTGTTTGTACAAGTGACTAAGTGCCTCCATTTTCCAACCTCTGAAATGGGGATAATGATGAAACCACATTTGTAAAATCCTTTTGAACTCTGTAGATGAAAGGCCTCATGTGAGTATAAAGTATTGTTATTAATATAATAGATCTCTAATTAAAAGGAATAGGCTATTTAGAGCTCCTTGTAAATTCACTAATCGGTGGTCTTTAAGCTTAATTAATCTTATAGCCTTTGGAGGTTGAGCTGATGCAGTTCATGTAGGAACGTGCATTGTTTGGTTGTTCTCATTCTCTTTCCATTTTTTCCCCAGTCCTAAGTAGGTATAAGACTTTGTCTTTTTAAATTTAATTTTTACTCAAGGACATACTCAGTGATAGACTGGTATCTAGGGATCCTTTCTTTTTTCTCTCTCCATTTCCCAGTGAGATAACGCAATCCTTTCTAAAAGGGCCCTTCATTTATATATCTATATATCTATATCTATATCTATATCTTGGCTGCTGCTATTGGTGGACTAATGGAAAAATTTAACTCATTAAGTTGATGTTAGGAAATACTAGGAAATCTAAATTAAAGAAATAAACATTTTGTGTGCTAGGTTTTTATGTTATTGCACTTTTCAGTTGTCTTCAGCATTTTAACAAATTCCTTAAATCAGGTTTAGAAGCTCAAATATGAAAGGGATCTGACTGCAGAGCTGTGGGATATATTTTCTCTGAGACATTCCGGGAAAGGGATTTTTTATCCAATACATTTATGGGTCATAGGTGAGCTCAAATTCACACAAATGCTTTCTTATTAGCGTTTCTACATTGCTTTTCAGGGGCAACTCTGGCTTCATGAAATGTCTTTGTTCAACATTATTGTGAAGCATCTCTGGTCTTCTGAGTCAGAATTAATCATTTTGTCTTTTGTCATTCATGGTGTTTGGTTAATTCTTGTTTTCACTTTTCCCACAGTTAGACTTGTGTTGATATTTCGTTCCACCCATGTTCCTCGTCCCACTAGATGAAGGCACTGCGCCTTATATTTGTATCCTCTAGGGCTTAATGTCTTTTATTTAATTATTCATGACTCCTTCATCAGCCACCCAACCAATGTTTATTTAGCCCCAATTATGTTAAGCCCTTCAGGTACAAAGGGGAAGAAACCCCAACATAATTTTTGATGTGTCCACAGTGTAGTGGATGAGTAAGACAGGTACGAAAACAAATACTTAGACCATACAACTTGATAAGTAGTATCTGGTAAAACTAGTAATGGTAACACTTCATATAGAACTTACTATGTACCAATACTGCTCTATATTAACATGATTGCTTTCCATAAGAACCCGATGAAGTAGAACTCTTATTCCAATAGGACAGGCTTTGAGAGGTCAAGTCCAAAGTTACCACGTGTGGCAATTGCATGAATGTACATAAAGCTGTGGGTGCACAGAGCAGGGCATGATTAGTTTTGACCTCCTTTTAGGTATTAGGTGTTAATAAATTATTTGTTGAATAAATGAATGAGGGAGATAATTAGTTATTGGTAATTTTGTTTCTAGCAACCAAAAAGAATCATGGTAGAGAAAATGCAAAGATCTTAAAACTCATGGCCTAAGTTATGAATTACTCAATTTTAATAATGAGACCCCAAAATTCAAAGACAAGTTTTATGCCTTTAAATCTAGAAATGTATCGAATTTACCATTTTGAAATTTGTGTGTGCTATTTCTTAGCATTTTGGAGGAAGGAACTGCTCTCCTATTGTAGGGCTATAACTACACATTCACCTCCAGTCACCTGGCTGTAGGTAAACAGCTGGAAGTTTAGGTATTTAGTATTCTTCACATGCATTTTGTTCAATCGCTTCTCAAAAAATACTCTATTCCTATAGAAGCTGCCAAAGTAGGGGATACATTTTAATCAAAGATGTTTTAAAAATAGATATTATACAATTTTAGTAGGTACCCCAAGGGAAAATAAATAGATGCCAAGCTCCATGAAGCCTGAAGTACCTTGTGTAGTATTTGATACTGTAGTAGCTGTTGAATAAATATTTGTTAAATAATTTATATTTACTAGCTTCACCCAAGTGATCAACATAAATTTTAATGTTTAATGCACACTATTCAAGAACTTGATTTTCAGTCTTGGGACTAGTAGAATTTTCCCTTTTAAGTATTTTTTTAAAACTTATGTTCTCATTTGGTGTTGAAATAGGAAAATACAAATAAGCTGTGTAAGAGTAGGTAGAATATTTTGTATGTTACAAAGAGCATAGAACACAAATTAAAAAAAAAAATTCTTCCTACTTATGATCTTTTTAAGGACATTTTCTTTAACCATCAAAAAATCCATTGGGTTAATAGAGAAGGAGGCCTGTGCATTTTCTTTACGTAGGACACATGCTAATCATTTTGTTTTCATGTTATTGGAAAATTTTCTTTTCCTTTAGAGATCCAAATAACCCTCTTTACTATGGTCATAGTATGTTTTACTTGCATCTATTTTGGTACTTATAGTTTATCAAAATGATTTGCAGGGCCTGCTTTTCCTTCTAATTCACAAGGGAGAGAAAGGAAGAAGAAAACTGAGGCTTATTGAATCATCTACTACATGCTTTACACTCCTTGTTTTTTAATTAAAAAACTTAAATTTCAGCTTTATTGACATATAATTGACAAATAAAATAGTAAGATATTTAAAGTGTCCATCGTGGTGATTTGGCTTTATGCTTCTTTCATTCATTAAAGAAATATTCATTTGTACAAGGCCAAGCGTAGGCCTAGGCAGCAGGATAACTGCCTTCCAGTTGCCTGTAGCTGAGACCAGTAGATGTCTACAGTTGGCATGATTAATTCAGTGAAAAAGGACATATGAGGTGTCATAGGAGCACAGCATGGGATCATCACCCTGGTGTGTGGGATCGGGAATGACCTTGTAGAGAGCGCATCGTGAAGCTTAAAGGTGGAATAGGTAACCCATGCAAAGAGGAATGTAGGGAGACTGTGAGGGAAAAGTGTTCCAGACAGAAGGAAGAGCAAGTAAAAAGATCTGGGAGGAGGGGGAGGAAGAGAAGGAAGGGAGATTGTCACTCACGTTAAGTGCTTTACATAACCCCTCTCATCCCCTAGGAGATAAGAGTTATTATCCCTTTTTGTTTCAACATTTCACGCCAATAATATTTAAATGTTTATTCTAACTTATTACCACCTAAGGAATGAGGTGCTGGTCATACCAAAAGCAATAATCAAGGCTAAAAAGGGAAAAGTCAAGCTAAGATAATTTAAACTTTAGATGCAAATCAGAAAGATGCTTAGAGCTTGGTATGACTAGTACTCAGTCCCTGGGGTGATAACAAGCAAAGCAGAGCCGTTTGTTTGCGCTTCCTGACACCATGGCAGCTAATTCACCTGCCAGCCTCCATTGATTTTGTCTTAACTCTGTCTCCTTTGTGAAATAAACCAGCTTTTTAAATGTTGGATTTCACCTAAATTCCTGGAAATCAGCTTATTTATTTTGGTTCCACCTTTAGCTTGGGGTATATTCTCTTCCTTCTCTAAATCAATGACCTATTTTGCATCAGCCCTTCTGTATGTGCTGCAGGGGAGGGGGGCCCAGCAGTGATGACATCCAAGGCTGTAGCTCAACCCCAGGAAGGGACACCCGGCATGACCCGTGAGAGGCAGGGAACGTGGAAGGCAGCAGTGTCTTAGTTTGCTAGGGCTTCCATAACAAAGGACCACGGACTGGGTGACCCACAGAAACTTATTTCCTCACAGTTCTGGAGGCCTGAAGTCCCAGAACAAGGTGTCGGCAGCTGGGATTCTTCTGAGGCCTCTCTTGCTGGCTTGTTGATGGTGTCTTCTCCCTGTCTTCACATCATCTTCCCTTGGTAACTGTGTCCAAATTTCCTTTTCTTATGAGGACACCAGTCATGTTGGATTAGCCAATGATCATTCCCCCCAATGACTTCATTTTAACTTACTTTTTTAAAGACCCTCTCTCCAAAGATAGTCATATACTGCGGTACTGGGGGTTAGGACTTCAGCATATGAATTTTGTGGGGACTCAGTTCAGCTCATAACAGCATGGAATTCATTTCCTGTCCTATTTCTTTGCTGGGAATATTTCTAGGAACTCTCCAGTGTTCAGTCCACTTGGAGAGACAAACATTTCAAGAGGAGGGTAAGGAAAGGCAATTGATCTTCTCTTCTGTTCTACCCCAGAAATGTCTTCCAAACTACATAAACTTCTTTTTCCATCTTTCCCTTAATTTTTATTTTTTATTTATTTATTTATTTATTTTACATATGATACATGTATTTATTGTACCTACTAGGTGTGTTCTCTTTGGGAAGTACAAAGCTCTTTGAGACATAGGTTGTTCATTTTTTTGTTTTCCCGAAAATACTGTGACCTTTTGAGCAGGAAGGTCTATATTTTACTAACATCTAGAACCAGCAGCTAACACGGTGTCTAAGATGTAGTCAATAAATATGAAATAGATAAATGAACACATTTTTAAGGAAGGGCCAGGACATGAACGAATAGAAATTTTTCATTTTCAGTCACAAATCAACAACAGACATAAAAATGATACAGACCACAAGTGCTGTGGTCATTCAAAGAAGGCATAGAATAGATACAACGAGGATCTCCTCTGTGGCACAGGGAACTATACTCAATATTTCGTAATAACTTGTATCCCTTAATTTTTAAAATGCACTAGGAAACTTCGCCGGCTATAACTGTGGAGACTGCAAGTTTGGCTGGACTGGCCCCAACTGCGATCAGAAGAAACCCCTGGTTGTCCGGCAGAATATCCACTCCTTGACCCCTCAGGAGCGGGAGCAGTTCTTGGGCTCCTTAGACCTCGCAAAGAACACGCCGCATCCGGACTACGTGATCACCACACAACACTGGCTAGGCCTGCTCGGGACCAACGGGACCCAGCCACAGATCGCCAACTGCAGCATTTATGATTTCTTTGTGTGGCTCCATTATTATTCCGTTAGAGATACATTATTAGGTGAGGCTTTTTTTCCCCTGAGTTTAAGGTATTTTATTATAGGTTTGGGATTGGGGATGGGTGGGTGGGTGGCAAGTACTTTCAGGCAAGTTAATTGACAAGAGAAAAACCTCTCAAGGAATCAAGGAGGAATTAGGTTTATGAAAGTCATTGAATTATCAGATGCTGCCCGATGTTAGAATGCAGTGGTTTCTCCCTGGACGTTGGCTGCAGACATTTGAAAATGTTCTCTCCTATAGTTTGTGTTTTTGGTTCAGGGTCTAAACTCTTCTCTCCGAAGCTATTCATCCTCAAAGGCAAGAGTTGGTGAAGTGGAGGCAAATTCCTTTTGATTCCAGAAGAAAACATTTCTAAATCTGACCATGGAAGCCTTCTCTGACCTGTTCTTCAAAGTAGAGGAATTAACTGAACATGTGCTAAAAGCACGTGAAGCTTCTTTGTGCAGAATTAGAGTATTGGTATTGGAAGTGTGTATTGCACTAAACTCACATGTATTAGTTGTGAGACTTTCAGGTCATCACTCATGGTGCCCATGCACTGCTGTAACTCCCAGGGTTTTTGGACTTGAATTGTCAAGGAAAAGCATGAGCTGAGCCACAGCAATGTAGCTTGGCTTAGCCCTTTGAACCACAGTTAGGTTGGATGCTTGAGAAAATGGCACCCTGCTCTTCCAGATCCTAAAAACTGGGGCCTGGGATGGGAGCTGTCTGTTAGGAACGTCATGAATCTGGTACATCAAACTTTATCCTCTGTTATCTTCAGTCAGGGGAAAGCCACAGCCACCAGTTAGCTCCAGGAGGGCTGAAGTCCCGTCCAGATTCTGCTCAGTGCTCTCCTGAACTCTTGCTCTATTTGCAATTATCCCCACTCCTGGGGCTTCTCTTTGGGGTCAGGGTGAATGAAGATACAGAGCTCACTTTGAATAGTAAGATTCTCATTTGAAATCATCTGTCCTTGTGTTTATCACTCGCTCCCCCTCACTTGATTCCCCCTCGTCATTTTGTTTTGAGAACTTTAAACTCTGTTTTGCATTAAAACATTTACAAAGGGCTGCGTAGCCAACATCAGTGACAGCGGTTTTTTCCCCTCGGTGTCTTTTTAAAACCTGCCTCATAGGTAAGTATCTGCCTTTCTTTATCGGTAGATACGGACGCTCTTCTGGCTATAAACCTTTGTAGTTTTCCTGTCATCACTCTGAGGAATTTTTGCTTTATGAGAGGGTAGTCTCTCAAGAGGAAAAGAAAACTATAGTTTCTGGTTGCATCTAGGAATTAAATTTATATTCATTTCTGTTCATCTCTCTGAAGTTATCATGGGTACTTTGAAAAACAACTAAAGTTAGCTAAAGTTTCTACATAACCATCAAAAGCTGTTATGAGAGGGAGAAGAAGGATGGAACAGGCAGTAAGGAGGTCATTAAATCTCCCAAAGCTTTTCACTAAAATTGGCAGTTCCAGAGGCCAGCCAAATTGGTTGGAATGTATTTTTCTCTCTTCTGGCCTCGACGACCATGCTTGTCCGCTAATAGTTGTAACTGATTGATGGCTGAGGCAGAATCTGTGGAAGTGCCTTTTGGTTACGTAAATGCTGAATTTGGACTAAGTGCAGTTGAAGTTGCTTTATTATTCATTAATCCCTCCCTATAAATACATGCTTTTGTGAGGAATAGGTTAGAAAATGTCTTTTAGAAATATATTTCATTTAGGTCTTGATCTATTTTTGGGGATACTCATTCTATCTTCATGAAACATTGCTTAAAAATTAAATTTATAACAGGAGCTCTTAAGATGACCTGAATTTCTCTGGATCTCTGCTGCCAATCAAACTTTCGAGAGATGAAGGAGAACTTATCCTAAAACTGCTAGTTGCTGCTGAGATTGTTTTGTTCATGTTGCTTTCAGAGAGATAAATGACAAAAACAGTTGTTTTCCCTTATGGTTACCAAAGGGGAAAGGGGGGGATAAATTAGGAATTTGGGATTAACAGATACACACTACTATATATAAAATACATAAAGGGCTTCCCTGGTGGTGCAGTGGTTAAGAATCCTCCTGCCAATGCAGGGGACACATGTTCGAGCCCTGGTCCGGGAAGATCCCACATGCTGCGGAGCAACTAAGCCCGTGCGCCACAACTACTGAGGCCCACGCGCCTAGAGCCCGTGCCCTGCAACAAGAGAAGCCACTGCAATGAAGCCACTGCAAAGCTCACGGACTGCAACGAAGAGTAGCCCCCGCTCGCTGCAACTAGAGAAAGCCCGTGCGCAGCAACGAAGACCCAACGCAGCCAAAAATAAATAAATAAATAAATAAATTTATTTTAAAGAATAGATAAAGAACAAGGGCCTACTGTATAACACAGGCAACTTTATTCAATATCCTGGAATAAACCATAATGGAAAAGAATCTGAAAAAGAATATATATATGTGTGTATATATATATATATATATATATATATATATATATATATATATATACACATATATAAACTGAATCACTTTGCTGTACACCTGAAACATTATAAATCAACTATACTTCAATAAAAAAAATAATTAATTTTAAAAAGTTGTTTTCCGACTAAAACATCACGGACTTATTGGCTCTGCAGCACCTCCCAGGTAACATTTAACATTTAAAAAAATCTTTTCTGTGACCCCTAATATGTTTCCCAATTGTTTTAGGACCAGGGCGCCCATACAAGGCCATAGATTTCTCACACCAAGGCCCTGCCTTCGTTACCTGGCACCGCTACCATTTGTTGTGGCTGGAAAGAGATCTCCAGGTTGGTCCAAACATTAGTTTCTATTAATTTTGTTATGTATTTGGTCAAGACCCATATCAGTCTTTGCTTTATACATTTTCTTGTTGTTATCTGATGACATGAATTAAATGACTGGTCATGCCCTTTTTTTTAGCGCCTCACTGGCAATGAGTCCTTTGCTTTGCCCTACTGGAACTTTGCCACCGGGAGGAACGAGTGTGACGTGTGTACAGACCAGCTGCTTGGGGCTGCAAGACAAGATGATCCGACTCTGATTAGTCAGAACTCCAGATTCTCCAGCTGGGAAATTGTCTGTGATAGGTAAATCGCATGTGTACCTGCAGCGGAAATCCAGAGATTGTATTTTCTTATGTCTGAGAGATGGAGAATAACTTTACAATTCTGTTTCGAATGCATGTTGGATTCTGTTTACATGTTTCTGAACATTATGTTCCTGAGGGAGGTGGGATTTTAAAAACCCCTGAGCCCTTTAATAAAAAAAAAAATTAGAGGTATGGAAATCACACTTGTGAATTGAGTACGCTTGGTTATCACTTTGAGATCAACTGTCTTAAAATGAGAAGTAGTTCCTGTATTCAGGCAACATGTCTTAAGCACCGATCATATTCTAAGCAGTTTAATAGTGCTGGGAATACAAGGATGAATAAAATATAGCTTCCCTTTGGAATATCATTTTATACTTACAAAGGTAGAAGGGTGGTAAACAAATTACAATATAACGTGAGAAGTATTTTAATAGGTGTATGTCCAAAGCCAAGAAGAGAATCAGTGAAAGTCTTTAAGAGGTAGAGACACGAGTATCCTGAGACTTCAAGGAGGCACAGACCTCTCAACCAGAGGCAGGGGAGGGTTGTGTGTCCTAGATGGAGGGAACATCATGTATGAAGTTAGAAAAGTCCCTAGAAGCAGTCTGATATGGCTGGACCATGGGGTGCTGGGGAGTTGAGGGCAACAGGAAATGGGGTGGTGAGACGAATCTCTAAAGTGCTAAAATTGGGTCATGTGCATCTGGTGTAGAAACTTTTTTCTACCGTAAGTGACACCAACAATTGTTTGTTATTTGAAAAAAAAGAAAGTACTAAAGAACACACAAGCAGCCCATACCCCACAGAGAATTCTGTCCTCAGTGATTCCTTGAATTTGTTTCTCTTTCCTGGCACACATCTCAGGAAAAGATTCCCCAAGAAGCTCTTCTGTCTTCCTATATTCATTTGTTTCCTCCACGATCCTCCTGTTTTGAACTCCACTATACTAGCGCCCTTGTCCTTTGTCTTTCGATCGCTCCATGGCACAGGGCTTCGTCGTCCGCACCCCAGGCTGGGCATGCGCATGTTTTCGGGGGTCTAGGTCTAGCTCACCGTGATCCCATCTTCTACATCCTAAGCTTTTCCTACAGCCCTCCAGGCAGTGCTCATAGGGATGTAGTAAGTGCTTTGTACATGACTTAACGTCATTCCATAAGGGCACCATTTCTCATAGTGCCTTGGGCTATTAATAGGTGGTATGTGAAAAGAAATTCCTCTGATCAAATAAATATAGGGAATGCTGAGTTAAAAGGGTTTTTTAAATTTTAGAATGTCTCAGAGCCTTTCATAAGTAACTGTGTTCTTATTTGTCAAGAGGGGCTTAAACTTATCTGACCCTGACACCCTTATTTCACAGACCATCTCACTGGAACACACTTGGGAAAGGCTGCTTTGGAGGCTGTTTTTTGCCTAGTTTTTAGGTACTGGCGTCTTTCATCCTCACGTGTGTGCTGATTCTGTTCTCACACACCCAGTATGACCCCCTCACCCATTAAAATGCACACAGAAACATCTTTAAAATTTTCTCTCTACCAAATGAAATACTGTTCTGATGGTGGAATTCCAGGCATGTAGGATATAATCTTATGGGCACGGGACCTTCTCAGCATCCACGTTTACCAATTAACCATCCCTACTGCCTTAGAACATTTTCTAATACAGCGTTTCTCCTAATACCTCTCCTCCATATAGTTTCATGTGTTTTCACTCTGACCACCTTCATTTGCCTTCAGTTTGCCTGAAATGCTTTCCTAGCTTTACTTCTGCCAAAACTGGCTTAGCTCAATATTAATACAGTCTACCCTGGTCTCTCCTCAGTTACTCAAGATTCAGATGTACATAATAGGAGTCACCGTCTTGCCTAGTAAACCCTCTTACTGTCTTTCCAATGGATTGGTAATTTTTCTTCATTATTTATGTGTTGATTCATATTTCCTGCATCTATGTTTTTGAAAATCCTTAATCCATAGTTGCTTTTGGAAGCAGTACTTTTACCACATATTTTTGACCCTTGTAAGGTAACTGTAGTAAAATTTTACCACGACTATAACCTTGATTGGTTTGCTGGGCTCAAAGTTATGATACTATCCGTATTATTTCTAATCTCCTTACACACCTTAGCTTGGACGACTACAACCGCCGGGTCACCCTGTGTAATGGAACCTATGAAGGCTTGTTGAGAAGAAATCAAGTGGGAAGAAGCAGTGAGAAATTGCCAACTTTAAAAGACATACAAGATTGCCTGTCTCTCAAGAAGTTTGACAATCCTCCTTTCTTCCAGAACTCTACCTTTAGCTTCAGGTTGGTGCTCTGAGCTCTGCGACATTTTACAATACTTTTAGATTTTCACGCCTGTGGTTGTAATGAAGTGGAAGGACATCCAGGTGTTGGGAGACATCAAAGCTCAGTAATAGGGAAGCACTTGGTAAAAGAGGGTAACAAGGCATCAGTGTCAAGAAAGTCATCATCTGCCTACTATCATTAATAGCGTAGTTTGAATATCTTCTAACTCAGCCATTCAGAACCACCTTTTGTATTTCTAATTTCTGTAGACATATAAGTACAGTCTTCAGAACCAAGGCACCTCACTAAATAGAGTATTTTTGAAATATTTGCTCATGTTTTTTCTTTTTCTTTTCTCCCTTAAAAAAATGTCAACCATAGACCTTAATATTGGGGTCTGAGATCTCAGAGGAGTATTACAGATTAAATGCAACTCAGATTACAGCACAGCAATGACATTACAATACTTGAAATTTAAAGGCCAACTAATAATTTTCTCCCTCTAAAAAGACAGTAAGCATTATGAGAAATATGTATGGCTATAAATAAGATTTTAAACAAACATCTTTGAAGCTCCAAAAAAGAATGGCAGATAGACTCATGGTCTTCTCCCAAACTGAATTCTCTCTCTCAACTGTGTGTAAATTATACAACTGGTGTGTTATTTGGAGCCAGGGGCAGGGTAGGCTGAACTTACTGCCGAGGTTGTGCCAAGTGTAGCAAAGCCCAGAGTCTGTGCTGGGGTTGGACACATCCCTCAGAATAGTGTCAAAGGTGAGGTGAAGGGTGACCTTTACCTTGAAAAGGAGCATGCATTAGTTTTTCATTGTGATACAAGTGCAGTCGACAGAGATTGCATTCCATATAGATTTTAGTTAAGCGAGTGGGTTTCAAAGTGTGGTGCCCAGACCATCATAATTGGCATCACCTGGGAGTCAGGTAGAAAGAACCACAGATTGTTAGGACCCAGCCTGTACCTACTGAATCAGAAACTCTGAAAGTGGGGCATGAAATATGTATTTTTATTTTCCAGTGATTCTGATGTATGCTTAAATTTGAGGATCACTGAGTTAGGGTATGGACAATTAAAATTTCCTGAAAATGAGGAGGGGAAAAAAGAGAAAGATAAGGGGAATTTGGGGATATGTTTAGAATGCTGAATGTATTACAGTCAAACAGCAGATCTATTTAGTGGAGAAATAGGAATATAAGATTATATGTTAATTCAAAAAAATATTTATTGATCTCAGACCATGTGCTGGGCATGGTACTGAGACCTGGAAATACAAATTTGAAGAAACCACAGTCTCTGTCCTCTAGGAGTTCATATGTGGCATGGGAGACAGGTATGACGGTAGATAATTGTCATACAGTACACAAAAGATATAGACTCCAACCGAGCAGGTGTGGAAGTAGCATGGATTAGGAGTTCCCTTCTCTTTAGAAGATCTCATTAAAGGTTGTCGCTAATTCTTAGCTATTTAGCTACAACAGAGCTTCCCATTTCCCGACACAATCTCAAAATAGAAGACTATTATCTAGGCTGGAAACAATACAAAGGGACCTTTATCAATTCATGACTCTTGTCGCTGACATACCGATTTCTCTCAGGAATGCCCTGGAGGGATTTGATAAAGCAGACGGGACCCTGGACTCTCAAGTGATGAACCTTCATAATTTGGTTCATTCCTTCCTGAACGGGACAAATGCTTTGCCACATTCTGCTGCCAATGATCCTGTTTTTGTGGTATGTTCAGAGACTCAGAAGAGATGAAACATCTTCTAGATAATGTGTTGGATTTATGTGCTTTACAACAAGATTAAGGTTTGGCGTGTGTTTTATTCTCTGTGTGAATGGGATGTATGCATATGTAAGTCAATTTAAATCTACAGCATAGGGGTGGTTAGATAGCATTTGAAGTTCCCTCATCAGAAACCTGTACTTTAGAGATGGTTAGCTTTGGAATGACCCTAGATGGGAGTTTACAGTCCAGAGGTGGATTTATAAGTTAGCATAATAATATTATAAATTATACCATAATTTAGCATAACGTATCGTACATTAGCATAATGATGAGTGAGTTTTCATTGGTGGGATGAGTGGTGTTGAAGGTAAGTGATGGGCTGGAAGTACTGTGCAGGTACTGTGACCCTTGCATGATGCCCAGGTACCTGAGGTCCAAAGCTCTGTTTGGTGTTTGGTCCTGGCTTCCCTCACTTCACAAAGGATTCTGGCTAAAAATGAGCTGCTTTTGCCGTCAGAATATCAGAAATGTGGACTATTGGTCCCAACTTCTAACAAGGTGGGGGCTTGTCTGTGAGTCCTCCATTGCCATCTTTGTTCTTCTGTAGGATGATCCTTGTTCCCTGGCTCTAACTTGATATCTCACATCACTTTTCAGGCTATCATTTCAGCCATCAGATTATGCCAAGCATTTTGATGTCTACCTCCTCTGCTATCTATCTACACATCTATTGACACCATATGTCTCTAAATAAGTTTTTATTAAAACACACATTTTAAACTATATAATTTGTACATACAACTCATATTCATAAGAAAAAATGTCACTCCTACCCAGTACTCCAAAATATTATGAGTAGAACAGCAGAATCCTCTGACGAATTGAGGATTAAACCCAGACCTTTCACTCCTACCAAAGGTAATAATGGTGATGGTAGTAATTTTTTTTTTTAAACATCTTTATTGGGGTATAATTGCTTTACAATGGTGTGTTAGTTTCTGCTTTATAACAAAGTGAATCAGCTATGCATATACATATATCCCCATATCTCCTCCCTCTTGTGTCTCCCTCCCACCCTCCCTATCCCACCCCTCTAGGTGGTCACAAAGCACTGAGCTGATCTCCCTGTGCTATGCGGCTGCTTCCCACTAGCTATCTATTTTACATTTGGTAGTGTATATATGTCCATGCCACTCTCTCACTTCGTCCCAGCTTACCCTTCCCCCTCCCCATGTCCTCAAGTCCATTCTCTACATCTGCATCTTTATTCCTGTCCTGCCCCTAGGTTCTTCAGAACCACTTTATTTTTTTAGATTCCGTATATATGTGTTAGCATACGGTATTTGTTTTTCTCCTTCTGACTTACTTCACTCTGTATGACAGACTCTAGGTCCATCCACCTCACTACAAATAACTCAATTTCGTTTCTTTTTATGGCTGAGTAATATTCCATTGTATATATGTGCCACATCTTCTTTATCCACTCATCGGTCGATGGACACTTAGGTTGCGTCCATGTCCTGGCTATTGTAAATAGAGCTGCAATGAACATTGTGGTACATGACTCTTTTTGAATTACGGTTTTCTCAGGGTATATGCCGAGTAGTGGGATTGCAGGGTCATATGGTAGTTCTATTTTTAGTTTTTTAAGGAACCTCCATACTGTTCTCCATAGTGGCTGTATCAATTTACATTCCCACCAACAGTGCAAGAGGGTTCCCTTTTCTCCACACCCTCTCCAGCATTTATTGTTTGTAGATTTTTTGATGATGGCCATTCTGACTGGTGTGAGGTGATACCTCATTGTAGTTTTGATTTGCATTTCTGTAGTTGCTAGTAATTTGATTTTCAATCCTAAGTCTCAAGGATTGCCAAATCTGATGTCCTTATTTTGAGGAAACCCACTAAGTGTGCAGGGCTTGACAACGTTTTTCTGTCAACGGCCAGATAGCACGTGTTTTAGGCTTTGCAGGCCAGGTGATCTCTGTTGCAGCTATGCAACACTGCCACTGTAACATGAAAGCAGCCATAGACAATACATGAACAAGTGAGTGTATTACTCAAAGACTGGTTCAGTCTCTTGGCAGACATTGAGCCAAAAGACACAACCAAGCCAAAGACTGATCCGGAGAAGGAAGGATTTATTGCTTGCAGCAAGTAAGGAGAACACTGGGGATATTTCCCAAAGCAGTGTCTCTGAGAACAGCAAAATTGGGGAAGTTTTAAGCTAAGGGTACATGAATATTCATGAAGGGGCTTGTGCAGAGGAGATTCAGCATAGAACTGAGGCAAAGGTCGACAGAGTCCAAGCTTTAGTTGATTGAAGTCACAAGTCAGAAAAGGTTAACATCATCATCCTAGCTTCCTCCGATCGGGTGGTTGAGCGCTAGAGGAGGGTTTAGATTCTTCAGAACAGCTCAAGAAAGTGCTTCAGGCTAATCTTTACCATTGAAATGGAACTGAGAGTTTTTACAACTAATTTGTTGTCTTTGCTATAGTTACTTTTCTTGCCTGATAACAGTCAGTTTGTTCTTTTGTTTCCTTAAAATTGTTATTACTGAGGCCTGTTCAAGGGCAAGCATTGAGGACAGGCTTAGATCACAAAACGGCTTAGGCTTAAAATGGCCTCTCTTATGTCAAAAAGCTATATCTGGTTCTTTTCCACCAGGGACACCCCCTCCCCTCTCTGCCTACAAGTGTGGTGTTCTAATAAAACTTTATTTACAAGAACAGGCTGCGAGCCCTATTTACCCAGCAGGCTTTAGTTTGCCAACCCCAGCTTGAAGGGATCAGTGTCTTCTCTGCAGTACAGATGTCTCTATAGTCATCTTTCTCTTCCTCCTCTAGTTAGAAGCCCACATTATGACTTTACGGACGAGGAATTCCGTGACTTACATGTAGTTCAAAGACACTAGTTGTTTAATTGTCCTTGTCTTCATACTTTTAATACCTTTAATATTTAAAATTTTGTTTTCTTTGGTATAAGTTATGTATATATAAATAGACAAAAAGCCACAGCCCTTCTGTGAAGGCACAGAAGGAGTAATGTTTTGGCACCAGTTCCAGAACTCACAGTTACTTTAGGCTGTTTACAAAGAGTTTCATATTGAAGCCAATTCAGCTTCAACGGTATTGAAAGCCAGGTTAAAGCACTTAAGTTAACAGAGTTATAGCTTCTGGAATTTCAAATTCATGAGTCAGTTTATGCAAAAACATTGCATATAACATTTATTAAATTTATTTTTCTGAAATCTCTTCAAGCAAAAGAAGTACAAAGTTGTGTGTGATTGCAATAATGAGTATAAGAAGGTATAATGCTAAAATGCAGGAAAAACTCTGAACCAATCTCTGAAATTCTAATTTTAAGGTAATTGAAGGAAATGCACACATTTATCGTGGAAAATAAGATTAGGTCACAGGAATGCTAAGTAGTTCTGTTTTCAATATTAAATGTAGATATAACCTAGAAAAGAAAAAAAAGAGGGAAACCAATAGACCATAAAGTTAAATAGTTAACTGCCACAAAAGAAACTATGTTAGAGACTAGTAACTTTCTTCCCAATTCCTAAAGATAATATTCTTAAAGTGTATTTGGATATTATCCTCCTAGAAAGTTACATTTGGTAAGTTGTAATTCTTTCAATTCCACAGTAGCTAGGGGATTCATAGGTTGCATGGTTAGTACTCACTGAATAGCTCATGTGTCTATTCTTCACCTTATATGCTGAAATTCTAAATGGAATTAAGACATACAAGCAGCCTTATTGCCATTTGTATTTCTTTCTTTCTTTTTTTATTAAGCTATAGTCAATTTATTTACATATAATATTGTGTATATTATATATGTAACTGAATCACTTTACTTCACACCTGAAACTAACACAATATTGTATGTATATGTATATATATTCTTTTTCAGATTCTTTTCCATTATAGTTATTATAGGTTATTAGATTATTACAAGATGTTGAATATAGTTCCCTGTGGTATACAGTAAAACCTTGTTGTTTATTTGTATTTCTTAACAATGACAATCATTTGGATAAGAAAGGAATTTAAGAATATAAAGCTAGAAAAGAGAAAATGAGTTTCTAAAAACAAAGATCTAATGGATTACACTAAGTTAAGCCTGTAAGACCTTATCTGACTCTACTTTTCTAGGCTGCAATAAAATTACTAAAATTAATAGGTCATAGTAGCAAATATAAAATACTTCTGAGTTAGTATGAGTTCAGTTGAAATTTTCCAAAAGAAGTATATAGGACATTGCTTTTCTCCCATCAAGAGCAAAGCACTTAAAAATGGGTCTATTATATTTATCTTTCTTAAAAAGTCATAGAGTAATATCTTGATTAATTAAAATAACATTGTTTTATGTCAATTTTAAATGTATTAATGGTTTAATGATTTATAATTGCAGAAATATTGGCAAAAAAGTTTTTAGATGTCCATAATTTCATTTCAATATTTCTGCTTATTTTGTTTCATATTCTTATATGTTTATACAGTTGCCAATATAATGCACACATTTTTAGGTTGTTACATAGTTTCCTAAATTTTTTAATTAAGAATATTTATAACATTATAAGAGGTTCAAATGTAAAAGGCACAAAATGAAGTCCCTGTGTCAATACCGTCTCTCAGCTATCCATTCCCATTTTTCCCTATTCTTCCAGATATATTTTATAGATATACAAGCACACATATTTATGTATAATATTTCTCTTTTTTATACAGATGGCAGCATACTATAGGCACTTTTGTGACTTTGTTTTACTCTTTCATTTGTTTGTTTGTTTTATCTATTCTAAACACTTTTTTTTTTAAAGGCCGCATGGTATTCTATAGCATGAATTTTTCCTGAAATTGGTCTCCTACTGATGGATGTTTAGGTGGTTTCTAATCTTTTGCTTTACAAACAATACAGCAATAAATGAACATGTAGGATAAGTCAAGAGGATAGAATCACGGGCTCAGAAGTTAAATAAACGCATTTGAAATTTTGATAGATGTTGCCAAATTGCCCTCTGGGAGGTTGAATGATTTTTTTCTCTGACCAGCTATGTAGCAGAGGGACAACTCCCCCACTCTTTCTCATTAATATGGTATGTTATTACACTTTTTCATCTTTGCCAATCTGATAAGTGAAAATATTTCAGTGAATTTAATTTTCATTTCTTTTCTTCTAAGTGAAGTTCAACATCTTTTCACATATTTAAAGAACCATTTGCATTTCCTTCTCTGTGATCTGTCTGTTCATGTAGGATAATGACTTCTGGGAAGAGCAAAAAAACTAAATGTTCTTAAGAGAATTAGTTAAATGATTTATTCTCTATGTAAGTTAGTAACAAATACAACATCCTCTTTTGATATTTTATTTTTCTTGGAAACCTAATACTCTGTTCATATAAAGATGTGTTTTCTAGATTTCACTAGCTTAAGGGAAGCTAATGTGATCATTGATACAATATCCAATCTCCGGAACAGTGGTTAGGTTCTTTAGTGGTTAGTACTTAGTTGATGTGCAATAAATTATTGAGCATCTATTAATGTGTCCCTACACTAGATGCCATGCAAACATAATCCTTTAAGTTCACAAACTGTGTCTGGTAAACAACTCTCCTCGTTTTAAATACGGGGAAAATAAAGTTCAGAGAGGCTAAGAGGTGAGTACAACATCAGATGAACTAGTAAGTGGCTGAGCAGAGATTATAAGAAAAGTTTTCTCCTCAAACATTTCCCCACGTGGAGTCTTCCAGCTACAATTTCGCCTCTTGTCAGTTTAGACAATTCTAATTTGATCACCTCACAGTTGCTGTCATTATAGCTGAGGACACATTGTCCTGTTAGATCATGTTGATAGGAATTAACACTAATTGGTGAGGCAGGTCTGAATAATTTCCCTTGACTTTTGAAAAGATAGGGCATTGGTTTTGTCATGAGTAAGGATTCATGACTTTAAAATGCCACATTTACTTATTTAATATATGTATTTTTAAATAACTGAGATGATAGACATCCACTGATTCCTGAGTAGCATAACATCTTGGTGAATTTTACAAGAGCTCAGGTGCCAGAAAGGGTGGCTGGTCACCTGCCTGGGCAGGAGCTCCCAGGGTGGCAGGGTTTCTATAGGCTCAGTCTGGGTGGTTTTATTTTATCTTATTTTATTTTTAATTGAAAAGCTCTAATAATATTGAATTAGGTACAAGGAATACTCTTGACTGAAGTGTGTATCACATACTATTGTGATATACTCTTATTTACTCTTTTTTTGATTGAGGTATAGTTGATGTACAATATTATATAAGTTACAGGTGTACAATATAGTGATTCACAATTTTTAAAGGTTATATTTCGCTTATAGTTATTTTAAAACATTGGCTATATTCCCTGTGCTGTACAATATATCCTTGTGGCTGATTTTATACACAATAATTTGTAGGGATGGTTTGATTTTTAACTTACACATGCTAAATGGCTAAATGGAGCTGAAGGGGTTCTTTTTCAACTCTAGACTTTATAAGGATAAACACATGCTGTACTGAGAAGAACTAAACCTGTAACTAAGGGATGAACTATATACGCTTCATTATTGATGAATTAAGTAGTATAACAGCAAACCATAATTTATATACAAATCTAAGATGGTTCTAGCATTCATTTGAGTTCCTCTCTCCTAGAGCTTTGGTGGTCCCTTAGTCTTGAATGGCCTGGGAGTATCTCAGTTCTTCTCTAGAATCTCTTCTAACATCACCCTGGGCCTCTCTTTTCAACCTGTATTGTCCGCCTATGATGTATGCAGTTCGGCATACATCGCATCTTTTAAATTGACATACTAATAGCAGAACTCTCCTGTGTTCTCTGTTTGCATTTGTTCAAAATTTAATGCTTAAACTACAAGCTTTCTTCCTCAAGGGTATAGCAACTGAGTTCCTAATGCTCTTGATATCTCTTCTTATATGCATGCTATCATATCTTATATACAGTGTATACTGTATAATTTTATGTATACATATGTATATTTTGTATCCAATGCTATTATACAAATCTTTTGTGCAGAAAGGGTGCTTTCCCTATGTAACTCCTCCGAAATGCCTGAAAAACACCTTCTATTCTGTCTGCTCAGGATGCAACGAGAGAGTGGGTAGAAAAGGATAGGGAGAGAAAATTATAGCAAAATGGGAAACACACACCATCCGGGCTGAGCACTGCCCAGGAGACTATTATTATTCAAATGCCCATTTTCTCTGGTTGTTTCTTCTCTCTCTCACTGAATGTGCTGTCTATGGAGTACTCAGGTCCCTGTGGGAGAGCTTAGTCAGCTAAGTAGAAGTTGGGTGTTGTGTAACTATTTCATGCCTATTACATATGGCTTATTTAGGTATGTAAAACCAACATCTTGACTATACACTGCTTCAGATCCTTGACAGAACAAGGCAAGAATAAATAAATATTATTGATACCATAAAATAACAAGCATGGTTAACTATTTTTTTAGGAGTTACCACTAGGAATTCTCTCATTTAGAAATTCGGACCCAACTTTTTACTTGTGACTTCTAACTTAGGTTTTAGATTAGAGCTCCTCATATGGAACTGTGTGTCTATCATGTGACTTTTAAATGCTCAGATATGAATTCTTAGAGGACCAGAGCATCATCATGTTACCACAATAAGATCCACTCTGATTATGAAGGACATCCTCTGGATAGTAATACATGAACTCAGGTGGTGAAAACCGCAGTGAGCTGGTCTTTGGTGAGGTACAGATGTCTTTTCAGTCAGCCTCAGGTTTCGATAGTGATCTTCCTCCAGGCACAGATACCCTTCTCTTGTCACCACGAGATTCCATGTGGCCGGAATCTGAATTTGCAGCCGTTTAAATGAAGGTTAAGTTTGGTAGTAACTTTATCCTCCAATGATCTTGAGAAAGATATGCATGCTTTCCCTGTACTTTATTAAGTTTCTTTATGCCTGTAAGCACAACATTTGTTGATCAGTTGCTTTCTTCTGCAAGGGTTACATTTAAAAATTTTTACCTTGAAAACCCATGTAATCACATTTTCTTCAGTACTGCCTCGCAAATTGAAATTTAGTGGTTTCTTTTTTTCTTCCTGTACCTATCCACACTTTGTTGGAACAAGATAGAATAAATTTTATACCAAAATTTGTGACCTCATTTCTGAAGCACTCAATTATTAATGCCAAAATATAACTATGAATCTCTATAGCAGATATAAGTCAACAACAGTTTACTTTTACTTTGTTTTGTTTTTATTTATTATCGTCAAATTACAATTTGGCCTTTACAGAGATATTAACTTTGCTTATTTTCAACCTGTGTCCAACAAACATACTATTAGTTTCTCAAGAGCAATTCAGGGTATTTCGTTTAGGAATAATGTTCACAACTTCATCAAAAATACCGAGTCTCCAGGTTGCACTACTTCTCTTTCTAGCCTCTGGATACATTGTTGCTCACAGCATTTTGTCTGTTGCCTTTTTTGCATCTTCTTGGCACACACTGGCCTTTTTTTTTTTTTTTTTTTTACTACATTCTGTAAATTGGGTACTCTGTGTGTAGTTCCTACTAGAGCTTTTATTGTATAAGGTTTAACAACCCTTCTGAGACCTATAATCTCTCCTTCTTACTCTTCCCCTGTTCTTTTATCTCTCCAAATTATGAATTGCTTTAGAGTGTTGTCCCCTCCTTAATTATTTACACTTTGTGCTGGGTGAATTCTAGTGCTTTCACCCGGTTATTTACCTATTACAGCATTGAATCTGCATCTTTCTATGCCCTGAGAGTCTCTTACTTCTTTTCATAAATCACAATTTGATCTCTCACTTGAACTCAGACAGTATCTAAAAGTTCAAGATATGCTGTATGGCCTTTCTTGGAAAATAGATTCTGGTACACCCCTTTTTCTGTGTATCACTTAGCATTTGGTTCAGCTGCTTAAAACAGAAAACCAAAATTACAGAAGCCTAAACAAAAAAGAGGTTTATTTTTCTCTTTGTGTAAAAGACCTCCAGTGGCAGGCAGTCCAGGGCTGGTATAGTAGCTCCATAGTCATCGTGAACACCTTCTGTCTTTCTCTTTTACCATCCTTGGTGAGTGGCTTCTTTTCTTAACTTTGCTTGTTAGCTGCTAAGATGGCTGCTGCAGCTTCAGCCATCACATCCATGTACCAGGAAGCAGCAAGGAGAGATGGAAAAGGAAAAGGGGACACTTTTAAGTGAGACAACCACCTTTAAGGAGATGTCCTAGAAGTCCTATCCAGTGACTTGCAGTTAAATCTCATGGATAACTTGATACATTGTTTCACCCCAAACACAAAGGAAGTTACTGTGGAAGAAGCAGAGAAAGGCTATTGGGTAAGCAACCCACAGTGCTTGCTACCCTTAGACATTGTACATCTATTGCTTGGGCTCCATGCTTGAGGCAAAACTCCTGTTTGAGGCTGGCAGGTTCCCGAGGCTACACCTGGAGAAGGAAGCACAATTGCCCTCTCTGGGAACCTCTTAACCTTATGTGGAGTTTCCAGGATTTAGGGCATGTGGTATTGTTTTCAGGGACCCACACCAACAACTAACACTTCGCTCCTTTTCCAGGGCTGAGGCCCCTTCTCAAAGATGAACTGTTCCTGAACTCTACTTGTGGGAAACATTGGTCACTAACATTATCATGTGTTCTTCTAAAGTTGTTGCTCATGCGATAAACTCTATGCCTTTATTCCTCCGGGGTTGAAAGTTTGTTACGCAAAGCCAAGATTTCAGAACTCAGAAAATCCTTTCTCTCTGTGAAAGCCCACGTCTTACGATTTGATGTTTTGATTTTTAACATGATTGTCTCTGCCATGAACTTTAAAAATCCATTCAGGAAAAAAATCCCCTCCGTAAATCACTTGATTCTTTTTACTATCCTGAATGTAGAAAGCTCTCACTGTTGCCTGAATGGGTGAACTAACTACAAGGAACCTTGGGTAAGATTTGAAACTATTATCTACTAAATAAACAACAGTAATACAAGCCAGAAGGGCGATGCAATTAAAAGGGTAAGAAGTGCAAAGGACTAAGAATTCAGACTGAGGGCAGTCAGGGAAGATGTCTCAGTACAGGGACCACTGAGTTTGTCTTGAAAGACTCTGATGCCAGAAAACAGAAGGAACAGGATTGCAGACAGAGGGAAATAGCACTTGCTAGAAAGAGGCCTGTTTGGCTGAATTGTACAAAATATAAAACTAATTTGCATGGCACTCTCATCAGCTAACAGAAACTTATTAAGCATCAACTCTGTCCAAGTTGTATGCTAAGCCTGAAACTTCAAAGATGAAAAGGTCTTATCTCTGGCTTTTAGGAGTTAGGGGTCTTGTTAGGGGAAATTGATAAACAAATAACAAGTTATAGTATAATTTGACCAGCTCTATAATTGGTAAATTGGTAAACGAATTCATTTAACAAGTATTTATTGAAATAAGTGTCCCCCATCCCCCTTGCAACAAACCCTGGGTTGACAGGCCCTGGGGACACAGCAGGGAAGGAAAAGCAGACAGGACCCCTGGGCTCCCTGAACGACAGTCTAGGAATGAAAGAGAGCCTCTAACCACCTGGGCTGACCTCTCACATTTACGTCCTGCTGCAAAATCAGGACTGTAGATGTGGAATTTTGCTGTTAATATTTTAAAACATGTAATAATTGCTGTATTTGAAAAGGACTTAGCTTCCTTGAGAAAATAAAACTGAACGCTATGCACATTACAATGTTTTTAGACTTTTGCTGGCGTAACACTGAGAATTCAGACGATAGGGTTATAAAATGAGCACATAGAAGGGTGTTCCTGGTGAGAAAAATTTGAACACCCATTTTGGATGTTTTCTTTCTTTCTTTTTTCTTTTCTTTTCTTTCTGTCTTTTTTAAAAAAACTATCCATTTGTATTATAATACTGGTAAACACGTTTCCTTTCTCTCTTGTTAAAACCAAAGCATCTGAATATTGACTACACTATATATCTCATCACACTTGCCTTTTTTTCTGAACCTAATAATTAACATGCATTTGCTGAAGGCCTCACATATTCCTAAACCAATGTTAAATCTGCAACGTGAACTTTCATTTGTCTTAACAAAGGGGTTTATAATCCTGTTTGGAAAGATATTCCATACAGCCTTGGAAACTTCACTAAAAATGCCAGTGGGTATGTCACCAAGAAGTTCCTGATGTCAAGAAGAACCAACCCCATTTCATTTTAGAGGAAGTTGCAGTCAGATTGGTCTGATTGGAACAGACCTATCAATGTTAACACCGTGTTCAACTGTCTTGCAGGTCCTTCATTCCTTTACTGATGCCGTTTTTGACGAGTGGATGAAAAGATTCAATCCCCCTGCAGATGCCTGGCCTCAGGAGCTGGCACCCATTGGTCACAATCGGATGTATAACATGGTTCCTTTCTTCCCTCCGGTGACTAATGAGGAACTCTTTTTAACTGCAGACCAGCTTGGCTATAGCTATGCCATTGATCTGCCAGGTAACTAATGCAACTTGTAAATGCGTGATTCGTTCATCTTCTAAAGAAGCTTTCTTTCCTTTTTCCTTTCTTTTTAGTGTAAGCTCCGGCCTTACATTGAAGTACTCAGGTCTAGTTAAGTGTATTGGCAATTTTATAGAGTATCTATATTTACCAAAATGAACCTTTAAACTACCAATTAAACATCAGAAAAGGGACTGGTTGGATGACTCTTGTTTTAGAAAATTAAAAGTTGTTAAGAGAACTTATTTCACAGGGAAAGTATCTACACCCGATTTGATAATTCTACTTGAATTAATTGAAAGCTGGCCGTGGTTTGAAATGCCTAAGCAATAAAATCAAAACGCACTAGCCACCTACGGATGGGAACTAGCAAGACCTGAAGGTAAGGCTGGGCTAATGGTGAGGGGGATGCAGCACCTGCCTCAGGCACGAAGTTCAAGGGCAGGCCAAAAACTCAGTAACTGAGCCAAGGAGTAATAGTCTCAAAAACCCAAATTAATGCAAAAAAAATCTATGATGAATACACTATCAAAATTTTAAAGACAGGCTGTTGTTGTCTGTTTGTCTTATACCCCTGCATCAGTTTGTAAGTAGACCAATTTTTTTTTTTCCCCCCAGTTAGCCAGTACCACACCTGCTGAATGGGTTTGTGAAGATGACAATGGCCTGCCAATAGATTGGGCTGCACGGGGCTTCATGTGTACATTTTTTTTTTTTAATGAATTTTTTGAAGTCATGTTTTTAAGTTGTAGGTTTTTTGTTAGCTTTCCCACCTGGTTCAAAATATGGGAGGATATTTTGATAAGTGTTATGTAGGGACATATATTTTTTTATTTGCCCAGGCCCCAGTATAGCGCCATGTGCCATTTAAAGAATCTTAGGGCAGGTTGAGAAAGGAAGGTAAAACAATTTTAAAAATCTCTAAATTTGTCAAGAAGCTGAAAAACATACGGCCTATCTGCTGGTGGCGTTTCCCCATTGGTGTCTATTTTGTCTTCCCTAAATCTCAGCCTGCAAAGTAATCAAGATGATTTCTGAGGTCACGTATCTCTCTCTCTGCCTCTCTCTAACTTTCAAAGCCTTTCAGACCCTGGGCCGTGTCCTTTGTTTTTCCTTCCAGTTCTACATCTACTGCAGCTTGTTCCCCTTACTGATTTGAAGTTTCCGTTCTTTGATCAGCTAAGGATATCTCTTTGAAACTTTTCTCTTTTCTCTGGGATTGAACATAATAATAATCAGAAAGTTTGGAATGTGCATTTTGACCGTGCTTCCATGTCCTCTGACATCAGCCAATTAACAGGTACAGACCAAGAGTCTAAATATGCCTAGAATGCACTAACTCATTAGAAGATACAAATTACATTCATTTATTGGTTTGACAAAGAAATTTACAATCCTGCCTGGGGAGACATAACTATAACAAAAGGTTGGAGAAGGGAGAGAGGGATTTGGGAAAGGAGCTGGGTCTTGAACTAGATTAAAGAGATGGTAGGTCTTAGGTAAGTGAGGGGGAAAGAAGGGAGCATTTTAGATTGAAGAAGGGCAGGGAACAGGGCTGTGAAAGACACATATAGTCTATATAGAGGACCCTGAGAAGAAGGTCTGGTTGTAGTGGAAGGCTTGGGTAGATAACTGTGAATTAAAGTTGGATTTGAGAGAAGGGCCTGGTTACTGAGCACTTTAAAAGCTGGGCAAAAACCACAAGGAGATGCCACTCTACACCCATTAAGAGGGTTACTACCCAGAAAGCAGAAAGTAACAAGTGTTGATGAGAATGTGGAGAAAATGGAATCCTCGTGCACTGCTGGTGGGAATGTTAGCGTAGGCTCTGTGGAAAACAATATGGCAGCCCCTCAAAAAATTAAATGTAGAATTACCACACGATCCAGCAATTCTGCTTCTGGGCATATATATACCCTCAAAGAATTGAAGGCAAGTAATGAGATATTTGTATACCTCTGGCCATAGCAGCGTTATTCACAACAGACAAAGGTGGAAGCCGCCCAAGTGCCCACTGACAGATGAATGGATAAAAAAAATGTGGGCGATACATACAATGGGATATTATTCAGTCTTAAAAAAGGAAGGAAATCCCGTCACATGCTGTAACATGGGTGAATCTTGAAGACCTTATGCTAAGTTAAATAAACCAGTCACAAAAGGACAAAACTAGGATTCCACTTCTATGAGGTGCCTAGAGTAGTCAAATTCATAGAGACAGAAAGTAGGATGGTTGTTGCCAGGGGCTGGGAGGGAATGGAGAATTGGGGAATTACTATTTCGGTTTTGCAAGAGAAAAAAGTTCTGTGGGTGGATGGTAGTGATGACTGCACAACAATGTGAATGTATTTAATGTCACGGAACTTAACTTAAAAATGGTTAAGGTGGTAAAATATATGTAATGTGTATTTTCCCACAATTAAAAAAAAATAAGTAACTAAAAAAAAGCTAGGCAGAGGAGTTCGGACAATAACAAAGGCAATCATTTTTGGCTCCTGAACCAAGAAATGACAGAATAAAAATCTGTGCTTTAAGAAGATGAGGAGGGCAATAGATCCTGCCGGATTGTTGCAGGAAGAGACAAATTAAAATCCTCTGGGAGAAACCCCACTGTGATGAGTCAGGGTCCTCTGTGGGATTGGAAGGAAATAACTAGAAGGACAATCTTACATCTAGAGAAGTGTAGAGTATAGAACAAGAACCCAGTGCAGAGAAACTGAATTTAAGAACAGCTGGCCAAGGATATGATAATTTTTAAGGAAACAACAAAAAATGAAATCCATTAATTTTGTGGAAAAGTGCTTATAAAATATATTTGAATAGAGGATTGGATTTATCATGTGATGATTCAGATTTTATTCACAACTATTTAAATGGGTCCAAATTCCTTCTGCTCTTGCTATTGAATGTCTCCTGATATAATAGCCAATCTCATTTGTCTTACTCACTTATCACCCCATGAAAAAGGTAGAGACAATAGAAGAATTTCTAGACCTGAATGTTGTATATTTTGCAGTTCCCCAGATACCATTTTAGCATGCATTTTTACAAATGTGTTTCTAACTCACAAAAGTAGTTATATACTTCATTGGAGGGTTTATTCTGTGTAAGTATTTATCGTAAGAAATTTTTAAAATGCAATAATCTACATTCAAATAATGGAATGCCATTTCCCACTTCCTCCAGAAAAACAATTGTGGATATGATAAATAGTTGGTAAGGAAGGAGAAGATAAATTTTATTCCGGCTAGTGTAGTTTTGCTTTATCAACAAAAGTGCATGTGAAAGGCTAATAATAGGTTTATTCTTCCCTTTTCTAAGAGTATTCATTCAGCCGATGAAAATCCCAATCATAGACCCTTCTCTTCTGCTTTAATTTCAGTTGAAGAAACTTCAGATTGGACCACAACCCTCTCAGTGGTTATGGGGATGCTGGTGGTCTTGGTTGCTCTTTTTGCACTGCTGATTTTCCTTCAATATAGAAGACTTCGAAAAGGATATGCACCCTTAATGGAGACACAATTAAGCAACAAGAGATACACAGAAGAAGCCTAGATGCTCACGCCTTACCCTAGAGAAGAGGCTGGCCAAGGCTTAGTTCTGACCCTGACAGTGAGCAAACGAATCCTCACTGTTTTTCCTTTCCTTGAAGATCTTTGGCATAGCTCCTCCTGTTGTGGGATGATCCCAAATACAGAAGATGCTTAGCTGTAGTTTCTGGTTCGCTCTGTTTATCTAACAAACAAGCTAAAGTCCTTGAGGGTGTCTCTACCATCAAACAAAGGTAGAGCTGATGATGATTGGTGGTACTTATTAATAATTCCCCATATTGATTAAGCCTCCTCGTGTTCTGAGAGCACCTCCAAAAATCGATAGAGTGGATTCATTGAAATTTGCAGGTCAGTGTAATTTGAGAGCTGGACAAGATCATGGTTAAATCTTTCTCAGCCCACACATCTTCATTTGTAAAGGGATGGGGGCAGGAAGGTGCAGGTGCTACACGAGTCTCCAAGGTCTCTTTTAGGTATAAACATCCATGATTTTAGGTGCCTTCCTGATCATCTTCCTGCGGCTTCTTTTTCTTTTCTCTTGTTCTCCCCAGCCTTTAAAATGGCCTTGAAGATGAAAATAGGCCTTATTTTCCATACAGGATGGAGAATGAATGAATGAATGATCAATTTGGTTCTCTTTTATAAATTAGACTTTACAGAGTTTATAAAGAGTCTGCAGTTCTTAACAGCAGAGCTATCCCCAGAGTCAATAGCTGAATAAACATTGATCCTATAGTGGTAAACGAATAGATGAGGGATTAAATTAGTTTAAATTAATCTGGTTGATTAATATACTGTTTTGAACTTATTAACTAATACAGAGTAACTCTTTCCAGGAAAGTCTGACTGGAGAAGGCTGGTGAGCCTATCATCCTGAACATGAGACAATTTGAGTGTTCCATTGCTCTGAGGTCTCATTTGGCTGACCCCAAACCAATTCCTTTGCTAGGGAGCCTCAGATGAAAACTTATTCATGCATTTGGCTTATTTTTAAGAGTTGACTTTTAATTCATTAATGCTGCCCTGTACTGACATTACTTACAAATGCTAATCGAGTCTTATCATTTAAAAGCAAACCATCCATACAAAATACGACAATTCAGAATTAAATGGTTATGACCCACTAAGTAATCATCAGATTATGAGAGATAAGAACGAGGCAGTCTTTACGAAAATGTTTAGACGTATCAAGATGATCCCTCCTTCTGAGGAGTTAATGGTTTTTGAGATCTTAAGGCAGTTTCATCTGTTCATATCTGGCATCCGTGCAGGAGGAGGGAAGCCACAGAGGTGGCCCTTCTGTCCACTCACTGCAGCTCCTCTCTACTGGAATGGATGTGTGTAAAGAAGGGGGGTTAAGAGCACCCTAGAGCCTTCTCCATATGGCGGGGCTAGAGGGTGCAAGATTTACCAATATCCAGTGTTATCCCCTGGAATAAGACTGCAGAAGCCAGAGAAATGGACAGAGTTCAATCTGAACTGAATTTGAGTGAGTCTCATAAAGTATATCTGAGAGTAGGCTCAGCAGAGGAGAATCAAGACAGCCCAGAGTCCTTCACGGGGTGAAGCCCTGCTTGGACCTCTTTAACCAGCGCCACATGCATAAATCTCAATGCCTCCCTTTAATAGAATTCATGGAAAATTCAGCAATGTGTTACTAACATGGTCCACTCTGGCAGGTTTATGTTCTGAACTCAAGGTTGTTGGGGAACACATTTTTACATCCTGTTTTTAAACCCAAAGAGAAATATCTTAAGATGAAGATATAAGTGTGCATGGTAGGTATGTTCCTGAAAAGTTGTGTATAAATCAATTATACATTAAAAGCACCAGGGGAAATTACTTTTTATGGATGAACTATTATGAATAATTCTATAAAGCACATAGCCACCTCTAGCTTATCCTTCGAGTATATCAGAATTTTCATACATCATATTCTCATAAGATTTGTTTAAAAGCAAGATCTATCTGCAGCAGAAATAAAGACTAACCATTTATACTTAGCTCCTTTTAACTATAGTGTGTGCAACTTTTCATAAATACTATGTTTTATGATGCCTTCCTAAGAGAAATAGTTTCCTAATTTTGTAGTTCATATTAGAGGAATAAAATTTTCTAGCATTTTCTAACATTACAATAAATCAATGATGACTGCCTTTCAGCAAATCTAAAGGTAGAATAAACCTGTAGAGTAAAAAGTTGGTATTTACTTACAGTGAATACTATGCAGATAAACTCAGAAAATATCACTCAGCATTGTACAGCCATACGTCTCAATGATGGGGGGAAATATTCAACCTTGAAGAAAATGAACAGATTGCTTTATATGCTTCTATCTGTAGTATTAGAAAAATTGTGTGTATATGAATTATGATTTTAAAAGAAACGCTTTTTAAAAGCTAACATTCAAAAGTGAAATGAAATCCAATAACATCTTTCCTTTGTGAATTAAATTCTCTTCTAATTCTAAAATTCTTTGACATAAATTTGTGTCTTGCTTAGGATTTAACATTGCTAATTATAATAATCCTAATGAATAATTCTAATCTCACATTAACAAGAAGTAGAAAACTTACTAAAGAGGAAAATAAAAATAAATATTGTTTTGCAGATTCTTGTTCATCTGTTGGGGGCTATTGTTTTTTAATTTGTGAACATCAATTCCTGTCTTTTGGCACTCGATATATACATAAAATACATAATAGCTACTTCACTTTTGAAAATAAGTCCTTAAACTTAGACAGCATTATGCTAAGTGAAATAAGTCAGACAGAGAAAGACAAATACTCTATGATATCACTTATACTTTGAATATAAAACACAATAAAGTAGTGAATGAAACAAAAAAGAAGCAGACTCACAGATATAGAGAACAAAAAAGAAGCAGACTCACAGATATAGAGAACAAACTAGTGGTTACCAATGGGGAGAGGGAAGGGAGGAAGGGCAAGACAGAAGTAGGGGATTAAGAGGTACAAATTATTAGGTATGAAATGAGCTACAAGGATATATTGTACAACACAGGGAATACAGCCAATATTTTATAATAACTCTAAATAGAGTATAACCTTGAAAAATTCTGAATCACTATATTGTATACCTGTAAGTTGTGTAATATTTTATATCAATTATACTTCCATTAAATAAAAAAGAAGTCCTTAAATAAGCTGGTGTTTCTACTTTCTATTGAGTTTCTAAGCAACTGCTACTTCCTAGCTCTCTATGATACAGGCAGGAAAAGGAGATACTACCCCTTTTCCCAGGTGAAGAGTCACCTCTGATGTCCCTACAGTCTAAAGACTGAAATTGGAGTGGGGGGTGAGCAGGGAAGCCACTTGAAGTCACTGTACAGGGAGGCAGCCTCCTCCGAGAGAGCCTTCCAGCTCAGTCAGCTTGTTGGAGACGCCCAGAAGAAGGAAATTAGAGCCAATAGAGGTAATGGTTACATGGCATTCGCTTCCACTTCTAGACTTGAAGCTTCCAGAGGTCAGGTTGTACAGCTCTCTGTACAGCTCCAGTGCCATTGTATCAAAGCACTTTAAGTAAATACTTAGAAAATGGTGGTGGTTAATTGATACAGGCACATAAAAGAGCCAATTCACCTTCCCCACCCTACCCCCTACCCCCTCAGTGGGAGATAGCTACTCTCTTCAATGCAGTGGCAAAACCCAACTCTTCCTATTTCTCCAGGGCCTTGCTCATCCTGAGTACTCTGTAAATATTTTTTGAATGAATAAACTAATCTCAAAGTAGAACTTTTCATTCAGGGCTTCTGGCATATGTTTTGACATGTACTGGATAAAACATAAGATAATGGGGTCTTGTATCCCTGCCATGAAATGAATAGCAACCTATCTTTCAGATTCTGAGTTGTACCTATGCCAGATAGAATTTTACTCCATACAACCTAATACGAGGGGCTACTTTTCAGCCATATTTTCTTCTTGGGTGTATCTTTTCCCCACCATTGGTAGGCCCTAATTCTACCATTTATACAGACAAGGGTAGAAAGTTAAGACCTCACAGTATCATTATAGGGCCTTCCACCATCTGATGTCTTAAAAGCCTTGTTTCCATGGAAGGAGTTAGTGGGCAAATGATTTAGCGAGGCAAAATCAGTGCCTTTCTTACATGGATGGACCCATTGGTGAAACTTAAGAAATTCTCAAAGATGACATGATACTTTACTTATAATGGCAGTTCAAGATGAAAATAATTCCTGTGAATTTAATTATACTTGGGTAGGTAGTTTAATGAAAGCTTGAAAACAACACACAAGAAAATTGTGAGCAATAGTATAAAATTTTTGAAAACTAAACAAAACAAACAAACACACAAGCTTCTTATTCAAGGCCTGAATGCTCTGCATATTATCACTAACAGAATTTCTATTTGGCAGAAACCATTAACCCACTTATGTTATTTCCCACATTGATTCAAGCCAGAATTCTTGGATGTAATATGACGGAATTTGGTCCTTTCTTCTAGCCATCCTCTGCTCCTTTGCTGGTTTATAACAAAGCTAAAACTGTCACAGTGTCTCCCAAACATAACTGAGAGAAGCTTAAACTTGTCCCTTTTTATTAAAATACTAGAGATTTCACTGTCAGAGTAGACACTCTGATTACTCATTCACTTTGTATGTTACTGGGTGTTTCTGAATTTGTAATGAGCACAAATGACCATTTTGATTGAGAGGAATTAGGCTCACAATAAAGCAAAACCTGCCCTCTTGTGTTTTATTAGAAAATCGCACAATTTTGGTAAAGTTCTTATAGCTATTTTCCTCTACCGTGGTTAATTGCCTGGGGTCAGAGAAAAAAACAAATGCTAGAAGACTTGCCATCAGTTCAAAAATCAGAACAGATAAAGCACAATATTTAGAAGGAAATGATTTCCTGTGCAGGCAAGGTAATCATATAATTAAAGCTCTTAGACTTTCCTTTCTAACGTACTTTGAAATGTTAAATGTTCCCCTGCAAGCCATAAAAATCCGGGGGAACATTTCAGGCCACTGGGCAAAACTCTTTTATGCTTGTCAGATACACAGAGGGTATAATTTAGTCAAATATTATTTATATGATCATACTGCAGCTGGAGATAGGGACTATTTCTTTTTCAACTAAAAACAGTTATTGAGGGCTTCCCTGGTGGCGCAGTGGTTAAGAATCCTCCTGCCAATGCAGGGGACACAGGTTCAACCCCTGGTCCGGGAAGATCCCACATGCCGCAGAGCAACTAAGCCCACGTGCCACAGCTACTGAGCCTGCGCTCTATAGCCCACGAGCCACAACTACTGAGCCCACGCGCTGCAACTACTAAAGTCCTCGTGCCTAGAGCCCGTGCTCCGCAACAAGAGAGGCCACAGCAATAGCCCCCGCTAGCCACAACTAGAGAAAGCCTGTGTGCAACAGTGAAGACCCAACGCAGCCAAAAATATAAATAAATAAATAAATAAATAAATAAATAAATAAAATTAAATAAAAGAAAAAACTGTTACTGAGAAGGTGGTAAATTTCGGTAAAGTTTTTAGAAAAAATACTGGATCAGTGAATTGAAATCAGATATAAATATCTGAATTTGGGTGTGGGTGTGAGCAGTGTCAGAAAATGTCCTTTACTGTGGAAAATTCACTTTTCAAGATGGGACTATTGCCATGGTGGTACCAAAAGCAAATGTTTACTTGGGTGCCCACAGTGGCTTATCTTATATTAGGTGATTGAAAAGATAAAGAATCTCAAATAATAAAGAAAACATGGTCTCTATCTAGTTTTTGTGAAGCTCTTTCTTCTAGTATGTATACCCAGGTAAAGATTAGAGGGGGGAAACAGGCAAGGCATTTGTTTGTTTATTCTGAGAGGTTTTGTTTAAGTGAAAAAATTGGGGCTCAAATTTTCCAGCTGGCTCTATCTGTTATTCTCTTTCTCTGGTGGTTCTCTCTGAATGGGGATTCCAGACATGGTGACAGTAGCTGTTTTTATGGTGAATAGGGAAAAGGAAAAAAAAAAAAAAATCCTCAAAGCAGAAATGGGGAAATCAGATTCAAGACACTTAGAATGCTGCAGTCTTCCCCGGAGGAGAATCATTCATTTACTCCCTATTGATAAATATGTTATTATGTGGCACACTTTGCTGAAAACTTAATTTCCAAAGCAGCAAATTTATTATTTATATTTCTACTTAAAGTCTCATTTCTAATATTTCTGCTTCTTTAAAAAAGGCAAGTTTTGGGGACTTGCATGTGATTTCCCATAGTTGTACGTCCCAAATTACGATTCTTTGCTACTTGAATAAACCTTGTTTTCCTGGTTTAAAAAAAAGGGGGGGGGGGTTTGTCTTGACTGTTGCTACTAATCAGCTTTTTCCTTCTTAAAAGAATATTTGTATTTCAAAAATCTTGCGTTACACACCAAGGAGTGATGCTCAGCTAAGCCACACGTGTGGATACTTTGTCTCACAAGTAACTCAAGCGAATGATCAGCCTTGAAAACAGAAATGTAATCTCAGTCATAATCCGAGCAGTACTGTACCACTTTCTCCTCTTCAGTTGTGGCCAACACATAACTTCCAACCTTTTCGGCTCTGAAACTCTGATTTGAGCTGAACATTTTCTTTTCCTTTCAGGCATTTTACAATTCTGAGGCTTGTTAACATTTTATAGACTCAAGGTCGTTTTTCTTCCTTTCTGTGCATTTCTCTTTTCAGCCAGGTGCTCTTATCAAGATGCGGGCGTCTTTGTGTTTTTAACACTTTTCCTTGAGGCAGTCCCAACTCTTTGATCCTGTGCTGACTCAAAATCGTTTGCTGTCAGCCGTCCAGAGCGGAGATCTGGTGCGTCCTGGTGCTGTTGTCTGCCAGCACCTGACAGCCTCCTCGGGTCTCTCTGACAGTCAAAGAGCTCTTCCAACCCAGTGACATGCAAATTTGTTCCTTTTCTGCTACAGTGTGTCACAGCCCACATTTTCCAGCTTAGCTGCACAAAGGCAGGCAGGATAAAATCGTTCTGAGCTTGATGCTGGCCATAATGTATGTGAATTCATTGTTTTTAAACTACAGCTACTCAGAACATCAAACTACTGGGAACTCACCTTGCAGCTAGGTGGCAGGAAGCTACCTGCTTTTCTGCTTGCTGGAGAGAGGATGCCACCGAGTGGCTTTTATCACAGGGCAATCTGCTCACCTGTGTTGTAGCTGTCAGAGGAAAAGAACTCCGTGCACTCTGGAAGTTTTGCTGAGACTTTTGGGTATGTACCTAACTACACAGAGTCACAGGAGAACAGAAAGACTCTGCAGCTCATTCCCTGTTTATATCTGTCAGCTTACCCCCACTAGAACTTATTCCCTTCCTCTGTACACTAAAAAGGTCACGAAAAAAAATATGTTACTTAAAAAGCCCACTATTTTTTCCCCTATTCAAACCACCAGTAAGTGATTTGACCTTAATTATCTCCCAGTGTAAAATCTCTGGCAGTTGAAGATAAGGGCTCTCAGCTCCCATGAATAGCACCGTGTTTCCTGAGCCCGGTCACAAGTCAGTGTTCTGTACAATCCGAACATAATTCTCTGTTGACACTTGGCAGGTACCTTTTCTTGCCCTTGGCACTGGTTCAGTGGTTAGGGAGGGCTCCCAAGGGCTATTTTCAATGGCAAAAGGGCACTTTGGGGATGAAACACGAACTGGCCTTGGCTGGCATGGAAGTGAAACATATTAAGAAAGCTATTTTTTTTAAAATTAATTTTTGTGACAGAACATATATAACATAAAATGTTCCATTTTAACCATTTTTAAGTGTACAATACAGTGGCATTAAGTACACCCACAATGTTGTACTACCATCACACCCATCTGTTTCCAGAATTTTTCATCATCCCAAACAGAAACTCTGTACCCACTAAACAATAACTCCCCAATCCTTCCTTTCCCTAACCCTTGGAAAATTTAACAAGACTTTGGGAAGTCTCCACCCTCTCTCTCCTGATACCCTCAGCTCTGTGATTTTGGTGGAAACCTAATCGTCTTAAACCAATTACTCTTCTCCATAACCTTGACTGCAGTGTTTCAGCTGTGAATGCAAAACTGATAGCCAAAACAACAGAAAGGGATTTTTACTGAGGATTCTAGGAAATAAAGCCAAAAGTCATGGTCTCGTCCCTGAGTGATATGGTGGGAAGATGTGAGGTCTGTAATCACAGCAGCCATTTTGTCTCCTTGAGGGAGTGTTTGAAGCAGCCAGGGAGTACCCCACTTTTTCTTAATTTAGGCCAGTTTAAATTGGTTTTTCTCTTACCATATGAAAAATCCTGACTGATAAACTCATCTTCAGGGAATTTAAAATTAAAGTGAGGAAATAGAGGAGTTCATTTAATATTTATTTCCAGACACCATAATCCATGCCTTCAGTTGAGTAAAAAGAAATTCTTCTTTGTTCTTTTAAGATTACAAGAGAAACATATCAATGCCTAAGGAAGGGCTCCTCTGAGTAGAGTGTAGTCATTCAGTATGTGGCATTTAAATTCCAGCTCAGTCACTTGTTTGCCCCCTAACCTTTTTTGACTTTTTAATTTTTAACTGCTCTGGGCTTTAGTTTCCTTGTCTGTGAAAGGATATTAATAATGTTCCTCCTACTCTGTACACACATAGGTTGTTTGAAGAATGAACTGAGTTCATATATTTAACTTCTTGAGAGTACTGCCTGTGAATTAGACTAGGGGCTCAAACAACAGAAATTTATTTTTTCACACTTCTGGAGGCTAGAAGTCCAAGATCAAGGTGCTGGCAGGGGTGCAGACAACCACCATCTTGCTGTCTCTTCACGTGGTCTTTCCTCTGTGTACTTGTACCCCTGGTGTCCCTTTGTGTGTCCAAATTTCCTCTTCTTATAAGAACACCAATCAGATTAGATTGGGGCCCACCCTACTGGCCTCATTTTAACTTACCCCTTTAAAGACCTTATCTCCAAGTATGATTACATTCTGAGGTTCTGGCGGTTGAAATTTCAACATATGAATTTGGGGGGATATAATTCAGCCTATAATAGCCTGGAACGAAGAAGTCACTCAATAAATGTTGATATTATTTGTCAAATCCCTTTGGAATGCCTGGTGTGTGAAAGCAACGCTGCAGGTTTCAATTTCATCGATCAAGACAGGAAACTGTGACTCCAAACTCAAAAGAAGGCTCTGCAGAGTAGGCAAAGATAGCTGAAAAACTAAGCAGGGCTCTGCAGAAGGATCACTGCTCTTTTATTCATGATGGAAGGAGCTGTGCGATTTCCTGGTGCTCAGGTGAGGGGTGGGAGTGTCACTGAGCCACAGGTGGTTTCCATTGGCATGAAGACCTCTCACCCCTGGAGAGGAAGAAAGGGAAGGAGGGAGGGACACAGAGAGAGGGGCACTTCAAGGAGAGCCAGCCATTCTGTTAAGCTCCAGAGGACACCACTGCCTTTTTCACTTGGTGGAGAAAGAACTGGACTGTAAATGGGGTGTGAAACGTTAAACGTGAGTGAACTTTAAGCAATTGACATGGTGTTTCTGCTTCATTACCGATTTCATTTTTTCTGCTCCTGAAGCCAGAGAAAATGTTCCCAGGTACCAGTTCTGTCTAAGAGATGAAGAACTTTAAGAATGGACTCAGGTTAGATTTCCCACAGATATTCTTTGGATCCTGCCCTTTCCTTGGTTTTCATCCCTTGGTTTGGCTTTGAAGTGAGAGAGAATCAGAGTCAGGAGGGAAAGGGCTGACTCCCCGCCTTAGGCTGGAGGGTGAGCTATTTCCTGCCTCACAGGCAGGAGGAATGAAGAGATTCCCCGCTTGCTCAGCCCCATGAGCCCCACCGCCTTGCTTAGCGCTTGCCTGGATCCTTGAAGGTTTCAATTTGTCATTTTAACCTTCCAGAGGTCACTTTTTCGTCTTTGCATATTTTGTTTGTTTTTCACATATTTGGCCATTGTAGAACATATTCTCCCAAAAATTATGCATTGATACTCTTAGTCTGCCTTACAAATTGCACTTTGGATTTGCATAGATCAGGGAACCGATGAAAATTATGAACTGCTCTACCCTGGGGGTTGCCTGCCAGGCGACAGCTCGGTTCAAGAATTGTTAGGTTTTTCTCCCTGCAGTACTTGTGTGCTTTTCTGAGTATTTAATTTCATGTTTACTCCTTAATATTTTAGAAAAGTGAGTAAAAAAAATGAAGCAAAAGAAAGATTAATGCTAATGATAGGTTTCACACATTTAGTACATTGGGGACAAAGATAGAAATCTAGTGAGGGTTGATGTAGCCTCGACGGAATGTAAGCTGGTCATCTATGGGTTTAATTGTGAAGGAAAAGAACAGAAAGAATAATAAAAATTCTGAAAAATATATCATTAAGATTGTGTGGAGATGGTGAGGTGTACTTAAAAATTTGAGAATGTTTTTCACTCTCTGGGAATCTGTATCTGTTGTTGGATTTTCAGCTTCAACATCTTTGGATATTGACTATCACTGGAATTAGAATCGGCTGTTGTCAGGTGAATGGCACTTGGCTGAGGCTAATTTTAATTTGCAATCCCAATCAGACTGTTCTTTTTCATTAGACCGTTAACCAGGTCAAACTAATGTCTATTTATGTAAACTGTTAAACCTAAGCGAGATGAACTCTACACCCCCCCCCATGACCCCCAACCCTGGAGATTGTATATTTACTGAACAAAATTTAAGGAAACAAAGGCAAATATACTTTGGCCCTTTTATCACTCATCACTGTTCCCAATTCAACTAATAAATAGAAATTTGTATTCTTAACCCTAATTAAAAAGTCCTTTTCCAAAAGTAACAGGCACGACTGAGGTCGCAACCTTGGGGTCCAGATATGACCATGTCTCTTTTGTTTCAGGTTAAATGACATCTGATCCACCAGCAAGAAATGTGGGATTCCCACCTCAGGGCTTCCCCCTTCTTGAATGACTCGGCACCGCTGGGGCCCGTGCAGTCTTCAGTCTGACTTCATCCACGAGGTAAAAGGCACTGCTAATTCATCAATTATTCTTGTGGTAACTTCTCATGATCCCCCCGGTATGGATTTTGAAAACTGTTTGTAAACAGTCCACAGATGGCCCTGGTCCCCTCCTAGCTAAAGGATCCGTGTACAGTTGCCCACTGCTGTCCCTTTCCCTTTAAGACGGGACCTCCTCAGGCTGCTGAGGTGAGCGCAGCTCTTCTGGTGCCACACGCAGGCATCTCCCAGGGTACCGGTTGCCCCAGGAACATGGGGTTTGGCATCGGGCCGGTCTTGCTTCTGAACTCAATGTCCCCTTTCTTTGCAGAGGGAAGGGATTATCTCCCCTCCAAACCTGGCAGCTTTTCCTTTGCAAACCTTGGAACTCTGCAATATGACCCTAGAGGTCAGGAAGATGGGGAGGATTAAACTGCAGGAGGGCGGTAAAGAAAGAGCATGGGGAGATCCACAGTTGTGGGCCGGGAGACAGGAGACTGAGATCTAGCCCCAAGTTTTCCATTTACTGGCAGAGTGATTTTGGGTAAATAACCTGACCTCTCCGAGGTTCATTTTGCCATTTTGTAAAGTTGGTGGGGGGCGAGGGGGTGTGGATTAAAGGATCTTTAAGACTCTGCTAAACTAAAGAGGAGAAACTATAGAATATAACAGAAAGAACACTGAACTAAGAAACAGAAAGCTGGCTCTAAATTCTCTTTCTAACATTTGCTGGTTCTAGATGTTGGACAAACTATACATGTTCTCTGACCCTCAAGTTTCTTTCACAAAACGATGACAGTGCCTCCTTCATAGGTTGGTTGCAAAGACTGAGTTAGGTTAACACATGTGAAGACACTAAAAGTGGTGCTGGCACATAGATGTTCAGCAATCATTCATAGAATCTCAGCTAATGAATCTGAAGTTCATGCTTTGTGACTATAAAAAGGACTGGAGGACCGTTTCATTTCCGAGGGATTTTTGCCTTACTTATCTTCAGAAACTTTGGCTGACAAAGGCAAATAAAATGTAAGATGGAGGAAAATTAAAAATATCAAAAGGATAAAATGAAGCAAAAGGAGAGAGGAACTGATAACATCTTTCTGGACATAATTTAATTACAGCGTGGGATACCAAATTTAGCGTGGAGTTTCTTAGCTAAATAAAATCTAGGAATACATTGGCTTTTATAATTAGCAGTCGAACCTTCAAGAAAACATGCATACTCACGTGTAGCGTTTGGTTTGTAACATATAGTTGATTATGCCAGTTCTTACATCATTACAGAGGGAGCACAGATAACCTTGGGCAGTGTCTTCATCTATGGTTTGGTAATTTATTGTGAACTAAAAAACTCAAAGATGGAGTGAAGATTTTTGTTCCTTTGTTTTGTTTTGGGGTTCAGAGAGTGGGAAAATAGGATTGGTTTCAAAATAGAATGATAATAAACTGGCATTGGTGTCAGGAATTTGGATAAAAGAATGGACATGGATTGTGTAATGTCAGTGATTTCTGCCAGAGTCAGATACACTTATATTTTCATTTAAAAGTGTCAGTGCACAATATAAAAATGACCAATACAATGTATGCTGTAGTTTCATTTTTTACAACATTAAATAGCAAATTGAAAAACACCATGACAAGCTGGGAGAGAGATCATGGAAGAAAGGGAAAAGGTTTCTATTTTATACGTGTAACTGCGCTTTTTTCCTGCACAAGGCACCTGACATTTTCATTTTGTGATGGGCCTGGTAGATTATGTAGCTCTTTCTGCTGGAGGTACTGACTGAGGTGGAAGAAGGATTCCCTCTACCCTATAAATGCATATGGGCATCAATGGATTCCCCAGCCCAGCAAAAGTCTGGAAGAAGGCTTCCAAACATTCCTTACGATAGCTCATCTTAGCCTCTCTTATTCTTTGGAGCAGAGTTGAGGCAGGCCACTGTATTGATTTTCTCAGCCCTCTGCTTGTGGGAAGGGCCAAAGCCGGCCAGGGCTTTTCTGGGCTCAAGTAGCTACATCTGTTGACATCAGAACAACACATATTATAAGGAGGGGAAGGTTGGGAAACATGGTCTTAATGAGGTCCACTTGTGGCTGAAACCAAAAGACTTTTAAACAATCTATAATCAAGATGCTGAAAGTAGAGACCAAAAACAACACCTCCTTGAAAACGGATTTGATTTACCCTCAAGACCACTGCAAATGTTACCAGTTTTGGTTAGAGCCAGCTGAGTTGGGAAGAACATAAAGGTAAACAATTTTGATTATACAGTTGATTCTTGTTATTCATGGTAATTACGTTCCATAAAGTCACAGCAAACCCTGAATTAGCAAATACTGAATCATTGCTTCTGGGGGAAATAATACCGGGTTAGGTTCCTGCGACCCTCTGACATTTTCATCAACCCATCTCTACATAACTTTGTTTTATGTATGTTTTTGTTTAAAGACTTCTTATTTAATGTAAATTGTCAATTCATTAACATTGAACTCACAGCCCACAACATTACATGCCTGAGCGAAGCTTACCTAACACATGCATTTTGTCTGTAAGACACATCATAGACTCCTTGAGTTTAGGAATGCTAGACAGTGGGGGCCATTAAACAGCAAAATCACCAACAAAAAAGCACAAAAATGTGAACAGCATGGCCCTAAATAGACTGCAAAAAGGACGGTCATTTATAGTAGGAGAGCTGAAATGAGAGAGCAGAGCACCATCTTGTTCGACCTCAGCTGGGATGTGTGCATCAAGGGACTCACGTTTTTCACTTCTCTGTGCATATGCATGTCTGTGGACAACTGTAGAAATGCCTGAGTATTGATTTGGGGCTTTCAAATAAATTTTAGCAAGTAGACAAATTCGCGAATATGGAATCTTCGAATCATGAGGATTGACTGTGCTGAGGAGGAAGTACAAAAACACCAGTTAGGTACTTAACTCTAGTATTTAATGTAAAGTTTCAAACCAAAAGATTTTGGTCTCTTCCGGGAATAAAACATCAAATGAAAGTGAAAAGATGAACAATATGAAGTGTGTTGGTGGCATGGTGGACTTATTCCATCCAATTCTTAGGAGAATGAAAATCACAGTTATAATGGCAGAGCAGATAGAGGTTTTCTGGTTTGTGTTGCTATTGTAGCTATTGTTAACAAGTCAATCCATAAAATTAGGTCACCTAAGGCATGAGTAAAGTTTTCACAGAGGTGAGAAGTGTAAAAGACTGTTCCAGAGCGAATTCCTAGTGTTAATCTCAGAGTTGAATAAACATAGCAGGAGCAACTACTGGGCCAATGGCCTGAAGAGATAGCAAGTTTGAGTTGCAGTGCTTCTCTGGGGAGCTCCAGATTTGCTGGTAAGGAGTGTGTAAGGGGTTCTGAGTCCTAGTTTCAAAATATCCCTCTTCCTTCCCCTCTCCAGACCAAAGGGAAAAATTTGCTGCTTTTTTTTTTTTTTTTTTTTCCTGCCTCACTCATAGCCTTGATCCTTTTCCTTGCACATGAGCTTTTCCATATTTGGATCTTCCTGTTTTGAAATAAGAAAAGATTTCTTTATAATAGCAATAAGGCACATTCAGAGGGAAATTAGACGCCTAAGGATCTAGAGGTACTTAACGCTTTTCCTTTTTTCATGCTTTACAACTGTGATTAACTCAGCACAGACCATCCTCCACCATTTCTTATTGCTTAATTAAGAAACATCTTAGAATTTTCTCCCTATTAGTTTCAGGCAGATTAGAAGGAAAAAAAAATATTTTAACAGATGCTAAAGTGTCTTTCCAAGGATTTGAAGATTAGGAGAATGCCTTTTATAGAGCTTCCAAACTGTTCCCTGGCTGCTTCTGCCAGAGTTGAAAAGAATTTAGTGGCTGGGTACTTAATGAAAAGCCAAGAATGCTCTGACAAAGGACTCCTGGGCAACTATTACTCTGGCTCCAAAGAGTTATTGCAAATTAAATTTTATCCTTGTCCTTTATGATCTATATCAGGCAGTAGGTGTAACAACATGACTGAAATATTCTTGTCTTACACTGTTAATAAAAGCACACGTTCACTAATATATGGGTACCAGCAGGAAATATGAAATGGTGCGCTCCAGTTGGAAAGCTGGATGGTGTATTGGCAACTTGGTAGGCAAAAGACAGGGTAAATACACTTCGAGTTTGGGAACAGGGTAATTACTGTCACCATCTGGTAACACATTCTTTATCTGAACTCAAACCTCTTATGTATTTTAAACACTTATGAGGCATCTTGCTAGGCAACCAAATACAGGATTACTTTTTAAATGTTACCTTGAAACCTTTTCAAGATTGCTTTTGTCTAAAAACACAATGTCACATCTGGCACGATTGCCATCACCATAAAGCAGAATTTTTAAATAGTATTTATTAAGCACTTTCCAAAGATGCATAATCACCAGCATGAGTTGGTGTTAATAGAGAGTCATTAGTCAGCTCCAGCTTCAATATTTGTGGAAAAGTCAGACTCAGCAAGAAACACATAATGAATGGAAAGCAAATACAAAACACAAAATCCCTGCAGTCTACTCTTTCCCCTGATGGCTGGGAACACTGTATTTCACAGTGGAGCTGCCTGGCGATTTCTGAGCACTCTCTCTCAAATATTTGGCATGAAATATCATGAGTTAAATAAGCACAAGGAACACAGCAGCTAACGGGAGCCTTATGGGGAGAAATGGCATTTACTGTAATGACCGCAGCTTAGGAAACTGCCACATTCCACACTGGGTTAATAAAGGCTTAGGGCGAAGTAGAGAGTGACTGGGAGCGTGGAAGAAATGTCAAGCCCCTTCCTCTAGCTGTCAGTGGACATCAGAACTCTCTTCTCCCCTCTGCCCCTGATTCTCTCCCCAAGGCCAGAACAGGGCTGGGATAGAAAAGAACTGTGATTAGGCTAATTCAGCCGCTGGGATGGGATTTTCTGACAGCACTCTAGAGGACGGGGTGCTGCACACAGAGTAATAAATAGGAAAGTATGATGATAAAGCTGTAATTCAGTCAAGAGGTTAGATGGTCTCTTAAGTAGCACAAAGCCACCGCGGCTTATCTCGATGTCATCAAGACCCCATAAGCTTGAACAGGAACTTTGCTAGTCAATATTTTGCCTCGTTTGTTTCTTTGGAGTATGTGGAGTTGGGAAAAAAAAACCCACCCAGGTCTCCTTTTGATCAATTATTCTAGCCCATATATATTAATGTGCATATACATATGGCTTAATGTATATCCTTCCAGAACTACGCATTCTCCCCATACCCCAGGGTATGTACAGGAAACACAATCTGAAAAATCCTGACAGAGTAAAAGCATATATGGAAATGAGATGATCACTGACTATTTTTCATGTACTTTGCCTGCAGTGGAGTCCACACTAGCTCATTATTTCCACAGGTGGGCTCTCTCCTTCCTTCATGCTACTGAACAGCAGGCGGAACTTGAGCTCTGTTCTGTCGGAGTTGTGTGCCTCTTCAAGTAACTACACTGTGTTTCCAGCTCTGGTGATTTCAGCATTTTTCTTCTTCTCCACCTTTTACTGAGATATACTTGACATATAACATTGTGTACGTTTAGGTGTACAAGGTGTTGATGTGATACACTTAATATATTGCAAAGTGATTACCGCCATAGCCTTAGCTAACGCCTCCATTGTCACATAATAACCAATTTTTTGTATGTTGAGAACATTTAAGATCTACTGTCTTTGCAACTTCCTAGTATAAATACATTATTATAAACTATAATCACCATGCTGTACACTAGATGCCCAGAAATTATTCATCTTATAACAGGAAGTCTGACCAACATCTTTGACCAACATCTCCCCATTTGCCCCTGCTAACCACCATTCTACTCTCTGAGTTCAACTTTTTTAGATTCCACATATGTGATATCATACGTTGTTTGTCTTTTTCCATCTGACATTTCACTTAGCATAATGACCTCAGAGTCCATCCATGTTATTGCAAATGGCAGGATTTCCTTCTTTCTCGTGGATGAATAACATTTCATTGTATATATACCACATTTTCTTTATCCATTCATCTGCTGATGGACACAATGTTATTATCCAAATATTGGCTATTGTGAATAATGATTTCAGCATTTTTCTATATCTTCTAAATTCTAGCTATGTGTGACATTGGGAGAGTCGTTTAGCTTGTCAGTGCCTCAGTTTCCTCATCTGTCTAATTAGGACAATGAGAGTACCTACTATTTTTAAAAAATATTTTATTTTTAGAGTAAGATGAATTACTATATGGGAAGGGCTTAGAGGAATTTTTAGGCATTGTCTTTATTGGTGTTTCTGCTCTTATTCTTTTTTTAGTAGGTGTGGTTGTTTTGTCCTTGAGGAGAGGGAATATGTATTGATCAATTATATATCTTCCCAAACATATATTATAAATATATGAATTGAATTTAGATCGCTGGCTAGATCTTGCAAGTCTTATGTAATATTATTTGTATCATATTTTTAATTCTACTAGGAGCCTTCATATTTATTGTATAGACAATGCAAATCTACACATTTATGTCCAGCTGATCCTTAAAGAATATCTTTAGAAATAAATGAGCCTACAAAACAGAGCCTGAATTAGCCTTTGAAGGGCTGGCTGATTTAATCAAAAGTAAGTTCCTTTCTGCCAGGGACCTTCAATCCAAGGGGTATCTTTTTATATGTTGGGTGTCAGCAGGTGGCACTTTTTATATCACACTTTGTTCTCTTTGGAACACATCCTCCCAGATGTTAAGGGAACAGTGCACAGTTTTATAAATCCAAGGTAGGAATCAATTGGAGAGTGCTGCAAGTAGTTAGAAATAATAATTGAACGAGCAAAATTTGTGAGTTAGGGTGAATTCCTCATTAACTCTATGAAAACTTCATACCCATTGCTTCCTTGCATTCTGATATGCTCATTTGAGTGGGAGAGAAAGGTGGGGGGGTACGTTTAATGCATAGGAAGTTATTGGTACCACTTGATGTGAACATCATGTGTCATGTGTGCTGGGACAGGAGATAGGCTGAGAGCTATAGGTTGAGAGTTATTCATCAAAATATTGATCGTGCACATGACTCAAGAAACAAAAGGAAATGATTGTACTTGTTTTGGGACTGCTAAGATCGCAAATGGAGAAAACATGCTTCCAACTGCCTCCTTCCAGCAGCAGCAAATGGAGCCAGAATACAACTTCTGGGGCAGTACCAACTGTCAGAGGTTTTGTTCACTGACATACCCAGCAAAATTACTGAAAAGCAGGAGGGGTCATTCACCTGGGATCAAGTTCCAAGTATGGTCCATTTTGAGATGTTTAGAGGTGGGCATTTATGAGCTGGGATTATATAGTGTACTTGATGATGTCAGAGTTATTTTTGGATTCTTGATTCTAATTCCAGATGTTTTTCAATAGAAGTAGGCAGGGTGAATTTAAATAGGAAACTTAGTTGTCAGTAATATTACCCAGTACGTCTTCAGCTGGGTGGATGTTTTGAAAAACTATAAGGTGTCATGCACATTTGAGTGCAAATTGATCTTGTGAATAGCCATTATTCATACCGAGGGTGACTGTGTAATTTATCATTAAAACAAGGGATACTCTCCAGAGAATGAAAGGGTGCTATTAATAATTATATTGGAACAACAGATATAACTGGGGCTGTCTCGGACAATTTGGGACGTAGAGACTTCTTATTTATACCTTGTGAGTGGAGAAGAGTATTTAATCATTCAATGTACCACAGTTCCTCTGAGGTTTCTTTTGTTGTCTTTTTTAAACCAGTTTTCTTTCCACAGCACCCCTTTGCCTTTCTCTTTACTCCATGGTGCATGGTGAAAGCCTGTATTTATTGCAGCAATTATACAGTCAGCTGTTCATGAGTTTGCTCTCTATTCCCACGCTTACATTAGACCCTTGACTTCTTGGAAACAGGGCGCATACATTCTTATCTATCTATCTATCTATCTATTATCTATCTATCATCTATCTATCTATCTATCTACCTATCTATCTAATCATCTATCTATTTATTTATTTATTTATATTGTGGTGAAAGCCACATAACATAAAATTTACCATCTTAATAATTTCTAAGTGTATAGTACAGTCTATGTGTCTCCTTGTGCAATAGATCTCTAGAAATTTTTCATCTTGTAAAACTTAACTCACTGACCAGCAATTCCCCTTCTCCTTGGCATCTCCACCCCCCCACCCCTTAGCAACCACCATTCGTAAGGTCCTCCCGTTTCATCCATCTTGTAGCATATGAAAGGATTTCCTTCTTTTTTAAGGCTGACTAGTATTCCATCGCACGCATCCACCACGTTTTCTTCATCCATTCATGCACTGATGGACGTGTAGGTTGTGTCTAGCTCTTGGCTATTGTGAATAGTACTGCAGTGAACATGCGAGTGCTAATCTCCCTTCAAGATCCTGTTTTCAATTTCCTTGGGTATGTACCTGAAAGGGTGGTATTGCTGAATATGTTTAGTTTTTTTTTTTTCCTATGTTTAGTTTCTAAAGGAAGCTTCATAGTGTTTTCCACAGTGGTTGCACCATTTTATATTCCCAACAATAGTGCACAAGGGTTCCAATTTCTCTGCATCCTCACCAACACGTGTGACTTTTATTTATTTATTTATTTGATGGTGGCCATCCTACCTGGCATACGGTGTTAGCTCATTGTCATTTTGATTTGCATTTCCCTGATGATTAGTGATGTTGAGCACCTTTTCATATGCTTGTTGGCATTTCTCTGTGATTTCTTTTTAAGTTTTTCATTAAGTGCCGTTATTTTATATTGTCTGTAGGGAGTCTTCCCTTTGAGAGGAGACTTTCACAGTGAAGGTTCAGAATTGATCAAAATAACGTAGACAACATCACGTGTTTCATTTTGTGTGTGTGTGTGTGTGTGTGTGTGTTTTGTTTTGTTTTGGGCCACACCACGTGGCATGCGGAACTTCCCTGACAAGGGATTGAACCCGCACCCCTTGCAGGGGAAGCGCGTAGTCTTAACCGCTGGACCACCAGGGAAATCCTCATGTGTTTCAAATGGCACTGGATTTCTATTCTTTTCTCTTGCTTCATTTTACCTCCTTCATGCCATCCTATATCACTCTCCCTGCTCGTGAGGCCCCAGGAGGGGAAAGGTCATAGGATTTCTCCAGTGGAAGAAAGATTTTGGATGTAGGGGAAGTCTTTTTTATTTCTTTCCTGGAGAAATTAATTTTGCCTTCACGTTTCTCATGGCTCGTGCTGTATGTCTACTAATACGCTGCTCAATGTAAAATTTTCTCTTTTCAATTAAACATAAAAGGCCCTCAAGCTTAAAAACAAACACATGCACAGAATCTGGGCTTATCTTTGGCTGTAGGAATATAGCCTTAACATGCTAATTCATATGCAATGGTTCAAACAAACAAATAGCCGTGAAATCATTATGGTGTTATCAACAAGCTTTTTAATAAAGCTATCTGGGTGAAATTTCTTTGGCTTGATATAATTTGAGGACATCTGATTTTTCACACATAGGAATTCATATGCTGATTCACAGTATGTGATTCAGGACCAGAGATGAATTAGAAGACTCTTGGGGTATCATTCTACTAAGACTCGACTTGGAGGATTTGTTACTGGGTTTCTGCAGCTGAGCTACTGGGGGCTGGTTCTATAAATAAGTGAGAGGTTGATAGGAGCCAGAATGATTCACATTAAAGTCCTTAAGATTTGGGTAGATTAGGGGTGAGGGAGAGAAAAAGAAGCAGAAAGGGAGAGAATAAACCGACTGAGAAGACCTTGGCTCCACCAGGAAGCGTCTCTGATCTGGAAAATAAGGATGATAATTCCTGCCTACTTCATGCAGGTGTGGTGAAGACTATCAAAGAAAATGAATTCGAAAGCTCCCTTGGGTGAAATGCTTTATGTAAATACAAGGCATTTGATATCATGAAAGAGTAGGAAATAGAGTTTTGCGAACCAACCTTTCTCTAACTTGATATTCACCTACCTTTATGAAATGCCCAAAGAGTACCTTTTAAAGCGGGATAAAACCTGTAATCAGTAACCTCAATTCTCTCAGGTAAGGAGGGTAACGACATGAGGCGGAATCCAACAATAAAAGGAGCTCTAACTCCATGAAGAAGAAAGACACATGGTACTCCACTATATGGTCCTTATTTTAACTGAGAAAACGGTCGCAAGGACTTCGATTCAGCTGGGTCTCAATGTCATACTTTCAAGATGCAGTCAAGTTAGTCAACAAAGCAGCCAGACCAGTTGTCTGTCTGCATTGACTAACAGCTGGATAGTTTTTTTTTTTTAATTTTTTAAAATTTTATTTTGATTCTTTACTCTTTTTTAAAAAATTAATTAATTTAATTTTGGCTGCTTTGGGTCTTCGTTGTTGTGCGTGGGCTTTCTCTAGTTGCAGAGAGCAGGGGGCTACTCTTCGTTGAGGTGCGCGGGCTTCTCATTGCGGTGGCTTCTCTTGTTGCGGAGCACAGGTTCTAGACGTGCGGGCTTCAGTAGTTGTGGCACGTGGGCTCTAGAGCACAGGCTCAGTAGTTGTGATGTGTGGGCTTAGTTGCTCCACAGCATGTGGAATCTTCCTGGACCAGGACTCGAATCCGTGTCCTCTGCATTGGCAGGTGGATTCTTAACCACTGCGCCACCAGGGAAGCCCTTCGTTGGATAGTTTTGATTTATATTTTGGGTCCACTTGACTGTCTGAACGGACAATAAATTATAGACAAGGCTAATGTATAGGAAGAACCCCTGAGAGTCAGGATAAGCCTGATTTGCTTTCTGTGGATGATTTGCTTTCTGTGAACATGATGTTTAAGCCAACTTGACAAACAAGAGGAAAGCAGATTTGGTACATATGTTCCTGTCCTAGGCATCAAACTTTGGTTCACAATGGCTTTAAGTTCAATGCTATGCAAAAAACCCAGAATCAGTCGTTTGTCTACTTAGGATTTTAATTTTGAAAAAAATTGAAAACAGAGAGCAACTAAATGGCACTACATCTTAGAATAAAGTTTTAATATATATCCTCTGTGCAAGTAAACATCTGTGAATGCCTGTTCATATACTTGTTGCCAATTCTCAGAACACCCTCAGAAAATTCAATTCTGTGTGTAATAAAAACCCAAAATTATCCTTATATACTGCCACTTTTCTGCCTACTTGTTACAGATCTCAGTTCCTATCATGGCCTCGCCTGTGTGGCTCTGCAAGTTAATTAATCTCACTGTGTTTCATTTTATTCAGTATAAAACAAGCATTATTATTCCTACATCATAGAGATCTTATAAAGATTAAGTATATACATAAAGACCTTAGCATACTTCTTTGCTAAAATGTGCTTTAAAATACTAATAAGTGCCACCAGCAGGCCTGCTGTGTAAGGATGGGTCCTTTTAGGGCTCTGGCTTCACCAGGTGGTAAAAGACCAGGGTTTTTAAGCATGCCTTCCCCTGTTTAACTTTCCATCCATCTCCCACTATCCAACAACTCACTTACTAGTCCTCATTTCTGTAGATCCTTACATTTGCTTTTACTCTGCCTGGAAATCTCTGTCCCCATGTCTGCACATGGCATCTTCTTCCCATGATTAGGTCACAGCCTGAGTATCACCCGGGGAGGCTCTTCTGGACCACCGGTCTCAAGGGGCATCTCCTCCTTAGTCACTACCCCATTTTGTTTCAGGTCTTCATGGCGTCTTGCTCTGGTACCCAGAACTGTGTCTGGCACGTGATATAGAGCTCATCACATTCTTTTTTAAAAGAATAGATGACCGTTACTGCCTAAGTCAATTTTTTCTTTTATTTTAAAATTCTACAGACATTAGTTCCTATCGAAGGGCAGATGGCTTTATTCAAGGTAAATACTCTTCTGCTTGCCTTGAATCCAGTTTGTTTGTCTTCTTTCTGCTTCTCTCCAAACTGGAACACTCACTGGGTAAAATTTCCATTTTCTTGCTCTGCTTTCTATTTCAACATGTGCAAGAACATGAGCTCCTTAAGTGAGCTACAAAGGCAGGCATCTAATTCCTCCTGGCTTCACTGTGTGCTCCATTCATGAGCCGACAAAATATGTTTGGCCACATGTTTATATCAGCAAATAAATGTATCTGTGGAATGGAGATGTATCTGCACTAAATTGGGAATGTCTGTTTGAACAGACAGAATTGTGGCTACATCTTTCTAGCTATTTCACAAGTTAGTATTTGAAAAATCAATGTCAATTTTCATATTTGTGTGTATATTTTGACTATAGTCCATTTATCCAAAGAGCGAATTAAGATAAATATTGTTGATAAGAGTGGCTGTGGTTTTATTATTTTTTTCTCAAAACCCATTTGGAAGTTTTTCCTTTCGATGAAATTGGTTCCAGTTTATTTCCAAATAGCATTTGTTAGAGTCTGCTTTTTACATGGAATTATCCTAAAGTTTTTTAACTGTTTTGTAGAAATCACTTTGCTTAATAGAAATCAACATAGTAGTAATATGAGCTAAATTATAATGTTGCTTACAGTTAAATGTTATATTTGTGATAACTTTATTTACATAGGTTCTTTTATTTAAAAGGGCATTTTTGAAATAAGTGATGGATTTGTAATAATCATGGTTAACTGTAGTAAGGAATGAATACTTCCCAGCTGGTGGTTTTGACAACCCGTGACTGGCACCTAGGCAAGGTTTAGCATTGAGCAGGTGTTTAATAAATATCTGCTAAGTGAATCTTTAGCATGCTATACAGAATTTAGCATTCCTGAGAGCATGGAAATTTCAGAAATAAAAAAGCAGTGCAATTTGCTAAATTTGGAAATTGTTAGTCCTTTTACACATTATCTTAGTTTTTGACCTCATTTATAAAGTACTGACATCAGTCAAGCTACTAATTTATTTTAGAGAAGAAACCAACACAAAAGAAGAGAGGTATAGTACCTTCCATACATGTTTGGAAAGCTCTAAATGTTCTAAAGTTCTAAAAGTTCTTGATTTCAAAGGCCAAGTGCACTTAGGTGAGTGGTGCTGATTTAATCTATCGTTCTTTTTCTTTTCTTTTTTTAAAAAAATATTGCAGCTTCTAAAAAGTTCTCAAACAAAAATAATTCAATAGCTCTGAAATTTAGACTATGACAGTAATTAAGAAAATGCAGAAAGGGCACTGGTAGATTTTTAAAAACTATTTTAATACAAGATTAATAGCAATTTTCTATCCAAATCAGAAATGAAAAAAATCTTAACCCAAATAATATTCATTTGACAGTCACATAAAATTTTAGGTTTGATTGGTGCACACATTTGTCCTGCATATATGTTATGCATATGCACACAGAGACCTCACTACTACGCCATCTTGAGGTGTCTTTTCACAGAAGTACCTCATTACAAGGCAATGTCAAAGATTCCAGTACTTTTCAACTTTCACTGAGGCTCAAATTGCCCCATGCTAGGCTGAGTCCCGTGCTGTAGCAAACTGTGTTATAGCAAGGCTCCAGAATGCGTACAAATCAATACCCTCTTTGTAGAACTTGGCCTAAAACTAAACACTGGCTAATGTCTCCACCGAGGAGGAACACATTGCAAATTTGTAAGTTATGGTCTCCTTACTCTTCTGTTGGCAAAGCTAAAGTGCCCCTCCCCTCCCTTTTTTTTTTTTTTTTTTAAAGTTAGAAGTCAGATTTGTTAGTGACTGTAAGTAAATGAAAATGAGTTTGAATTTCTGCAAGTTTTGGATAAGTCAAAACTTGCATTTGCTAACCCTTCCACCTTTAATCAAACCACCTGGTAATTAGCCTTGCAAAGAGAAGTAGTAAAAGAATCACAACTCAGGAATTGCTAAGGTTTTACTCCTCCTTGGGGACTTTAGTTGGTGTTCAGTGTGTAGCCAAAACATGTACGTAATGGCTAAAGAATTAAAGTAGGCTAATGTCTGCAGCAGGGAATATAAATTAAATATCAGGCTTCTGCGTCCAATAATATTTTCAGTGTGTCTGATTTATAGAACGCTACTTTTATAATTCCTACTGCTTATCAATGAATAGTTGTGTTTTTCAGTGTAGACAAAGTAGTATTATCTATCTATCCCTTACAACTAAAGCAGGTAACACAAGATATTGATCTGGGTAAGTCACTGTAAGGGATTCAGACTGCTAGTGCAAATGTTCTATGATGGCTCTAATCAAAGTCCCGACTTGACCTTCATCCAAACGAGAGAAGGCTGTCGTGGCCGTCCCTCAACACAGAACCGGAAGTGGAGCTCAAACTCGTGAATTTGCAATCTATTCTTCTCTGCTAAAGACTTTAGCCTCTGTTTAGCTTTTGTTATAAGGTATACAAAGTATAATATACACCAATTACAGACGTGTATTTCTGTTAGAAAAATACATATTATAACTAAAGAACATGTAAATAGAGGCACTTCAATAAGCTAAGTGTTTGCAGTTATAAGCATCACCCAACGATTCCTAGCATCCGATTTCAGTGAGCCCATCCCTCTCTACTCATAACAGAGGTTATGATGTGATTACAGAATTTAGGGGACATCAAAGCAAATGAGGACAGGTCAGGAAAAATAATGGCGCATCGTTGCCTCCCCTATCACTACGCTAAAACGAGAGAAATTAATTTGGTGAGGGGAGGGGGAGATTCCAAAACACTTACTGAAATGGGTTAACTAGATCAAACTAATTCCCTTAGGGCACAAAAAATTCCCATGTGAAATTAGTCTGAAAATCATATGACATCGTAGGATGATGATAAAAACCAGGAAGTACAATTTGAATAATATTTTGACCACATCCATGCAGGTGACTAATACTGTGGCATCATTAACTGACAGTGGATTCAGTTCTCTGCCTGGCTTATATAGATCACTATAGCTCACCAATGTGAATAGTATCGTTAACGAAGGTGTTGAAACAGATGAAGCAGGCGTTTATATATTGTCTGTGTGGTTAGTGTTTATAGAACATGGGTTCACATTCATTAATGTGTATTCACATACATGCACAAAACCCTTTGGGGGTGAAAGTACAGGGAAAACAAGGCATTCTGATCTATTTCACAGAAAACAATGCAGATATATTTTAAAAAGGAAAGACTTGGAGCTTAAAGCTATAAAAACAAGTTATGACTCAAATATTTTGGAAAATCAAGATTGATTTAATTTGTATTGCACCTTAATTACTGGAGAAAGACAATACTGATTTCTGAACATACAACACAATGAGCAACATAAATGACTGGTCCTTCATAGAGATGTTTTATGTGTAACTGGTGATAGGAAGCCAAAGTTTGGCAGTGAAATGAATGGTTTTCTAGAATTATGTAATGCTGAATTAGATTGTATTAATTTCATAAAGATTTAAATGAAAAGATGCCACAAAATCTCTCAGAATCCTACATTCCGTATTTCGTTAGGCATACAATAGCAATAGATGCTTCTAAATACTTTGTTTTGCAAAAGTGCTCAAGTATACTTAATACTATTGTGCCGCATGTGTTCTACCTAAATGTGATGACTAAATCAATAACTAATTATAATTTTGATGAGTATGGAGATCGAAAAATACCATTGATATGTCATGACTGCCAATGGGTTGATTAACATGTGACTGGCGTACTATGGTGTCTTGAAACATTACTTTTCCCAACCCCAGATACATCATAAAAACCAAAAAACACATGGATAGCCAATGGTATTCATAAAGCCCCAGGTTAGTTTATTTTGCTTCTGCCAGGAGGAGCATAGTGCCTGACTTTGGCACACCTGGCGGATCAGTTAGGCTCCAAATCAACCTCTTGAATTAGGATATTTCTCCAAGTGCCAAGCAGGAATCCTAGGCTGAAGGCGTTGTACCGAAAGCAATGGTTCTGTGTGAATCACGTTCCTTGCGCATACGGTTTCCATGACCAGTAAAGTTCTGCACACCCACGGCTCTGCCCATGCGTTCGATACAGTCTGGAGCACCCAGGACAAAACATGCTCATGTGAGAAGGGTGTGCCCTGGCAAACTTTTAATAAATGGACGGTTAGATACGTAAAAAGTTCTCTTTCTTGATTCTTGGTGCTCACAGATCATTGAGGAATCCCTTCTCTGAGCAGCACAAAACAAGAAGAGCTGGTTGACAAAACATTTTCGTTACAAAGGTGTGTCAACCCTGAGCTTGGAATTAAGAAGTTAAAATCTGTGATTTATATATATATAGATATAAAAATAGATGATCATACTAAGACTAAAAAAGTGAAAGAAATCTCCATGTCAATACTATATATATATATTTTTTGTCTTGAGTTTTTTGTTGTTGTTGTGGGTTATTTTGTAAGAGAATGCCCTTGTGATGCAGAAACCAACTGACACAAAGCAAATAGTTAAAAATGAAAACTCACTTATGGATCGAATTGTTTATCGGTTCATTAAAGGAACTCTTCTTTTGGGAGGGTAATGAGCACGGGGCAGAAACATCTAATTCACGTCAAGCCTGTGGCTAAAGCAAAGCAATTGTATGGGTGAAGATTATTTTCATTTCAGACCCTTGAGGAGGATGAATTCATGAGGGTGTCCACTAGTAACTGGAGACGAAGGGAGAAATCTGTGCCAATTGGATACAGTGGTCAGACGTTAAGAGAATTAAGGAAAATGGTGCCATTACTGAAATTGAAATCGGGCAGGGTGAGAGAGAGGTGCTGAGTTGTAGCACATTTTACTCTCAGATTAAAGATAGAATTCTAAATTTCCTATCAGTACCTCTGAATCAGCTTGGCATTGTATGGTTAGCGTGCAAGACCTCCAAGACAACAGTGTATTTTCAGTACATTAAAAAAAATTTCAAACCTTCTCCACATAAGCATTTTGTAAACCTGATTTGTCACAGAAAAGCTCACACTGGGAGTTGGCTGGCAATGCCGAACTTACAACGTTAAAGCTCTTTTATTTTTCTCGTTTGCTTCTTTGTTGAAAATGCAGTTGTCTTGGGGTTTGGCCTGATTTTGCAAGGAAAATTATTTTCTTCCTATTTTTTTTAAATGGGGAAAAAAATTAAAAACTCACAACGTGAGATTCCTTCACTTCTGCAGCATAAAAGCAAATGAAGGTAAGAAAATCTCCTGGTACGAAAGATTGGAGTAAGAATTCTCTAGAATAAACAAGTTTCCCACAGATGATAGCTGAAGGAAAGAGGAAGCAGTCCAGTCTGGCACCCGGTGCTCTTTGGGAAAACAAAAAGGGAGGCATAGTGCAGTACTGCTCTCTTCTCATAGAAAACGGTAAGCGTTTGTGGCATGGTCCATTGTCCAGGAGTGTAAGAAAAGAAGTGAGTTGGCCGTCCAAATAGCTAAAATGCAGTTTCATCTGACCAAAATCCCAGGATTATCTGCACAGTCTCTGCCACGCCAGGGCGATGCAGACGAGAGACCCTGAGAGGAGGGAGCGTTCCGGGCGGGCTGCAGAAGAGTCGACTTCTCTCCTGTCAGGGTCCACTGCCGGGGCCTCTGTGGTGACAAACTCAAACTCCGTAGGACACACATCATCCATGCACCCACTGCCACTCCCCGAGCCGCTGGATTCATCACCTGGTGCGGACAGATCGAAAGGGAGAGTTAGACCCAGTCTAGCAAAGGGTGGGGCACACGTGAGATTTGGGCATGGAGGTGGCAGGGGCCATCTCCCCACCCAAGGGTCCCCCACCCCACTCCACCCCCATGGGTTTGTTTTTAATGGGCAGGTTTGTGATGCGTGGGTGGACTGTATCTAAATAGACATCTGAAACATAGTGCTTCATTTTAAATTTTTTTTTTTTGGCCGCAACGCGAGGCATGTGGGATCTTGGTTCCCCAACCAGGGATGGAACCCGTGCCCTGTGCAGTGGAAGTGCAGAGTCTTAACCACTGGACCGCCAGGGAAGTCCCTGAAACATAGTGTTAATAGAGACGTCCGTGTCTCTATTTCTGACCAAGCTGAACATATTTAATACGTAGCTCTTTACAGAAGAAAAGTTTGCCATTCCGCGCTCGAAACCAATGCCCAGCTGTCCACTTAGTATGGCATCGCCCTTGCCTGCCTCAAGTGCCTTCTGGGCCTTCTCTATTCCCACTTCTGACTGCTTGGTTCCTTCATGTTTCTTAGACGCTTTATCTCAGATCTGGGTCCAGTTAAGTCTCCATCCATTACTAGCTATGTGAAAGTACTTATCACCATTTGCAACTCTATTATTTACTTTCTTGTTCCCTCCATGAGAACGTATACTTTTTGGGGGAGAGCAGACACGTTGTGTATACTGCTCATTTCTGTATCCCCATTGGCTTTAATGGCCCCTGGCATATAGCAGGTTCACAATAAATACTTATTGGATAATTAAATATGCCTTGGGCAGTTTCTTCAACTTCTTTCAGTTTCCCCAACTCCATAGCTACTGACGATAACATTCACCTTGTTGAGGATACGTGAAAAGCCCCTGATAAAATGTGTGAGGGCACCAAACCCAGTGTGCGCGATGGTGCCTGACGGAAGAAATGTGGCTCCTACAGCAAAGACGACCTAGATTTTAACCTGCTGTCTTTTATTTAAATGAATTAGGGCAAGCCAGTTAGTCTCACTGGGCTCTGCGTGCTCACCTGTAAAAATGAGAATAATCATATCTATTTCACTGAATTGTTATAGGGTATAAGTGAGATAATGTTCCTAGCAGGGCTTAGGAAACGGTACACCTGGGAAGGACGTTTGCTATTTCCCCTCCTTGCTCAACGAGTTCATTCAATAGCTCTAAATGCCTCCCTGCTGGCCTGAAATGCTGATGTCCGTGTTGAGCTGCTCCGAAAGACTGGCACCACCTTGGCTGCTAGACGTTACTTAAGCAAAGCCTGGTAATGCAGGGACCTTCCAATGTCCCCCCAGTAAGCACGGCTCAACTCAGTGCAATTTTTTTTTAAATGTGACATCTAAATACCACATAAGATCACTTGAATACACTATACCAGGTTCTTAACATTTTCTCTAATTTATCTTTAGTGGCCTTGCAAGGGGGAAAATGCCCATTAATTAAATTCGGAGATATCACAGTTGCTAAGGGAATTATATTAAACACTGGTATTATGAACAAGAAGTAATATAACCTTTACAAAGATATTACTAAGGTGATTTAGAATATTAGAAATGTGGTAAGCAAATAATGACAAGAGAATCTAGTTGAGAAAAATAATGGCCCCATCTCTTTCTGAAAGGAATCACAAATGCAGGTATTTAAGGGGCGGTTTTTTTAAATGTCGAAAGCAATAAGGCTGATGACGACTGTAAGATGTGATAGTGGTTTATATGACAGACACTATCCTAATGTAGGAGGCCAAGTTCAGTGCTGGGGTTAGAGCAAAGTGATGGTCTTACGTGTTGCTGATTTTTATTTTCTTTTTAGGGGAAATGGAGCAAGGTCTCTCCTCGAGGACAGTCCCTAAGCTTTGCAGATTGGCATGTATACAACCTCTTTCGGTCAGAGAGGAGAGAGAACCAAGGCCAACATCAACTCATTCTTATGTATCTTGAATTATTTATTCCAATAGTCATTCTCTAGGTAATAAAGCATTTTATTATATTAGATAGAGAAGACAGAAAAGATAAACTGAGAGGAGTGAAGCTAAGGAATGAGCAGGGGAGAAGCAGCAAAGGCTAAAACCTCGTGTAATTTTCTCTTCTGAAGAGGGGAGGAGAGGTCTAGTAAAGAGGAAGAGAAATAATGGGAGGACTTGAGAAAGTTTACAGCAAGTCCATCGGGTTGGCAATGATCCTGCACTGAGAAAGAAAGGGGACAACTCAGTAGAATGATGGTTAAGACTCAGATGACTTCATGTCTTCCATCTGTAACTTGGTTCTTTCTATCTCATTAATTCAAGCACACAGCATCATCTTTTGCTTCAGTGACCACATTACAGAATCACTGGCAACTCCACATCTTAAGTTCAAGAAATCTTTTCCTGAGAACTCTCTCTAGAAGAATATATATATATATATATATATATAATATATATAATATATATATTACATATATATAATACATAAGAATATATATATTCTTCTAGAGAATATATTCTTTTATAATATATAAAACAACAAAACAAAAAAAACTTGCTTTTATGCATTTAGAAACCACTTAGACAAAACCCAAATATAGTTAGTTTCATTTGATGTGCATTCAGTAGTCTTTCAAATCACTTCTGATATTTTGTGATCTTTAATAAAATAGTCATGTGTAATGTTACTTCAGCATTTTACTATTTTTCTAAGGATTTCAGATACAAATGTCAGTGGGTCGTGTACGTGCATGACTGGAGAAGGAGGAAGAACTGATGCAGTTGATTCCATGGCACACGAGATATTATCTTAGCTCCTTTACACACAGCCTCAAATGAACCTCCCAACGATCCTTATTCAGGAATGCTTCTCATCCTATAGAAGAAGAACCTGAGGCTCAAGAGATAACTTGTTCAAGACCTCAGTTCTTGAGTGATACAACAGGGATTCCTTCCCAGTCTTGTCTGAGTGAGCAAGCTTGAGAATATTCTTCCCTTGGTGGTTGGGAGGAGGGACGGGAGTTTGAGGCAGAGACATACATGCTGATGGGGAAAGGAGAAGAGGAAAACATTACTTTGCTGCCTTATCATTAATGGATCAACTGGCAGACAAAACTCAGTTTTAGCTTTAGTATAGCTGAATGTCAGCCACTGAAACCATTCCTTAAGAGCAGTTATGATTTTAGTAGTATCCTAAGTTCTGCAGAGCAGAGCTCTCTGCCCCAAGGACTATAAATAGCTTTGCAGATGGGGTAAGAATGACACAAAAGAGCCAAGGTGCACACTGCTCTTAAAGAAAAATTACAGTAAACTTATTTACAAAACAGAAACAGACTCACAGACTTAGAGAAAGAACTTATGGTTATGGGGGGAAGGATGGGGGGAAGGGATAGTTAGGGAGATTGGGATTGACATGTACGCACTGCTATATTTAAGATGGATAACCAACAGGGACCTACTGTATAGCACAGGGAACTCTGCCCAATACTCTAATGACCTATATGGGAAAAGAATTTGAAAAAGAATAGATACATGTATATGTATAAGTGAATCACTTTGCTGTACACCTGAAACTAACAGCATTGTTAATCAACTATACTCCAATATAAAATAAAAATTTAAAAAAATTCTTTCTTTAAACAAAAGACAAATTATGGTATAATCTTCTATAATGGTTTTCACTCTGGAGGTTACAGGTGCTGGTAAAGGCGTTCTTACTCGTGTCCTGGAAGTTGACGTCATTGCCGTTATACGCGTTCTTCAGTTTGTTGGTCATCACACGGAGAGCCATGATCTGCTGCCTGATGAACGTGTCGGGCCGTGTGATGTCCACGTCCACCTCGGGGTTGTTGATCTGGTTGGTCAGCCCATCGTTCATGATCTCAGGCAAGTATCTGCCGGGCAGAGAGGGAGGACAGGGTAGGGTGAAGCAGGAGCGACCTCGAAACCAGGTTCTGCCACGTTGTTTCTAACAGTGAGCCCAAACGTTGGCAAAACTCGGGCTCGGTTCCTGGAAAAAAGGCCAAACGGTGAAAACAAGGCATACATCTTCCCAGAGGGAGATGTGGCAGTCCTCCTACTCTTCTCACAAGGCTCTTGCACCTTTGGCTTCTTTCCCATTTCTGGTGCCCCTTATTGGAACGTTGGAGCTCAGACTGCTACAGCAGCCTCAAATGGATTTCTTTGTCCTCGTCTTTCCATTCTAGCACAACCTGCACAAGCTGTCTGGTTAACCTTCATAAAATATTGCTTTCGTCATGTCACTCTTCTGTTTAAAACTTGATGATAGTAGCTAATGTTTATGGGGTGCTTACTAAATGCCAGGCACTGTGCTAAACACTTCACGCGCATTAAAAAATTTCAGTCTCCCAGCAAGTCTAGGAGGTAGGTACTATTTCAGCCCCGTTTGTATCACAGAAAACTGAGACTTAGTGAGGATAAGTAACTGTGCAAAGTCACAGAGCTAATGGGTCTAACTTCAGAGCCCACGTGCCCAAACACTGCACCATATTGCCTGGTTGATCAGAAACTACAATTCACACTTTACGGCTCAGCAATCCAAGCCCATCTCCACTTCCTGTCTACTTTCTTAGGCTGCAACACTCCCTTCAAGGTACCCTCCTTGCCTTATGGAATCTTCTCCCTGGATCCATCTTATCTTTGCCGGCAAAGAACTTTCCCATTCAAGTTTTAAATATCGTTAAAGACCCAGGTCAATCCTCACTTTCTCTTTGAGATGTTTTCCAGTTTTTAGAGATCTGCCCACTTTTTTGTAGGGCTTCCAAGTTCGGCAGGGCATTTTGGGCACTGCACAAAGTCATCTGCTGCGGGAGAGAGCTGGGGCTGAAATCCAGCCCGAGTGCCCGTGCAGGGCACCATCCACCAAAAGGGGTGCCGTTTTCTTTCCTTTTCCTTTCCTTTTCTTCTCTTTTGCGGGAATCTTTTTATTTTAGAAAATTTTAGCATGCACCAAAGTAGAGACAATAGTATACTAAACCTTCATATTCCCATCTGGGCATCCTTTTCTAATTCCTACAAAGGCGCTATGTTTGTCTGTGTCCCGGTAAGAAACACATGGCACACTCAAAGGAGCAATAAAGAGAGTTTAAAGAAGAGACTGTTTACAAAGGTGTGAACAGGGTTGAAGGAAACCAACCAATGTGGCAAAGAACCCTGGGGCTGGCAACAGCAGAAGGGCCAGAGGGGATGGAGCTGTTACCAGAATGCATGAGATCTGAAACCACGGAATGCAGCCAGAAGACACTGCAACTGCCAAACCAAGGCCCCTCAGGGAGGGAGCAGAGGGAGTGATACCCTGACCTCTCTAGTCCCTCCTTCTGACCTCTGGCTGGTGCCTCCCATTGGCTGAACCCAACTGGAAGCCAACAGGAAAGGATACCCAGGTGATGCAGTCTGTAGAGGTTCTCCTGCAGGGCACAGACCAAGGTGGAGGGGTGAAGAGTGGATCTCAAGGCGAGTCAGAACATCCAGGCCAAGCATCTGATAGGCTGGAGCAGCCCTGCCTAATTGCTATCATTATCATTCTTTTACAGCCTCTCTTAGTGTTGCTTGAAAGCCAAAAAAACTTCCCTTCCTCTATTTTGTCCTTCCTATTTACATTTTCTCATACAATATACTTATGCTTAAAATTCTTCCCCTTCCCGCAGGTTATTTTCCAATTTTCTGAAACCAAAGGCTCTATCCATCAGCCTCCAAAAGAAGAAATAGAAACACACAAAGAAACTTTTACATTTAAGCCATATTTCAGGTGTTGAAATCTTATGCATGATGTATTTGTGCATGAATGGGTTTACCATTTTATTTTATTTTGAATTGAAATTTTTTATACAGCAGGTTCTTATTATCTATTTTATACATATTAGTGTATATATGTTAATCCCAATCTCCCAATTCATCACACCACCACCGCCCCCCCCCCCACCGCTTTCCCCCCTTTGTGTCCATATGTTTGTTCTCTACATCTGTGTCTCTATTTCTGCCTTGCATGGTTTACCCATTTTGTTTATTTATTTAAAATTTATTTTTTTTATTTTTTTATTTTTGGCTGCATTGGATCTTCGTTGCTGCGCGTGGGCTTTTTCTAGTTGCGGAGAGCGGGGCTACTCTTCCTTGCGGTGCGCGGGCTTCTCATTGCGGTGGCTTCTCTTGTTGCTGAGCATGGGCTCTAGGTGTGCGGGCTTCCGTAGTTGTGGCTCGCGGGCTTAGTAGTGGTGGCTCACGGGCTCAGTAGCTGTGGCTCGCGGGCTCTAGAGCGCAGGCTCAGTAGTTGTTGTGCACAGGCTTAGTTGCTCCCTGGCATGTGGGATCTTCCCGGACCAGGGCTCGAACCCGTGTCCCCTGCATTGGCAGGCGGATTCTTAACCACAGCGCCACCAGGGAAGCCCAGTTTACCCATTTTAAATCAGAGGTCCCAGAATAAGCTCCATGTCTTCATCCATATCTTGAATAAAATTGACTTCGTGATGTATACTACATAATGAATAATAAAGCACACAGAGCGCACTGCAAATTCTTTTCCATAGAACTTCACAGTATTTACTGCCCTAAAAAATGTCCTAATTGAAATGAAATAGTCATGGAACTATATTTCTTTATTTTTGCACTAAAGCGTGATGTTTGTGTTGCCTTTTAATATATCTGGTATACCAATAAAATTCTGTTAGATTCTGAGATTGTCTTCCTGATATAAGAAGTTCTAAAATATGACATTGGATTGACTGTCATTGATATTCAATTATATGTGTCGGGCCGTGTGAGCTCTACCTAATCAGTAAAGCCCATCGGAATAAAAAATACAAGGGCAGTCCAGCCTTTGCTGGCACAGGAGCTGAGAGGGGCTGAAAGGTGCCCATGGGTTCTGGTGTTGCCCCTGGACCTTCTGGACAATGGTCCCTGCTGCTGTACCTATGCTGAGTCAGAGGAGGGCTTTGTTTCTTTCAGCCGCTGTGCGCACGGCACAGCTAGCCGAGACTCATTTATCAGAAGCTGACTGCGATAGCTTACATGGGAATGCCACCCTTGGGAGTCTGAGCACGCAGGAACAATACAAGACTGCCAAAGAAACCCAGCCTCAAACTGTGCCTGCTGATGTTCAGCTACTTACAATAAAACCAAGTAACAATGCACCCATGTCCTCAAGAACCTTTTCTCCTTTAGTGTATTCAAAGGGAAACTTTAGAAACAATATGGAAACTTAAACCGAAAAACACAGTTGAAAAAGAAAATGGCCATTTTGTCACTCCAGGGGTACATCCTGAGGCCAAATCTGTGGATGTCCAGAGTGCAGCCTGGGGGAATCAATGGAAGCCCAGTTCAGCACCAGCCCATTTATTTGTTGCCTCTCTTGTTTGATCTCTTTACATAACGCTCATATCCTGCAAGAATGGACGCATCTTTGAGCCCATAATATTCTCCCCTTTATTAGATTTTGCACCAGCTCTTTGGCTTGAGGGCATTCTATTTTTGCACCATCATAGTCTGGGAGACATGGAAAGGGAGGAGAATCTTGCTACAGAGAGTCCAGGTTCTGAGGCGGGCTGCACATTTACATGGGGCAGGGAGAACCCAGAAATGAGGACAAATTGGAGGGGTGTCACTGTTTGCCAATACCTCATGCTGTGGTGTGGAAAGTGAGTGGAATCCGGGAATAGTCAAGCATAGCTTCCCCATTTTGGTTACCTCCTATTTTGTAAGACCATGTGTAGGGTCTAAATCTTCAACAGTTTTGCAGAATTATTTATCTTCACATCTGCTATGGTCTGCACGTTTGTGTTCTCCCAAAATCTACATGTTGAAAACCTGATGCCCAAGGTGATAGTATTAGAAGGTAAGGCATTTGATCAAGAGGGCTCTGTGCTCATGACTGGGACTAGAACCTTTATAAAGGAGGCTGCACAGGGCTTCCCAGCCCCTTCTGCCTGGTGAGGATACAACGAGAAGCCTTCAACCCAGAAGGAGTCCTGGTGGAGGAGATTTCTGTGGAGCTTGCTATGAGTGATGAGTGACCGGGTCAGCTGAGCAGGCATTGCCGACACAGGGCACTACCATCAATGGGCTCAGAATCAATGGACCGTAGAGAAATTGGAACTCTTCTGCATGGCTAGAGGGAATGTAAAATGGTGCAGCGCTTTGGAAAACAGTATGGCAGTTCTTCAAAAAAGTAAAAATAGAATTATCATACGATCCAGCAATTCCACTTCTGGGTATATATCGAATAGAATTGGAAGCAAGGACTCAAACAGATATTTGTACACCCATGTTGACAGCAGCATTATTTACAACAGCCAGAAGGCGGAAGCAACCCAAGTATCTTCTGACAGATGAATGGATAAACAAATGTGGTCTATACATATAATAACTCAGCCTTAAAAAGGAAGGACATTCTGACACATGCTGACATCGATGAATCTTAAAGACATCATGCTAAGTGAAGTAAGCCGATCACAGAGGGATGTATGTTGTATAATTTCACTTATGTAAGGTACTTGAAATAGTCAAATTCATAGAGACAGAAAGTAGAATGGTGGTTGACGGGGGCTGGTGGGAGGGAGGTGTAGGGGGTTATTGTTAATGGGTGTAGAGTTTTAGTTAAGGAAGATAAAAATGTTTGCGGATGGATGGTGGTGATGATTGCACAACCATGTGAATGTACTTAATGCCACTCAACTGTACACTTAAAAAATGGCTGAAATGGTAAAATTTATGTTGTGTATGTTTTACCACAGTTTAAAAAAAATCTAAGTTTTAAGTACAGTTTTCTAAAGTTCTTAACGTATATTACTTTTTCCCTCTCCATTTTTTCCTGACTGCAAACTGGAATTTTCAAAACATACTGTGACTTTATGTTTTAAGTGGATTTATAAATTCTTGAAGACTTTTGAGCTGGAGTTGTCTGTGGCATTAGGTACTTCAAAGAGATGTGACACCAAGACATGGTCAAAGGCACAGAGGTTGACCCAGGGCACCTGAGATCTCTTTGGGACCCAGCAGTGTAATCATGGGCAAGTCACTTAGCTACTATATATATATACATATATATATATATATATATATATATATATATATATATATATATAGTATATAGAATTATATTGCTTATATAATTATTTTTATATTTATATGGATAATTCCTACCTTATTTGTTTCATAAGCTGCCATATTAAGTGAAAGTATATGAAAATGCTTGACAAGTATAATACACTATGCAATTGCAATGCATTCTTATAAAATTAAGTTGTGAACATGGCTCCCTCAAATGCCAGAGTGGTTTCCTAGGAGGGTTGACAGCAGCAGAATTGCGAGTTTTAAAGCCTGGATTCACGGACAGAAGAATGATTTGCTGTGGCTTTCTTTCCAGCTGGAAGATGCGTGTCATGAAATGGTTTGGAACTCTTGGAGGACAGACAGCTCGTTGGTTGTGCTAGTGAACAGAAGGTAAATTCTTTGACGTGGGTTCTGAGCTCATTGGCAGGAGCTGCCCAAACCATCCTTTCTTGGTAGAATTGGAGTCAGCAAACTCCAGGGCGGGTGGGAAAGAAGACCCACGAGCCAGTCCTCAGGGCTGCCGAGCTGTCAACAGCAACATGCCTCTTTCCTCCCATCTGTAGCCACACTTTTCATCACTTCCAGGATGTGCACGCAGTGTCCCTCTCCCCCAGGACAGTCAGCCTTCGTGGGGTCTTCCCTCCTAAGCATCCCAGAGAAGGGAAGTGGGCTTTCAGCAATGTCAGCTTGGACAGTTGCCAGTTTTCTTCCCAGACAGACAAATCGTTAACATGCTCCCTGAGGCTTGCACCTGAACTGAAAAAGGGAACATCTTACATATTAATAGGAACTTAAAGTAGGGCTGCCAGATAAAATACAGGATGGCCAGTGAAATCTGAATTTCAGATAAACAATGAATCCTTTTTTCAGTGTAAGTGTGTTCCACTTGGTGTCTGCTGTTTTTAATGTGCTAAATCTGGCAACTCTGCCTTAGAGCCTCGCTACTCAAAGTGCGGTCCCCGGACCAGCAGCATCTGCATCTCCTGCAAGCCTGTTAGAAATGCAGAGTCTCAGGCCCACCGCAGACTTACTGAATCAGACTCTGCATTTTTAACAAGATCTCCCAGATTTTAGCCTGTACACTTGAGAAGCACTGCTTTAGAGTTTACCACCTATTCTCACAGACATTATTGCACTGGTCTTTAAATTGTCCCAGTGGTTGGCAAGGGAAGGAGAAGCAGGGAAGGGCCTCTGCTGACCACCTGGTCTTGTTGTAAATGGAGATTTACGTGCTGACAGGGTGATCGGTGCGCCCACAATTTCCTCCCCTCAGAGGGCACAGTCTCTTCCTTCTACCTCACCTCCTGTTTCCAGACCTGCTCCGCTACTGAAGCAGAGTGAGACCTGCCAGAGATGGGCAAAGGTGGGAGCAGGGGATGAAGGTGGGTTTATGTTCTGGGGGAACGATTACTCACATACCGTTGACCGTCATCTCAACACAGCAGCTTGCACCCTGTGGTTACCACAGCCGCATCTGTGTGTATCCTGTTTTGTTTCAAGTCATCATTAATTTCAACGGGTGATATTCATTTACTAACACCTATTTGGGAAAATAATACATACTGGAGTAAAGGGACATATCAACTGTAGGAGTCGTTTTGATTTCAGAAATGTTAGCATGTGAAATAGGCATGCTTCTGAATCAAGGAAGTATGGTAGAGAGCCTGGAGCTGCACGCAGAAAACAATCAGGAGAAATATGAATAATGGCAGACAAGTCTGAGCAAATACTTAGATAGGATAAAAGGGCTGCAAAGACTGGCTGAAGAAATCAGATGGATAAAATACAAAGAAAGGAAGAAATGTCTGGGTGACCGGCAGCCTCATCCCTGTTTTAAAACAGCCTTGAGTTTTAAAACACCAGACAATCTCTATCAATGCTAATAGACATCGCTGTTCCATATCTATGAACACTTGATAGATTTTTTGTTTTTAAATAAAGGTTCTGGTTCTTTTATTTCACAGGATGACAAGAATAACCTTTCTTTCTTTTTTACAAGCATTCCTAAACATTTAAGAAGGTCTATCATCTGAAAGGCCATACTTCAAAAATAGGGAAAAAATAGGTTGCCTGCATTACCAACGGATCTTTTAACTTGCAAAATAGTTCAGTGGAATTTTTTTTTTTTAATGAAAACTTCTTTTGTGTGTTCCTCGATCAATTAATATTTGGATGAGAAGAAAACTTCAATTAAATTTAATCCAACAAATCTTTATTGGTTATCTACTTACAATGTTATTAAATATAAAGTTATAGGGTTTCCCTGGTGGTGCAGTGGTTGGGAATCTGCCTGCCAAGGCAGGGGACACGGGTTCGAGCCCTGGGCTGGGAAGATCCCACGTGCTGTGGAGCAACTAAGCCTGTGCGCCACAACTACTGAGCCTGCGCTCTAGAGCCCCCGAGCCACAACTACTGAGCCTGCGTGCCACAACTACTGAAGCCCGCGTGCCTAGAGCCTGTGCTCCGCAACAAGAGAAGCCACCGCAATGAGAAGCCTGTGCACCGCAACGAAGACCCAATGCAGCCAAAAATAATAGATAAATAAATAAATAAAGTTATAATATTAAGATTCCATTCCAGTGGAAGAAATAAAAAGGAACTAAAAAAAAAAACCCCTTGAAATTGTAATTTTTCAATGGAAATATAATTTGAGTCACAAATATTTGACAGCGTTATCTTTTTAATGATACACTGGGTTAAATTCTGGAATATTCATGCAAATGATTTTATCACATTAAGTTTGATGATTTCCCTCGCACACATAAAATCCTCCAATGGCTTCCCATAGACCTCAGGATAAAATTCAAATCTGGTCCCTGAGTACTGATCCAGGTGTGTCTCCACCTATGCGGTCCTTTCCCAACCTACAGTCCAACAGGAGGGTGTTTAAAGTTCCAAAATCCACTGTCTTCTCTCAAGCCACTGTGCCTTTTCATGTGTTGACTGACAGACACCACTGCCATCACACAGTACTTAATTGACAGAACCTTGCACAGTGCCTGGGTTGAGGGAGTGCTTAATAATATTGCTGATGAACTGAATGAACCAAATGTAGACCCACTAAATCTTTTGCAGAGCAAATACTCTGTTTCATTTATTCTTCTAACCTGGGGAGAACAGTATTTATCTGTCATTTGTTCTAGAGTCAGGGTATTAAAGTGAAAAGAATACTCTCTAGGGTTTGGGAAATTTCAGCTTTCACCCTTGTTAGTCGGCTAACCTTAGACTAACGTTTTACCCTGTCTCGGTTCCTGACACAGTGAGGAACTTGGCTGAACCATCGCAGTCTCTTTTTGCTCTAACTTCAATGGTCTTTACCTTCCTCATTCATTTTCTTGATGGAATGTAGTCTGCTCCCCAGTCCCCTGCCCAAAGCCTTTTTTTATATTTCCTTTTGTAAGACACTGCATATGCGCTAATATCCAGTAACCTGTGTAACTATCCACGGGAATGTAGCTCAAAACGCAGCCGCTGTTTTAGCCAAGGCTAAAATGTAAACACAGATGGGCAATAGAGCAGCTCGGAAAATCAGCCACTTTATACATTAGGCCACCTGGTCATCCTTTACAGTGTCTTTTTGTACAGTCATTAGGAAAAGACACATTAGAAGCTGTTAATTCACAGCTGAATTTGCTGGCCCAAGGTCTCCTTCCTGAAAGGTCGGACACTGATAAATTACCAAGCATTTTTGAGGAGAATGCTGTTGACACCATGCACGGCCTCTTGGACCCTCATGATCTAAGATGTGCACATTGATATTTGGGGGTAACTTGAAATGATTACAGTTTTTTCTACAGCTGTCTTGTTTTCATCTTGCTAAGCTCTCTCTAGTATGGCTAATAATCTCATTACCAATAGATGCTAAAAAATGCAACTCAGCAGTGTAAGAAGTTACACCCAGTGAGCACCTCACTTGCACCCCTTCCTTCTGCAGCTTCTTCTGAACTTAATATCCATGAATCTTCTTGTTCCCTTTTCATCACAGCTACTTCATATGCTTGAAACCGCCCAATAACGCCCCAGGACAGTCCCCACTCTTAGGTTCTCCACCTCTTGGTTGATCCCCCAAGATTCCTTGAGTGCAATTTACCAGCTGCTCTGCCCACCTGCATCCCCACTGGGGAGGGCTCAGGCAGACTCCTCTCCTGGGGGCTGCCCGGCCTGCCAACTCCCAGCCAGTTCTCCCGTCCAACTTCTCCACCCATGAAAACTCAGGCCAAGCCCATTTCTGGGCTGAATCAAGAAATTCAGAAATTCCATACCAAGTGGCAGTAGCATGGGACGGCAGAGCAGAGGATAAGAACAGAACCATCTCTCATCAGGAGATTCCAATAGGACTTTTCAAGGCACGGAAACTGTGAGAACGCTTTCCTGGTTGTCTGTCTGTCATTTTCTTTTTCCCTAACCCTTTCAATGAGACTTCGATATTTTTTTTTCTCCAAGGGTGAAAAAAATTACAGTTGAATGTTCACTTCCTGTTTAACTTGTGATAGAAAAAACCCAGTAAGCTGTGCAAATTTAACTATGGATAAAAATAGCTCTGCTATCTTAAAGTCAGTAAGTGAACATAAAAAGCTCTTTGTGATCTCAGGATGTCTGTATCCTGGCATCTGTCACCATCCCTCTGTCCTCATCCAGAGGCGAGGCATTCAGAACAAGGATTCCACGCTTAATGGCACCTTGAGAGTAAGTGCTCCCAGGTGCCCATCAAACCTGTCACTCTGAACAGCTGTCACTAAGTGACGACTTGTCCCTCCACCCTCCGTTGCTTTTTGCATAAACAGGTCTGCAGCACTGTGCCAGGAGAGCCTTCCAAGGCTAGATGTGCAATGCCCCATCCATAAGAACAGCGAGCCACCCTCACCTGGCTTTGCTGTGCCCGTTCCAACATTCCTCTTCGTTGGACGTGCCCGCCGTCACACTCTCGTCCTTGCAGATGGTGTAGGGCAATGTCGACCAGACCTTTTTAGAGAGCTTCAGTTTCTCTTTTATGTCTGTGACCTGATCAAGAAAGCAAGGAAAGAGAGTGAACATTCTCCCCAGGCGTCGTCCGCTTCTACACAAGGATGCAACTCAGGGGAAGGTTAGAGAGTCTGCTATAGGACTAGCACAGGCTCTCCATCAGCTTTAAGAGAGACACCATCCTGCAGGATTTGTTGCCCAGGAAAGCCTCACTTCTTCCTTTCTCCATCTCCCTCTAGATTCCAGCAGAGAGTTCTCAGGTAATTGGCTCCTGGTTTTCCATCTTTTCTGTCCTCCCATCCTTTGAAGTAAAAACTTCTGAAGCATCTCAATTGGCTTCAGGTCCCTCTCCAGCTGGGAGAAATAGGTGTTCTCTATTGCAAACACCTTCAATATATTCTTTAGGATTCATATGCCTGGATGTCAGATAAATGCACCTAAAGGATGCACGAAGAGATACAGCACTTTCCCCAAAGGTCTACTTGTTTCTGCAAGAAATGAATATTGTCACTAATTCAGCTGCTGGTAACCCCTGCACTGGACCAAGTGACAAGCCCACACAGCACACTCTTGGACAGCAATCCAAACCCACTTAAAAATCTCTAGCAGCAGATAGAAGAGTCATTACAAATACAAGCAAGTGTAAAATCCACAGCCCTGTGGATGGATGGCCGGGAGAAGCTTAGTACCAGCATCTTTAGTGCTTTCAGTCTCAGCACTGACTTTTCGTCTGTGGAAAAGGTAGAGAGAGAGATTCAGTACAATTTTGGCTCCATAATTAGAATCTACTTTCATGCAGTCACAACCCTTATTTCCTATTCTGTCTACATGAACATTGGGAAAATCTGTGGATGGTTGAAATGCCTCTGTTATAGGTTGAATTATGTCCCCCTAACATTTGTATGCTGAAGCCCTAACCCTCAGTACTTCAAGAATAAAACCTTATTTGGAGATGGGGTCTTTACAGAGGTAAGGAAGTTAAAATGAGGTCATTAGAGTGGCCCTAATCCAATATGACTGGTGTCCTTATAAAAAGGGGAAATTTGTACACAGAGATATGCATAGAGGTAAGACAATGTGAAGAGACACAGGAAGAAAACATTCATCTACAGGCCAAGGAGAGAAACCTGGAAAAAATCCTTTCCTCACAGCCCTCAAAATCAACAAATCCTGCTGACACATTGATTTTGGACTTCTAGCCTCCAGAACTGTGGGACAATAAATTTCTGTGGTTTAAGCTGCCCACACCTCATTATGACAGCCCTAGCAAAGCTATACAGCATCCTAGAAGGGAGGACCACTGACACTTGTAATCAGTGGCTTCTGGAAACAAAGTATTCTGTGTTTACTGTGGATGGAGTACAGATGTGAGAAAAAATCCCAAAGATCTGTTGTCAGGTTTAAGAGGAAACACAAAGAAATAAAAGATCTCTGATCTTTCATGTTGTCCCCAGTCATATTTCTTTGTAGTTCCAGAATTGTACAGTTTTGTGTGTGTGTGTGTGTATTGCTGCTTTTTTTAATTGAAAAAAGCCCATGATTCTTTAGGACGTGATACAAGATTATTTTCCGGTCAGACAGTCAGATCATAATTTCTACAATTTCTATAATAACCATAAATTCCAAAGGTTCCTGTTCTTCCCACCCCAATTCACTTTTGGCACCTATATGTGAAATGTCACTTCTGAAAAATGGGGAAAAAATATGCTAAGGACTAGGCTTTTACCACAGTCCTCCTTTCCTGATGAAAAATGTTCTGATTGCTGAATTTTGAATGTTGATACAAGAAAGATGAATAATATCTTATCAATAAAAATCTTTTTCTAACTAGATGGTTGTCTCAGAAACAAAGTTATATTAGAAACAGCAGCCAGTTCTCAGAGGGAAAGGAGCAATGGCTTCTCTTATCCTTCTGCACTTCTTCTAAATTCAGAATTTACTGAGCAATTCTACGAGCGGTAGCGGGGCATCTGGCATAGGCTCTGGCTTCATGATTTTAGAACACACAGAATTGTACAGTTTTTGGCCCTTGCTTATTTGTGATTCTGATGATGACAGAGATTTCAGTCATGGGAAATATCTGTTAACCAGTAAGTACTGAAGATGACCAGAATGCTGAATCCAAGAACCTGGTACACATCCTTCAATAGTGTGATGTTACTTTTGTTTCAGAGCATAAAAAAATCCACAAGTAATGACCTTCCAAGGAGTAGCTTACAATCAGCAAATGTTTAGGGTAGCTTAAAAACTACACTCTCGGGCTTCCCTGGTGGCGCAGGGGTTGAGAGTCTGCCTGCCAATGCAGGGGACACGGGTTTGAGCCCTGGTCTGGGAGGATCCCGCATGCCGCGGAGCAACTGGGCCCGTGAGCCACAACTACTGAGCCTGCGCGTCTGGAGCCTGTGCTCCGCAACAAGAGAGGCCGCGATAGTGAGAGGCCCGCGCACCACGATGAAGAGTGACCCCCACTTGCCACAACTAGAGAAAGCCCTCGCACAGAAACGAAGACCCAACACAGCCAAAAAAAAAAAAAATTAATTAATTAATTAAAAATTAAAAAAAAGAAACACAAAGCAAAACAACTGCCATTAACTCAATAATGCTTTCAGATGAAATTGTATTTAAAAAAAAAAAAAAAAGTAATCTTGCCCCAAATATTTAACCTGAATCTTATCAGGCTTCTGACTTAACAACTTCCAGTTTACAGGAAATATTAACGATAGAGGTATAAACTAAGTAACACCATAAATAAATGATCAGACACATCCAGTGTGTGGGATATTATATAAGACAACTGGCCTTGACTCTTCAAAAGAAGAGGGAGAAAAAGAAAGGAAGATTTTTGTAAATGAAAATAAAAACAAGAACAAAACTCTAAAAGCATAACAACCAAATGCTATGTGAAGACCTTAACTGAATCCTGGATGTGGAGGTGGGTACTGAGGGTTAAGAGAGAGTTTTGAGATAATTGAGGAATTTTGAATATAATATAGGTAGTAGATGATGTTACTGAATTCCTGTTAATATCTTAAGTGTAATCGTGGTATTGTGGTTGTGTAGGAGACTATCCTTGCTTTTAGAAGATTCACAAGGAGGTATTCAGAGACAAAGTGTTATTTTTGTCTTAGACTTACTTGAAAGTAGCAAGAAAGTCAACCATGATTAAATCTACACAAAGAATACATGGATGTTAACTTTATTATTTTCCCAACCATTTCGGTGTCATTTGAAAAAGTTAAAAATAACAGAAAGTTGGGAAAAGAAATAAGACTTTATTGTCAGGGCACATGGTGTTTAAGAGCCTTGTTGCATTCAGCCTAGGGCAGTAACTGACTCAAAACAATTGAGGGCTAACTGGGAGATTTCATTGAGCTAAGGCACTTACATTCGATCTTCAAAACTCTGTGCTAAAGTATTACTCCCTGCTTGCAACTGGGAAATGGGGGTTTAGAGAAGTGAAAAAAAATGGCGACAGATCTAGTAAATGGCAGAGATGAAATTCAAATTCAAATGTAGACTTCAGAATTGTTACTCTTAACCACTAGGCTTGATAGGGATGTTGTCTATAGCTATGGTCTCCAACTTGTGCGTGTTGGTTTGGTGGTGCGGTGGTGCGCACGTCCTTAGGGGTGGGTAAGATGACTCAGTGTGATTCGAGACAAAAACATTAGAACTTCTATTTCTATTTTTTAAATATAAAAATATAAGGGGAATTAAGCCTTCCTAATATTTCATCTATCTACCAATTGATATGCCTTCAATCAGTCCTTGTAGCAGTGGCCATTTCTCAATTATCCCATGGGAAGAGTGAGAGTAGACATTGGGAAAAGGCCTGAAATGGCACCTTCCTCTCCCCTCATTAGCTGGCTCCTGGGGTATTGAAATCTATCCCAGTTCATAAGTGCTGGTTAAATGCATTTATGGGCTAGATTATGTAGTTTTAACTAATTCATGAAATGGGCCAGTGACTGAAAATGACTTCTGCAAAGAAACTTTGGATTTCTTTCTTTTCAAACAGTGCAAGCACAAGTGAACAACAGTAAAATGGCAGGTATGATACTTCCCTCACTCTTGATACATCTGCCACATTACAGAGTAAAAATAATAAAGGTTCTGTATTTTATCTCACTCTTCAAAAGTTTCTATTTTTTGCATACATCTCACAAGGTACAGAGTATATTAGTTCAGCACTGCTTATATATAATTTATGCAAAAATAGTTATAAATATACTGGGTGTCTATGATTCTGAGTTTTTGCTGATAGAAATGTGAGATCAAAAAAAATCGGAGCTTGCTAGTCTATAGCACAGGGATTGACACAATATATTTTGAATCACTGACTCAGCAAGCAAAAACATTTAGTGAAATCAGTTTAATGAGATAGGGAAGTGTATTATAATTTAGAAAAAGTTCCAATACATTGGTTAAATAAGAAAAAAGGCTTTCGTTGCTAGCATTCATCCATTCAACACTTCGTATATGCCTTCTGTAAGTCAGGTTTTCTGCTACCCCGTGGGGATACAAACATGGCTGGTACATAGTTATTGCTCTTGAAGGGTTCCTAGCATCCCTGGCTAGAGGCGGGTAATCAGACACAGAGCAAATAGGATAGTCATGGATAAGCAAAGGGCTCTGGGGGCACTGACATCAATTTGTCCTGAAATTTCCTTTCTGAGGAAAACCATTCCCTCCCAAGCAAATAAAGCTTTGCTGATATTTGCTTTTGGGAGGCTGCTGAACTCTGCCATGGGGACTATTAGGAAGCTGGGAAATTAGTCATTTCTATCCGGAGGGAGAAAAGCAAAAAAATGTATCATGTCCTCCCAAGTTTTCACCTCCAACGATGGGCTGATTTTATCCACGTGCAAGTCATCGCTTTTAGCCACCACTCTGGTCTTTAGCTCCTCCTTTTGCTAAGGTGCCTCTGTGCTTTCCTGACTCCAGGGGAATATCTGCTCCACGGTGGAGATTTGCTAAACAGCGCTGTGCATGTCCTGGGTTTTTAAGGAATATTTGTTCAATGAATAAATACATGTACAGTATTGCCAATTATCTGCTAAGGGAAGTAAGATTTCAAAAATGATCGATTATCTGTCAGCAGCTGCCTTTTGGACTTTCCTTTGGAGAGGAAGGAAGACATGGGCACATTCTGTCAGACTTTCTGAAAAAAAGTGCTCTCCCCTGACCTGATTACCCCCGAGCCAGAGGGAGATCTCAGATGATACCTCCAATCCTCTAAGTAGGATTCTAGTCTCCTGCCTTCTTGAATGTCATTCCAGGTGTAATTTACATAGGTAAGATGGAAGAACCTTGGAGATCTCAGAGGCAATCTGGGCTTGGGGGAAAAAGCCATGAGAATTTAACTAAAAATGGAATGAATCCCATCTTAGACAGCCTTTACAATCCTTATAAAGACATACCGTTTCCAGTAACTTCCCTTTGGTTTTCTAAGCAAGTGACCTGTTAAATTTTGACTGGGAGTGTTTTTGAACTTTGTTATTACCTTTGGTTCTATATGGATTCTTTGATGGGGCATATTTGATCTCTTCCAAGAGACTTTGCCCATGGCTGTCTATCTGCTACCTGAGGCCCATCTACACTGGACCTTTTCTATCCTCTGGATCTTGCCTGTGAAGTGTGAACTGTCAGAAGACCCCCGGCTGTCTTCCCTCAATCATGTCGAGACCAGAATTCACTTCACTGGATACCTGTGGTGTGTACCTGGCCGGATGCCCTATCTGCTCACAACTTCAGAAAGATTCCAGTGTACCTATGTCATCTGTATGGAAACATAATGTAACTGGATGTAAATAATATATACCATATCTTTAGAAAAAAGATGGTAAATATTTAAAGGGCTGTACACTAAATAATACAAGTTGAGGGGGTGAAAAAAAAACTATGTGAATATTTTATAGGCTGAACGTCATTTGTTAGCTTTGGAAAACAATCTGTTTCAAGAAATAAAGGCAGCCTTTATTAAAAAATGGTACATGATACCATTTTTTCAACCTGCGAGTTTAATAATCCGGTTTCAGAGACGGTGACCTCATCTGGCTTTACTCTAGAGAAGAATGCTCTTTTCTTATAGCACCAAGTCATTCAACTCATGGTGTCAACCTGTATTGGAATTCAAGCCGTGTATCCACCTCCAGTGCTCAAACGATGGTCTGCATGCACGTGTTCACGACTCCTCACTTGACAATACATCCAGATCGTCTGGAGTAGAGTATTTAAAGTTCCAGTGTCTCAGAGGGAATGCTAATTTCTCTAATGGGGCCAAATACCTGTGAATACAATCTTCCTCATATTCTTAAGGAAGTGGGGTTACTGATGCCCTTTAGTTCAACGAAGAGGCTGAAGACACATGACATGCTTAATCTACTTGTTCAATTTATGTTGAAGCTTGAACTCAAGTCCATTCTTCTGATACGGCTTTTAGCATCCTATTCACGAGAACGTCAATTTTCCATTTGTTCTGAGTCTGTGAAACTCTTTGGTGTTATTTTTCAGGTCTCAGATTGTCCCTGTCTATCGTGTAATGTTTTGGTAGGTTCTGGAATGCTTGCAGAAATCACCTGTGACACCTGTTTTTTCTGGAAGCTTCTAAATAGGTCTTGGGGATGACACAGCAGGGTCCTGTTACATGCAGTTTATCAGTGAACCCAAAGCAGACTTTGGCTACACAACACTGTCACCCAGCACTCTGCTGAGGGCTTGGGTCACAAGACAATCTAAAACCAGCCTTGCATTCTGGGCTTTCTCAGATATTCCCAGGGAATTCAACAACACGTTCTTATCTGTTACCACGTGACATAGTCTCCCTATTGTGGATTGGTGCTTTTCACATTACTTGCCAAGGACATAAACACATATGCGTTTTGTAGGAAAAACTAAGAGGGATGAAAAAACTGGTAGGAAGTGAGACTCGTTGAAGGTTCAAAAAGACACTGCTTAGTTTTGTCAAGTTTCTCCGGGGATTGGGAATTGGATAAAAAATTTGAAAGTCTGCACCATCCCCTCTGGCTTCAGGTTTAGAGTTTCTCGGCTAGAGGATGACACTATATTAAAGGCATGACCTTGAAAAGACAGATGGAGCTTTTTTCTGGCAAAACACTGGTCCTCAAAGTGGAATAAACATGGGAAACACTTTCTTCCTCTGCTGTTCAGGTCAGATTTTTGCGGCAGATCTTAAGAAAACAACAGCGAAGTTTCAAATCTTCACGCTCATACCTAATGTCCTGATTGTGCCTCATTCCTGAACGGTATTATAACTTAGGCAAGAAAGGGTAGTACGCGTTCTACACATCCTTGAGAGATGGCACAGTTTGACATTGAACTAATCTCGAACTCAAGAGTGAAAAGAAAAAAGCAGGAAGACGTTTGGTCCGCGGAAATGCATGCGATCAAAGTATTACTTTGCACAGTGGGTACCTAAATTGTGGCACTATTTACTTCTCAAGACTGAAAATAGAAAGAACTTCAAGAAGTGGTTTTTATCACTGAATCACGGAAAATAGAGGCTCAGCAGAGCTCTCATGGCCCAACACTTCTAGAGCATTGATACTCATTTAGACTCAGTTTAAATGTTTCCAATGACAGATATCAATGCTAATATGAAGAGCACTTGGGATTTGCTGCCTGACCCAAAGCAAGTCACTGCCCCTCTCCGAGCATTTCCGGGGGTTTTCACGGACAAGGCTAGACTACGAAGCATAAGCATGTTCTTTCTCCTCCTCCTGTGACTGGCATTGAGATGGAGCTCCCAACTTTCCCTCTTGCTTTGCTTTGTTCCTTTGCAATCTATGTGGATTCTGTTTTTTTCTGCCCATCACCTGGTAAAGTCTCCTTTTGATTCATTTCTGACCTTAGGTCTGTCCAACCTTTGCTGTCTCACTCTCTGCTCCCAGCTTTTGAGACCAGCTCTGTCTTCCTTGATTGCTACCTTTGGTCTCTATTGCTTCTCAGGCATTATTTTGGCAGTGTAGGTGCAGACATCCCATGGAGCTTTCCCTGATCTAGAGCATGAATTGTGACAAGTGCCGATTCTAAGTTAGGTTATTAGACATGTGGTCTTTATGATGCCGAATAGGAAGATCTCAGAGGCATGCTCAAATGAAGAGAAAGAATTCAGTATTTCTAGCAGTTATAAAGCAGTTTGGATATTTAAAGACTGACCTCTGCTCCCACCATCATTTATTCTATCACTATTGAATGAAAACTTGTGGAAGTTCTTTGCGGCTCGAAAAGCAGATTTCCCTCACTTTCCCTCAATTTTCTGATATAGCCAACAAGATCATGGCAGTGGCTTGGACTGATCCCTTTGTATGGGACTAACCTGGAAATTAACACTAATTCAGGAAAGTGCCAGAAAAAGCTTATATATTTAATAGCCCAATTTTGCCAACATGAAAAAAGCTTGAAGTTCTGAAAATCCAGTCTTGCTGAAAAAATTCTGATTCTTTGCCAACTATTACTTCAAGTGTGCGATCTCTCCATAGGATCTTTGAAGATACTCAGAAAATCCATATAGAGTCTCTAACTCTACCTGTGATTGAGATACTGCAGTGATTCTGTTAAGCTCATAACCACCTGAAGCTACTCTTAAAATGTTGAATTTTCATCTTCAGGGAATGAAATCCAGGGCATTACAAGTATGTCTGCTAATTAAAAAAGGGGGAGGAGGCATGGCAAACATTCAAGTGGAGGCATTCCTGAATATTTTAGGGTCTATCATTTAATTCTAAATGTGTGGGGCTGTATTCTTTCACACCAAAGCTGAGAAACAGGTGTGTATTCTGGTCTTTTGCTCTGAAGCCACTACAGATATTTGGAACTTACCAAGGAATGAGAAATATCCTTTTGCTTATGCAAGATTGGTGTAATTGAGCAGGACCTTCTTAAGTAAGATATTACAAACATGATTCCATCCAACAGCAAGAGGACCCACAAAGATGTACACACAAAGTAATTTAGGTGAAGCATAGAAAAATATTCAGCAAGTGGTGGGTGGAAATCAGATTTCTTTAAATTCTAAAACCATTTAGGGTAGAGATGGGTTGACCTAAATCTCTTATGGAATAGGCGACAAAAAGCATACAGATCTCTTTTGGGCATGTGTGATTTGATTTATACTTAACTATGTAGACTTGTACTTCGTGGTGAACAATAAATGCTATTTTTGCATCTATTGTGTTATATTCATGATAGAACACAATGTTCTGCCTTTTCCTTCACGGATTGATTGGGAACTGATTCTAGTTTAATTGCCAGTGATTTAGGCCTAAGGGAATTTGAAGAACAACAGAATGAGATACTAATAAATGCAACCAAGAATGTCAATCACAGGACCCAAGGATGTCCATTAACTCTAACTCAGACCTGTAGTCTATACACTAGGAAGAGAAGAACAAGATAAGTGAATAATTCCTTCCGTGGGTCTTAACTTCAACATCTCTTCTCTAGGGCGGGCCTTGACCCCCAGGGCCACTTAGGATCTCCCCTGTATGTTCGCATAGGGATGCCTCTGGTTTTTCCTGTCATAACGATTTCCCCATTCATTGGGACTGTGGATCTTCCCTCCCAGATTGCAGGTGACATCAGGGCAGGACCTCTGTCATTTATGTTCAGCACATCCTAGGAGATGAGTGTCCCATCTGGCACAACACCTGGTTTATGGCAGCACTCAATAGACAGCCAGTGGATAAATAAACGAATGAATAAATGTAGTAGAATAGGCAGAGGGCAAATCTAAATTCTGAGTCTCCAAATTAAATTGTAAATGAAATTTGAATTGTAGATCTCTTTACTTGCAAAATAAATTGTTGTCTTAGGGAGGGGCATCTCTTATAAAACTCCCTACTTTATGGAGAAATGGTTGTGTAGGGTCTACTTATGGGTAGTTGCTTCAATTAAAGACACACACACACACACACACACACACACACACGCATATCAGTTTAGTGTCTACAATGTACTGGGCACACAGTCACATATAAGATGGTCTTGCCTTCAGGGAAATTACTACCCAGTGAGAGAACAGACTTACACATAAATAAGCATAATAAATTGCTCACAGGTTTCAGGGCTGTAGGGCACGAGAAGTCAAGTCAATGTTTTACTGTTGAGGAGGAGGTGGCATCGAGGGAGGCTTCAAGGAAGAGGTGGCAGTTGAACTGAGCCTTAAAGGAGGAGTAGCACCTACAGGTAGAAGGGTTGGGAAGATCTCTTTTTGGCAGAGGGGCCCTGAGTGGTAAAAGTTCATAGATGTGAAGGCTCTTCATTACGGGAGAGAAGCAGATGTGCCCGGAGTGTGGAGATGTGTTTGCTTTAACTGTAACTTTGGCAAAGTCGCATCATTTCCCTACAATTTGGTTTCAAAATGGGGAAACTACTGCCTTTCCCTGCCCCCTGCTGTCTTCTTAAAGACTTAATAATGCTCAATAAGTTAATATATTGCGAGGGGACTTGGAGCTGGAAGTTCTTAATGAGTAGAAACGTCACCATGGGGACAGATGGCACAGGGGGACGAAAGTGCGCTCTTTCTGGGAAATCAAGTTCTTACTCCTGGGAGGTAAATTACCTTTTCCTGGGAGCCATCTGGTTACCTTAAAGATCCAATTTACCCCATGGGGGCACCGAAGAGGGGTGCCATTTACTCCCCTTATGATTAGACTCCAGTGACATCATAGTACTTGACTTTCACCTTTACATCTTAACCATCCAATAACCTAGACCGATTCCCTTGGTCTCCTCCAAGTGGCAAAGATGTCAGAGCTCCCTTTTTTAGCTCTAGTGGGAGAGGAACAATCTTTTAAAATAGCAGAACGTCCATTCTGGGCAAGGAAACAATGAACGTCTAAAGCAGCAACATCCAATAGAAATACGATGTGAGCCACAAATGTAATTTAAAATTTTCTAGGAGCCATATTAAAAAAAGTAAAGTGAAGATAATTTTAGGAATATATTCTGTTTAACCCAAGCCATCCAAACCAACATATAATGAATATGAAACATTTTAATTAGATAGTTTACATTCCTTTTTGTATTAAGTCATCAAAATCTGGTGTGTGTTTTATGCTTACAGCCCATCTCAGTTCAGTCTACTGACCTCTCCAATGCTCAATGGCCACGTGCGGCTGCTGGCTGCCATGCTGAGAATATAGGTCTAAGGTCCTTCCCCGGGCACATCGGGGAGTGGGGGCCAGTGACGTGGGGGGGGGGAGCTGAGTTGTTTGAATGAGTTGAAGGCAGGCTGTTAGCTGAACATTAGAGGGTTCAGTATGTCTTTCTGAATTCTTTGGGTAGGTGGTACTTTCAATCAACAGAACTCATTTTCATCCCTTTTCTTTGGTGCCATTCTCCTGCCCTCCACTGCATCCCCCTGATCAACTGCCCAAAGTGTACCCACCAGGAAAGAACTGGATTGAAATTAGGTTACATTTGAAGTCTGGTTGGGATCCAGAGTTTCCCTAGAATTGCTTCCATTTATATAAATGGGAACATGTTGCATTTAGTTTTGTGACATCTGCCAATATTTTGTCTATGTGGCAGAGATTTTTTCGGCTTACATTTATATATTTTTATGGAAGTATAACAATCATCCAGAAAAGTATACGAATCATATACATACGAACAGATCGATGAATTTCTACCAAGATACTCATGGAACAAGCCACCAGATATGTGGTAGTTTTAAAAAAGGAAAATATGTTAAAAGTTTTTCTTGGATCCCATTCCCCACAAGATTCATTCTCTTGAAAATTAATTGCATCAAGTCATTGATATGCAGGGATTACAGGTTACCGAAGAGCAGAGAGTTTCTTATTGATGTACTGTAATTTTGAGATTATAATGTGTATCCATTTTAAAGACAAAGGACTGTCAAAAAAGTTGATACAAAAGAAATTAAGTTCAAGGCAGCCCGACACCATTCCACCTTTTCCTTCAAGAAGTCCAGCCTCACCTGTAGGCATTTAGAGACCGCCTTTCACCATGGCCACCAGATGGCAGTGCTGTCCAATCTTTCTGCCCCTTCCAGCACTTCCCACGTTCTTTTTCCCAGAGAATAAAATTGTAGATTGTTCCACTGCATATAAAACTGACAACCCTGTTATTTTAAACTTGAAACTGACAGGCTGTTATTTTAATGAGGTCTGCCAGAGCCAAGGTTAACCAGAGCTTTATTTCCCTACAAAATGTTAAGGCCATAGTTCTAAAAGGGGGCTGTGAAATTTTATGTTATTGATACTTTCTCTGACTGTACCAGTTTTAAGATATTTTTTGACAAGTAAAGCTACATGACAAATATAGACATGTGTTTATATGTATAGTCAAATCTGTATTAAAATTTGTTCAAATTTCACCCAATAGGTCCTTTTGCTCTGTTACATTCTGTGAAAATTTTAAAAAAAGAAATCCTTTCCACAGTTATCCGTTTCTGCCTATTTTGAAGCAAAAGTATGTATTTTTAGCACTTCGACTTTTTAGCTTAATGAGTCAAAGGAAAATTTAAGGCTATGTTAATCTCATTAATATTCCAAAATGAAATCAAGTGTAGAATCTGATTCTTTATTTCCGCAAAAAAAAGCTTAGGTCCAGAACAGTAAAACTTAAAAAGGATTTTCTTTTTATAATAGGTACTTCTACAATGTGTGATGATTAATGGAATTATAATTTATTTCCTTTCACTTAAATGCCTTTTTATGTTGATCAAGGAAGTATTTAAAGTCAGTTGCTAACTGTTCCCATATTAAAAACTTTAGCAACCACCTTTTTTCAAGTGATTTTGCTAACATTTTTTGCACCTCTTTAATCTGCTCCACAAAATCATTTTTAACAATTAACACATCTTCTTGTCTGAAGTTATGAACACAGATCCTGCAAATACTCAATCCAGTTCTACATTTACAGAATTTATTTGAATGAACATTGCCATCAGCGACTCTTGTGGTTGGCCAAAGGCCTATCCACAAAGAGACAAACTCAGTAAGAGCCTTGATTTCTGAAAGTGGGCCTCAAGTGAATGAATTCATGTTCAGTCATTATTCGTTGGTGGCAACATCAATTCAATTCACGAACATTTAACGCAAGCCTACTATGTAGAAAGACAAGCCTTACAAAACCCAGTAAGGAACTGTGCCTTCAGGAGCAGCTATAAAATTTGCAGACGACAGCGCAAAATGTGAATGTGGGGTTCCTTGTTAAAAAACTATGAAGAATTTCAATCTGGCCAGAGCAGAGCATTAAATCAAGTGTGGGCTGTTCTAAATGTATGCCCTGTACAGCTACTCAGGTGGTACACCCAACAAAGCTGGCCCTGCTGGCACTCAGGAAGCTGCAGTTTAGTGGGTGTTCACTGATATATACACCCAGGAGATGAGACAGATGCCGACAGTAATCATAACAGCATTGATGGCTACCAACCTATGAGACATCCAGCAATAAGATCCATATTACCTCCAATTTGCATAAAAATGGTGAGAGGGAGTTAATGGTGCCCTCACTTTACAGACTGAGAACTGCAGCTCTCTTGTGACCTTTTCATTTAGGGAGATGTCATTAAGTGCTTGTATGTGGCAGACATCATGTTAAACTCACCACTCACACCTCATTGTTTAATCCTCCCAACGCCACTTGAACAATTAGGACCCTGAGGCTGTACGAAGTCAAATCACATGGCCTTAATCACATAGTACAAGTAGCAGGGCCTGGTTTTGAACCTTGAGAGTCGGGACTCCAGAGCCTGCAGTCTTAAATTAGCCGTTACAACAGAACTGGCCCCCGGGCACACTTCAACTCATTCTAAAAGCAGTGTGTCCTGATGGTAGGTCTCACTCATTTCAAAAAAGGATGGAAAATATTTCTGGGGAGGGGACGGCACAGTGCTCTGGAAATCTTTGTGTTCCCTCCAAATTATTGGCCCGTGCTAATTTTCTAGACCTTCTCCAATACTGCTATGACTCTTTTTCTAACACCACTATGTTTTTCTTTTTAGTTGTACACTCATGATCACAGCACAATACCTTAGAGGTAGAAACAACACATGAATGAATAAAATGTGGCATGTGCAACAGCGGAATATTATTCAGTCTTAAAGAAATGAAATTCTGATACATGCTAGAACATGGATAAACCTTGATGACATGCTAAGTGAAATATGCCTTCATAGTGTCTGGCCTTACATTTAGGTCTTTAATCCATTTTGTTTATTTTTGTTTATGGTGTTAGGAAGTGTTCTACTTTCATTCTTTTACATGTAGCTGTCCAGTTTGCCCAGCACCACTTATTGAAGAGGCTATCTTTTCTCCATTGTATATTCTTGCCTCCTTTATCAAAGATAAGGTGACCATATGTGTGTGGGTTTATCTCTGGGCTTTCTATCCTGTTCCATTGGTCTATATTTCTGTTTTTGTGCCAGTACCATACTGTCTTGAATTACTGTAGCTTTGTAGTATAGTGTGAAGTCAGGGAGCCTGATTCCTCCAGCTCCGTTTTTCTTTCTCAAGATTGCTTTTGCTGTTTGGGATCTTTTGTGTTTCCATACAAACTGTGAAATTTTTTGTTCTAGTTCTGTGAAAAATGTCATTGGTAGCTTGATAGGGATTGCATTGAATCTGTAGATTGCTTTGGGTAGTAGAGTCATTTTCACAATATTGATTCTTCCAATCCAAGAACATGGTATATCTCTCCATCTGTTGGTATCATCTTTAATTTCTTTCATCAGTGTCTCATAGTTTTCTGCATACAGGTCTTTTGTCTCCTTAGGTAGGTTTATTCCTAGGTATTTTATTCTTTTTGTTGCAATGGTAAATGGGAGTGTTTCCTTAATTTCTCTTTCAAATATTTCATCATTAGTGTATAGGAATGCAAGAGATTTCTGTGCATTAATTTTGTATCCTGCTACTTTACCAAATTCATTGATTAGCTCTAGTAGTTTTCTGGCAGCATCTTTAGGATTCTCTATGTATAGTATCTTGTCATCTGCAAACAGTGACAGTTTTACTTCTTCTTTTCCAATTTGGATTCCTTTTATTTCTTTTTCTTCTCTGATTGCTGTGCCTAAAACTTCCAAAACTAAGCTGAATAATAATGGTGAGAGTGGGCAACCTTGTCTTGTTCCTGATCTTCGTGGAAATGGTTTCAGTTTTTCACCATTGAGAACGATGTTGGCTGTGGGTTTGTCATATATGGCCTTTATTATGTTGAGGTAAGTTCCCTCTATGCCTACTTTCTGGAGATTTTTTATCATAAATGGGTGTTGAATTTTGTTGAAAGCTTTTTCTGCATCTATTGAGATGATCATACGGTTTTTATCCTTCAGTTTATTAATATGCTGTATCACATTGATTGATTTGCATATATTGAAAAATCCTTGCATTCCTGGGATAAACCCCACTTGATCATGGTGTATGATCCTTTTAATGTGCTGTTGGATTCTGTTTGTTAGTATTTTGTTGAGGATTTTTGCATCTATGTTCATCAGTGATATTGGCCTGTAGTTTTCTTTCTTTGTGACCTCTTTGTCTGGTTTTGGTATCAGGGTGATGGTGGTCTTGTAGAATGAGTTTGGGAGTGTTCCTCCCTCTGTTATATTTTGGAAGAGTTTGAAAAGGATAGGTGTTAGCTCTTCTCTAAATGTTTGATAGAATTTGCCTGTGAAGCCAACTGGTCCTGGGCTTTTGTTTGCTGGAAGATTTTTAATCACAGTCTCAATTTCAGTGCTTGTGATTGGTCTGTTTATATTTCCTATTTCTTCCTGGTTCAGTCTTGGAAGGTTGTGCTTTTCTAAAAATTTGTCCATTTCTTCCAGGTTGTCCATTTTATTGGCATAGAGTTGCTTGTAGTAATCTCTCATGATCCTTTATATTTCTGCAGTGTCAGTTGTTACTTCTCCTTTTTCATTTCTAATTCTATTGATTTGAGTCTTCTCCCTTTTTATCTTGATGAGTCTGGCTAATGGTTTATCAATTTTGTTTATCTTCTCAAAGAACCAGCTTTTAGTTTTATTGATCTTTGCTATCGTTTCCTTCATTTCTTTTTCATTTATTTCTGATCTGATCTTTATGATTTCTTTCCTTCTGCTAACTTTGGGGTTTTTTTGTTCTTCTCTCTCTAACTGGTTTAGGTGTAAGTTTAGGTTGTTTATTTGAGATGTTTGTTGTTTCTTGAGGTAGGATTGTATTGCTATAAACTTCCCTCTTAGAACTGCTTTTGCTGCATCCCATAGGATTTGGGTTGTTGTGTTTTCATTGTCATTTGTTTCTAGGTATTTTTTGTTTTCCTCTTTGATTTCTTCAGTGATCTCTTGGTTATTTAGTAGTGTACTGTTTAGCCTCCATGTGTTTGTATTTTTTACAGATTTTTTTCCTGTAATTGATATCTAGTCTCATAGCATTGTGGTTGGAAAAGATACTTGATATGATTTCAATTTTCTTAAATTTACCAAGGCTTGATTTGTGACCCAAGATATGATATATTGTGGAGAATGTTCCATGAGCACTTGAGAAGAAAGTGTATTCTGTTGTTTTTGGATGGAATGTCCTTTAAATATCAATTAAGTCCATCTTGTTTAATGTATCATTTAAAGCTTGTGTTTCTGTATTTATTTTCATTTTGGATGATCTGTCCATTGGTGAAAGTGGGGTGTTAAAGTCCCCTACTATGGTTGTATTACAGTCGATTTCCCCTTTTATGGCTGTTGGTATTTGCCTTATGTATTGAGGTGCTCCTATGTTGGGTGCATAAATATTTACAATTGTTATATATTCTTCTTGGATTGATCCCTTGATCATTATGTAGTGTCCTTCTTTGTCTCTTGTAATAGTCTTTATTTTAAAGTCTATTTTGTTTGATATGAGAATTGCTACTCCAGCTTTCTTTTGATTTCCATTTGCATGGAGTATCTTTCTCCATCCCCTCACTTTCAGTCTGTATGTGTCCCTAGGTCTGAAGTGGGTCTCTTGTAGACAGCATATATACGGGTCTTGTTTTTGTATCCATTCAGCCAGTCTATGTCTTTTGGTTGGAGCATTTAATCCATTTACATTGAAGGTAGTTATCAATATGTATGTTCCTATTCCCATTTTCTTAATTGTTTTGGGTTTGTTATTGTAGGTCTTTTCCTTCTCTTGTGTTTCCTGCCTAGAGAAGTTCCTTTAACATTTGTTGTAAAGCTTGTTTGGTGGTGCTGAATTCTCTTAGCTTTTGCTTGTCTGTAAAGGTTTTAATTTCTCCATCAAATCTGAATGAGATCCTTGCTGGGTAGAGTAATCTTGGTTGTAGGTTTTTCCCTTTCATCACGTTAAATATGTCTTGCCACTCCCTTCTGGCTTGCAGAGTTTCTGCTGAAAGATCAGCTGTTAACCTTATGGGGATTCCCTTGTATGTTATTTGTTGCTTTTCCCTTGCTGCTTTTAATATTTTTTCTTTGTATTTAATTTTTGATACTTTGATTAATATGTGTCTTGGTGTATTTCTCCTTGGATTTATCCTGTATGGGACCCTCTGTGCTTCCTGGACTTGATTGACTATTTCCTTTCCCATATTAGGGAAGTTTTCAACTATAATCGCTTCAAATATTTTCTCAGTCCCTTTCTTTTTCTCTTCTTCTGGGACCCCTATAATTCGAATGTTGGTACATTTCATGTTGTCCCAGAGGTCTCTGAGACTGTCCTCAATTCTTTTCATTCTTTTTTCTTTATTCTTCTCTGCTTTTTTCTTTATTTCCACTATTTTATCTTCCAAGTCACTTATCTGTTCTTCTGCCTCAGTTATTCTGCTATTGATTCGTTCTAGAGAATTTTTAATTTCATTTATTGTGTTGTTCATCATTGTTTGTTTGCTCTTTAGTTCTTCTAGGTCCTTGTTAAACGTTTCTTGTATTTTCTCCATTCTATTTCCAAGATTTTGGATCATCTTTACTATCATTACTCTGAATTCTTTTTCAGGTAGACTGCCTATTTCCTCTTCATTTGTTTGGTCTGGCGGGTTTTTACCTTGCTCCTTCATCTGCTGTGTGTTTCTCTGTCTTCTCATTTTGCTTAACTTACTGTGTTTGGGGTCTCCTTTTCACAGGCTGCAGGTTCATAGTTCCCGTTGTTTTTGGTGTCTGCCCCCAGTGGCTAAGGTTGGTTCAGTGGGTTGTGTAGGCTTCCTGGTGGAGGGGACTGGTGCCTGTGTTCTGGTGGATGAGGCTGGATTTTGTCTTTCTGGTAGGTGGGACCGCATCTGGTGGTGTGTTTTGGGGTGTCTGTGACCTTATTATGACTTTAGGCAGCCTCTCTGCTAATGGGTGGGGTTGTGTTCCTGTCTTGCTAGTTGTTTGGCATGGGACTTCCAGCACTGGAGCTTGCTGGTCATTGAGTGGAGCTGGGTCTTAGTGTTGAGATGGAGATCTCTGGGAGAATTTTTGCCGTTTGATATTATTTGGAGCCGGGAGGTCTCTGGTGGGCCAATGTCCTGAACTCAGCTCTCCCACCTCAGAGGCACAGGCCTGACACCCAGCCGGAACACCAAGACCCTGTCAGCCACACGACTCTGATATTAGAAGTGCCAGAAGGCTCTTAACAGCGGTCTCAGCCACAGAGTATCAGATTACTGACATTCTCTGCGCCTTTGTAGGAGCCGTGACCCCTACCTGGCTGCGTGCTCTTCCAGCTCTGCACCGACCCTCCTTCCTCCGGGTGCCTGGAGGTGGCACCCTGGGCCTTGTGTGCCTTTTAAACGTAGTAAATGGAGGCTCAGAGTGCAGGTCGACCACGACTATGGTTTGAGCAGCCCTGCAAGTAATCTCCTAATTTTCTAGGCCTTTTCGAACAATTGTTCATGGTTAGAGAAACCTTCTAAACAAATATAAGACTACACATTTTTCAGTCTAACATTTTAAATCAATCCATCCTCCCCAGGAGGTTCAAAGAACCAAATGTTGTTTGTTCAGTTACTTTTTTTTTTAAAATTAATTTATTTTTTAAATATATTTTTGGCTGAATTGGGTCTTCATTGCAGTGTGCGGGCTTCTCATTGCAGTGGCTTCTCTTGTTGCAGAGCAGAGGCTCTAGGCACGCGGGCTTCAGTAGTTGCAGCACATGGGCTCAGTAGTTGTGGCTCGCGGGCTCTAGAGCACAGGCTCAGTAGTTGTGGTGCACAGGCTTAGTTGCTCTGTGGCATGTGGGATCTTCCTGGACCAGGGCACCGGCAGGCGGATTCTCAACCACTGCACCACCAAGGAAGCCCTGTTCAGTTACTCTTGTGATTAGCACATCAGTGGCTTATATTGTCCTTGACTGCATCTATCTATCTATCTATCTATCTATCTATCTATCTATCCATCTATCTATCAGCAGAAATAACTTTCAGGTGGTGCTAAGAACATCCTAGGTGTATACTACCATAAAATCTAGGCTGTTTCTCAAAAATGCAACTGCGATAAAAAATGAAAGTCCTAAAACTCCTCCTGGTTTTAAAAGGAGAAAAGTGGATCTTTTATTCATAAAACTGCACAGACCAGCTCATCCCCTGGGTCTCCATGACAAAGGGAGAATTTCCCCATAGGGCTATCTACATAGGTTGGAAATCCAGCCCTACATATTTAACGGTCTGTATCTAACAAAGGTGCATTAGAAATCCTCTCCTTGAGATGATTTCTCTCATGAAATGGAAAGTAGTAAAGAAAGCAAAAATTTCATCCCTCTGCCACAGAAATCCATGGGGACTTGAAAGAGCTTTGCCTTTCCTATTACACTGTGCTTGGGAATAGGTTGAGAAGAAGCCAGATGGTAAGTCTGATTCAACCAAATCCAAAGCACTCAAAGGAATCACCTTTTTATTGCAGGTAAGTATAAAAACAGTACTGGAAGCACATTGGAATAAAACGCCAGGGGCTGTCTGTTAATAGATTTGGTCACTAAGCAGTGGTACTTAGAGAATAACTTTCATCTCTTCAAAAAAAAGATCTCAGCCAAAGGTGCTCTGAATGTAAATAATTACGATGGTGATTGTGTGGAGTTAGCCTCTGTCCTAGGTTGCTTCTCTGTGCCTTTTTGGAAGAGTTCTGTTTTGTTCCTGGTGCTAGGCTGTCATGAACCATATCACTCAGGCTTCTGATAGTGCAGTGGGAGTCCTTGCTAACAGGGAGGCAACCTTAACCTCCCAAATCCTTTTCCCTCCCTGAATGAATAAGTATAAGATTTGCTGATTTGATTTTTTTGTATTTTTCTCATTAAGAGCTATTTCTGACTTTTTATAATATGCCACAGTGATCCATAAATCACAAATTCCGACATGCTTCATGGTCTTCATTCTTTTTACTGCAATAAAGGGAAAATTAAATAGCCTTTTGAAAATGAAAATAGTTTTCATTTCCTTATTTCTTCAAATTATTTTCGACGTGGAAAACCAACTCTCTTCTTCAAGTCAAATTGAATGTCTTTTACAGACATTTTAATGTCTCTTTTATAGACATTTAAAAAAGGCTCAGGCCATTTTCAATGTATTTATTTAGTTATTTTGAGTAGGTAGGGGTTTTCAAGGGTTTTCCCCAAAGACAATTGAAAGCGGGCTGTTATTTATGTCAGTTATTTATGAGTGAGGTGTGTCACTAAGTTCCCCTTCTCCATTATGTATACAGTTAGGAGGAAAGTCCAAATTTCAAAGGAGCTAGGACTTAAGGCCCAGAACTTGATTTTACTTCTGTTGGTCTGAAGAGGTGACCCTTCCAGAAGAAGCTGAGACACCTCACTTTTGCTTGATAGTTTTTTTTAAAAAATATTCTTTCCTGAAGACAGAAGCATAGGAAACAGGCCTACCTAAGACTCAATTGAAAAGAGAATTTTAGGAAATATAATGAATACCCTGGGAAATTATGGGAACTTCCCAGTGGTCTTTAAAATGAAAAAATGGGTTGGGCATATGTGGTCCTGGGGTCACCTGCACCCGGGTGTTTGTTCAAAGTGCTGTTAAGTACAGACTCAGCCATTAGAGCCACAGCCTGGGAATCTGCATTTCTAACAAGGCTTCCCTGCCACCCCCTGCTCCCAACTAATGCTGACACATAGGAAACCAGAAAACCAAGACCCACAGCATTAAGGAGTAGACTATGTGATATCTCCAAGGCACATTTAGCCTCGTGACTTTAACTTCATTTTCTTTCTCTGAAAGATCTTTTAATTTTCAGATTTTCCTTAGCTTTTTACATCTACATTTTCATTTTTTCTAAGACTATAAGTCAGGGTCCAATGAATCTTACGACAGTAATTTTAAAAATATATGTATTTCTTTACCTTTATATTAATTTATTTAATTTTCTGAATATGCAGTACTACTGCCACAACTTAATTCATGCTCCTTCCTCTTAAAGGGCAATGGACACGGCTATATTATTGCATGTGTCCATGCATTCAGTCAACACACGTGTGTTAAGGAGCTTCTCTGTGTAAGGTGCTCAATTAGGCCCTGGGGCTACAAAGATGAAAAGAACATTGCCCCTACTTTCAAGCAGTTTTCTCTTCTGGGAAGGTCTAGACATCAACACAAACAATGTGATGTCAGCATTGACAGAAATTGGGTGGAGAGGGATAGAAGTCTGCAGGTACAGGAGCTGGTTGTGAGTTTTTTGAAGAGCAGAAACCAGTGACCCAAAGTTGATTAAACTGAGAACAAACGCAAAAAGGTAAGAGCACATAAACCATAGCAAAGGGAGGAGGGTGGTTGAATCAGGATCACTGAAAATAGTCACATGGTGGTACCCAAGGGCAGGACTACTTAACCAGAAAACCAGTGAATTTCCAGAAAGGGTCCAAGAAGTGAGGATGGCATGCCCAGGGCCTGGGTGTGTATGGTTGGCTGAGAGTGCTGTCTGTGCCTTTAATTACAGGACGACTCCCATGTGGGCTCATACTATGTCTTACAGGTGACTGCTGCTTCTGATGGGTGAGCATTACGGGAAATGAGGTATCAGATGTCAGGGAGGTACAGAGAGGGTGTCCTGGGTCTGCCAGATGCACAGGGGTTATGGAAAGGGGTCCATGTTCAGAGGCTCATGTGGACCAAGCCCACTCAGGCTTTTTGGAAAGTTGTTGGGTATGACTGGAAGATAAAGCACATATTTTGGAGAGGGAGGATTTGAGGCCAGAGAAGTGGGTAGATATCAGAAGATCCTAGAGAGTTTTACACTACTGTGAGCTGTTTAGCCTTTATTCTAGAGGATCAGTTGAGGCCTGTAGGGCAACCAAGATGGTGTCCAGAAGGATGCACAGGGAATGCCAAGCCGGAATGGGCAATGGTGGGGACTAATAACAAGGGGCAGCTAGGCAGTGCATTGTTCACGCCTGTCATGATTCTTAACTGGAACTCCACAATACAGCTCCCATTTTCTTTAGATTCTGTTGCTGTTACAGAGCCCCTTTCCCTCTTCCTGTGCTCCCTGCAAGCTCAAGCCTTTGCCCATGCTATTCCCAGGAAGTCATTTTCCCCACTGGGAGAGCCATCTTTTCTTCTCTGCCTATCCACAGCTGCTTCATCCTGTAAGGCAGAGGCCATGCAGATAAAGAAAAAGGGAAGTGGGCTGAGTTCATTCATTCATTCATCCATTCGCTGAACATCTACTACCTTCCTGGCACTGTCCTAGGTACAAGGGATGAAGTTACGAACAAAAAAAAAGGACAAAAATCCCTTCCTTTATGGAACCACATTTTCACTAGAGAATTCCACCAATAAACAGATAAATGAGTAGCATAAATGCTCTGTTAGACAGAGGTTAAGTACCAAGAAGAAAAATAAAGTGGGGATGGAGGTTAGAGGGCGGTAAGGAGCTGGCTGTAGTTTTAGATACACTGCTTGTGGAAGTCTTGCCTAGAAGGAGGTAGTTGATAACGTAAGGAGATAATTTCTGTTCTTTTGATAGACACATGTGGCTTAATATTAATGCATTGAAATGTCTTCATTTTCACAAGAGATACTGTTTCACATTTCAAGGGAAATGTGAATCTCTCTTAGACTATCTTTCGTTTTCCCCTTTGGATAGTATATGGATGGAGAAGTATTTTTCTTCCAGAAGAAAGCAATAGTGGCTGCATGGAGATAAAAAGTAATTGACACCTGGTTTTGGATGGGGAGACAGTTGTGCGGGTGGAATCTGGGGCAAAGGGGGGAGACAACACCCCAAGAAAGGGAGGAGCCAGGCATCACGCCACATGAATGTGGGGGCCCGGAGAGGTGGATCTTGTTTTACAACAGAAATGTATAGATTTGAACCTGGAATATCTTGATTTTTAAATTCTCTCTCCACTACCTTCCTTTTCATCACCATCATCATCACTATCACCATCATCACCACCACCCTCACCATCATCATCATCATCATCGTCATCATCATCATCATCATCGCTGTGAAGGCTGAATGGAACACATCTGTATTGCTGGATTTACCTTGAGGGATAACAGTCTATAACCTCTGCCTTATGACTTAGTTCAAGAGCAGTCTGAGCCCTGAAGCCTTCTTGGATAATGCCAATTCGTTCCGCTTTCTACTTCCTTTACATTTTGTGCTCATTTATGTATTCATTCATTTAGCATTTGCCCAGAACTTACTGAGTAGCACGCACTGTGCTAGGGACATGCACAGATTAAAATGCACCATCCAGAACCTTTAGTAAGTTCTTTTGCTATTATTTGTACTGCCCATAGCATTTGAGAGTTTTGGAGCTGGAAGATGCCCTCAAGAGTCACATTTATTTTGATCATCCTATCACACAAATGAGCACTTTATTTTATCAGTATCTCGTGCATTTCATTTGTTTATTGTTTCATTTGGTGATGCATTGTTTCTATAAAACATTTTTATGCCCCTGGTAAAGAACAGTATCTTGTACATTTCTGTACCTTTTTGGCAGTTAGCTGGGTGTTGAATGCACGGTAAATGCTCAAGAAAGCCTTTTTTTTCAGTTGATTGTTGGATTATGGAGAAAGTCTCACAATTTTAAAAAAAGATCTTACATAAAGACTGATGTGAAGTCCATCAGAATTTGCTCATTCCTTGGAGGGCAAAAATTTGAACAGATGACCGTGTAGGGGAAGGAACAGGCTTTTGAATATGTTATTCTATACAAGATGCCTCAGAAGCCAAGCATCAGGGACAGAAAATGTTCATTGCTACGATGTTGCAGGACACCATTATATTGCCTTTAAAAAGTACACGTGGCCATGGGTGCAAGTTCATTTGTTCTTTGTGCATGTTATTATATGAACACAGTGTTTGGGCAATTAAGAAGAAAAGAAAGGATATTTTTTGCTCTTAGAGGTAAGCATTCTTTCTTCAGGATCACTGGATCAATTACATGAACTACATAAAGGTCTGAATACTGCTTTCTGGAAGAGTAACCAAGCTGACCTCTTGGTTACCTCTCTCTTTCCACAATATTTTAATTCTTGAAGCCAAAATGGCAGAGTTAAAGCTTTGGTTCCATAATTTAGTAAAAACTAATGAACAGTCAAGTAAATTTAATTAGTTCTGTCAGGTAACTGGCTGAATTTCAGCCTTCGAAGATTTCCAGAATTTTAATTTTCAGTACACGTGATGACTATTCCAATTCGAAGGGGTTAAGTGCTAGTTTACTGCATCTGAAATGGTGCCATTTAAAGAGGGATATATATGTTCCTTGCATGCGCCTTTCACTCCTTTTTTTTTTTTTTTTCGGGAAAGTGTTAATTAGCAGAGAGGCCTACTTACATGGAACAAACAGACTTTATGCTGACCTAGATCTAGATTGTTTTATTTTATTTTCTCCCCCAAATCCCCAAATGAGGTGCAGCATCTCATTTTCATGAGGGTCTGGGGATAAGGGAGGATAAAGCAATCTCACGTTACATCAAACTCTCATGATCTGTTTAAACATTAAATTCCCCACAAATTAGGTTTTGGATTAAATGATGAAAAAGGTTTCGGGGAAATGAATGCAGAGAAAGATGCACAAGTTTGGCTTAACGGTGGCTTCTGAGCTTTAATGCCACACACAATGTATTCCTAATGCTGGGTGGTTTGGTAGAAAGAGGGTCACACTTTGTGATGTCAGGTGACTCAAAGATGCAAATTCTTATCTCCATCCTTTTCTTTCTGGGTAACTTGTATCTACTTCCTTTTCTCTTCTCACTGAGAAAGGAAGGGGGTCCTTCCCTAACCCCCATGTTACTATAGACGATTTTTCACGCTGTACTGCAGAGACCACTACGGCTTTTCAGGAGCCATAAACTGACTTAAGATCAAGAGAAAAGAACTTTCCTTTCCCTCAGCTCAGGGTCCCACGGTCTTACAGATACTGAGCAGATTCTTCCAATGCCTAAGACCCTCTGGTAGCTATTTTGGGCATTTCTACACATTCTTAAGTTAAGGTTGGTGCCTCAGTGGCTTAGCACCTGGAGGACTTCCCTACCATGGAACATTGGAGAGATAATTCCTAATTGGTCCATCCTGAGCTGGAGGGCTGTATCAGTTGGGTCTTGGAAGGAAAGAGAAGCACAACTCAACTTCGGTTATTTGAAGATGGTTCAATAAGGGACTTGATAGAAAGGTGAGAGCAGAATGGTAGACAAGCATAAGAAATGGTGCAGAAGTCAAAAAAGCACATCCAAGGCCCCAGACTGCTTAGGCGGGACCCTGGTTTCCTCTCTCTTTGTTTTGTTTTCTTCCATCTCCTTTCCTTGCCCTTTGTTCTCTATTTCTAATCCTTCCTGATTCATGTGGTTTAATTACCAGTCTTCCCTTGCCTCCTTGAAATCATCTGGAAAGTTTCTGAGACATCCACTGCTGACTCAAACCCATGAGGGAATTTCATGAGGAGATGATACCAGGATCCGATTCCCTTAAGTAATAGCCTCTTTCTGTTTCATGTCTAGTTAATTTGTTGAAATCCGAGACAGAGGGAGTTCGGGTGGCGGGTTAGGGTCACGTGGAGCCCAGATCCATGATACAGCCACAGATTTACCCTCTTCCAGAGCTGTTCGTAATTTAGCAGATATTCCCGCCCAAGGCAAAGGATCATTACTATTTGACTTAGTTTATGGGGAAGAGGAAGTAGGTTCCTCTGGGAAGGATGTGGTTGAGTGAATCTGAGGTGAAATCACAGGCTCAGATGTGTTGTCTTATCTCTCTGGAGGCTTCCATTATGTGCGTTCTTTCCTATGGCTTTGTTTTTCCACAAAAGGCTCTGGTGTACCAGGAAACCAGTCTATTTCAGTATCAGCATGGAGTAGGGGCAACTTTATAAATTACCACCTCGTGGGGACTCACTCTAGGTGTATTTTGCTTTCAGAAATTCTCATTAGGCAGGAGAGTGTCGAGGGATCACTGTGGTCCTCTGTCCGCAGGTGGTGTTTTTTTGTAAGCTTAGGAAAAAGTTGCCACATATATATACTTTTTCCCATGATTTTTTATTTTTACTGAGTTCCCTCTCCTTAGTTTCTCTTGGCTTTGACTGGATGCTGCTAACTTTTTTATTAAGGAACCTTTTCAGTGTTGCTTTTAAGGGTATAGTTGAGACTTAATCCCCCCAGGACCTGGACCCACTCGTTTAGAATTTTTATCCCCACTGTGTCCTCTGGGTTCCCAGAACTGCCTGTGATGGTGGCCCCATGCAGCCTGTGTGCCCCTTACCTTCCTTCCCAGGCCCTTGTTTTCCACATAAGAGATTTGCTTTTTATTCTGTACATATCTGGAGGATTAATGGATTAGTACTATGTACTTAAGGGCACATAAATTCTCTCTCTCTCAGTAAAGAGAGAATACTGAGCGAGAGAGAATGAGAGAGAATACATGTGTATATATGTGTGTGTGTATATATATATATATAAATTTATATATATATATATATGCTACATATATAGCATATATGTATTTTAACAATGCCTTCTGGAGACAATGCTGTAATTCAAAAAGAGAATTCTGTTGGCTCAAAGTGGGAAACACAGTGGGCTACCAAGAGAGATGTTTGGGGTCAGTGAGTCCCCTTCAAAAGGCCCCATGCGTTAAGGCTGCTGTTTTGCCTCCTCCTAAGACTGAGCCTGGAACTGAGCTATTCCCCAGCACAGTGGTTCTCAGCTGCATACGGAATTATCTGGGAAGTTTTAAAAACATTGGTGCCTGGGCCTGGACCACAGAGATGGCGATGAAATTAGTCCACCTGGGGCACAGGCTGAGCATTGGGATTTTTCAAAACTGCCCAGGTGATTCTAATATGCGACCAAGATGGAAAAGCACTGCTCCAGCAATAGGCTCTGAAGGAGAAGACGTCTACTGACAGGTACACAAATGAGACTCAATCATCAGGTTATAGGAAGGTGGAAAGACAGTGTATTTTGAAGATGCGGAAGTGGAAATGTCTACCAATAATTTATTTTCTTGTGCATCTTCCAAGAGTAGGGCTTGATGTTTGGCATCAAGGACACAAAAAAGTACAGTTCCAGCATTCCAGTCAACAAACTCAAATTGTCGAGAAACTTCTTGTCCTAGATATCAGGGAATTTTATTAAGCGCTGGGTGGGCTACATAAATCTAATCTTAAAATCTAGTGGAGTTGAAGACAGACAGATATATTCAAGGAATGTAAGGAATACAAGGAATATTCATCCCAGACTGTGTGACAAATAGTGTGTGACACAAGTCAAAATTAAGTTCCATGGAAGCAGTTACTTACGACCGAGGAAGATTTTTTGGATGAGGTGGGCTTTGAGCCGAGCTTTGAACAAGAAAGATCTAGGCTGAGCAAAGACCATGAGCCTTCAAAGAGTGGAGCCGTTTGGAGACCAGCACACATACATTTGCGGTGGCAAAGGAGAGGGAGAGGCCAGTGTGTGGGGAGGGGAAGCTGCAAAAGCCAGTGGAGAGTGGATTAGAGGGGTTTAGGAACTCCATGCTGTTTAGTTGGGGTTTCATTTCACAGCCGATGTGGATTCATCTCTCTGTGAGTTCAGAAGCGCCATGATCAGATGACTGTTTCAGGACAATGACAAATTCAAGGTTGGTATAAAGAATGAGTTGGAGAAGAGACTGAAAACAGAAGGATCAGCCAAGAGTAGGGAGACAAGTGTCATCATCAGGGCTGGAGAGGATGAGAACATATCTAGGACCGTGGTGAGAGGAACAGGGAGGAGAGGAGAACTTGTGTGTGAGACACATCCCAGTGGCAGAGTCGATAGAAATTTATAATAAACTGGATGATTGTGGTGGTGAGTTAGAAGGAGGAATCAAAGATGACTCTATAATTTCTACTCTGGGTGGCTAAGCCTCCAGGAAGGAGACCTTTAAGTCGTGGGTGGCCGAGGCTCTGCAGGGTGCCATGAGGTTTTAGGCAGGTGTCTTGAGGACCCATGTCTGCTCCATTCACCATATGCCTACTGCCTGGCCCATAGCAGGCACCAATATTTATTGAATAAACGAGTATTTGTTGAATAAATACATGCAACTCTCTGAGGAGGAAGTATAGTTGGCCGAGTAAGTTTTCAAAGGGGGAAGATTGGGGAGTTTGGGTTTTCCCATGTTGAATTTGGAATTCCAATAAGGCAGCAGGTAGTTGGAAATGCAGACCTGAAGTGTAAGAGAAAGCCCAACAGCAGACATGTAGAGATGATTGTCCTCAAAGGGACATCTAATTGAGATTCTGGATGTGTACATGAAAAAGCAGCTAAAGATAAAATTATCCTGGGCTGGATGCCAGACGGCTGGTCCAGACACTGTGAGCTACAGGAATTCAGAGGAGGAAGCATCTGTGATATGTCTCATCCTAGACCATTTCAAGGAATAGATATTAAAGCAGAGTCTTGACGGATGAATATATAGATCTTAGGAAGAAAGAAAGGGGAAAAAATTCCAGGATGAAAGAAGACTGTGAACAAAGCTATAGGGGCAGGGATCCATGGGGTATTTTCTAGACCCTTGCTACTCAAGGGAACTAGCAATACTGACCTCATCTGGGAGCTGGTCAGAAACGCACACTCTCCGTCCCTGCTCTAGCTTCCTGGATTAGAACCTGTGTTTTAACAAGATCCCTAGGTGACTTGGGAAAGCTCTAAAGTTGGAGAAGTGCTGGTCTAGGCCAGGTTAGTCCAAGTGGAGGACTTGTGTCATGGAGTATGTCACGTGGGGGAGGTAATGAGGACGCCTGAATGCCAGAAGGGCCAATGCCACGTACCATGTTCCTTTAGCAAGATCATTTTGGTAGAAGTTCAGGAGAGTCCTAGGCTAAAAGGGACCCATCAACCAACCAGGGAGTCAAAGGACTTTAAATATTAGGAAAATGTCTAATGCTAGGTTTTGGTTCATGACGGGTTAATACCCTTCATGGCACTTGGCAACGGCTGGCATTGGATGATGGTCGCAGATAACCACAACAGCCTAGGCAGGTAACAGGAGATGGGTGCTGTCCACATGCTTTTCATAACACTTGTCTCTCACAAGCCGGGTCCCTTTCCTCTTTGGTGCACAATACAACCTGTTGAATGGGCCTCTTTAGGTTTTCCCCAAACCATCCCAAATATGGTTATTATGCAAGGAGGTAGTTTGATCTAACCACAATATAAAGCTATATTAGAGTATATATTCCCACTGCAGTTTTTTATTTCACTTTATTTCATTTAGTCAGATGTGCCATCCCCATCAGAATATCTTCATATAAGTCTGATAACAAGGTGCTTTTTCATCGCTTCTGAATAAATCGTCCAGAAAATAAAATGGCAATGCAGAAACAATCTTACTTTCCAATCGCCTCATTCATATTGCTCAATTACTCTTAAACTTTTATTAAATTATGTCAAGTCAATTTGTGTCTATAGGAGATTTTTAAAATATTAGTCAATTGGTTATTACCTCAAAGAAAAGTTTAATTTCCTACGTTAGGATAAAATTATTAGCCATGATGTTTAGCTGGATAACTTCCAAAAGCAAATTATGCTGACCCCAAATCTTTCTGTCAGGAATGTCATACTCCATCAAAGCATATAACATGGAGAAGTTAAAGCTGAAAACTAGGGAGCTTTCAGGACGGTTGTTTCATTTTGCTCTCTCCTATATGCAGTTTCAGAGGTTTTGGCCTTTATTATTTAATTTATTCCCAATCAAAAAACAGCAGGATGCCCAAAAGGCCATGATGCGTATGGGAAGAAGAAAACAAGAGCCACACAAAAGCTCAGAGAGCAGTGTTTTGGAATTCTTCTAATCACACCTCTGAAACGCTCAAATATCACGTCATCCCCCAGTTCTCTGAGCTCACCTACAATGGACAAAGTGAAATGTCAACAAACTGGGTATTCAAGAGGGAAAAAGGAAAATTATACTTATTATGCTTCTTTTTGTTCACTACGTCAGAATTACGCTATGGGTAAAGGAGGGAGCTGATGGGAGAAACAATGAACTAGGCGAAAGCGTAGGATGTCGAGCAGCAAGGAGACACAGTTCACCGTTCTTTCCTGCACAGCCACGCTTCCTATTTCCTACTTGCAAGGTAAACGTTCTTCATTTTTGCTTTCATCCGTAGCCTCCTCCTCCCTGCTTTACACTCTCCAATCCATGCCTCCCTCTCCCCCTGGGTCCGCCTTGCACACCAATGGTGGATGTGTTTATTGAGTTATCCTTGTTAGAAGGGAAGCTTCAGAACAGCCATCCACATGGGTGGGACATCACGAAGCCAGACGCTGATTTTTATCGGAGGATTCTTACACAGTGTAACACTGAATGTCTGATGAGATTAAGGCCCAGCAATTCTCCCTCCCCCACCACCCCCCCGGACAGTCTGCACATTAATAAGTGCCTGTGACCGACTGAATTGTCTTCCTCCAAAAGATAGGAGAAGTCCTAAGCCCTGGAACCTCAGCATGTGGCTTTGTCTGGAAATAGGGTCTTTGTAGATGTAATTAGGTAAGATGGGGTCAAGAAGTAGGGTGGGCCCTTCATCCAGTATGACTGGTGTCCATATAGGAGGAAGAGAAGAGAGACACACAGGGAAGAGAAAGCCATCGTCATCCAGACCCAGGGGGAGAGAAAGCCGAGTGAGGGCAGAGGCAGAGACTGAAGGGCTGCAGCTGCAAGCCAAGGGATGCCAAAGCTGACTGGCAACGCTGCAAGCTAAGAGAAAGGCCTGGAACACGTTCTCCCTTAGCGCCTGCAGAGAGAGACAGCCTGGATCTGCAGACACCTTAATTTCAGACTTGTAGCCTCCAGAACTAAGACTCAATACACTTCTGTCGTTGTAGGCCACCTAGTGTGTGGTAGTTTGTTACGACAGTCCTAGGAAACTCATACAGTGCCCTTCTGCAAAATACTAAATAATAATAACCACCACCACCTGTCACGTGCCGTCAGGAGCCAGTTTTGACAGGTTGATGTTCTCAAGACAGTCTGATAGCTTTCTCAGATGGCCCCTCTTGATCCCCAGAGCTGGGCCCAGTCTAAACACATAGCCAACTTAATTGGACACGTGTGCTTCTCATTAAGCATGTAGATGGCACTAGATTCCTTTTCTTTAAGGACAATAAGTTTGCAATGGGCACGTTCCCTCAAAGTGCAGAAGCCGAGGAGCCCTAAATAAAAGTCGATGAACAGGATGTTCTCTGCTATGCATCAGTAACGTTTTGGTAAATTGAATCGTATTTTAAGTACTCAGAGGGAGCTTGCTGTTTAATTTAAATCCTTTTGCAAAGCAAGCATGCCTTCCCCGCCCCCCCCACCCCCCGCACAAAATCAGATTTCTTGATCTCGGCTTTCTTCAAGTAGGGGGCACATCCCTGTGGCAGATATTATTAGGAAAAAGAATCTTATGACTTGGTGTCAGGCTAAGGATGGATCAGGTTAACCTGAGGGTGTTTTCTCAGACATGAAAGGTTGATAGTTTGGGAATAATTTTACTAAGTGCTTTTCAATAGCAGATTCTAAATGAAGAAATAGGGTGAATTTTATTATCTATTTCAAACATTTGAGATTCTATAAATATAGACCAGTAAATATATTTTCTTTACAACGGCAATAATATTAGTGCTAATTTAAGGATAACTTCATATCCCAGCCCTGCTTGACTGCTTAGGAGCCTACATTTTTTCTAAAAAAGGAAATTCCTTGGAATGTTTTGCGAATGTAAGATAACACAGGAACGAATTTCATTCAACAGAGAAAAACTAAAGCAGAGGAATTTACAGTTAACTCATGGATTAATTCAGAATATTTTGAACTTATACCATGTGCTTCCACCATACAGAGTGCTTTACAAAAACACAATTCTTATCCTTATGGAGATACAGTTGCATGTTAGAGCCAGGACACATAGACAAAGAAAGGGTTAAGTAACAGCTCTAGACAGCGTAAGTGACCGAATATTAAGTAAATACTCTGTGTTAGTGGAGGCTGGACTATTCCTGGGAAGAGATTTAGTTCATGGCTCTGATATTCTCAGCTTTGACTCACTTAAGGGCAATGAACTGTCACGAAGAGCATAATTATCAGAGACACGAAGTTTCTGGATGCTTTTCTGTGCTCAAACTGGCCAACCAGCGTTAATAACCACAGCACACTTTTAAATTCAATGATTCTGAGGAAAGGAAAGTCTGTGAATTGAAAAGCATCCCCTTGTGATGCCAGGACCGCCCTCATAGAGATTCTTGTTTCATTTCAGGCTCTTAAGAGAGACTGCTCTTCTGGTTCTGAGGGACTTTGCCTTCAAAATTCACTGTAAATGAAAACCTGAGTGTGACATTCTCCTCTTAAAAAAACATTCTTTAAATTTTGAAATGCTCATACTGAGCTGGGCCTACAGTAAGGCAAGTAAGGCACTTGCTTTGGGTGTAAAACTTAAAGGGGGGGCACCCCAAAACTCAGCAATCAAAATGAATCATATTTGAAGGCAATATTTTTAAAAATTCAAAATAAATGCAAAAATTCTCTGATGAATAAAATATCAAAAATTTCAATGAAGGCAGAATTGATATTGCTGATTTTTCTTTTCCTTTTGCCTCGGGCTCCATTTTAATACTGTGTTGAGAGACGCTTGTAAGAATACCGTCAATGAACACCAACTACTAGCCACGTATTTAAAACTCCTTAATTCTACTCTAAGGATGAAAAGTTTTCAGTCACAATCACAATGAGATCATGTTTTATTTAAAAACAAATTCTCAAAATTAATTCACTCGCTTCTTCTTCAGCAGATCTATATCTCCAGCCTCTGTTGTGTCCCTGGCCTCTTGTAACACGTGTGAGAACACTTCACAAGTCATCAAATCCCATTCTTAATTTTCTATTTTCCCTATTTCATGCTCTTCAACTTTCATTTTCTCCCACCCGGTTTCGGCCATGGACGATGCTGACAGATCAAATGAACAGGGCGAATCTGCTAACTCGGTTTTCCATATCTCCCTGTATCTGGATTACCCTACTTAGTAAGCTAAACAACCCTGTGCCGATTTGGAGCCAAAGGAAGGATCAGCTCCGTGAAGCGTGAGGTCATGCTTCTTTGTGCAGCAGCAGAGGCAGCGGGCTTTCATTAGAGAGAGTTGTGAAGGGGACCACATAGCTGGTGTCACTTATAAGACGGCGGGCTCTCCTGGCAAATGGGAAGCCACTTATAGTTCATGGCTTCTCCCGGTGGGTTAAATACTGTAAATCCTTATGAGGAATGCCAGAGCCATAGAATCAATAAAAACCAAAATGGCCTTGACTCGGCCTGCCCTATAAGTAGAGGGTCCCAGAATGACAGACGTGCCTGTGGCTCCACGGGGGAAATGCGATCTGGAGAAAATGACGAGGATCACTTCTGTGTTACTTTATTCTCTGCCCTTCCCACTTTTACTCAGTTCTGGCAGGGCACGGGATTCTCAGTCATGTTTTCAAGTTTAACTTTTTAAAAACTTCACGCTTCGGGGTGACATTGGGCATCCAGGGAATTATGAAATCTCCCACCTCTCCGCTGGGAGAGTGGTAGGGAAAACCAACTCCAAACCCAGGAGAGCTCTTCTCCAAGGTATTGAATGCGAAGCTGACAGAGAGATCCTAGGACTGAGAATGGTCTGGCTGGAGACGTAGCTCCAGGGAGAAGCACAAGGGACTCAAAGGTGGCAGAGCGACTCTGATGAAGGTTCTGAACCCACAATGGGAGAGTAGGGGGGGGGGCAGCTAAGAGCGATGGATGGAGGAAGAGCTTTGTCACCACCCCAGGTATTAGGTTTGTACCTATACAGTTTCCTAGGGCTGCTATAACACAGTAGACTAACTGGCTTAAAACAACAGAAATGGACCCTGTCACAGTCTGGAGGCCTGGAGTCTAAATTCAAGGCGTCTGCAGGGTTGGTGCCTCTGGAGCCTCTGAGGGACAATCTGCTCCTTGCTGCTTTCCCAGCTTCTGGGGGTTGCCAGCAATCCTTGGAATCCTTTGGTTTGAAATGGCATCACTTAAATCTCTGCTTCTGTCTTCGCATGGCCTTCTCCCTCTGTGGGTGTGTCCCCTGGTGTCTGTCCAAATTCCCCTCTTCTTACAAGGACGCAGTCATATTGAATTGGGGGCCTACCTTACTCCAGTATCACCTCATCTTAACTTGGTTCCATCTGCAAAGACCTTATTTCCAATTAAGGTCTCATTCACAGGTGATGGGGGTTAGGACTTCAACATATCTTTTTGGGGGACACAATTCAATTCACAATAGTGCCTTATATTAAATAATAAAAAAGTATATTTTCAGCTACTATTCAGAATCGAATAAATGCAAATCCCTCAAAGTGCTCTCGCATATTTTAGGGCAGCATCTGTCAGATTTGAGTAAGAATTGACACCTGGGATATTTATTTAAAAAGGCATATTTGGATTCAGCATGTCTGTGATGGGCCCATGGTCTGCATTTTAATAGTATTCAAGTAATTCTGACCTAGGTGATCTGGAGACCCTACTTTGAGAAACACCGTTTTATGTTGAGACTTTAACGCTCTCAAAATGATCAGTGTCCTGCTACTAATTCCCAGATATTTTCTACGTTAGATCATTGTTATTTACCTTTGACTCAGTTTTATAATGTGGAACATAAAACAGTTTCCACAGTCAGTCCTTATTCACTATTAATACTATTCATTAATTGCAGGTGTGTGAACTGAGACCTTATTTCACATGTCACCATAATCTTTATCTATTTTCCAAATGGCTTGACATCTATTCAAATTAGAAAAGATATTTTCAATTGAAGTTTTAAAAAACCTGCTGCCATTTTGTTTGAAGGTATCAGACTGAATCCAATAACAACTTAAGATTCACCTTGATGATATATCAGCGCGTTAACAACCTTTACCATGATATTAAGGGCAACGCCAGCAACAAATTAACAGGCAAAAAGAAACCACTGGTAGCCTGAGCTGAGAAAGAGACTTCTGATGAGTTTCCTCATTTGTGCAGTATGGTTAATTACAGAGCCTGTTAGTACAGAAGGGCCTGGGAGAGAGGAAGCATCAAATAAATATTAGCTATTATATATATATATTTTATATGTATAGCTATTATTATTTTACTTAGCCATTAAATAATGATAACCTGTGCCTTTGGAAGGGATTTCCTCCCCTTATTTTACAAATGATTCCCTACAAAGCAAGAGGTAACAAAGGAAGATAAATCAGTGTTGCATTTTTTTCCATTGACTTCCAAATGTTTATGAATAATGAGGCCAGAGACATCTCTTTAAGTAGTATTTAGTTACGTTAGCAAAGGGTGCATATTAAAACCCTTTATATAGACGTGAATTAAATGTTCCCATGTAGCAAATATTTGCACACTTGGTAATCCTTTTCTCATTTTTCATTATGAACTAAAAGAAACCAGAGCCTCCTTTCTTTCCATTTACTGAACTGCTAATATTTGTAATTGAAACTTAAGAGAAAAATCTTATACAGTGGTTCAATTTACGTACAATGGCACTGTAAAGCAGGCTTTTATTTACACAGAACCATTCTTTGGCTCTATATACATGGTGATCTACATACTTACACATGCATGGGATGTATACACGTGTATATATCACAGTATAGACACGCCTTTGGAAGTGTTCAAGATGAATGTAACTTTAGAGCTTTTTAAAGAACGAGGAACTTCCAAAGGTCAAACAATTGTGTGATGCCTCTAGAATTTCGGTCTGTTAATTTGCAGAAACATATCTGTGGGAGTGGAATGATCTCGATTTAGCTCCATGACTTTCCTTTGGGTTTTGATTTTAAAAAATTCTTTGGTCACTGCGGGACATGTTTTTTCTTGACTGATGGGTATGTTGTTCGGAGGAGTTGCACAGCTAATCAGCGGGCTCCGTGCTCACTGGTGGCTTAGTAATCCTGACTTAGGTTGATGTGTTGCACGCTAGGCTGACACCGGGTGAGCAGCTCCCTTTGGGAGATTCTGAGGCTTAGATTCAAACCCTCAGCCCACTGAAGGGGTGAGCCAAATCCTGGCTTGGTACCCCTGGGTCCACAAAAGGAGACCCGAGGCTGGTTGACTTCCCTGCAGCTCTCCTGGCCCTCAAATCCTGCCCTTTCTCTCAATTCTCCTCCTCCTCCTCGTCTGATGGAGAAATCGGGAACCTCTGCTGGAGACGGCTCTTCTTCTTCAGATTCAGTTAACGCTGCATGTTCCTGGATCCCCCCTTTTCTCTCTGCTCATCCCTCTCGGCCTTCTCTCCTTTGCTTCAGGCCCTAACTGCTGATGCTACTTGGACCTCCGATAAATACACTGTCAATACCCTCTGCTGTCTCTCCCACGCTGTTATAAGTGTATGGCTGGAGGCGACATCTGTCACGCAACTCCCAGCATTCCTCCTGAGCCCTGACCCGAACATCGTGCTTTCTGGCCCGTCTCAACCTCACAGGTCCTCATTTCCTAATTGCAGTTATCATGTCCATCACCCCCATCCCAAGCTTGCTGCTTTTTCTGTGTTTCATGTTTCTATTCTCGTTTCCTGATGTTCTTAGAAGCAAAATTCTCTTGTCTCTCACTTCCGAGTCTCATTCTTTGCTTTGTCTGCCTCTTTCCAGCCTTCCTGATGTGTGTCCTACACATCTTCACTGCCCCAGGGGCCCATCTATGTCTCTTCTCTGAGCTACACACAGAATCTTTCATATGAGCCTCTTACAAATCATGTCCTTCTCCCTTCCAAGGTTCTGCCAGATGAATTTTCTAGAACGTGGCTCTACTGAAAAATCTTCTGTGAGTACCTTTATGTAAAGAGTAAAATCCTCAAAATTGTGAATTGAGCGGTCAGAAGAGGTCTATCGACAGTAGGTACGATGCAGAGTTTTACCCACACAGACATATCACTTACTTTATAACTTGGCCTCCTCAGATGACCAGAAAAGATTTTTCTGTTATATTTCGAAAATTGGTATAAAAGTAAAATTTAAGTTGATTATTCATCATGTTACAATATCTGATTCTTTAAATTCAGGAAGATAGATCAATATATCTTTTAGGATCATTGATCATTGATCAACCTGCAGCAATACAATCAAAGCAGCAGTGCTATCTGATTTTAAGAGCTTCCTTCTTGGTAGTATAAAATATGTAAAATATTTTAAAAAATTCTATTATTTTCCAGCAGCATGTGTGTAAATACTTCACAATTAATTTCCTCAAAATGCCAGACTTTTCGCTTTTTTCACTTTATCGCTCATCCCCACCATCCCAACCCATTTAACCAGTTCCTACTCTTATCATATCTTTAAGCTACTGGGTTGATACCACCCTATGGAGGAATGAGAATTTTCTCCTGGTTTCTAGCTTTTGAATGTGCAAACTCAGATATTATGCAGATTTTAATTTCCATAGATGGTTCTTCTTAGAAAGTTTTGAGCAAAAGTAGTAATATATCACACCATAACAGCCCACTTGTATTTCACTATTTTGACCTACAAAGTGCATCACTCTCAAACCCTCTGATCTCTTTTCATGCATTTCTGTTCTTAGGGTTCCAATAAAATAGTGACCCTAACTTGCACAATATTCATATTCAACTTATTTTTCTCTTAGCAGGAAATTTCTTAAGGCTATAGCTCTGACTGACTATGACAAGCCCCAAGTGAGTAGTCAAAGAGATAAGTCACATCGTGCAGATATGTGAAGGACAGCAAATGTTAGGAAGGGAGTGATTAGGAAAGAAAGCTCCTAAAATAATACTTCTTTATTCTGTGCCATGGTTACAGCATTTAATTAAGTGATGCAGGATTTTCCCTGGCTGGGTCAATGGTTAGGGCACAGGGTCTCATTTCAAAATGGATATTATGGCCTCACTCTCTTTTAAACTAAGGGCAATGACAAGACAGAAGGTTAACCAGTTAAATATTAGGGTCAAAACATTTCCAAAACATCAGCAGTCTCCTACCGTGACTGACTTCTAAAATCAGCCTCAGGTGGGAGATATGGAAATCAATTCCTGGCTGGACTCTCCTTGAGACATTTACATTGGTTTACTACAGACTTCTAAAATGGTGCTTCTTTTGGCCGTTCTGTGACTCCATTTCTTCGTCTGTAAAATCTAGGGTTGTTAAGTGGATTAAATGAATGGATACAGGCACATGTTAATTCTCAAAAGAAGGGGCCATCTCCATTATGGCTTCCACAGAGTACACTGGTGTCCTGGATAGGGTTCAATGACATCATCACCAGGCACCTGGAGACTATGGAACGTGGATGGCCAGAAAACTCTAGGACCAAGAATAGCTAAAAACAGGATCTGGTAGATCCAAGAAAGTCTCTGCTGGTGTGGGGTGTGGATCCACGGATGTCACCTGAGGTAGGGGGAAGCCGACAGGCAGAACAGCACGCAGTTTGTGCTCAGCACAGATGGCGCGAACCAGCAATGTTGGTGACTCTGCTCCGGGTGCAGTGGGTTCTCTGGTCTCTTTTGCATTTTGTGTTGCCTGTAGATTCCCCCAAACTCTCGGCTATACCCAGAGGCAGATTAGCAATCTCTAGATGAAATCTTCCTCCGAGAAAGCTGTGATTATCCTCCAAATATCTGACCCCAAAGTGAGAGCTGACCGCCAAAGTATGATTTCTATTTTTTAAAAATGATCATTGTTAATGAAGAACTTAAATTACAATACACTATGATGGCACGAAAAGAAATCCATTGCAATGCAGGAACAATAGGTAAACAAATAAAAGGACACAGCAGCAATAATTGGGGCAGAAAGTATTAAAGGCACATGAATCACCTTTGCTCCTACTTAATTGTGTGCCATCAAAGGTTACAGAGTGCATCAGATGCTTCAGAGGAGAGAGAGGACATGGCAGATGCACAGGGAACAAGAGCAAAGAAAACAGGAACAGGGGCTTCCCTGGTGGCGCAGTGGTTGAGAATCTGCCTGCCAATGCAGGGGACACGGGTTCGAGCCCTGGTCTGGGAAGATTCCACATGCCGCGGAGCAGCTAAGCCCATGAGCCACAACTACTGACCCTGCGCTCTAGAGCCCGTGAGCCACCACTACTGAGTCCACGAGCCACAACTACTGAGCCCACGTGCCACAACTACTGAAGCCCACGCGCCTAGACCCAGTGCTCCGCAACAAGAGAAGCCACCGCAATGAGAAGCCCACGCACTGCAACGAAGAGTAGCCCCCGCTCGCTGCAACTAGAGAAAGCTCGCACGCAGCAATGGAGACGCAACACAGCCAAAAAAAAAGAAAACAGGAACAGCTATTTACAGAGGGCTCCTTTTGCACTGCGCGGAGTCATGAGGGTTTTCTGTGTCTGAGCCCATTTACTCCTGATCAGGTATTAATTCCGTGGACTAAACACTATCTTTGCTGTGGGCCCAGCAGATTCAAGTCCTCCTTCTACCCCAACCAGGTGTGAATTTAGACGAAGCACTTAACCTCTCCTCCTCAGGTATTATTAACTGCATCTCACAGATGAAAAAGTGAAGACTGAGCCATTAAGGTCACTTCCTGTAAGAGTCAATGCTGTCATATGAACCCAGATCAGTCTTTTTTCTTTCTACAGTGCAACTGGAGAGTTCTGTCATATTTCTCCTTATAAGAAATGGGGAGGAAATGTGTCAGTTCAGAGGCTCAGGGGACAGTGAGGTAGGGGGCCCCAAATTTGTCTCTGAACAGGCTGGAAGTAGAAAGACACATGGAAATTCTTTTTTCCTTATGGTACCATCTTTCTGGTGGTAGATATTTAACTTCCTCTCGTAAACTTATAGAAGATCCTTCATAAGGGTTTCTATGAGGCCTTATTTAACCCAGATATCAGATTAACAGATTCAAAAGAAGCTCCCAGAAGTTTTCGTATTTGTGGTCCCATCTTATTCACATACCAGACTTCTTTTTCAATTCTCAAGTAAATGAGATTTTAGAATGAGATAATAATGTTAGTTGTAAGCATGTTTTACAATGTTTCTTTTTCCTTTTATAAACTCACATTCACTGCTTTGGATTCTTTTACTCTCCCCGAAGCATGTTAACATGAACTCCCCTAGTTTTCCTGATTTTTGTTGCAGAGAAAGGAGATCTTCCACGACCTCTCTTTCAAGGAAGGTCACTATATAAAACACCAACCCTTCATTCAGATTTCTGAAAAGTTTTCCACCCGGGGAAGAGCAACAAATCAAAAAACTGGCATCAACGTGCAGATATTTTACAGCCCAATCCAGAGAGACTCTGCAATTTTCATACTGAGAAGTAATATATGACCTAGACAAGACCCAGACATAGGCTCATGAGAAAGACTACGGGGTTTTTAAAATATTGCCTTGATCATGGAAAAGAAATGTGAGTAATCGCTGCCATCCACCAACTCAGGATGGTCTTTGGGGGCAATCAGTGTTTGAGAGAATCAAGGAACATCTGGAAATCAGCATATTTTGAGCTCGTTCACACCCTGCCTGGTTCATATTTCAACAGATCTATGTTACTGGGCAGTTATGCTGCTCTGAGAAATGCAGCCTGGATATATCCTCTGGGATCAGGACATTTCAGCAGGGTTAGAAAGGGAACACAGGAGGTAATCCCCACTCCCTGACCCCAGCTACACCTGTGGCTCTGACGTTTCATGGCTCATTTTAACCTACTTCAACTTTTCCCAGCATTTCCCAGCAAAACGATTTTCAGGGCATTTTACTAATAGAAATGAATAGGTAATCTACATAAGAAAATAACACTTCTCCATAGCACTTCCTGAGCCTCTGTCCAAGTAAAGAACGATGAACCTTTCTGACCCTCCTCTCCTCACCCTTTATGCTCCAGATGAACCAAAGGGAAAGAAAAAAAAATCACAGCATTTAAGTGAGCAGGGTCTTGCAGTAAGACAGGAAAACAAGACAAGGGAGCTTTAAGAGATGGTGCTGATTTTGGCGTGGATATTTTCCCTAAAGTTCAGATAATAAGTCTAGAGTCTATATAAGATGGCTGATTCCCACAGGGCCTTTATTTTAGAAACATTCAGTTCAAATCCACATACTTCTAAAACAGCAAACATCCCGAGAAGTATCTTGGTTTTGGTCTCACATGAGCTCAAGAATCACCACACTGTGTAAAATCTTGCTTCTTTCAGTACATTTTATTCTGAAAGAGGTTCTAAGGGTGATTTTATGTCAAATATATATCCCCTTAGATGTCAAGCCTACAGGACTGTAAATTTTCCTCCAAAGCATCCCAGTTTGTCTTAGGAACAAGTTATGTATGTTCTTCATGAAGGTATTTAGACATTTTTGAATAAGTTTGTGATTGTAGCTGGTGCTACTTCTTGACAGGTAGCATATGTCAAGATGCCCTAAACAGTGTGACTCGGAGACTTCTGGAAAAACGTCTCCAGGAGGATTCATTTTTCACTTGGTCTACTTCATACAAGGGTTTGTGGACCTTGAGCCCATCCCATCAGCCTTAATTCTAATTGCTTTTCCCTGCTTTCCTGAGATCGTGTCTGCTTTGTCTCCTTGGTGACTCAGGCACTTCTCTCTGGTCCCGCTTTCCTCTCTTCATGGCTTTGATGCAGTTCAGAAAGCAGGACCACCACGATGTTGGAAGGATAAGACAACTTTCCTTTTTGGGCCATGGCAGCCTCCTGAACCAAAAATCATGGACCGAGCCCACGAACGATAATTGCACATCCTTCTACCTCAGTTCAACAGCAGTTAATGGTGAACTTTGACTTGCCGGTGGTGGGGACCAAAGATGGTGCTTGATAGTTTTGTAACTGCCTTCACATACATTTAATCACCTAACCACCACACGCACCATACAGGTATAAACGGCACATTACCCTTTGTATAGATGGAGACTCTGAGGCTCAGGGAAGTGTAGTAAAGGGCAGAAGGGGGGCTTGAAGCTGGATTTTTGATGCCAGATCCAGTGCTGGTTCTAGAACATTATGTCTGACTTACCCATGAAGTGAGGGCTATGGAGCTGAATGCTTATTCTCCAGGCCCTAGACGTGTGGTTCTCAAACTTGACTGTGCTTCGGAACCACGTGGAAGGCTTGTTAACACACAGATTCCGGGCTCCACCCCCTGAGTTTCGGATCTAGTAGGTCTGGAGTTGGGTTTGGGAATTTGATTCCTAACAGGTTCCCAGGTCATGCTGGTGTCGCTGTCTCTCCCGGGGACTGTACTTTGAGAGCCACTGTTTTAGAATCAAGGACAGTGGCACCTCCCATGCGCCATCTTGTTTTCCCACTAGGATTTCACGGGAAGCTTTAAAAGTCCATATTAATGCCTGGACCCTACTTCAGAAGGATTCAGTTATTGTAGGGAAGGACCTGGGGGCGTTGGTATTTTTTTACTGTTCCCCAGGTGACTGTAATGTACAATCACATTCCAATAAAGGTTGGAGGCCAGCAAACGGAGGTCACCAGCTGGCTGCTGTTTTTGCAAATATAAATTTTATTGGCTCACAGCCAGGCGCACTTGTTTACATGCTATCTGTGGCTGATCCCGCGCTGTAAAGACAGAGCTGAGTAGTCCTGACAGAGACCACTGGCCAGCAAAGCAGAACATACTTACTCTCTGGCCCTTCGTAAGTAGTAAAAGTAAAAGCAAAATAGGGGAAACTAGAGAAGATACCCTATGCTTTTTTACTTTCAACAAGTCTTTCCAAGTCTTGATCAAGACACTGTGGGGAGTGCTGGGAAAAAGGAGAGAGGCTGAGCTCTTCTATAAGGGACCTGACTTAGAGTTGTGATTGCATCTTTTGCAAATGACTTTTCTATCGACTTCTCTGCCTCTTGTACACTCATTCTCTTTTCCCACCATCTGCACACTTTCCCTTCCTCCCTCTCTGTGGTTACACAGGTTTCTTAATCCCACTCTGCTTCCCTCTCTGCTTTCCTATCCTCATTTGCTGATCTACACACGGGATGCGTGTTGCAGTGAAAAAGACATCGTATTGATATTTGGAGGTAGAGGATTCGAATTGGAATCCTACCCCGCCAAGGTATGCCTGTACCTTCCTCATTGGGTTGCTGCAAAGATGGAGGAAGGTCAGTCAGAGTGCACTGCAATCTGCAAAACACCTTGCACATTTCATTTTTTGTTCCTGGCCACAACTTCTCAGGAGAATTCAAGAAATGAACTGCAGGCCACTTCACAGGTTTCCTTTTGGTGCTCCCCAGGAAGGGACAGGAACTGTCCAGACTCTAAAATTGGGTTTATCCTAGTTTGACAAGGGGGGAAAACCCCCAAACCTCTCAGGCTGCCGTTTTTATGACTGACTCGGAATCCCAGGATTACAGCTCAGAGCCAGCACAATCGAACGTTGACAAAAAGATAAAAGATGCTACATAGTGTTGGCCTTAAGCGAGATTGATGGTCGTGCCTGTACCTAATGCAAAATCTGGAAAAAAGGCAAAAAAAAAAAGTCAAGAAGAAACTATGATTACTTAAAACTTCACAGTTATAAATAAAGTAGAAAAATTGTAGCCAAAAATTAAGGGAGACTTGAGTCTCTTCAATGGCACATCAGACTTCCTGGCTCAGTGCTATATTGAGAGGGTAATGCATATAAATTCATAAAGCACATGAAGATCTTGGAATTCTTTTCCAACCCTGATGCACAGACCAATTTCATCCCTAAATCCCTCATCTATTGTCCCTGGAAAAATCTTGTCATGTGCAGAATCCTCCCAATGATTGCCAGAAACTTCATGTAAACATCCAGAGAAAAGAAAATGTTAACCTCTCCCATAAGTCACCAGTCGTGGCCAAAGAGAAAAGTATCTTTCTTGTAAACAGAGATCTTCACATTTGTTACTTCTCTTGCAATCTCCTGACATAAAATTCACTCATAGCAAAACTCATTACTGGTCAATTCAGTCAGAACCACCAAACTGATTCTATTTATGTGTATATATATATATATATATATATATATATATATATATATATATATATATAAAATATAAAAATAATTATATATTAATATACTAATAATTATATAATGATATTATATAATGATATTATAATTATATATTATAATATAATTATTATTATATAATAATATATAATATAATAATAATATATATTTATATATCAATAGAATCAGTTTGGTGGTTGATATTTGGAGGCAGAGGATTCGAATTGGAATATTCAAATATTTATATATATATATATAGTTTATATTTATAATATAATTTAAATATATATATTATATAATATACATATATAATAAATTTATATACATTTTATATATATATAAACTCCAGAGTATTGAAAAAAGCTTTGGGAAAAATAATCTACTTCTTAGAATGACTTGACAAAAGGGCATCATCATTTCTATCAAGCCGTCATACATCTTTAAAGCACACATTTCAAGTTCTGCTCTGAAGGCAGAATCAGCCCCATTTGGGGATCCCCACGCCAGGGATCAACAGCTGAGCCAGCCCCATGCCGGAGGGAATAAAGTGGCAACAAAACCTATGTACAGAGAGATTATGCAAAGACTTCACATCTTCCAGTCTGATTAAAAACTTGCAAAATGGAACAGCAAGAATATAATTTGAACAATCTGTTAGACCCAAGACTGCTAGTATCTTTCTCTTGCTCTTTTTTTTTCCCCACTTGGAACTCTCACTTTTTATCACTGTTGCAGATCTAGAAACACCATTTGGATGGAATTAGGCAATAGCTAATTGCTACACTTCAGCTCAATCCAGCTGCCTTCCACGAGGCTTCTTAGGCCCAACAACAAATTTCTTGGCCTCACTAGTGCCTACTGGAAGAAATAGAAGCCCAACTAGGATGAGAGAAGGGACCCAAAAGAATTATGAGAGAAAACAAATTAAATTTAGAAATATGAGTTATCATCAAGGGAGCATCCAGTTTCAAGAACCCAAGTTTGGGGAGATTTTTCCTGCCTATCGCTCTCCATCTTTCCCTTTTAATTCCTGTCCCACAAAGTGTCACCGCTCTATGCTTAGCAATTACTGGTTCTCAGACTGAGAGCAGAGGTCAAATCTTATGGGATCCTTGATTTCTCCATAGCCCACTGAAGAGAAAAAAAAGATAGAAAAGAGCACATGCTTATTTTCGACATCCTTTGACAGCAGGGTCTATCAAAGACTTAATGGGCCTAATGTCTATGTGCCAAAGTGCTTAAAACTTTCCCCGAGGAAGGAGTTTCTCTCTTGAAATAGCCTGGTAACACATTCGTTTACCTGTCACTTTTCCTAGGTAAGCATCCTGGCTTTCCAGCTTGACTGGAAATTTTGTGTTTTGTGTTTAACTCGGGGGTTTTCTTGCCAGGCTCTTTCTCGATATTTTTTGAAATGCAGTTATTTATAACGGGGATATTTTAGGTCAAAGCTCAAGCAATACTTCCACCAATTTGACAAACAAATGCTGCTCTCTGTAGACAAAGATGATCTCTTCGCTCCTATTTGCTCCCAGAGTGTGGACAGGTCTGTGCCGGGCCCTCCAGCTGGCCCTGCCATGACCACACAGCTGCTCACTGTCTGCTTGGGATTAGGGGCCTAGACTGGACCCTGAAACCCAGTAAACCAATGAGCCCAGGTGGCGGTGCTCACCCAACCTTGGCCTCACTTAGTAGTTGCTCTAACTCAGGAATAGGCAAACTTTTTCTGTGAAAGTCTAGTATCAGCCTTTGGAACATGGAAAGCATTATTCTGGGCTTTGCAGGCCATGGGTCTCTCTCAGGACTACTCAGTGTTACTAGAGCAATATGAAAGCAGCATAGATTCTACCTAACTGAATGAGCGGGGCTATGGTCCAATAAAACTTTATTTACATAAATAGGCGGCATGGCCTGTGGGCTGGGGTTTGCTGATCCCTTGTAAACAAACTTGTCTGAACAGCTTGAGCTCCACTCATTCAGCTTCTGGTTGCCCTGCTTTACTAATCCCCATCCTAAAAACCACTTCATGCTGTTCCTCAAATCCGTCTGCCAACTAGAGTTGATTTATAACCCCCAAATCAAACTAAAATGTGATAGAAAAAGGAGGCACATTTTATTAAATTTTGGGGATCAGTTTCTCAGATCAAAGGGAGACGTTAAACTCGTAGAACGTTTTTACATGGTCATTTAAACGTTAACTAACCATCAGCCTCTTAAGAAAACCACAGAAGAGAACCACCACTACTGCCAACAAACCCACCAGGTCACACACCAGAGCTCCGTGAAACCGGCTAAGGGCCCGTATGTGAGGTTTCTCCTCTGTATCTGTCTGAGGTTACGTGGGGAAAAACATGCAGCACACAGCTCTGCCCGTAGTGAATATTATTACCTCCCTTTAACAGACAAGGAATTAGAGCTGTGCTTCTCTTACTGTGACGGACCTATGCGTCACCTGGGGTCTTGCCGAAATGCAGATTCTGAGGCAGTAGGTCAGGGGAGGGGAGCTGAGGGTCTTCATTTCTAACAGGCATCCAGGGAATACTGATGCTGCTTGTCTAAGGCCTTCACTTTGAAGAACAAGGACCTGGAGAAATGATTGGCTTCCTCGGCTACACACTGGAAACACTTGGGAGAGTTCCAAATACAGAGGCCTGGGCCAGCCCCAGACCAGATGCGTCAGCATCTCTGGGGATAGGGACCAGACGGCAGTATTTATTCTAGTTCCCCAGGTAGTTTTAATGGAGAGTCAAGACTGAGAGTTGCTGAACTAGAGGCTCAGAGCAATTAATTGACTCGCCCAAGGTCCCAGAGTAGGTGGCCAAGCATGGGTTTTCAGTGAGGTAAAATTTTTGCCTGCCTGATAATATTTGAAAATGATCTTAAAAATTGTTACAAAGCTGGGCACAGGCACAGGGTGTATGGTTTCCAGGCTAACAGCAAAGACGAAGGAGGAGGAGAAGAGGAAAGATGAGACTGAACTTACTCAAACATGATGATATCAACACGGTCCAAGGGGACACAGACAAAGAGATGGCACAGCACAAGCCTTGGTTCTGGTGTGAAATTCCCCCTCGTGGCTCTTTCTTTCTGCATGAAAGCAACATGGCCAAGGAGCCTCTCGGAAGGCACATTTCAGTTCAGAAATGTGCAGCGTCTTCAGATCCTTTGATGAATCACCACATGATGAAATCTTAGAGGCTGAGTAATTACATTTGGCTTCCTTCCTGCCTCTTGGGAGGTTCAAAAAGTCACATTTATGGGAATGGGCAAAATTTCTAACCCAGGAATTTCTGTCCTGAACAGGATCAAGGTAAGGGAAGAAGGAGAAGGAAAAAAAAAAAAAAATCTGGGGAAATTATGGGACAGCCCAAGATTTTCTGGGTCTCCTGAATGCATCCAATCTACCTTGTGAGTGGAAGGCCATTTTCACCTGGAAAAACACATGGATTTCAAAGACATTTACCCAATTGTTCAACCACAGTTGTTCAAGATCGGATCCACTTTCTCACTCTCTGCAGATCCTGTGGAGAATAAGCCTCCCTTTGGTGAAGACCTTGGCTGTGTAATTTGGGACATCCCAGCTCAAAGAGGAAGTGAAAGTGTGAGGAGGAATCGGACAACTTCCAGACCAAGCAGAGGGCAGCTGCGGAGGATACAGCGAGGTGCAGGTTCACTCCTGGAACCTCGTCCTTTCAGGCAGAGGATGTGAGGGGCCAGGGTCTGGTGGGTCCTGGGAACACAGTGAGCTCACGGGAAAACTCATAATGACGAACCTGAACGGAGAACTCAGCGTTTTGCCAAATGTTTTCAGAGGCTTAAATTCAAACGTGACTTTTCCTCTGCTTCTATTCTTTTGGGATATTCTTATGGACATTTAATTTAGTTTCTTTACTCTGTCCCTCCTGGACTCCCTTTTGGATCACAGAGAAATAGGAACGAAGCCCTAAAGGACATTAGCTGGATATTCTGGAAAAAAACCCAAAAAACAAAAACAACTCTGAGGGTCTATATTTTTGCCTCCACAGAGCTCTTTCTCAGAAGCTTCAAAGTGTGATCTAGACCCCGCTGGTCGGTGCTCAACGGGGTCACACGTTCCACACTCGCACAGAAGCTCAAGGTCATGGCACTCTAAAGGACTGTCCGACCATCTCTCATTTTACAGATGAGGGGACCTGCGCTGTGCAAGGTCACACAGTGATGCCGGGGCAGAGGCGGGACCAGAACCAGCTCTCCCAATTTCCAGCTCAGCAGCCGCTCTGTCTCAGGCCAGCCCCCTTCCCTGGGTTGGCCTTCAGGAATCTATTTTAATAAGCTTCTGGTATGAGTGATCCAGGTCCCACATCTTCAGAAATGCTGGTCTAGTGGGCGGAGAGAACCTTTGAGACACCAGTGACAGATCTTTCTCTGTTGGCTTTGTAGTTTATCTCCTGGAAGCTTGAAAGATAACCCTCTTCTATTTTCTCTCCCACCAAAATCAGGGGGGAGGGGTATACAGCACGCTTGGATGGAGGAGCCACTTTTAAAGTCCCTGGGGGTGCAGTGTGGCCCTACTTCTTCTCCCAGTTAGGAAGCCCTCAGCTCAACTCTGTCCTGTGAAAAGGAAGCACTGGAACTACTTAAGAAAAGGGAGGCATATGTGAAATGATTTGCACTTAGATTCAATTCCATAAGAAGTGGTCATCACTCACGACTTGATATCACACATTCTGTTAATAAAGTGAAAAAACAAATACAAAAAAACCTCTCCCCAGAGAGAATGACCCAAACACATTTGAATCTATATTTTCAGTCCATATGACCACCCAGTGTTACTGCAACAGTAAGAATCTTGAAAAGGGGTCTGAGGTCACAAGGAAGGGTCAGTTTAGCGAGGAGACCTTCCTCCCAAGTGCTTGGCATTTTCAGAATGTTTTGCTTTTGTTTTGGCTCTGACTGCCAATTAACCGTGATATGAAAACACCTTTTTTTTCTTGTGTTGTGGTCCAGAATTCTAAGAGAGAAGCCACCGCTGGGAGGAAGCAGTGAGGGAAAGTGTGAATGCACGGGACGGAGTGGGAGAGAAGGAAAGAGGGAGAATGCGTTCCCTTGAAGAAGAGATGAAAAGGGCCCACAGCGCCGGGGAGAGGAGAACATCTGTGGCGAGATGCTCAGTAATTAATCATCTCCGTGAGCTCCCCACAGTCCCCAGCCCCATCTGCCCAGCAATTTTGCTGACACAGAAGGAAAAGGCACCTCCACAAACACAGCTAGTAAAACAGTATTACAGCTACATAAACAGTTGGCTCCGGCAGAAGGTGGTGGCCCCTTCTTTTTAAAATTATGCATGGAATCATGCGTGTGGAGAGAGAAATGACGTCCTCACTCTCTCAGTGAGCCTGGAGATACACTGAGAACCTTTGCTGTCTCACACTGATATTGGTAGATGCTGAACTGCAAATGTCATTTTTTTTTAAACATCTTTATTGGAGTATAATTGTTTTACAATGTTGTGTTAGTTTCTGCTGTATAGCAAAGTGAATCAGCTATACGTATACATATATCCCTATATCCCCTCCCTCTTGTGTCTCCCTCCCACCCTCCCTATCCCACCCCTCTAGGTGGTCACAAAACACTGCGCTGATCTCCCTGTGCTAGTGGGAATGCGGCTAGTGGGAATGCGGCTGCTTCCCAGTAGCTATCTATTTTACATTTGGTGGTGTATATACGTCCATGCCACTCTCACTTCGTCCCAGCTTAACCTTCCCCCTCCCCGTGTCCTCAAGTCCATTCTCTACATCTGTGTCTTTATTCCTGTCCTGCCCTTAGGTTCTTCAGAACCATTTTTTTTTTAGATTCCATATATATGTGTTAGCATATGGTATGTTTTTCTCTTTCTGACTTACTTCACTCTGTATGCCAGACTCTAGGTCCATCCACCTCACTACAAATAACTCAGTTTCGTTTCTTTTTATGGCTGAGTAATATTCCATTGTATATATGTGCCACATCTTCTTTATCCATTCATCTGTCGAGGGACACTTAGGTTTCTTCTATGTCCTGGCTATTGTAAACAGAGCTGCAATGAACATTGTGGTACGTGACTCTTTTTGAATTATGGTTTTCTCAGGGTATGTGCCCAGTAGTGGGATTGCTGGGTCGTATGGTAGTTCTGTTTTTAGTTTTTTGAGGAACCTCCATACTGTTCTCCATAGTGGCTGTATCAATTTACATCCCCACCAACAGTGCAAGAGGGTTCCCTTTTCTCCACACCCTCTCCAGCATTGATTGTTTGTAGATTTTTTGATGATGGCCATTCTGACTGGTGTGAGGTGATAACTCATTGTAGTTTTGATTTGCATTTCTCTTGATTAGTGATGTTGAGCATCCTTTCATGTGTTTGTTGGCAATCTGTATATCTTCTTTGCAGAAATGTCTATTTAGGTCTTCTGCCCATTTTTGGATTGGGTTGTTTGTTTTTTTATATTGAGCTGCATGAGCTGCTTGTATATTTTGGAGATTAATCCTTTGTCAGTTGCTTTGTTTGCAAATATTTTCTCCCATTTTGAGGGTTGTCTTTTCGTCTTGTTTATGGTTTCCTTTGTTGTGCAAAAGCTTTGAAGTTTCATTAGGTCCCATTTGTTTATTTTTGTTTATATTTCCATTTCTCTAGGAGCTGGGTCAAAAAGGATCTTGCTGTGATTTATGTCATAGAGTGTTCTGCCTATGTTTTCCTCAAAGAGTTTGATAGTGTCTGGCCTTACATTTAGGTCTTTAATCCATTTTGAGTTTATTTTTCTGTATGGTGTTAGGGAGTGTTGTAATTTCATTCTTTTACATGTAGCTGTCCACTTTTCCCAGCACCACTTATTGAAGAGGCTGGTTTTTCTCCATTGTATATTCTTGCCTCCTTTATCAAAGATAAGGTGACCATATGTGTGTGGGTTTATCTCTGGGCTTTCTATCCTGTTCCATTAGTCTATATTTCTGTTTTTGTGCCAGTACCATACTGTCTTGATTACTGTAGCTTTGTAGTATCGTCTGAAGTCTGGGAGCCTGATTCCTCCAGCTCCGTTTTTCTTTCTCAAGATTGCTTTGGCTATCGGGGTCTTTTGTGTTTCCATACAAACTGTGAAATTTTTTGTTCTAGTTCTGTGAAAAATGCCAGTGGTAGTTTGTTAGGGATTGCATTGAATCTGTAGATTGCTTTGGGTAGTATAGTCATTTTCACGATGCTGATTCTTCCAATCCAAGAACATGGTATATCTCTACATCTGTTTGTATCATCTATAATTTCTTCCATTAGTGTCTTATAGTTTTCTGCATACTGGTCTTTTGTCTCCTTAGGTAGGTTTATTCCTAGATATTTTATTCTTTTTGTTGCAATGGTAAATGGGAGTGTTTCCTTAATTTCTCTTTCAGATTTTTCATCATTAGTGTATAGGAATGCAAGAGATTTCTGTGCATTAATTTTGTATCCTGCTACTTTACCAAATTCACTGATTAGCTCTAGTAGTTTTCTGGCAGCATCTTTAGGATTCTCTATGTATAGTATCATGTCATCTGCAAACAGTGACAGTTTTACTTCTTCTTTTCTGATTTGGATTCCTTTTATTTCTTGTTCTTCTCTGACTGCTCTGGCTAATATGATTTTGATGTGAAAGTCCCTCAAGGAAGTTACTGTTGATGAAACAGCAGTAGGAGCTGGAGGTGGCCTCTCTTTTTCCCATGCATTTCTAGATGGTCTCAGAGGAGGAGGGGAGGAGTTCCTCTGACTTCATTGTCTTGACTCACAGGAGGCTAGTGCTGGCCAGCTGGAGATGCTGGCAGAGAGTCTCATTTACTTTTACCCATCTGCTTTGCTCTTCCCTCACCACCATGTGAATGGAAAGAGGAAGGCTGGAGGGACTCACACAAGGTTCTAGCACTTTTTCTGTGTTTTCACTAGAAAATGGCAGCGTTGGGCTTCCCTGATGGTGCAGTGGTTAAAATCCACTTGCCAATGCAGGGGACATGGGTTCGAGCCCTGGTCCGGGAAGATCCCACATGCCATGGAGCAACTAAGTCCATGAGCCACAACTACTGAGACTGCATGTCATAACTACTGAAGCCCGTGTGCCTAGAGTCCGTGCTCCGCAACAAGAGAAGCCCCTGCAATGAGAAGCCTGCGCACTGCAATGAAGAGTAGCCCCTGCTCGCCGCAACTAGAGAAAGCCTGTGCACAGCAACGAAAACCCAACGCAGCCAAAAATAAATAAATGAATGAATGAATGAATGAATAAATAAATAAATAAATAAATAAATAAATGAAAGAAAATGGCAGCGTTTAAGATAGAATGCCTCTTGCCAGATCAGCTTGGATGAAAAGGATAGTCAGTGTAGGTTCACTGACTATGACAAGGGTACTGCTCTGATCATCTCACGCCTGCTGAATGGCTATCATCAAGGAGACAAGAGATAAGAACGGTGAGGATGTGGAGAGAAGGGAGCCGTTGTGCACTGTTGGGGGGGAATGTAGATTGGTTCAGCCCCTATGGAAAACAATATGGAGGTTCTTCAAAAATCTAAAAATAGAACCACCATATGATCTGGCAAAATCCCACTTTTGGGTACATATCCAAAGAAAATAAAAACGGGATATCAAAAAGATACCTGCACTCCCCTGTTTATTGCAGCATTTTCCACAATAACCAAGATATGAAAACAACCTAAGTATCTGTCAATGGATGAATGGATAATGAAGATATGGTATGTATCATACCTTATATGTATAAGATATGATATATGAATATCACAGACACACACAACAGAATATGATTCAGCTGTGAGAGAGAAGGGAATGCTGCTGTTTACCACAATGTGGATGGACCGTGAGGCATCTGAGGGCATTATGCTTAGGGAGACATTTCAGACAGAGAAAGTACCATCATACTGCATGGTATCACTTACATACGGAATCTACGAAACTCAAACTTGTAGAAACAGAGGGTAGAAGGTAGAATGGTGGTTATCAGGGGCTGGGGGTGGGGGGAATTGGGAGGAGGTCGGTCAAAGGGTACAAACTTGCAGTAAAAAACAAAACAAAACAAAGACACAAGTGTACCACTTGGTGAAGGATGTTGATAGTGCAGGAGGCCGTGCATGTGTGTGGCACAGGCTATATAGGGGAACTCTTTGCACTTTCTGCTTACTTTTACTCTGAACCGAAAACTTGTCTGAAAAATAAATCTATTAAGAGAAAAAAAAAAAGATCTACCTTCTCTGTGGCAGCGGATTCAACGAATTCAATTTTACTTTATTTTTGTTTGTGATCATAATTTTGTGGGCTTTTCTATTCTAGAATATATATATTTCAATGCTGAAAATTCCTGATCTTAGTGGAATAAAATAGAATTAAAAACAGGCTTATGACAACCAGGGCGACCCTGTTTTACAAAACACATTTCTAGATGTATTACTCGAATTGAAGTTGAGAAGCAAAGAAATAGCTTAGCACTAAGCCAGTGTACTTTTTGCATGAGTTACTTCATCTCTCTGGATTCTGGCATCCCCACTGGTAAAGTGAGGGTATTGGACTAGATGGGCTTTAACGTCCTTCCAACTGTAAGGACCCTTGAATGTAGAGCAAATGTTTTGAATTAGTTTTCCCTGGCAGTGATGGTGAATCTGCACTTTGGCTCCAAGCTGTCTCACCCCACCCTCTGTGACCTTCTTGAGAGGATGGTGGGGAAGTTCATGGTGAGGAAGGAGGCCTTGGCCAGCATTTTTAAAAGGATCAAGGCCTCGGGCTTCATTTACGTCTTGCTCTACTTACCTGAATAAACAGTCTTGTTTTTAGAGTTGGCGAGAGCCAGCGCAAAGCCAAACATGGCTTTGGTGTTTCTGGATAAATCACAGCCCTGTTTGCGTCACAAGGACTCAAAAGGGCTGAAAAATTGCTGACCACAATTCAAGATAATGCAATGATTTGGACACAAAAGACAAAACTCTGTAATAAGGATTTTAACCCAAAGTCAGTAATCCTGCAGGGACTTTATACAACTCCCACAAGCATTTTAAATAATGTGCTGAAAGCCTCTTACCATTTTAAATCAATAGAGCTGTAGCTCTTACTCCTAATCATCTGTTCAACCAAAAATGATTTACCTGCCAATGCTGTTATTGTATAGGAAGAGCTTATAAAACGAGGACCGTGTATCCCATATTCCCACAATTGAGAGCTTTGAGAAAATACTAGCAATGTAATGAAAAGCAAACTTAGGAGGGTAGTTGATTGAATGTTCTGGAAACACAATAGTCACCATCCAGACCCAAGGCCTTCTGCCCCATCCTTTCACCAACATCCTTTCTTCACCTCCCTTGAGTGAGCCTCCAGTCTTCATCATAGAGTTCTGTGAAGTTGCTTGAGGCACCAGAAATAGCTCTATGTGTCAGACAGGAAAATTCCCTTCCTTCGTTCCTTCGTTCCTCCGTTCCTCCGTTCCTCCCTCCCTCTCTCCCTCCCTCCCTCCATTCCTCCATTTCTCCCTCCCTCCCCTCCCTTTTTTTTCCCCCAAACATAGAATCTTATGAAAGTACCATGAGCAACAAAGAAGAGACAAAATAGCAGTAAACCCACTAAAATGTCTGTTCACCTCTTGTTTGACCTTTGATGGCAGTAGAAACATCACAGACACCAAGAGGATTATAACTTTAGGCCCCTGGGGAACAGAAAGCCAGCACTGGAAGTCTCTTCAAGGGAAACATCAAGTAGCTGTTTCCAGTTGTTTCAAGCTTTGCAAACGAGGTACAATCTGTGAAAACCCATCGCCTATTATTCTAAAGTGCTCCACAAATGTGGAACACTCTTCTTATTTACTGAACCAGGAGAGACTGTTAAGAGGTTCCTGATTCAATCTGGAGCTACGTTATGTTTTGTAAGCCAGGCAGGTGGGACAATTTGGTGGATATAAATGGAGATAAAAATAAGAAACCTGGGTCCTTGCTCTGGCTCCTACGTCCCTGGCAAACCTTAATAACTTTGTGCCTCTGTTTCTCCTTTTATTTTTAAAAGGAGAGAGGTCAGGATGGGGGAAGAGAAAAATAGCTGCAAGATCCTTGTCATTCCACATAGTCAAATCTACTCTCCAGGCACCGATCATTTTACAGTTAAATTACTGTCGATGACTTGCCCCTGTGTTCACCTTCAAGTGAGTCAAAAAAAAAAAAAAAAAAAAAGGCTATTTCAGATGCTGTTCACCTTCGCATCCGATTCAGCCACCTAATTTGGGTTTTTCATGTCCTCTGCCAGGATTTCTACCTTCCCTGGACTGAATGTTTTTTAAAAAGCCTTTCGGTGGCAGTCCTCGGTGGTGATGTGAGGCCACAAGACACGCGCTGCTTTCAGAAATGAGTCACCGGAGCCTCAGTGTGTCCCTTGCCCCCTCTACTCTGTCATTCCTCTAGGTTATTTGCATCCACCATTTAGCTGCCTGCTTCCCAAATTCTTTTACAGGACACGAATCTCTTATCAGCTTCCCAAATGTTCACCCTCGGACTTTTCATTGTCATCTTGCTACGTGGCTGCATCTTAAAGAGAAGCTCCAGTGCTCACTTATTTGACAACGATGCAGACACTGGCGTTAACTCTTCCTTCTCATCTGTCTTTTCCTCTTCCTAATGGTACCAAGCAAAACTTTCGTAGCCTTAATCTCCTCCAATCCTGAGGCTTGAACCCGAAGCAGCCACTTCTGTAAAGACCAAAGGCTGGGGCAAAGGAGTTTATCTACTGGCTTTGTGCTAAAGCCAAAATCCCAATGAATAGTGAAAATCTTTGAAGTTAGATGTTGTTCTTGTTTGATCAATAATAACAGTCAGGGGCTTCCCTGGTGGCGCAGTGGTTGAGAATCTGCCTGCCAATGCAGGGGACATGGGTTCGAGCCCTGGTCTGGGAAAATCCCGCATGCCACGGAGCAACTGGGCCCGTGAGCCACAATTACTGAGCTTGCGCGTCTGGAGCCTGTGCTCCGCAACAAGAGAGGCCGCGATAGTGAGAGGCCCACGCACCGCGATGAAGAGTGGCCCCCGCTTGCCACAACTAGAGAAAGCCCTCGCACAGAGACGAAGACCCAACACAGCCATAAATAAATAAATAAATAAATAAAAATTAAAAAAAAAAATAACAGTCACACTTAATCTATTGATATCACTATTATTAGCAATAATACTAATGATAACTAAGTTTAATGCAGACAATGGCTGAGCCAGGAACTTTATGTACATTAACTATCATCACCACTGCAACAGGACAACACAGGTACTGTTTTTTGTTTTTTCTTCTCCATTTGAAAGATCAGAAAATGGGACAACAAGGTTAGTTGATTGGCTCATGATCACACAGAAGTCTGAGTTCTGCTCGTGTGCCTCCCTGGGCTTTAGCATCTGTGTTACACCATGTGGAAATAAAGAGGAGTTGTGCCTTGAGGCACAAGAGGTGGGGTGCCTCTCACAGGGGTTGGGAAGGAAAGGAGGAGTGAGGGAAGTGGTCCATCACTAAACCATGTGGGGCTGGCTTCTTTCTCAGTGCCCCTCATCCTCGTTTGCATGACACAAATGCGGGTTTTGTGACACCAAACGCTCCTTGCTTGCTCTACCTATGCCTGCCCCCTGTCTGCCTGAGGCAGTGAAAGAATGAAGGAAACACAGTTGTGTGCCATGCAAGCCTGTACAGCAGGTGTATACCAAGAACCTCATATATATTAGTGCTAGCCCACAAGGTGCAGAGTTTTGGCCTGGGAAGACCTTTGAGTTTCTGTAGAAGAACCTTCTATCCGAAGAACTTAATGCACCCTAGTTCTGCAATCCATGGTAGAATTGCCACGGGGGACTGGTACCGCTGCAAACTAAGTGAAAATAGGAACCCAGAAAAAGAATACATGAGTATTGAGGTTGGCTTTCGCCTTAAGGACATTTCCCAGACCCAGATGACCTGAAGCTTTGGTTTTAATAGATTTGCAGGGAGGGGCAAGGGACAGAAGTGTAGGGCTTCCCTAAGGCCATCAGCCTATATCACAAAAAACTGGAATTCCAAGGGGTTAAATCCTTAGTAGGGGAGAGAAATAGAAATACCCATCACCACAGGCCACAAAGACTTTCAACTGATTAAGTTCAAAGGAATATAAGCTTATAAAAAAAAATAGAAACATACAAATAGAATATAAGATATATAAGGAAACAAAGCACAATGTGCAAAAGCCAGCAGAAATACCAGATGAGACCATCAAACACTTCCGATATTAGAAGTATCAGACGCAAAGTGTGAAATAAGTATGTTGAAAGATAGAAAAAGGTAGTATTTAGAAATGTGAATAAGGAGTAAGATACTACTGAACACAGGACTAAGCATATTTGAAAAAGAACAAAATAAATATTAGAAATGAAAAATATAATCATTAAAGTTAGAAACTCAGTGGATGGATTTAATGGGAGATTACATACAACAGAAGGGAGAGGTAATAACCTGAGAGGTGGAGCTAAAAAAATTATTCTGAATGTAGAAAGAGACAAAGACAAGTTAGGAGACACAGAGGATAGAGGGAGAAAGTCTGACATGTCTAATCACTTATGGAATAAGAGTAGAGAAAGAGAGAGGGAACTAGGTTGAGGTAATGCTTGAAGATATATGGCTTAGCATTTTCCAGATAATGAAAGAGACCAATTAGGAGATTTAGAAAGCCCAGCAAATCCTAAGCAAAATAAATTTAAAAAAAGAAACGAAATCTACGCCTAGACACAATACAATAAAATTACAGAACAACAAAGAAGATCTTAAAAGCAGCTTGAAAGAAAATACAGATTATTTACAAGGGAAGGACCAAGAGTAGGCTTCACAACAGCAGTGATACAAACCAGGAAACAGTGAAATATAAGCAGCAATGTACTCAGAGAAACTAACCGTCCATTCTAGGATGATGTATTGAGCACAAATGTCTCCCAAGAATGAGGGCAAACAAAGACATTTTCAAATAAAACCCCCAGTAAAGTGAATCCTCTAGTATGTATTCCAGACCAAGGAAAGTGATTCCTGATGGCTGGTTTGATGCAAGAAGGAATGATAACGAAAGAAAGTAGTAAAATGTGGTTAATTGTATATACAAAGTTCCAGTACAAAATCATCATCACCATCATCATCATCTAAAATCTAAGATTAAAAAAATTATAAGATAGAACTAAATTATCCAATAATAATAGCATGTGATCTGAGAGGAAAATTATCAGAGTTGAGGTGTTCTGAGGTCCTTGTATTGTTCCAGAGAAGGGTAAATATATTGATTGATTGATTAAGCTCAGACTCTGTTAAGTCAGGACACATGCTAAAATTTCAAGAGTAACCATTTTATTGGTTTTTCTAATTGAATAAAAAAAAGTATTTAGATTCCAAACACTAAAAGAAAAAAAGTGGAATGAGAAAAAAATCTTCAATCAATCCACAAGAAAGAAGCAAAAATAAGTCTGGAATGGATGAGACAAATAGAAATCACAAAACAAGATGAAAGAAATAAACTCAACCATCTTAGTTTTTCTAGTGCATTTAAATGAACTAAATGCACCAATTAAAGTATGAATATTGCGAGCCTGGATTTAAATATAAAACCAGCCACGTGATGCTTACAAGAGCCATATCTAAAACATAAGGGTTCAGAAAGGTTGGAAGTGAAAATGTGGAAAGAGATGTCAGTCAAATATTAGTAAAAAAAAAAAATCAGGTGTATCTATGTTATTATCAGAAAGAAACAGACTGGGACTTCCCTGGTGATCCAGTAGTTAAGACTTCGCCTTCCAATGCAGGGAATGCAGGTTCCATCTCTGGTCAGGGAGCTAAGATCCCACAGGTCTTGTGGCCAAAAAACCAAAACATAAAACAGAAGCAATATTGTACAAATTCCATGGTCTACATCAAAAAAAAGAAAAAAAAAAAAAAAAGAAAGAAAGAAATAGACTATAAGGCAAACAACTACTACTACTAGAGAAGGGGGATCCCTATATAATGATGAGAAGGTCCATTTGCATAGAAGATAAACTTGTAACTATAAATACAGACTCAAAATATAAAAAAACAAAATAGAACTACAAGGAGAAACAGATCAATCTTCCTGCCTAGTGAAATAACTCTCCCAGTAACTGATAGAGCAAACCTATCAAAAAAAGAGAAAAAATCAGTAAAAATATATAAGATTTGAAGACCGTTCTGAAAAGGGTCCTCTTATCACATCTTCCCCTTCTCCTCCTCCAGGAAGCCGGGGGCAGTGGCTCTTCTCTGTGGGAGGTAAAGTTTAGGACAGGACATGATGAGAGGGCATGAGGGAGCCCTAGAAATTGGTGCTTACACTTGGTCCATCACTGGGTGTCTCTGAAATTTAAAAAGTAGTGATGAATCACAGAAGTTTATTTAAGAGTATCATGCTTCAGCTACAATTTGATAAATAACTGTAACAAATCTCTGGGTGGTTCACCTATTATTACTGGGCACAAGGAGTGTACTGTTATTAAAAAATAAACACCCACATTCACCCACTCACCCCCACACACACAATCCTTCCTTGTCATACCATGCTCAGAGTTATGCAAATCAGTGTATTCAAAAAATATTCCAATAAGCGGGGGGGGGGTGGGAGGGATAAACTGGGAGATTGGAATTGACATATCCACCCTACTATATATAAAATAGATAACTAATAAGAACCTACTGTATAGCACAGGGAACTCTACTCAATACTCTGTAGTGACCTATATGGGAAAAGAATCTAAAAAGAGCGGATATATGTATATGTATAACTGATTTACTTTGCTGTACAGCAGAAACTAACACAACATTCTAAATCAACTATACTCCAAAAAAAAAAAAAGTTAAATAAAAAATATTCCTAGGGACTCATTTAACTTCTCACTCTCCAAAGTCATGGAGAAAGAAATTTTTTTTTAATGAAAATAGTGTAAAGGGATTGTATTTTATTTATTTTTAAAGAGAGGATAAAGGTTGACAAGAGAGGATGAAGTTTCTTTCACTTGAGCCCTCACCATTAAAATCCTAATGAAATATTTCTTGTTCCTTGAAGACTACTGTATAAAGATGATTTGATTTTCCTGAGTAACTGGAAACATTTTCACGAGGACACATCTCACACTAAAGATAGCCCCTGGGTTTTTCGATTTTATGTGAGGAGATCAATTAAGGCAGTTTGCTACCTTTCTGTTTTCTTCCCACAGCCGGTCTAGCTGCTTCGTGTTTACCCCTTTTCTCTAGCACTCAAGGAGCTGCAAAGAGCGGGCAAAGGAAACGCTAGGCTTTTTCAAGTGCAGGGATGAGTATTCTTCATTGAAATGAATTCAGGCTGCTTTGGAGAGTTTTCTTAGGTTCAAATCCCTTAGAATAAAACTTACAAAGTCATTGTTTTCCTGCCTCATTACACATAAATAATTTATGAATTTATATTGTAATTTTTCTTCCAGCTGAATCAGAGCTCTACGATTTTGCAAATAATTCCACGCAGAAGCCAATGGCACACACATTCCTGAGACTTTCATTGCAATCGATAAGTTTGCTGTTGCTGTCAGCCTGTGCACTTTCCCTGATTAACCTGCGAAAAGTGTTCTCCTTCATGAATGCTATTCAGAAATAAACAGATATTGTAAAAGGAGACAAAGGCAGGTTCCAGAACTCGAATTCTTGGTGATCTTAAATGATGATGTATGAAAGGAAGAAAGAGGGAGAACAATCTGATTTGCTCCAACTAGGTTGACCCAGAAAGGAGAAGAGCAGAAAAATTGCTTTGCCTAAGCAAACATGACATCAAGTCAGACAAGAGCAGCCCTTACGACATCCAGTATCGAAGATTCATTTAAAAAATACACAGTCTGGATCTGAAAGACATTTAAATGACGGTAATAAAAAAGTCTTTGCTCATTCTGTTTTCCTATTGCTCTTTTTCTCCTACTCACTGGCAACAGCTTCTACATCCTCCTTTGAGATACTGTCTTGGTGGGCTACTGGGGTGGGACTCCTTTGCTCTGGTTGAATGATGATTGAACTTGAAGTTCAGGTAGGAGAAATAGCCATCCGATGCTAAAAATCAACCTGCCTTATAAAGGGATGTTGGTTTTCTAGGGCAATGCAGACACTCCCTTTGTAACAAGGATTTAGAATTCCCTTAGATTTCTAAAAACTTTTAAATGCAATATTTACCTGACTATGGTCTGATTTAAATTAGAGCTAGCTTTATCTGCCATCGCGCAAAGTGTTGTGAGCTCTTTGATTATGTTCTAGCCACTTATACTTGGCCCATATTACAGCACAATAAATATTTGTTGAATGAATGATGAATTTCTCTCTTTTTTCATGTAAGGTTTGTCTCAGAGAGTAAAGAATAGATTTTTATCAATTTAAAAATCTTGCCTTGGTCATCTGTATTTGGGGCTGATAATATTTCTGTTCACAAACATGTCCATTTTCAGTCTGTGTGAGACACAGAGGGACATACGTCCCTGCCTTCTGGACAGTAGGCTTGGTCATGTGACCTGCTTTGGTCAACCAGATGGAAACATTGTGCTGTGTCCCTTCCAGGTGGAGACTCAATAGCCATCCCTGTCACGTTCTCTCTTTCCCCTGCTGCTGTAACAGGCAAAGCTCCAGATAATGGCTGATTGTCACCCTGTGTCCTGGAGTGAGGGCAATGACCATGTGTAGCTGACCCGCAGCCAACCGAACAGCGGGCACTTGCTATGAACAAGAAATAAACTTGTGTTTTTGTGAGGCATTTTGGGGGTTGTTTGTAGTTGCTTCAGTGCCTGGTTTGGCCCATCCAGATCAATAGAGTATTGGAAAAGCTTCTAAAGATATTACACAAACCCAACTTCCAAAAAATTATTTGTTAGCCAGCAATATAGTGGTCCTGTTACAGCAGCTGGTTCGTTCATTTACTGTCAACTTGTCTTTTTTTTTTTAATAGCTTGGCCAGTCTTTTAGATGCAAGAAAATACCCGTGAAGTCAGAGCCTTTGACAATAATGACCATGAATGAGCTTAAGTAATAAAATTATTGTGTATTGAAGATACGTTTCTATCTACCTTCAGCATTTATAAAGGGAAGTCAATTTTCACTCAAACAGTTTTCTTTTCATCCGGTTTTCTCTACAATGTTTATGCCTGAGGTTTATAGCTAGCAGTAAAGAGTGTCCAAGTATGTTATGGGAATAGCCAAATTCCCAGGGCTTTAAAATGTATTCCATAGGCCCCAGAGTCAGTTAAAAGCTGATTGATTATACAGCAAATACATCAAAACTGGTATTCATGAAAAATCCCATTTCTTCAGCTCTATCTCTCATAAGCGTGAACATCGCATCTGGGAGTTGTGGAGTTATGGTGCAAATATCTCAGACAGCTATGAGAAAAACTGACTGCAACCTTTCCATAAGCTGCTCAATAATTTAATGAAAGATCTATGTCCACTGATACCTCTCATGAACGCATATTTTAAATGGTATGATTTGGGCAGTTTAGTACGGCTTGTGTATTCAGGCTTTCATAATCAAGTCACTGAAAACACATATTACATAGATGAATAAGGACAAGTAATTGGAATGAGTGTGCAGATGAACTTTTTCATCCGATCAGTTCAGAACTGACAATGTTTTTCTTTAATTTGTTTAAGGTGTGGGCAAAAACTTCTGGCTTAAGAAAGGAGAACAAGCTATCGGATATGGCCTAGATCAAAGATGCTACATTTGTTTAATGTTTTCAATATGCATATTTGGTCAATGATGATTCATTTGTTAACATACCTTCCACATATTCTTTTATTTTTTATACATCTTTATTGGAATATAATTGCTTCACAATGCTGTGTTAGTCTCTGTTGTACAACAAAGTGAATCAACCATATGCATACATATATCCCCATATCCCCTCCTTCTTGCCTCTCCCTCCCACCCTCCCTATCCCACCCCTCTAGGTTGTCGCAAAGCACCGAGCTGATCTCCCTGTGCCATGCGGCTGCTTCCCACTAGCTATCTATTTTACATGTGGTAGTGTATATATGTCCATGTCACTCTCTCACTTTGTCCCAGCTTACCCTTCCCCCTCCCTGTGTCCTCAAGTCCATTCTCTATGTCTGCGTCTTTATTTCTTCCCTGCCACTACGTTCATCAGTACCATTTTTTTTTTAGATTCCATATATATGTGTTAGCATATGGTATTTGTTTTTCTCTTTCTGACTTACTTCACTCTGTGTGACAGACTCTAGGTCCACTTCACTACAAATAACTCAATTTCATTTCTTTTTATGGCTGAGTAATATTCCGTTGTATATGTGTACCACACCTTCTTTATCCATTCATCTGTTGATGGACACTTAGGTTGCTTCCATGTCCTGGCTATTGTAACCCTCAGAATGGGAGAAGATATTTGCAAATGAAACAATGGACAAAGGATTAATCTCCAAAATATACAAACAGCTCATGGAGCTCAATATCAAACAAACAAACAACCCGATTGAAAAATGGGCAGAAGACCTAAATAGACATTTCACCAAAGAAGACAAACAGATGGCCAAGAGGCACATGAAAAGATGCTCAACATCACTAATTATTAGAGAAATGTACCTCACACCGGTCAGAATGGTCATTATCAAAAAATCTAGAAACAGTAAATGCTGGAGAGGGTGTGGTGAGAAAGGAACCCTCCTGCACTGTTGGTGGGAATGTAAATTGATACAGTATGGCGGTTCCTTAAAAAACGAAAAATAGAACTACCATATGACTCAGCAATCCCACTATTGGGCATATACTCTGAGAAAAGCATAATTCAAAAAGAGACATGTACCACAATGTTCATTGCAGCCTTCCACATATTCTTTATTGGTGTAGTTTATCTCAGATTACAAAATCAAATTCCTACTTCCTGTAGGCTAACGTTTTATGAGGCTCTATACGAGATACTATGCCCTGGAGGAAACACGGTGTATCTAACTGGTTTGATAAACAATGTTTTTTTGCAAACAGTAACTCTTGCCTTTTTGATGACGCTAGCACTAACAGCATGTGATGATGGAGAATGTACATGCTAGTTAGTTTTATTAAGTGCTACTCAAGAGAGGAGAGCTCAATAAATACATGATTGATTGATAACCATAGAATGCATCGTTTTGGGTTTAGCTGAAGTCAGGAATTCTGAAAGAAATTTTCATGTCTGAAGGGGAAAATAAGCATATCAACATACCATAAAATAGACATAAAATCTGTACAGCCATATTTGGGGTCTGAAAGTGTAACATTTCATTTTTGTGACCTAGAGGTCAGCAAAGCTCTTGCTTAAATGTTTCTGAGGACAAAGGAGAGTTTAAGAATAGAGTTGAAAGTGGTTTTGTTGGTAAAATTACCCCCCAAATGATTTCAGACCACTTATAGCTAAAGCAAGCTGTGCAGAAGTTTTCCCCCTTTAAAATGTGTGGCATGACTTTATTTCATTGTTGGAATCCACATGAGTCTCTGAACATGTCTTGAAGCAGTGGAGCGGAATGGGCTTCTCCCAAGGAGAATGGGCTTCTCCCAAGGAGTAATGCAGCCAGTGGGGTATACGTTACTCCCCAAGGTATACAGACCGCTGCAATTAAACACAGCTTTGCCTGAGTTGAAAGAAACGTCTATGCTTCTTCTGATTGCACTGTTCTTCCACATTCCTGAAAGAATAGCTTCCCAAGGATGTAAAAATAGTCCACTGTCCACTGGGTGTGAGCTGAAAATTCCACATAAGGGGCAGGCATTCCATTTAGGTTTCCAACAGTGCATATCATTGAATTAGATTTGTGTTTCCTCCAAGCCCATGGAATAAGTGGAATATCCTGGAGATAAGCCATCATTTTACATGTGTCTTAACAACATTCCCCACTTGGGCTTCATCAGCCACCAGCCTCCTAAAGAAGCCTGTGTTGGGGGGCTCCCTCTGCTACCACACGCTGCTGGTGATGCCCAGAGAAGGGCAGAAACTGAGACCAAATAACTTGGGTGGCTTGGATTTAATGCTTTGTATTTTCTCCCTGCTTTGAAAGCTCGCTGTATTTTGCTGCTGTTATTGCCAAGGGTTCGTTGAAAATGAAACTAGGGTGTCTCAGTGGGGTTTTGCAGCAAATAGATAAAGCAAGTTCAGGCAGGACTGGGCAGTTCCAAATCTGAAGTGGATTGAGCAGTAGCTGCTTGTTTGCTGGGGTGAATGGGGCATAATTTATTCAGCGGCAGCAGAGGCTGAAAGCCAATCTGGCCTTGACCCATTTATCTTTAGAAAACTAATTAAAGAGCAGAATCTGGTTTCCTGTTGTTATGGAGGCTTTAGTTTCTCCTGTTCATGCCAAGCAAAGACTGAGGGGTGTGTGTGTGTGTGTGTGTCTCTGTGTGTGTCTGTGTCAAGGTGGAAAATGGAAAATATCAGTTTCACCTAAAGACAGTAGCTGAGGCTCTAGATAATAAAGCAGTTTCTTAACCACAGCCTGACATCCTTTTGAAATGCAAAATAGTGGATTTAGCCGGATGCAGAATCCTTTGAGGTGACAGTAAAATGCCATGGCAATTTAAAATGAACAACAGACAGTTTCCCGCATCCTTACAACCAAGACTTCCTAAATCACACCAAATGGTCCCAAAGAGGCATGGAAGAACATTTTTAAGACCTGCATTTTACTCCGAAACTGGGATTAACCATCAGACAGGAAATGGTGCCAGAATGTGAGTTGCTTTGTCCATTTTGTTGCTGAACAACAAGATAAAGGGTATAGCTTGATGATATTTTACAAGTACTTAAATTTATACGTATTAATATTGACAACCTATTTGTCACCAGTGGCATACTGATACATTTCAGAAACTGCATTGTGTTTTTGCAAGAACCATATCCAATAATAAACATGATTTTGGGGGCCCAGCTAAAGAAGTTTATAGGAGACAAGTGGGGAAGTCCAGCACACGTGGGGAGTGGGTGGGGATGATATTATGCTTTACATTCTTTCCAGTATGTTCTAGGACATCATTCTTTTTTGGGGAAACTACAAGGGTCATAATAACCATCAGATAAGGAGATTGGACTAGTTCAACTGCTGGAAAATCTGGAGGTACCAGGAGAATGTTGGAGAGGGCAGGCACACACTCTGTCAACTGGAGCTAGTCAAGTTGTATCAGTTGGTGCAAACTAAAAGAACCCTGACTTGTCCCACCACTGATGTTTCCTTCTCCCACTTTCCATTTAGCACTAGGAGACCTTAAGCTATCTGCCTTCCCTGTTCCTTCCTCAAGATCTTCCCTTCCAGAGTACTCCTGTTTCAGAGATACCTCTTAACTTTCTTACCTTATCCAAACTGCCCTGGGCTCAGAGAGCTGGAATGATAAATAGGGATACCACTCAGAGGACATTTTCTTTTAAACAAGTGAATATTAAAGGAGGAAATTTAGACATAGTGTTGCCACTGCCTGAATTTAAGGCCAGGCAGACATGTAGCGCCATGAGGTCACAGGTGTGCTACATGAATAAATGAGCTCATCAGTGACAGGCATCTTCTCTTCTGGGTCCATGATGCTACGGAGGGTTCAGGTCTTTATGAAGTGGTAGTACCAGCACAGAGTGGTATTATGAAAACCACTGGATAACTTAACTGTCTGTTTATTACAGTTAATATGGAAAGTCAGGTAGGATAACCTGGGTGTGCCTATCCTCATCCCCAGTACAAACCGCTTTGTAGTAAAAAGTATCCAATGCTTTCTCCCTAAATGCTCTAAAAGATATCAGTAAATTCAAGTAGGAAAACAAAGAGTAAACAAGCTATACCACAAGCTATTTCTTACCCCCCTAAATTCTCTATGTCCCAGCTAATGGAAAAATTAGCTCCTTATGCATGAGAGCTGCTGTTGGTTTGTTGTCATTATTAGGGAGGTAATTATTCACTCAGCACAGAAGAAAAAAGCCAATATATTCTATCAGGGAAGAGCAAGTTTTTCAGGCAGACTATACATAGTCTGAACATTGGGATAGAATTCAAATCAGCCACCAGATGAGCTAGTCTTACACAAAGCTGAGACTGAAAACCTTGCCATTGAGAAAGAATACCAAAATGGTTGTTAACCATAAATACCAAGCTGAGAGGACATTCTTAAACCTGTTGGTCATGTACAGTGTTCAATGTTCTCTCTCTAGACAATTTGGAAAGAGGAAGTGGAGGTGGGATTTCTCAGAAACTCTCCGGAATGACCAAACAAAGACAAATGGGGATGAGAAGATGAATAAGAAGACCAAAGCTTACACTATGTTGCATTGTCCTCCACACAATCCTCTGGGAAGCAAGAGGAAAACAAATTCAAAGGAAAAAGAAAGAGAGATTATTCTCTACATAATAGCACAGCACAGGTATAACGGTTAGCGTTGCAGACTGGCATTCCACCCAACCCCACCCCCGACTCCCTCAGAATGAGCAGTAGAATATTTGAGAGTCTGCACACACGTGCTATGATGTTGAATACTTACTGGAGATTCATTGGTTTAACTCATTGCCAACTTGATGAATTAACTTCCAAGTCTAGGTTTTTTTTTAATCTACTTTAATAAAATATATTCCTCTAAGACACATAATTTACAGTATATTTTTGCTCTAACGAATCAGCAGGAGTAAAATAACAGACACTCCCTGCCCAAGTGTGTCCAGGAGCTGTATAGCATGTTGTGTTGTAATATTCTGAGCTGTACTACTAACCAACACGGTGGTATGCTCAGATCTTAAAATCAAGCTACTTTGTGCTGATTTATTTTTACACACTATACTTTCAGTGAAGTTCTAGTGGAATTTTCTTTAAAGAAATCACTGTTTCACATCACATTATTTAAGAGAATTCACAGGGCATAAATTTAAGAAAAAAGGAAGAGAACCAATCTCTTCCTGATTTCAAATAACCACCTCTGGTCTATTTAATTGAAAATCAGTAACAGTGGGCTGGGACAGAAGAACGGCTAGGGTGAGTGTTGGTGACAGGAAGAGACAGATGATGATGGGACCAGTTTGTGAACCAAGTTAGTTGATGGCATTTGTTCATTTCTTGAACAAAGCATGGCTGCTGGCAGGAAGGACTTCAGTATTCTCTGAGGAGTCAGCTTTCCATCAGAAGTGGAATTTATACAAGTATATTCATTCATTATTGGATAATAAAAATAACTTTAGGGTAGTATGTCTGAAAGCTACACCTAAACTGTTTTTTATGCCCATATAACTTTGAAGGAACACATGGAATGTTTCCTAGTGATATAAAAGAATTGACAACTTCCTTATAAATGTAGTAAGACGTTAAATGATGGAACTGATATATTTTTAAGAGAGAGTTTTGTTTTGTTTTCAATTACTTTATATAAGTTTTAGCAGTGGTTTACCTAGTTTGGGATTAGGAGATATATTTCTAAAACAAACCCCATAACTACCACTTCACATAAAAAATTGCTTTATAATAGCTGGTGTAAGAACATTTACCAACAGATCCCAAAGTTAATGCCACAGGTACTAATTTTAAATGGTAGTAAGAAGCAACTCTCCGAGAGATTTATAGCTAAGATATTTTCAGTTTGGCAAAAGGGTTGGGGTGATTGGGATCGTCTTTGGGATGCTGTCTTTTGAAGCATTTTCTCTGCTGAAACACTGAGAGAAATTCAAGGAAGTCTTTTCCAATTATCCTTCTTTTCTGGGACACATGCTTCTTATAAATATTCAGGAAACATCTTTTCAGGGGAAAATTAAAACAAGAGTAGGTAACATGAGACTTGTTCATAAACATTCCAAATAAGCAGTGATATATGGCAGACCCATCAGGACCTATCACCTTTGCGTGTATCTTGAAGATGATTTTATCTGACTGTTGTACAGCACTGCCTGGCCAAGATAACTGCTCCAGCCTTTCCACTATTCAGAACTATGTTGAACCTGCAAAGGGACGAAAGATTTGGGGGAACAAACGGCCGCAAAATGGACATTCTGATGTTAGCTTCGGGATTAGCTTGTGTGTCTCAAGAATAACCCTGTATAGCTCCTTTTGACATGGAAACAGTCCCTTGGTCTTAGGGGCTGGGAAAGTAGCTCCAGGTAGGTTTATGACTGGCTGTGAATTACAAATCGCTAATTCTTACAATTTGGGAAGGAATCAGAATTTAATTGAATAAAAAATTAACAAAACTGCCATTCTCCCTTATAGAGCCCGAAGCCACACCTACGAGGAAGTAAGTACTATATGCCGTCAGAGAATATTTTAGAATAAAATTGGCTTATTGATTTAAATTCTTCCGCACTGACTCTGGTCCTTATGTACCTTGAGTTTGGTCCTTTTCTCGTGATCATATGATTAACCATTACTAATTCTTTTAAAAAATGATTAAATGTATCTTGGGGGTGCGTAAAATAGAAGATCCTAAATCACTTTCCTATTTGCCAAGATTCCTCAAGACCCTTATATTTGGGGCACTTTGAGGATGACCAATGAAGTTCCTTTATAAAAGATTCAAATACCAATTTTCATATCTACTAGATTTTAAACATCCTGTGAAATTCTCAAAGTGCTGATGTTTTATTCAAGCTGTACTGAATTGTATAAATACCGTTGCCTTGAGAAAAGTATTTTTCTTGTTCTACTTCCCCTGTTTGAGTGAGTGTGTGTGTGTGTGTATGTGTGTGTGTGTGTGTGTTTCTCCTGGGAGGAAAGAATACTGTGCTTCTGTTTCAAAGGCAAAAAAAATTAATTAGTAGTCATAGATGTTATTATATTGTTCAAAATCAATGCAGTTTTAACTCAGTGGATAATGTACTCCATTTGTTTTCCAATTTTATTTTCCTGAGGTAAGAACATTTAACGTGAGATCTAGCCTCTTAACCGATACAGTACTGTTATCTGCAGCACAACGGTTGTACAGCAGGTCTCTAAAACTTATTCATCTTGCATTGTGCCCAGTTCTGATATGAGAGTTAATAAAAATTCTGAAAAGCCTGAATTGTTTCATTAAGTTAGAGCCAACTGAAATAGGAAAAGCAAAAAACAAAAAACAAAAGGGCGAGAGAGACGGAGGTCAAACCCCTACTCACAAATTGTGCTCTGGTTAAAAGGATCTTGACATACAAAGGAATTTGTAAAATAAAAACCCAAACAATGGAATCTAATGAAACCACCATTTCTTTACAACTGGCTGGTTGTTTGGTGGAATCTAATTGTTTGTTTAAAAGGAAAAAGGTGACTAATTTTAAACTTTTCCTGAAATTGTGAATAGAGAATAGATATAACTAAGGTAAGTACAAGGTTGAAGCAATTACCCAAATGATCCCTTTTTCAAAACCTACACTGAAGAGGGGGTTTTATTTGCTAATGAACAGTAATCAGTTTATAACAATTTAGCAGTTAATGACTCCACTTACCCCTTCACTTTGACACTTCGTGGATAGGTCTTTGTGTTGTAAGCACATTTGCGTTTTATAGAGAGAAATGCTGAGATGTACTTAGTATGAGGCCAAACGCTACCAATTTAATCTTATGAGTTCTATACTGTAGAAGGATATTAGCTAAAATGATAAAGTAATTTATAACAGTGACTAATAAAAGTATATTCATAACCAGAAACCCTTGAGATCTGAGTTTATATGACATAATCAGATGTGGTTCAAGTGTTTTATGACCTTAAGGCTTTTATTTGTTAATTTTACATCAAGATAATTGGCGAAGCAACATTAATGGCACTAACAATTACAGGTATATAAATTGTTTATAGTGCTATAAATTGTATTGAAAACAATTGGGCAGTATTTCTTTGAAATTATGAGCTTTTCATTTTTTATAGCAAAATTTGATGTTTGAAACATATTAGAAATTGTGTTTACTATATTTATGGTTGTAATCTCCAAGTAAATTGCTTCAATGATAGATGTTTGGTCCCCTGACACACGTTTAAATGGATCAAAGAGTGACTATTTCTAAGCATTCCAACTTTTAAAAGACACATAAAAAAGAAAAAATATGGTCGTAGTATTGATTTGGCGTCTCTTGGCAAGATTTTTCAAACAGAAAACTTTACATATAAGGAACATTCATGATAAAGTTACATTGTATCATAATTGAATAAGTAACTGAAGCAGATGAATAAGAAATGTGCTATTGTAATTATATCTCTGGAAGATATAGGAACTTAGTCTCCAAATTAATATTTCAGAAGAAATATGGAGTTGAAAATTTGGCCATTGTATGAGTGGATTAATAGTGATAAGACTTCTTAAATAATCTAATTCTTGACCTAAAAGGAAGATCTCATTACTTTTCAATATTCTAATTAAGACCAGGAGCAGATATAAGAATGAGATGACTTTTACCACCAGCTTTTTCAGAATCCCATTACGTCTTCTAAAGAATAACCTTGGTAACAGAAAGTGGCCACAACGGGAGAACTCACCAGCCGGTCCAAGCTCGTGCCTGCAGCAGTGGTTGGTCTTTCCTCAGGATTGTAAGGCCTGAACCGTGTATTAAAATTTTCGGGAGCTGAGCGAGCAGATCTGAGGGCTGGAGCAGGTTTGGGTTGGCCACATCCCTGAAAGACCTGGAAGAACCATTGAAAGTTTACGAAAGTTATACAATGAGTTTCTTCCTAAGATTATGATGCCAAAGCATTCAGTGCACTGGCTCCCACATGTTTCATGGAACTCTTACCTCCAAAACAACTCTGATCTTGAAACTTAAACAAATACAAGCACCAATGAAACAGAATTACTCCGTCAGATAGAGAGTGACTGACTTATGGCCTGACTCTTATTTTCTACGTATACAGTCAATCCTCATTATTTACAGATTCCGTTTTTGTGAATTTGCCTACAGTCAACCCTCTCCGTATCCATGGGTTTCACATCTGCAAATTTAAACAAACTCGGATCAAATTTGATTTTGAGATCTGCGGGGGCTCCTGGAACTAATCACCTGCAGATACCGAGGGAAGATTGTATTCACTAAAATTAATTTGTAATCCCCAAATCAATACTCAAAACACTTCCGCAAACATGGGCAGAGCGGCAAAGTGCATGTTCACAGCTGAAGTTCAACAAGGAGAAGCTCTGCCTTTTTGCTTCAGCTCTCAAGCTGTAAACATGTGTCTCTTTGGTGGTCTATTTAGTGCCACATTTTTTCCATACTTTTGTGTTTTACTTGGTGATTTCCCAGTTTAAAACGGCCCGCGACCGTAGGGCTGAAGTGCTGTCTAGTGTTCCTAAGGCTGTGATGTGCCTTTCGGAGAAAACTGTGTGTTAGTTAGATAAACTTAATTCAGGCATGAGTTACAGTGAACTTGGCTGTGAGTTCAATGTTAACGAATCAACAATATGTATCAAATAAGGTGTCTTTCAGAAGAGACACACCTAAAACAAGGTTATGGATTGACTGGTTGACGAAAATGTGACTAAAAGCTTACAGGAACCTAACCCTGTATTTCTCGTAGGAGCAATGGTTCAGTATTTGCTAATTCAGGGTTTGTGGCGACTCATAGAACACAACTATGCAAATAATGAGAATTGACTGTATTAAAAGTAGGAATTGTAATAGTTATCTCATAGGATGATTTCAGGATTAAAGAAATTATGTCCCAGACATTTTCATGTACTTGAATCTGGCATTCAAGAAACATTCGTTTGGGATTCTTGTTACTGTGACAAATGTATTTCATGTATAGCATATAAGGCCAATAACTTGAGTGTCTCCTCTTTGAGTAATAAAAACCTCTAATAGAAGAATTCTTTGAAAACACTCTCTTGAGCAGTGATGTGGAAATAGGACAAGCAAATGTGGATAACTTCCCTATAATGACAGTTTCCTCTAATTTTGTTGTTGACAGCTGTTCATGTCACAATTAGGGTTGCCATGGGAAATCAAACATTCTATTGTAATGATCTCAGGGACCACGCTGCTAGTTCTTTTCCACAGTGGTTTTACTCAGGGCGGTGTGGGGATACCTCCTTTGCCAGTTTTAGAAGCTTCGCACTCTCTGCTGGTTATCAAGAGATAATCCCTTTGACAGAATTACAGGAAATCCAGTAACATTTTCAGGAAGTTTTGATGAAGTTCAACTTTGCGTTTCTTCCGTTTCTACACAGGAGATTATTCTACCCTGGATACTTCTTTCAGTAAACAAGAGTCAGTTGTTTCAGTCTTTCAGTCTTTCAGTCTTTCAGGACTATTTATGTCCTCCAGTTCTTAAGGTACACGTGTGTGTTTGGAATGCATTCCTTCTGGTTTTGTTATTTGACTCTGTGTTGTTTAACTCTAAAACAAGCGTTTTTCATCAGGTATATTATGGGATTCCACTGAAGTACACAAGGGCTCCTGAGTGCCATTCCCAATGACAAATTCCATCCTGAGACACAATTCATTTAGTTTTACCACTACAGCTGATTTCTCCTTTGCTGTATTCAAAAGTTCTCCTTCCACTCAGCACTTTGCAGAGCGGGAGTACTTTGTCTTGGCATTCCTCGAGATTGGCCTTAACACACTATTGATTATTCTTCTCTCACACAATTTCTGAAGCCGATGGTGTAAACCAGTGTGATAAAGCTAGTGCGCCCCTTTCTGCCCACCGCCTAAATCACCTCCCAGCAGCAAGGTCATTGCTGATGGAGGGCATTAGCATTTCCAAAGCTCCAGGGTTCGGTTGAGTGTGCTATTTTGGATTGCTTCGAAAATGACAGCTGACTTTTAAAAAGTATAAAGCCTAGGGCAAAACAATATTAATGGCTTTGCTGAGATTTCTTGAAGCTGGGCACATGGAAAGAGTTAACAGACTTTCTTAATTTGCCTTTTGGGAAGAACCTGGCTCACTGGCTTAAGTTAAATCAAAGGAACAAGAAATGCCCTGAAAGAATATTAGTGCTCCAGGGGAGATATTTCATTGTAACAGAAAACCTTACCACGTGTATGATTTCTTTTTGTTTTTGGGGGAGAGTGTTAATTATAAGGATAGAACATAGGTGAGTTATACAGCTTTCTGCTCGTAGCTTTCTGTTATTTATATCAGGCTTGGATTTTGAAGATGATTTCAGTGCAGAAATTGCTGGGTCTATGATCTATGATCCAAATTGAAGACACAGACTTCTAATTACTATGGAAACAACACCTAACCCCATAATCAGATGGAGACCTTCACAGAAATCTGTCACAATATGTGAAGATATGAATAATGAAGGGCCTTCAGCACAGATTCTAGTATACCCTTAGAAAAAGGGAATTGTCTTAAGAGATAACCTTTAGTGTGGAAGTGCAAAGCTTAGGGATCAAGAGCTGTTTTTCAGCTCACCTTGTCTTTGTTCGGGAATGATTTAAAACACCTGTATGATTCTCATGTAGAGAATGTATCTTAAACAGCATATATCCGTCAAATAACTTAGATGACATACAAAGTGAAAATTAATAATTTCATTTTCAATACATGCAATCCATTCGCTAGACAAAATATTTTTCAAACTTGGGTTTCATGGGGTCGTTGACAGAAGGAATTCCCATGCAGAACATTTGGACTGTCTCAGACAATGTTTTTGAGCCTGCTATAGCAGCAGGATAGTTAGGCAAAGTTCTGGGCCTCCTGAGGTCTGGGGCTATATTCCTATAAAGGACCAGTGAACCTTCTTCCTGGTGGTCTGGGTGCCCCAATATTCTGTATTTTGAATAAGGGTAGAAACAGATGAGGAATAATGTGCAGGGGAAAGGTCTTAGTTTCAATGAGTCTGTAGATCAAGGTTCTCCCCCAGGGAGTGGTCAGGACTGCAGATGCAGATTTAGATCATTAGCCTAAAGAGGGTATTTAAAACCCTGAAACTGGCTGCACTCACCAAGGGCAGGTATGCAGACAGGTGACAGGAGGAGCTGAGGACAGCCCAGTGCCACGTCAGCATTCAGAGGACCTCCCTGAACCTTAGTTTCCTCCTCTGTCAAATGGGAATATTAATATTATTTACCACACAGATAGGCTGTGATGATAAAATGCAATAATACATAACGCAGGAAAATAGAAGCCAGTGTCTGGAAAAGTAAGTGCTTGATAATAATTAGCTAATTATATCATTCTGCGATCGGTTCTTTCTAGTTCTGTTTTCTGAGTAAGGAGATTTGAGGGGGAAAAATGTCTGGGCTGATGTTTCTTTTTTTTTTTTTTTTTTTTTTTTTTTTTTGGGCTGATGTTTCTTAAATGTCTTCCACAAAATATTATTTCCCAGGCTGTTAACAGCTGTTACATAAGCAATGGATTCCATGTGTCCAAGTTAAATGAGGTACCTTAGCAGGGCTTCACCAGGGTAACACGTGTTCTGACTCGTCAAAAGGAAGAAGCTCATTTGTAGTGTTTTCCAAAACTATCTGGCCAAGGGTTCTCTAGGAAGTTCTTACAAGGTGTTCCAGGGAACATACCAGGACACACTGGGAAGTTTGCTCTAATTAGCTAAGAGGAGAAGTGATTCAGATGTAACTGCACTTACCTAGAGGTATTTGTGAAGCCACTCCCCGCTCCACTACCTTTAACTCAAGAGAAGAAATACTATACAGGTCTCCTCTTTAAAACAGAACTTTCCAGAGGATATGGCTGCAGGCTAAGTCACCTTGTCGTGGAACAAAGCATTAGCTCTGCTCCTTGAAAAAACAGAATCAGTACTGCTTCCTGCCTGACTCCCTCCAAGGAACACTGAAAAGGATAATTAGATACTTTGGAAAAGTATTTGGAAGTCCCAGTGTAGACAGATGCTACAGAGGTACAAAGAAATTATCCTTCCCACCTAGCAGACTCGCAAAACCTGTGGATTTCGGGAATATCTAGCTTGGGAATCCTCTCTTTTAAGAGGATTACTAAGATAACGTCTCTGAAGTATGTTGGCATTCTGAGATGAAAGAAGCTGACATTAAAGATAGAAAGTGCTGAAAGAAGAGACATTTTATTGTTTGGAGAAACAAGAAAGAGAGGGGGTGTGGTGAGAACAGGTTGGAGTGCTGTCTCAGGTTTCCGAGTACAAGCATTATTCCTTTAAGAACATCGCAGCACCTAAACATATTTCCTTAAAATAAATAACACAGTGTGCACTTTTTCAGAGGCATCCAAGCTTTTGCCTCTCTGTCTCCCTCATGTTCTGCGGGTTGATTGTACATTCACTGAAGTCATTACTGGCGATCTGAGAAGCAACGGCTGCACAGTAGTCCTGTCTCAGCCCGTGTGTGTGTGTTTTTTAAAAAATTTATCTTCTCAGTTTCTACTCAGTGGGTTTTTATTCTGGTGGGAAAGATGTTGCTATTCCCATACATCATTTTGAAATTTGCAAACAAAACTCTAATCTTGTATAGTAGTAGGGGTGACAGTTTATGCTACCTAGATTTAATTGGACTTGATGTTTTGAGAGTGATGTTTTATTTACTTATTAGATTCTAATTTACATTAGAGTGTTAATGAATGAACTGTGTGTTAGATGACCACTTGGGAAATTCAAATCTATCCCATTTGTTCCCAAGGAAACAGAAGCTATCATATCTGATGGGCTCTACATATATTTTGTCCAAGTGTGGCCACTTCTTTCATGAGAGACAAGTATAATAGGAAGGTCACCAATAAGAGTCTAAAAGCTTGGAGTCCTGGTTTCCGTCTTTCTCCTTACACCTGTGTGGCGCGGGGATACTATGTTGTCCCCAAATCTCAAGGCTGTTGTGAAGATAAAATAATATGATGCTTAGAAAAGACACTGAAGCAATGAGGTAAAAAGATGTACTATTATTTTACTGACGTAATCTATAATCAAATAGGACAATAACAGGTAACAAATCAAATCCAGGGACTATGCAGGCTGATGCATGAATAATTTAAGATCTATGAAGAATAAGATCTTATACATTTTGTTCACCATTGTATCCCAGAATCTGTAAGAGTTCCTAGCACATAGTATGTGTTTAAAAAATCAGAAATGAAAGATTATGAATAAGTAAAATTTTTAGTTATAATTTCTGCCTTTTGCAAACATTTATTGAAGTCAATTAGGAGGTAGATTTCTGTAATGAGAAAGAAAAGACAGGAAAGGAAAGAGAAATAATACTTATTGAGTGTCTATGATGGACCAGACTCAGGGCTACGTGTTTCATACACTTATCTCAGCAGTCAGTTATCTCAAAATCAAAGTTGAACCCTTCTTCCTTAGGCTTCAGAAAATATGATGAATTATCCATCCATATTAAAAAAAAGAAGATATCTCCTTTACTCCACTTACTGTGCCAACTTAAAGCAAAACCAAATCACCAACTTGGTTTAACTGATAACTAGAACCAAAAAATCCGGTTTCTTTCTTTTTTGTTCTTTTTTTTTTTTTAATTGAAGTATAGATGCTTTATAATGTGCCAATCTCTGCTGCACAGCAAAGTGACTCAGTTTTACACATATATACATTCTTTTTTAAAATATTCTTTTCCATAATGGTTTATCCCAGGAGATTGGGTATAGTTCCCTGTGTTACACAGTAGGACCTTGTTGTGTAAAAAAGCTGCTTTCTTGCTCATCTGATAATAGCTACTGGCTGTGCTTGATGGGACAATTAGAGAGCAGAAGACTTTGTGTATAAAATAGGCTTGGCTCTAACTGTTGGTAGGCGAGCTGAGAGCAGGTCTTCTGGAGAGAAGCGGCTGTTTCCCGATCTCCCCATCCTGTAAAAAGCTGCAGAGCCTGCACACAGTTGTATCACAGCCCAGTCACTCATCGTCTAGGTTCAGCTCAAAGCGGAAGTGAAACGTGAAGACTGAAATGGGTGTCAAGGGTGCGTCCACCTATCCTCATTCAACAGATGCAAGTAAGTTAAAATATTAAAAAAACTCATTTCATTAGAAGTAGTAGCAAGGAGACCTCCATCATCACCATGACACAAGATTAAACTAGACACCCCAGGGCCTCATTTTTGCACATTTTTTTCTGGTTCCTAACAACAATCTGCTAATATCCTAAGAAGTGTTTTCCTGAATATAAACTTAAAACATTTTAATAATGACTTCTTTCTTTAGATATAAAATCATTATACTCATCATACAAACATTTTAAAAATCAGCATTTTTTATTTTATTTTATTTTTTTACTTTTATTAGTGTGCCAATTTTCCTGATGGATTGCCTTTCAAGAAAACAGGCTTTCATCCTATGACTCCGAACAATCTCTCTTCTTCTCTCTCTTCTTTCCTCTTCCCTTCCCTCTCCCCCTACTTCCTCTCTCCATCTCTTCCTCTCTTTTTCTTTGCTCTCTGATTCATGCTTTTGTTTCCTTAAAGATTGATTACAGTGATCCTTTGGCCAAGCTCGTTGGCAAACTCAAAGTCCCTGGATGGGTCCAGGATTCTGTGTAGAGAATTCTGGGTTGGACGGAATCAAGTCAAGTTAGCACTTTCGGTTTTGGCTGCTTTTCATTCATTGGCTTCAGTTTTCAAAAGCCAGTGATTGTGTCAGTTTCAAGGTTTTAAACATCTACTCCTGATGCCTATGCATCTTGCTTCCAGAAAATCTGTCAGATGGGTTGCATACTTCCTAGAATCGTTTCTTCAGTAAAAGCAAATTCCTTCCATTTGCTGGAGAAGATGATTTTTTTTCCTGGAAGGTTCTGCATTCCTTCAACAGCAGAACACCTTGCTATTGCCTCCGAAATGGTGAGCAGGGAGGAGTGACAAGGAGCTGAACAAAACATATTTTGAGTGTGGGGAGAAAAAAAACCCCTAACTCTGTTGGCCTCACTAAATGATTATTTCATATGCTCTTTGTTTACAAGGTTGAAAGCAATTCTTTAAGATCACTTTGCAGAATTTACATAAATGTGTAAATTTCAACAGCCTGGCTCTGTATCATTCATTCAAACTACTATTCAGTGAATCTTTGTAGAGTGTCACTAAGGACAGACGTAGGTGCTAGGGATGTGGCAACTGGACATGTCCCTGATCTCATGAGGGTTCTGATAAGAAATCAGGCAATTACAGTAGAATGTAGTAAATGCTATGGGAGCACCCACAAGAGGCAGCTGACCCAGACTGGAGAGTCAGAGAAAGCATCCCAGGAGAGCAGCAATGTGCTGGAACCGGCTCTCACTGGCTCACAAGACCACGTGTTAAATTTTCAGGAATTTTGCAAGCCAGTCATTAAACAGAGTGATTATTAAAAGTTAGATTGTATACACTTAAAATGATATGAATTATACTAAAATCAAAGGTAATATATACTGAAAATTCATTACTTCCTAATTATTTTACCATGATTTATGCTCCTGTGGTTATGTAAGCCAAGTATGCCAAGTGTGCCCCTAAGGGGGAAATGTTACATTGTGGTCTGCTACTATGTTCAGTTGACATCATGTTGGTAGCTTGAAACTTACACCCCAGAAACTGGCAAACACTATAAACTAGCATGTTTTCTGCACAGAGAGCTGGTTGTGCAAACACTTCCCAGTATACAACTGAATCTTGCCAGGAAAGTGAAGAAATAGTTGGACTATGCCTGGTGAATGCTGTGTATTTGGGGTGGGGGAATGGGGAGGGTAGAAAGAATGTTCCAGGGTGAGGAAGAGCACGTGCAAAAACTTAGAGATGAGAAAGGATGCTTCTTCCAAGCAACAGAGCCCAGGCCATTTGTACGTCTGGTGCACATAGAGGTTCTCTCACCTTCTAGACTAAAACTTTTACTAGGACTCATGCTCTGTTGTTGGTCTTATTCACCACCATGTCCACAGCGCCTAGCACTGGGCTCGCAGACGATCGGTGCTCAACAGTTACCTGAATAATTTAAGGTGGGGAGAGTGGTGAGTGGTGGACCCAGAGGGGCAGGCCAAGGACTACATCGTGCAGGAACATGTCTGGGTTTTACTCGAATGGCAACGGGGAACCACGGAAAGATATTAAGCAGGGGAGTAATGTGAACACATTAGCATTTTCAGCAATCCCTCTGGCTACAGCGTGGGGCGTGGATTGGAGTATGGGAAAGCCAGAGGCAGGGAACTAATTAGGAGGCTATAATCCATGTGCTGAGATGATAAAATTAGGGGAGCCACTGTGATGGATTCAAAAGAAATTTAGAATGACTGTTTAATGGGTTTCATTATGGATTGACTGTGAGGGCCAAGGGGATGGGGGAGTTGAGGGGTCAGCTGGGTGTCTAGCTAGGACACAAGAGCTGGAGGCGGGGGGCGTTCTCTGGGATGGAGAAACCTGGGGAAGGAAGGGTTAATGGGAGGAAAATGAGCTTGGTTTTGGACAGGTTTGAGGTGGCCGGTGGCAGTGTGTAGCACACAGTTGGATAAACAGGTGTAATCAGGAGAGTAATCTGGGCTGGAGAGAGATTTGGGATGAAAACTCCTACCTTTGCTGTAGCCAACCCAGAAAACTGTGTCTGAGATGTTTCAAATTTTCTACACAAGAACTCTTTTTGTCACCTTCCCCCATGAACACCGTGTTTTAAAAACATTTTGTTTAGTTAACAGATTACATGTATAAATAAAGAAATGATTGATTTTCAAAGGGCATCTCAGCTATTTGGCTGATATTTAAGATATATTCTGTGACAATAAGGAGGCAAAATAAAGGAGGGGAGTAAAATGTGTTAGAAGAAAAAGACCTACAGAAAGCCATATATAATTCCAAATTTTCTGGCAGAACGAGTTGCTATAAACTCACAGAGGTACCTCCTTCACATGTTTAACTACAGGCTGGCTGGAGTAATAACTCCATCAGTATCAAACCAAACTGCATAGTCCCGAGTAGAAGGAAAGTGCTAAGAGTTGGGGGTAACTGTGTATTTGTGAGACTGGTCAGAGGCCACTGAAATTCCTCTAATGCAGTAGTCTGCTGCCCATGGGAAGCATGGCTCTAGGGAAGCAGTTTCTCCTCTGTAAAGGCAGGAGGAGTTTGGAAGAAGACTTTCTTTCAGGAAAGCAAGAGGGTATCTTGCTCTGTTTCTAAGAACGCACTGAGTGTTAAAAAGTGAAATGAGTTTCAATCACCTATTCTTGAGTAGACTTCATTAAATGCAATCTTCTCATTTTTGCTCTGAAGTTAAAGTGAAAAAAAATCTTAAATATCCAAAGGTTAGAGATAATCAGGAGTTTCCCTTTATAATCAAAAGGAGAAAAAACATTTTTTTAAAAAAAACCTTTTATGTGGAAAGAAAGTTAAAACTATCTTGCTTTGGATGCACTTCCCATAAATGCATCATAAGCATTTTTTTTCAAACGTTCATTTCACTTTATAAAAAAAGGTGTCTTTTTCCCCACCTTGTATCTAGCATCTGAAAAACCTGGCTTTCTGGTCCAGTGATGTTAACACACAGGAAAGAAACAGATTCTGGTTTTCTGTAGAGAAATGAAGAAATCAAAGAATCAAAGATGTTTCAAGGTCACTGCTTCTTGGTGGAATATTATAAGTGAGAACTGGCGGGCAGAATACTAGCTTTGAAATTTGAATAAACAGAAAAAGTATTCTGAATCTAGAAGTCATTGAGAACTTGCTCTTTTCAAAACAAAAGAGGAAATAGAAATAGAACTCAAAGCTTTATAAAGTGAAGGGCCGTGTGCTTTTTTCTCAGAGATCAGGCAGAAGGGACGGAACCATTTGTCAAGGGAATAGGCCAATTACCCCCTTCATGTAAGAATAATGTGAGGTTAGGCTGAGGCCGCTGACGTTCCTCTAAAACCCTTTGCTCTGCTGGCATTAGTGCCACCGATAGGCACGGACAAGAGTTGGGTTGCTGTCGTCACCTCCATCCACTCCGCTCTGCCCTCAAGCCCACTTTCCTCCAAAGGCCTTGTTGATGAGACGTTTATTCAGTGCCACGTGCCATGTCGTAGGCCATGCAGAAATATATGTCCCTTTCCAGGGGAGTCTCTGCCATTGAAAATAATGCCATGCATGAGTGGATTCAAATGCAGGTGTGTGACTCTCAAATCTGCTCTTCTGATCTTAGATGCTAGTGACAAGCTGACAGACCATCATGGATGAGGCAAAACCACAGAGTCAAAGCTCTTTAGAATTTACGTAGCATAGGCATTTTCCATAATAACAATGAAAATACTTAATTTGATGAGTAGTTTTGATTTGACAAATTCCACGCTAAGCATTTTACATGGATTATGTCACTTTACCCTCAAACAACTTTATGAGTAGATACTACTAGCATCCTCATTTTTAATGTGAGTTAATTGAGTTTAGACAGATAAATAATTTGCCCCAACTCACACAACTAGTGAAAACCAGATCCCAGGGCTGTCTGACGTCAAAATCTGGTCTTGTAACGTTTATGCTATTTTAAAGAATACAAGACTAACTTCAAGTATATTTTAAGGTATTTTCTATTCCTTATTGTTGAAGCCTTTCTGGCATTATACTTTCATGTTCTGAATTCAACTCGACAAAATGTATTGTTGCTTCCATGTGTAAAATGCCATGTTAGAATGGTTTTCTGTAGAATGTAAGAGTGAGTAAAATAAATTATAATTCCGGGAAGGAGAAGATAAGTATACAAATAACCATAACACAAGGAATAATGTGTCCACTGCCTTAAGAAGGGCACACATAACACAGGGGCTCAAAGAAAGGAATGGTAAATGCTATTGGAATAAAAATATACTTATTTGAACTAATTCTAATCAATGTCCTTATATCTGAAGGAAGATATATTTTCCATGTGAACTCCCAGAATTTTATACCTGAATGCTTTGAAAGGAAGAAGTTCCAGAGAAAAGAAAAATATCTGAATGCTAGAAAAAGAAACCTAATCATTACTGAAGAGATAATGTTCATAAAGCTGTAAACTGATAGAGCTGGAAAGGGGACATTTGCATTAACCCCTCTCTTTACAGATGAGGAAACTAAGACCCATTAGCTAAAGGCAGAAATTATTACATTCTCCTTTCAGTTCTCTTAGCTTTTTTCATCTTCATCTGAGCTGTAGATTCGGAAAGAATTGTCTGGAGAAAATTAAGTAACTGAAGGCCATGCTGCTCTTCTGTAATGGGTTCTACCCTCGTCTGTAATAAGTATTAATTGAATGGATGGTTTCAATTGGAATTTAATAAGTCTCCTTTCTTAATTTAGATTATATCTGACAAACCAATCTTTTCCTGGATTAGGTTTGAAATTATTCCTAATACAGTTAAATTATATATAGTGAGATCAGTTTCATCTTCCCTGATAGGATAGAAAGGAGATTATCAACACATCTGAAATTCACAGGCAGAGAGACTCAGCAAGTTTAGTTCTCCTTTCCTTTGGAGAATTTTCTCAAACCTGCAAAGTTCAGAACTCCTTTGATTTGGGTGGTTAACAGAAGTGGTGGGATAATGAAGACCCTTTCCTGTCATTGATGAAGATTGTGAACTTGGTGAATGTAATAAGCATTGATTGGGGCTTGAAGAACGAACAACTTGTGTTTCTCTTCAGTAGGTTTCCCTACTGATCAGAAACACTCATCATTAGTACCATCATCAGTAGCACGTTTCAAGCAACAGTCTTCCCTTAGATGGCTGGTTCCTCCAATGCTGCGGTACATCTGGTCCTGGTGGGGAGATACATACTGAGGAAACAGTGGCTTGCTGGGAAAATCTTTTTCTTTGGATCAGACAGTTCTGGGCTGCAATCCCAGCTCTGCCACTTCTTAGTTGCCTGACCGCAGACAAGCAACTTAATCTCTCTAAATTTAACATTCTTTACTTATAAAATGAGGAAATGAATGCTTTACAAGATTGCAGTAGGATTTGAAATAAATACATAAGGCATCTAAAAAGAGACTGACGCTTGGGCAGGGAATCTGTTTTGTCCTCTACTATATTCCTTGTGCCTGGTACATGAAGGGTATTTACTGAATGAAATATAGTAGGTACTCAACCAATGGTAACCATGATGATTGTCATTGTTACTAAGTGATTATTTGTGCAAAAAGAAACCAAGAAAAATTTTAATATGTTATTGTCCCTAGTCTTAAAAATATGTATATAAATAATATTATATGTTAATATAATGATATATGTTATAAATTACATAATATATATAATATAATATTATATAAAGGACATACAAATCAAGAGTTTGAAATAAATGCCATAATGTTATTACCAAAATATTGTAACTTGATTATACAACTTGGAATAGCCAATGTATTTTTTGAAAGGAATATCCGTGTGCCTTACCCTCAAACAGCTTAGCTGTGGGCTAAATGGGAAAGGAAAAAGGATGTGACTCTACCTATAAAAACATATCTAAAATTTGAGCCTGAACACACATGATGAGAATAGATCTCTTCATTATCTGCAATCTCTCTAATTCAGGATCTCACTGATTAGGTACAAAAAACTAGCTGTTCCTACACCTGAAACTTACATAATATTGTACATCAACTATACCTCAATAAAAAAAATGAGCTGTTCCCTCCTGTAGATATGATGAGGACTACTGCATTAGAGGAGGGGAATTTCGTATCTGAAACTGATGTGCTCCTCTCTGCCTTCAGATAGAAGAAGGGAGAGAAAAGTAGACTTTTATATTTTGTACTATTAAAGCTCTAGGAAAGGTCGGAAGCAATGAATGATGAGGCTAATAAGAGAAATATTTCATTAGCATTTAGCATGGTGGGAAGTACTGGGTATAGTTGTAAAGGGAATCAGAGAGAAAGACAGACAACTTGAATTCTGGCTTTGCCGCCTCTGTTTCCTTACCGTCTCAGGCAGGTTTTTACTGAAGGCTATTGAAATTTCTCTCTCTTTTTTTTGCTTTTTATTTTTTAACATTTTTATTGGAGTATAATTGCTTTACAATGGTGTGTTAGTTTCTGCTGCATGACAAAGTGAATCAGCTATGCATATACATATATCCCCATATCTCCTCCCTCTTGCCTCTCCCTCCCACCCTCCCTATTCTCTTAATACTTGATCCATTCAGTGAATGTTTACTAAATCCCACCCTTGTGTGGGATTGGCTCTGTAGGCACTTGCATCATTAAGATGTAGAGATGAGCAACGTGGGATCTGGAATGAGACACTCCTGTGTGTACTCCTTCACACACTATGAGACCATTGTAAGCTCCTTAACTTTTCTAAGGCTTAGTTTCTATATTTGGACGATAAGGGGGAAGATCCATCTCATCACAAGCACTGTTATAAATATTACATAATATAAACCATGTAAAGCACAGTACAGTCCTGGCAGTAAGTGTTCAACCCATATGAGCTGGTAGTTATAAACATTGCTGCTTTTCTCAACGAGCCTCTGGGAATGACTTCCATCAGGAACTACTGTAATAAGGTAAATGATTTTCCAAGGAGAAGTTGCCAATCGTATCCTGGAGTAAAAAGTCATTTTAATTTGTGAGCTTTACAACCCTCAGGGTGTCTGGCCCCCCAGTTAGGGAATAGCTTCTGGACTCACCGGAAGCTCTGCTATCAGAAATTAACAAAGTCGCTGGTTATGCGAATGCTCGAGGCAAAATCTGGAAATCCAGAATTTCAAATTTGATAAGACTGTTTATCAACAATGACTGACGGTTCCTTGGCAAAAGGAAAAATTCAACCATCCAGTTCTTAGCTAGAATGTAGATTTTAGACTTTAGTTCATGCATAATTTCATGGATGTGGCTTATGTGGAAAATGAAACTACATGTTTCCAAATTCCATTCCCTTGAAGAAATAAAACCTCTTTCAGAACATGTCCATTCCATCAGCAGATCCTGTTGGTGTTTCCTGCTAAAGTTATCCAAATTTCAACCCCCTAATTAACCACCTCTGCACCATACTAAAGGCTGGCTTTGGTCCTTTCTCCATACTGTCCCCTAGATGAGACCCTGTCTTCCATCCCTCTTTCCTACAGAGCTTAGCTGCCCTCCTCTCTCTCCCCTCCCTAAACTCACTCCATTTCCTTCTCTCTAGGTCAAGACTACCAAATATATATATATATATATATATATATATATATATATATATTTTTTTTTTTTTTTTTTTTTTTTGGTTTCTAGCTTAGTTGAGATTTTTGGTACTATTGTTTTACGATCCTCCAGACTGTATCCTCTCATGAGTGTACTCTTACATGCCCTACATTATTTCTATTCTTTATTTCTTTATTTCTTTATTTATTCCACGCTTCAGGGCTTGTGGGATCTCAGTTCCCTGACCAGGGATTGAACCTGGGTCATGGCAGTGAAAGTGTCAAGTCCTAACCACTGGTCTGCCAGGGAATTTCCCATTATTTCTGTTCTTGATTTAGATATTTCTTACAACGAAAGGTGTCTTTTTCAAAGTGCATGCCTTATTAACAGCCATAATATTATAATGTGGTTGGACAACTTCCATAAAAATGTCTCATCCGCATTCTGGTATGAAAGAGAGTCCATCTGACCTCTTAGAGAATTTTTAATAGAAAAAGTTGACTTGAACACATATGCACACATACCAATGGAAAGCTCTGCTTCTAAGGAGTGTGTGATGGGTCTCAAACCAGACACTTTTGTGTTTTCATGCCCTCTTCTCTAGGGCTGTTTTGAACATCAGTTACCATCGAGCCTGGTTACTCAAGCACTGCTGGGATATTTGGCCTCTCAAAACAACATTAATTGGTTTCTAGGCAATAGATTTGAGAGGGATAGATAATTGCTTTTCTTTCACGGGAAAGAAAGAAAATGGCTTTTCATGCAACTCCCAAATGTGCTATTTCCCCAATAGGTGATGGCACCTTGGAGCATCCTTCTTTACACAGGCTAACCCAAGCTCACTAAAACCCGAAACCAGGCCTATGAAACTCTCAGCCCATCTGTCTCCCAAGGAGAGAGAGAAAGGGGCCCAGGCCAGATTCTTTCTTACCCTACTTTCAGCCCAAAGCTAGTTTGATTCACACTCAGCCAAGGACACCTAGCCAGATTCCATGGATTTCTTTCTGCTCTGCAATTCCTCCCTACCACCTGTCTCCTTCTCTTTGATTATATTTGAAATCTTTTCCACAAAGGATTTTAAAAATTGAAGAAAGCTAAACATGTAACTCTTTGCCTGACATATTTTTGTGTGAATGACTTTCAATTAAAATGCAATCACTCCGTCATCAGGTTGAAAGGACTGATGCAGATTTGGTTAGTGTTTCAGGACAGGGAGACTGGTGAAAAGAACAGAAGGGCACTGTGCAGTCATCAGTGTGGATAAAAGGGGCAATAAAGGAAAAGGCCAGAGAATCACTGCAAACTTCTAAATTTTGCTTAAGGAAGGTCCTATTTATTCTCAGCTGGGTGGGGACAAATAAAAATTGTGCATGTCCATGTCCTGGATGTTGTGAATAGAGCTGCAATGAACATTGGGGTGCATGTGTCTTTTTGAGTTATGGTTTTCTCCGGATATATGCCCAGGAATGGAATTGCTGGATCATATGGTAACTATTTTTTAGTTCTTTAAGGCACCTGCATACTGTTGTCCATAGTGGCTATACCAGGTTACATCCCCCACCAACAGTGTAGGAGGGTTCCCTTTTCTCCACACCCTCTCCAGCATCTATTGTTTGTAGATTTTTTGATGATGGCCATTCTGACCGGTGTGAGGTGATACCTCATTGTAGTTTTGACTTGCATTTCTCTAATAATTAGTGATGTTGAGCATCTTTTCATGTGCTTTTTAGCCGTATGTATGTCTTCTTTGGAGAAATGTCTATTTAGATCTTCCACCTATTTTTTGATTGGTTTGTTTTTGGATATTGAGCTGCCTGAGCAGTTTGTATATTTTGGAGATTAATCCCTTGTCGGTCACATTGTTTGCAAATATTCTCTCCCATTCTGAGGACATGGAAGCAACCTAAATGTTCATCAACAGAGGAATGGATGAAGAAGATGTGGTACATATATACAATGGAATATTACTCAACCATCAAAAAGAATTAAATAATGCCATTTGCAGCAACATGGGTGGATGCAGAGATTGTCATGCTGAGTGAAGTCGTCGGACAGAGAAAGACAAATATCATATGATATCACTTATATGTGGAATCTAAAAAAAGGGTACAAATGAACTTACCTACAAAACAGACACAGAGTTACAGATGTAGAAAACAAACTTATGGTTACCAGGGGGTAAGGGTGGGAGGGATAAACTGGAAGATTGGGATGGACATATACAAACTACTATGTATAAAATAGATAACTAATAAGAACCTACTGTATAGCATAGGGAACTCTACTCAATACTTGGTAATGGCTTATATGGGAAAAGAATTTTAAAAAGAGTGTATATATGTATATGTATAACTGATTCACTTTGCTGTACACCTGAAACTAATATAACATTGTAAATCAACTATACTCCAATAAAAATTTTTTAAAAATTAAAAAAAATTGTACTCCTGATATTTGTGTTCTGCAGCTGCAAACCCAGAATCTCCATCTCTTTTGATTTATAAAAATATACTATTTTTTAAAAATGTGGGTTTGACTTCATACAAAGGGGCGTTTTCCTCTGAAGGTTCATTAATGAGGGTTACATTATAGTCTTAAAAAAGGAAGTCAGATGGAATGTTTAAAAATTTACAAGCAAACATAGAGAACATTTGCCTGGTTTGTGCAGCTGAAGACATAATTAGAAGTTCCTAGAGAGAGAGAACAGGGTGCGGGTGTGCAGAAATTTCAACCATTAAAAAGAAAATTCCCCCCAAATTGCTCACAAGTGTGAGGGATTAGTCAATATACTTGGGGCTCTCCAAAACTTTTTAGCAGCCAATAATTTCTTCATGATTAACTGCAAACTAAAAGCTTGCTTCCTTTCTCAATGCCATTTTGTTAGACAGTTATAATGAAGTAGCAAATTTGTCACGGGACAGGAAAAGCTCACGGACAACGTATTAGAATTTATAATCCTGGCCGACATATCCAGTTACTTCAGTTTTAGATTACTGCACTTTCTTTATTAGCAGACAAATGACTAAGGCAAATACCTTTGCAGACACCTGCATGCTGTTCTCTTGCATGTTCATGATGGCTTCAGAGATCTTGACGTCTATTGGGTCCATGACCGACTCAATGTTGAATGGTCCTTCCAGCCGCTCTGCCACCAAGAGCATTGCATCTGTTAAAACACAGGAACATGATTTATTTGAGAACTGGGAACCCCAGCTTCTAACCTGCGTTTAAACATTTCCCACATGACCGGCTGAAAAATGACCACTCATTCAAATTTTGTATTTGCTTTTATATAGTTCAAAATGGAATTGATGACTCAGTCTTACAGGAGTATTTTATTTTATTTCCTTTGAAGGCTTAAAATTATTTTACATATATAGAACCAGGCCTGAAAATGAGAAAATAAGTTCAAATTAAGAGAGTTGAATATACCTAACTCTTTCAAGTGAAGTTAAAGAAAAATCAGGTCAGGTTCAAAAGTGGAGTTAACCTCTTTTCTTCTGGAGTATGGAGAAAACTGAGAATATTGAAGACGTGTAAATGTGAGAGTTTGGGGGACGCGCTATCGTCAAGACCCAACTTAAGCATATCTGCGTGTATGAAGCATTTCTGGATTTCCCAAGAAGGACAGACCTGTCCCTTCTTGGTGCTGCCACTCCACCTAGCATGCCCTTCTGTTTTTAACACTTTGACACGCTCTGGGAATAGAGAAACTTCTCTTACTTGGTTTTGCATGTTCAAGGCTTATTATGGTGCCTATCGCATTGTAAGCTTTCAAGAAATGTCTATGAAATTATATTGAACTGAACTGAACTAAAGTACTGCTTGGGAAGCTTTAGTTTTCTGGAGAAGATGCTAATAGTGATATGGAGGTAAGAGCTGTGAATTAGGAGTGAGTTGCCCTGGGTTCCCAACCCTGCCACTAAGCAGCTGGATGGCTGTTGGAAAAACCTCTGAGCTTACTGGGCCAAAGATTAGAGAGGTGCATAAAAGGGACCTGGGATGAGGAGTCTCCCGGCGTCTACGGTGAGTGGCATAAGAGGTAATATGCCCATTCCTTTGCAAACTGGCCCGGTTTTGTGCTTAACCTCCAGGGCATAGTTTGGTAACTTGTCTCCACCAGGACTGACAACTAGAACTTTCTGTGATGATGAAAATGTGGCTATTGAAACTTGAAATGTGGCTAATGTGATTGAAGAATTAAATGGTTAATAAAGTAATTTCCCTTTAACTAATCTAAATATAATTAAAAATATCCCCTTGGGACCAGGGGCTACCATATTAGTTGGGGCAGCCTAGACTTTTAACATGTAGACACAATAGCCCTCACATTTTTCAATTGTTAAAGCTCTTGGGAGCCAATCTTAAAACGCTGTCCCTTTTCCAAATAATACATGTTTATTATCAGACACTTAGAAAATACAGAAAAGAAAAATGAAGGAGAGAAATACACCCACAATCCCACTTCCCAGAATAACACTATAAACAGTTTGGTATATGCCCTGTGTTTTTTTTTTTTTCCCTCTGAGCATGAATATTTTAAGCATGCAACTGAAAATATACCATACAGATATCATATAATCCGCTTTCTAAATGTAATATATTATTAATGTAACATGCTGTTTATAGCAGCTGCTTTTTAGTATTAGTGTGAGGAAACCAAATTTTATTTTTATTACATATCCTACCGTGCTCAACCAAAGGCCACCACCAAAAATTTTTCAGGGTTATAAGTAGTTATGAATTAGGCAAGTGAGAAACCTTTTAAGATAGATGAATTTTTATAAGAAGGTGTTGTCTGGGAAGCAGAGTCACATTTTTAAAGAACATCAGGCTTTGTGAACATCAGCTTTTATACTATCAACTGGCTTTCTCAGCCAGACCTCATAACTGGGTCTTTGATCTCCTCCCTATGGAATGAACGAGACTAAAAGCAACCAGGGCAGCACTTGAGAGTCAGGGAGGTCCCGCTATCCCACCCCCATCCCCAGTACTCGGTCCCATATTTTTCTCATGGACACAAGTCACATGAAGAACTTAAGTGTGAACAAGGACTCATAAAAAACTCTAACAACAAATTTGCTGATTTTTCCCTTAATGCAGATCTATCTGTGTATGCCACATCAGGATGTTATAACAAAAGTAGTAATTTCTCTAGATCTTAATGACCTAATTATCTGGCAATATGGACAGAGGATGCACCTTGTTTGGTTGTAGTATTTTGATATTAAAGATGTTTTCTCCTTTAAGGTTTTAAAAGGTGGCCTGAGAGCTGTGCTGTTTCTTTTATATCTTTATATCTATGTTGTGTATTTATAAAAAATAATCCCCTTTACTGTTAGACTTTCCAACAGGCTTTTTGATGAAGATTGATTATGATGAATGAGCAAGTTTCTCTAGATGGGTGTATTCTGCTAGAAGAACAAGGAATCTTTGTACAGGAAAAAGAATTGGTCCTATGGAGTTATCCAACAAATGCAGTTAAAGGAACTGATAACTATTGGATACTTAATTGTGTGTTTTAGACAAGTATTTGCATAAATCATTATACAAACAGTAGTGGTCTATCACAGTATATTTATCCAACACGAATGGGTTGAGTTGCGGTAGTAATAACATTGGCTCTATCGGAAGTCTGTAGGCAGTAGTGCTCTGGGCAAAAAGGACGAGTTTTGGGTTGGTTAAGAAGGACTCAGCAAACTGTCACAGTTGGAAATGATGGGGTCTAAAATATCTCTGAGAAGCTTCTCTTGTTTAAATTAAAACAGTCCCTTCTCTACCAGACATTCCTTTCAATAAGTAACGCAAAAAGCTGTTTGATTCGTATCCTAAAGTCAAGAAATTTCTCTTTGGTGATTTCAATCTTTTGGTTCCCTGTTCCTCTCCCACCACAGAGCTCACCTTTTAGCTTCTGGGGTCTGCAAACTCAGCTCTTCTTTTTTGACTCCAACCATGAAAAGGGTGACCCTCTCTCAAGCAGTTGCCTGCTTGGCCTTGGAAAATGGCCATCCTACTGATGATCTTGTATATTAAACATGTAATCAAATGGCCACATTTGCTCAAATTGGTTGGCCCTGAATTTCCATTCTTTATCTCAATTCATTTGCTTTGTTATACAAACTAATTTAAGGTGATACATTTTTAGATGTAGATATATGTATTTATTTTTATTTTAATTTAGATCACCAGTCGGAATATGCTACCTTAAGCTATCTGGTTTAGTTTTTAAGAAATACACTAAAAAATCACTTTAATAAGTAAAATTAGAGTCTCCTTTGAAGACTCAAAGGCCAATATAGATTGGCTCAAAACCTCAGAACCATCGTTAAGAGTAGTAATGTGCATGCAGTTAACGATACTGTATTGTATACTTAAACATTTGTTAAGAGGGTGGATTTCATGTTATGTGCTTTTTACCACTCACACACACACACACACACACACACACACACACACACACACACACAAAGAATAGCAATGACTTTGTGCTGATCAACTACAGAAGTTCTTATTAATCAATCAAACTACCTGTTGATAAATCATTAACTAGTATAAATGTACCCCAATATATTGAAGCTCTATATTCCTTTTATAAAGAAATACATGCATTCTTCTAATTCCTGGAAAAGCTCAGATAAAATTGTGTGGGAAGCATTTGGATAAAATCACATGTATGCACTGATTATAGTCATACCCAAGTTGTTGGTTAGAATGAGAGGAAGGCTGGCAGAGGGACGTAAATAGTGGTTTCCTGGGCTCATATTTTTCTTCCTCAAAGTTTTTTTGTGAAAATAAGTTAATTGATAGAAGGCCAGATAAACCTACACAAATAACTGATATATCGACGACCATAAGTAGAAAAAAAATACATGTCTTCTTATAATATGATCATCCCTCCCCTCAATCGATTCCTCTGTTCCATTGTTCTAAATGTACATGACTGGATTCCCCAGGGTCACAAAAAGAAAAGCAGCTTTTCAGAAAATTCCTCTAATATTTTGCATTTCCACTCTAAAGGGTCATGCTCACAGCAGCTGCCTTTAGGAGTCTAGTTTAGACACATTACAAGGTGAGAAAGTGGCAGTGGAAGGCCAGAGTCCTCAGCCCTGGGACTTGGAACAGGCCAGCAAGTGGATGGTGGGTCATCCTCGGGCCCCAGACCCCAGATGGCGAGAGGGTGTGCGTGGTCCATCCGCGTCCACTGAGCAGCCAAGCGCGTCCCTGCTTGGCCAGTTTGCCTCCCACCTGCTGGGCAAGTCTGTCACCGGTCAAGCTCCCCGGGTGTCAGGAGAACCTTTTCTCTCCTTTGGGGCTGGGGGAAGCCATGCCTCTCTCTCCTTCCAAAGCAAAGAGAACACAGAATACTTTTATGACACCAAGGCGGTAGTTAGTAAGTGTCTCTGAAACCAATTAAGTCACAACATGGCCATAAGTTCCTCCAGAGGCTGCCATCCTGCGCTATCTTAATTATCTTCGTGCCATTTACATTTTGAAATATTTGGAACTTTATTTTTAACTGTGCTCTTGGAGCTGTTATCTATTGCCAATTAAACCAGGGCAGTTCTAGTATGTCAGCTAATGATCAGCTGGTCCTTTCTCTACATATCTCCTGTGTTGTCCACGTTTTGTTTCTCTTTAAGCAAAGGACTATTGTCTTGCTCAAGCAGTATACATAACTTTTGTTTCTAAATGCAGAATGACATTTGGATGGATTAGAAGTAACTGGTATCTCAACATGAGGTTCTGATGCACAGAGAGATGTGACGACCCTATTAGCATACCAGAGACATGTATAGCAGCTCAGCAAGAAGGTGTCCCCTCAAAGCCTGCAGGTAAAGCTACACCTCTGGGTCAAGGCATTCTGCCCACATCAGCATGCACTTTCTGGTTAGGAGTGAGGAAACCTGACTCTGGTTAGATGGACTCAGGTGCCTGGGTTTCCATTTGGGTTTGTCCACTAAATGCCTGAGAGATAATATGTGTCACTTAGGGCTTCCCTGGTGGCGCAGTGGTTGAGAATCTGCCTGCTAATGCAGGGGACACGGGTTCGAGCCCTGGTCTGGGAAGATCCCACATGCCGCGGAGCAACTAGGCCCGTGAGCCACAACTACTGAGCCTGCGTGTCTGGAGCCTGTGCTCCGCAACAAGAGAGGCCACGATAGTGAGAGGCCCGTGCACCGTGATGAAGAGTGGCCCCCGCTTGCCACAACTAGAGAAAGCCCTCGCACAGAAACGAAGACCCAACACAGCCAAAAAATAAATAAATAAATTAATTAATTAATTAAAAAAAAATATGTGTCACTTAATACACAGAGGCCCATTTTCTTCATCTATTAAGTAGAGATTATGACAATCTCTACCTAATAGTGGTACATTAGGAAATCAAATGAGATGGTTCCTGTAAAGTAGTTAGTGCAATGCCTGGCATACAACAAAGGTTAGCTACTATAAGGCACTATCTCTGGGCAGTGGAAGCAGAAAGGAGATGACCGACTGGCAAGATATTTTGGTAGAAGTATCGCCAGCAATTGATGTGAGGAGTAAGGGAGTAGAAGGCACAAGGATGACTTTAAGATGTATAGCTGGTGCTCTTTTGCATGTTAAATTAATGTTTTGATAATAACTGCTTTTTGATGGATGAGTTCATTACCGAGAGATACAAAACTGTATTATTTTCTCACAATGGGTTCCTTTGCCCATTAAAGATCACTGCAAAGTCTTTGACTCACTTCCCATTGAGAGGTGGGGTTTATGTCCCCTCCCCTTGAATCTGGGTGGGCTCTGTCACTGCTGTGACTAATAGCATACAGTGGAAGGGACGCTGTCAGTTTCCAGAGCAGGTAGTTAAGAGACTGCAGCTTCTACTTTCTCTCTTGTGAGACTCTACTCTGAGATCATCATGCTGGGCTGGCCACATATAGGCGCTCCAGGGAACAGTCCCCGCTGGGCCCAGATTTCTGGCCACCCTTGCTGTTATAAACAAAATATTTGTGTCCTCACTGTAATTTATATGTTGAAACCTAATCCCCAAGGTATTTGGAAGTAGGGCCTTTGAGAGGTGATTAGGTCATGAGGGCTGAGCCCTCATGAATGGGATTAGTGCCCTTATCAAAGAGACCCAGAGAGCTTCCTTGTCCTTTCCATCATGTGAGGACACAGTGAGAGGATGGCAATCTGTGGATCAGGAAGCAGGCTTCACCAGACACAGAATCTGCCCTGATCTAGGACTTCCCAGCATTCAGAACTGTGAGAGGTAAATGTTTTCTGTTTAAGTCACTCAGTCTATGATACTTTTGTTGTAGCAGCTCCAATGGACTAAGACTCCTGCCAGGGTGCCAGATATGTGAGTGAGGCCATTTAGACCAGCCCATCTGCCAGCTGATTACCACCTACTGACCCCAGTCATCACCACATGGGGCAGAAGAATCAGCCAGCTGAGTCTTCCCTAATTCCTGATCCACTGTACTGTGGTTTACATTATTATGGCTGTTATTTTAAGCTGCTAAATTTGGGGATAATTTATTTTGTAGCAATAGAAAACTGGAGCAGCCAAATTACCATATTTACAAAATACTCAGATATTTTTCCTATAATTTATTTGACAGGACTCAAATTATTCAGAACCCTAGTCAAATAATATTTGACAAATTTAACATTATTGATGTAACCCCCGTTTCCAACCACTGTAATTGTCAAGAAAAAATAAAACGTCGCCCTAAAGGGAATATACAAAAAGAACTGTTCTAAGCCTGCATTGTGTTTGGATACAGCGTTACAGTACACCAAATGCACAGCAGCTAGCCTCAGATTCAGATATGTTTCTCCTGGGATGCGAGCATGAGAGAGAGGGAGATAGAGAGCAGGTTTGGAAGAAGGTAAAGATCTGGATTTTTCTCTAAGTACTTGACTTTATGAAGAGCAAAGCCTCTGACACAAAAAACCAGACGTTATCTCTGATCTCTGGATGGCACTGGATTAACACTATCTTGCTGCAGGGACTCCCAAAGGTTTTGTTCCTCTAGGGTATAAATATTAAGCAGGATTTCATATGATTACACATATCTTCTAAATTTATTTTTTGAAAAAAGGAGATGTAAAATCAGAAATGACATGGTTGAATGCTACTGATTTTAACCTGGAAGAGAATGATTTTCAAAATGTTTTTTAGGGGAGGCAAGAAGAGAAACACTTTTTAAAAAAATGAGACATTATTAATCTTCTTTGTAAGTAACAATAGAGTAGAAATAACTTTGGAAATTCAACTGCGGATTGGGGGTGGGGGGGGAATGGATTGAGGTGGTCAAAAGGTACAAACTTCCAGTTATATGAATGAGTCCTGGGGATGTGGTGTACAGCATGGTGACTATACTTAACAAAACTGTATTGAATACTTGAAAGTTGTTAAGAAAGTAAATCTTAAAAGTTCTCGCCACATCTAAACACACACACAGATGCTGCCTGTGCGAGGTGATGGATGTGTTAACTAACTTTGTTGTGATAATTATTTTGCTACATATCCGTGTATCAAATCACGATGTTGTACACCTTATACTTACGCAATGTTATATGTCAATTATATCTTGATAAAGCTGGAAAAAAATGAAAATTCAATTGGAATAAGCTCAACTTAACCTAACGAATATTTGTTATGTGCCAAAGAGTGTCACTGCGTCACTATGTATTGGTGGGTGGGGTCAGCACAGAAGCAGTCCATGGTTGCCAACTTCATGACATTTAGAATCTTTTTGAACTGACAAAGATGAAATACGTGAATATTAAAAAAAGTTTTTTCTTTCTTTGAGGGAAGTTTGAATTAAGATAATAACATGTCCTTTCAAAGTTCTCATTAAATCTTTTAAATTTGTCCTAATAATCTACTCTTCGAAAAATGAAATCTATAAGCACAATCTACTTGCTTGTTTTATCAGAAGTCCATAGTGCCCACTTTGCTTTTCTTTAGAAGCAATGCTTACTCGTTCTTAAACCTGCAGCACCATTGTTTTAGCTTAACCAAGATATTTTTCCCACAGAGAAGCAGACAAAAGTGTTAAAAAAAAAATCAAGCAATTTAAAAAGCACCGTGGTAAATTCATTCACTGACACTCAGCTACTCATCAATACTACTACTACTACTACTACTACTACTACTACTACTACTACTACCACTACTAAAAAACCTGCTTCAGTGTTTATATGTAGGCTCTTTTATGAGCCTATCATGACATGGAAGTATTAGAAGGCTCTGCTTTGCACTGTAGTTTTCTGGTGATGGTCACATGGAGTATACATGGCCTTTGCTTTCATTCAACTCAATTAATTAAAATGCTCGTGAGATCCTGGACAGGACCGAACTTCAGGAGAGGCCTGGAAAGAGAGCCCTGGAAAGAGAGCCCAGGTAGGGGGACTGAGGGATACACTACAGCAGCAGGCAGATGGGACCTGAATAACCAGGAGGAAGTATAGCCTTGAGAGTAGAGAATCTGAACTTCCCTAGTCAGAAGGTCCACACCCTTTTTAGAGTCTCTTTTGTTTTTTGTTTTTTCTTATTAATGACGATTTTAATTTAAAAAACTTACAGCCCCGTAGGTCTATAACTGATGTAACACAAACTGCACATACTAAAGTGTGCAATTTAATACATTTTAACAAATGTCTTCCTCCCTGAAACCACCAAAATGACAGAGTTTAAAAAAAATTTTTGTTTTTGATTTTTAAGGCAATTCTACAGTTAAGACATTTTCACTTGTAGAATTTTGATTCATAAGAACAGCCAAACAGGCAGAATACGTATCCCTCTCTGGACTATATTTCTCATTCTTCACACTAATCACTCTCCGCACTTCTGGCTTTGCTGCTCTGTAATCTCTTCCCTGACGTTGCCAGCAGAGCTGTCTTTTAAAAATGCAAATCTGATGAGGTCACCGTCTTGCTCTAAAAGTTGCCAGTGCCTTCGGGATAAAGTCTGAACCTCTTAGCCAGGCATAAGAAAGGCCTTTCATAAGCCGGTCTCTGTCCCCTTGGCAGCTCCGCCTATGACCACCCCTGGTGCCCCACAGTGAGCACCATCAGAACTCTTTCGATGACACTGAAGTTGTCACCAAGGTCGCACACGTACCCAATCCGACTTGAAATCAATGACACACAAGTTGTTCTAAACACAGCCTGTTCTCATTTTACCTGCTCAAGAACTTCCAAAGATTCAAGTTTAAAAAGAGACTCGTAATCAGACTCCACCCCTCCCTTCTAATTCATTTCTCACTACTCAACATGTCCTGTGGTTTCCTGCTATTACAAATAACGCCACAGTGAATATCCTTGTACATAATTCATTTAGCATGCGTGCAAAGAAATTTGTTGGATAAAATCTTACAAGTCAAACTGCCGGGTCAAAGATATGGGTGTTTAAAATGTTGATGGTTAGCGCTGAAGCTTTCCCTGTAAAGGCTGTACCTGTTTACATTCCCAAGAGCAATCAATACATGACCGCATCTGGCTCTCTAAGGCTCAAACTTAGATGGCGTTAAGATCAAATGCTTGGATCTTTGCCAATCTGATAGGGTAAGAAATTGCATCCCAGTGTGGTTTTAACTTGAATTTCCCTCATTATAAGTTAGGTTGAACATCCTTTAATATGTTTAAAAGGCATTACAATTGCTTTTTCTCTTCATTTTCTTTGGTCACTTATTTTTCTGTTGGATTATTAATTGTTTCATATTGATATAAAGGAATTTCTTAAAAAAAAAATACAGTAAAGATACCAACCCTTGGGTGACATGAATTACCATTTTCCCCCAAGTTGCTGTTTATCTTTTGACTTTGTTCATGGTAGTTTTTGTTATGCAGAAATTTAAAACTTTTTGTAGTCAAATTTACCAATCATTTGTTTAAATTTTTTTGATCTTGCATCATATTTGTACAGGCTTTCTCCTTTCCACCTCTGTGACCTAATCTATTATCAAGCATATTATCACTTACTAGTTTCCTTGTGTTCCTTGAATACAGGCCAGACCCTCTCCTTCCCCAGGGCCTTTGTACTTACTGTTTATTCCTCAGCCTCTTATTTTCTTTAGGTCTCTACCCAACGGATGCTTCTCAGAAAGACCTTCTCTAACTACCCTACCAACTCCCACTCACTCTTATCCGATTGCTTTATTCTTCATAGCACTTAATATTTGCTGAATTATTTTATGTATATTTGCTATTGTTCCTCTTTTCCCCACTGTTATGTAATCCTCAAGAGGGCAGGAACTTCCTTTTTCTTATTCACTTCCGTAGTCTCATCCCCTGGAACAATATTCAGATCCTAAGAGTTGTTAAATGAATATTTGTTAAATGAATTATTGGAACAAATTTTAAAAATCTTCCTATATTTTCTTCTATAACTTAATGAGAACTAATTTGCTCCCCTCCTGCCGCCCTAAAACTTCCCCTCTTTACTCCCCTGCCTCACACAGACCATCAAAAACGCCCACAAAACTTTATTAGTGCTGGCCAATAGGCCCTTGATGGCTTTCGATGTGTTATAAGGTAGATGAAGAGTTTCTGTGGGAATTTAGAATCTTGTTGTACTTTTTTATTAGGTAGAAATAAGTTTTTAGAGCTTTTCTCTTGAAATTGAAAAGTATGGCTGGTTTTCTTTCTGTCAGAGGTCATTTCTAGGTTAATCTAAAAAAAAAGTCGACATTTTTGGTTTTTCCAAACAAGGTAATTCCTGCTGTTTCTCAAGACTCCACGTTTACCATTAACTTTGAAAACAATCTCTGTGATGAATGTCATTTTTATTTCTTCCCTGCAATTTGTCCACATTCACTAAACATCAAATTGATGATCATTTTTTTCCTATTTTACCAACCCCGTATGGCATTTAAGTACTTAAAAAAATACCTTTAAAAAAATCAGACCATGGCAGGGGTGAGGTCTAGCTAAAGAAATCATAGTACCACAGAGTGAGGTAAATAATAGAAAATGGAAGTGAACCAATTAAATGCCATTTAAAACAGTGAACAGATACCTGAATGAAAAATAAAACAGGGACAGCCACCCAGAATAAGTCCAGTAACTAAAGAGCTAAATCCAAATAAAAGAGAATTTAGTGAAAATAACTGTTTACTTTGAAACCAAATCCAGGAAGAGGAGGAGAGAACAAATATACAAACTAATTTAATTCTGAAACCAGTACAAACAAAGAGGCTTATTTTGCTTCTACACTGTAAAAGAAAATGCAAATTGTGGGAGAAAAAGAATTCACTAGTAGTCCTAGCACAGTACAGAAATTAGAATCTACAGGACTCATTTTCAGACGGTTTCTTTTTAGTAGAATGATGCATTGCATTTCATAAAAATATAATATATTCACGTAAGCATCATCTCACTGCTATGTTATATCTTTGAGATGTCTGGTTACATCACAAGCCAGAAAGAGTGGGCCTTGTAAATCATGAATTTGATGGACATCAAAGTGTATAATACCAACCATAACCCTTTATTTAAATTTTTATTGCTGATTCTTCATATGAATAATTTTTTATGTCATTTGTAGCTAGGAATGTTCAAATAATTCACAACAACCAATCAGTCTTCGCCTTGATGATGAGTCACAGAATTTAAGAGGTAAGGCGTTCTTAAAGATCTCTCTGAGAGAAGAAGTACATCTTTATCTTTATATCCCTAAAGTCTTCTACAGGGTTTTGGAATCTAGTGGGTTGATTTGGACCAACCAGTGTGCTTTTTAGGAAACTAGACCCAAAGAAGGAAAGCAAATCATTCAATGTAAACAGCAGCCACTGAACCCAAAATCATTGTCCTCTCTGACTCCATCTATTACACAAGCGTCGACATTGCTCAGATAGTATCAGTGTGTTTACCCAATATTTTATTTACTTATTAATTTCCAAGTGCTCCGCTACTTTTAAAGAGAATATTAAAAGAGAAAACCTAGATGATAAAGATAACACATTTCGGTCCTATCTAAGATTTTTCTTAGTCCTTCTTCGCTGCAATTACCCTTCTCCCTAAACCTCCCTTAGGGACCCTGTTCTTTCAAACTGGGTACCATGATCCTGAATTGTCCTTGACAAGCTTATAAAAGCACACACATTCCTCCTTACTCTTTATTAACCTGCACATCACACTTGAGCTACTTTGAATCCCTCACCAGCGTGGATGGTCTTCTCGGTCTCCCTGAGAGGCAGTGTGGAGGCGAGGCGTGGTCATGAGCTGTGCGTCATGCATGGGAGCCTAGGAACCCCAGTCACAGGCTCTGTGATCTGGGGTAATTTATTTAACCTCTGTCATCCTTAGTGTCCTCGGTTATTACGGGGGCTCTTCCTACATCACTGTGGGGATTAAATGCAATACTAGGCACATAGCACAGCAAATGCTTATTATTGTATTATTATTATTCTATCTTTACGGAGAGGAAGGTTCCTTTCACTTCCCAACAAAGTTAATACTGAAGGGTTGAGCTCATCATCATCCATGAAGTTGTAAACTTTTACTGAAAGAGGATAATATTTGAAAACATACACGCACCCCAATGTTCATAGCAGCACTATTTACAACAACCAGGGCAAGGTAGCAACCTAAATGTCCATCGACAGATGGATGGATAAAGAAGATGTAGTACATATATACAATGGAATACTACTCAGCCATAAAAAAGAATGAAATAATGCCATTTGCAGCCACATGGATGGACCTAGAGATTATCATACTAAGTGAAGTAAGTCAGACAGAGAAAGACAGATATCATATGATATTGTTTATATGTGAAATCTAAAAAAAAAAAAAAAGATACAAATGAATGTATTTACAAAACAGAAACAGATTCTTAGACATGGAAAACAAACTTATGGTTATCAAAGGGGAAAGGGTTGGGGAGGGATACATTAGGAGTTTGGGATTAACAGGTACACACTGCTATATATAAAGTAGATAAACATGAGTTGTTTGTATAATTTGGAGATTAATCCTTTGTCTATTGTTTCATTTGCAAATATTTTCTCCCATTCTGAGGGTTGTCTTTTCGTCTTGTTTGTGGTTTCCTTTGCTGTGCAAAAGCTTTGAAGTTTAATTAGGTCCCATTTGTTTATTTTTGTTTTTATTTCCATTACTCTGGGAGGTGGGTCAAAAAAGACCATGCTGTGGTTTATGTCAAAGAGTGTTTTTCCTATGTTTTCCTCTAAGAGTTTTATAGTGTCTGGTCTTACATTTAGGTCTTTAATCCATTTGGAGTTTATTTTTGTGTATGGTGTTAGAGAGTGTTCCAATTTCATTCTTTTACATGTAGCCGTCTAGTTTTCCCAGCACCACTTATTGAAGAGGCTGTCTTTTCTCCATTGCAGGTTCTTGCCTCCTTTTTCATAAATTAGGTGACCATATGTGCGTGGGTTTACCTCTGGGCTTTCTATCCTGTACCATTGATCTATATTTCTGTTTTTGTGCCAATACCATACTGTCTTGATTACTGTAGATTTGTAGTATAGTTTGAAGTCAGGGAGCCTGATTCCTCCGGCTCCGTTTTTCTTTCTCACACTTGCTTATGGTACTGATGAACCTAGTGGCAGGGCAGGAATAAAGACATAGACATAGAGAATGGACTTGAGGACATGGTGGGGAGGGGGAAGCTGGGGCAAAGTGAGAGTAGCATTGACATATATACACTACCAAATGTAAAATAGTTAGCTAGTGGGAAGCAGCAGCATAGCACAGGGAGATCAGCTCAGTGCTCTGAGATGACCTAGAGGGGTGGGATAGGGAGGGTGGGAGGGAGGCTCAATAGGGAGGGGGTATGGGGATATATGTATGCATATGGCTGATTCACTTTGTTGTACAACAGAAACTAACACAGTACTGTGAAGCAATTATACTCCAATAAAGATCTATTATAAAAAAATAAAATAAACAAACAATAAGGATGTACTATAGAGCACAGGGAACTATATTTAATATCTTGTAATAACCTATAAAGGAAAAGAGTCTGAAAAAGAAAATATCTATACCTGAATGACTTTGCTGTACACCTGAAACTAACACAACATTGTAGATCAAGTATACTTCAATAAAAAAATAAAATTAAAAAAAAGGAGGACAATAGCTAGTCTGACCCTTTCATTTTACAGAGAAGGTCACCGAGTTCCTGCGATATGAGGGGTCTAGGAATTTGGCGGGACACAGATGGCAGGGCTGTGACCATTGCCTGGTTCTCTGTCTTTCAACCAGCTTTCTTTTGACTCCATCATACTGCCTCCTTCTTGACAATCAGCCAATGTATCATTAAGAAACAGGACCGGTTAAAACATTTCAGGTGTCAATGAACTAAAAAAGACTAAACTTTTTGCCAGCATATTGCAGTTAAAGCAATTCTCCTATTTCTCCCTCCTTTGCCCTAAAAGTTAATAAAGCAAATCACCCCAGAGACAATTTGTTCCTGTAGTACAAGGCCTTGCAACCTACATGGAATGAATCACAAACTTCTCCCAGAACCAATAAAAAATAAATAAATGAAAAGTCAGGTGTGTTGTCAGAATTCCCTGCTGGGTCTGCACAGAGTGATTAGTGGGCAATTCAGCAAGCAATGTGAGCCCTTTTCTCCTCCTCGTCTGTGTGCTGGTATTATTAAAAAATATATATTTGTTATTATTTTGTTGCTCAGTGCCATGTGAACCAAAAGGAAAATGAAAAAAAGAGCCGTGTGTCCTGTATCATGGGTCGCTGGACCCAAAGAGAAAAAGCTGGATTGTTGAAAAAAGAAGAAAAAAAACTCATATTACAAGGTGATGAGTTCATCTTTTCTTATCTCTGACTCATTGTATGAAATGGTAGGATAACTTTTGTTATTTCCTTTGTCTGTACATCTTGCTTACAGTTATCTTCAAAATATACTCCATGGTGAAGATAAAGATCATTTGCCAACTAAGGAGGGAGAGAAGGAAGGAGGAAAAGGGAAGGAAGAGCAGAAGAGGGGAGGGAGGGAGGGAGGGGGAGGGGGAGAGAGAGGACATATCACATTATAGAGAGGGAGTGAGCACTTAGCATTTCAACGGGCCCGGGCCTGGTACTGTTCTCACAACGTTTGGGCCTAGAGATTCATTTGATTTTTATGGCCTACTGCAGTGGGAACTATTATTATCTCCTTTAATGGCTGTGGACCAAGACGCTAGAGGTAGAAGAGCCTGCCCAGGGTCTCAGCTTGTGGATAGTTAAGGCAGGTCCTGTTTGTTGTAAGGTTAGAACTAACATCTGTGAATCCCTTAAACTTGTCAGTCTAGCCAAGGGCAGCTGCTTGAGTCTCAGGTCGGTGGCCTGAGCGCGTGTGTGCACGTGTGTGTGAGGTTAACAGGAGGGAGGTGGGAGAATCATTGTCAGCTCCAGGGCAACAGAGATGCATTTCTCTGGCCTTGCTCCTTCACGAGGCTACTTCAAACAAACAAGTGACCTTGGGAACTTCAGGCAGCGGCCCTCATATTGCAAGCTGTGGGCCCACAGTTTCTCTTCCTGAGACTTCTCTTAGTGTTTAGGCTTTTCCAGAACTTACCAGTAAAAGTAATCTTGTTGGTTATGAGAGTGCAGTGGTATAGTCTGTCCTTAGAACAGGCATATGACTGGGGAAGGAATATTGGACACCAGGCATAAAATTAAAGGTAACTTCATTGAGTTGGTTTTCAGAAAGCTGTAACTATTTTCTTATTAGATTTCTCTTTATGCTGAAGAATACAGTAGCTGAGTTGGAAGGAAAGATTTTAGGCAAGTTATTTCCTTTTCTTTTTTTTTTATCATAAATCTACTTTCTAGGCCCAACTCTCTCTGTAACCAGGACATGGACATCTAACTGCTCATTGGAAATTTCTACTGAGTGTCTATGTGTGTTTGTTTTACAAAATTTGGAAAATACAAAACAACAACAACAAAAAGAAGAGAATAACAATCATCCGCAGTTTACCAAGATCGATATCATCATGAATAATATTTTGTGGTATTTCCTTGCAGGTGTTAATTCTAATATGCATAACATTAGGGTCACACTATATATGTGGTGTTTACCCTTTACTTTCAATTCAATAGCATATACTTAGGTATCCCCTCATTCTTCTATGAAAACATCCTTTTTATTGGCTGCATGATATTTCATATATTCAACGCACTCAAGTTTCTGTAACCATTCTTGTATATAATTGGCTTTATAGGTTCTTACCAGATTTTTCATTATTGTAAAATAAATATAGTTTCTACCTCTGATTTGTCCCTATATCTGATTATCAACTTTAGATTTCAAGTTGTCCTTTATTTAAGAATCAAGTATAATGAGCATATATTTTTTATTAATAAAAATTTTCAAACTTTAGGACAGAGAAGTAGTCTTAATATAGAGAGATAAATTAAGGCAAGGGAATATAGCTCCGGTTCCACAATTTAATAAACCTCCTATATTTAAAAAGCAGACATTTAAGCAGACATTTATTTTTAAGTGTAAACTTATAGAGTTAAAAAAAGTTTTCTCATGCAATTGCAAAGGGTTTTAAATGCATCAAAAGGAGACACAGTTTCTACTACTGCCTTCACCACAACCTAAGCGTGTGACACTGAGCTCCCTAGTTCCCGTGTGTAAAGTTAAATCTTTGGGTTTGTAGATGACTTACGGGCATTCTGGCTCCAAAGCCATAAGGATCTATAGCTCTTGACCATCCAGGAGGGAGTGCGCTGAAGCCCCTGGGATCACCCAGGACAAGCACACGGGCAGTTGACAGATAAACCAAAGAATAAGTGGGTGGACCTTCAGAAGGTGGAAGGAATGGAGAGGTGTGTGCCTGTCACAAATATAGTTGGCTTTCAACTTTACCTCCATTCTCAAGGCCATATCCTTTCAAAATAACGTTAAAGAAAAGGAAAATGGGTGTAAAAAGGTAGGATTTAAAGAACCAATAGGAATATATCAATGAGTCTTGAGGAACCATTCACAGGAACATGGGTCAGAGGCTCCACATCCATGCTGAAACTGCAAGGCCACGGAAGCAGGACTTTGAGACATGGGGGCAGTATTCTCAAGCTGTGCAATTATTGTGTTAGATGATCAAGGACATTTTGAGTAGATGATAACGAAAGATCTAGGTATGGATATATAAAGGATCATCAGACAGCCATTTAAGGCAAACATGTAGCTCCTTTGTAGAAGGACCACCAGTTAGCACTCACTTCCTACAGACCTGCAGGGAAGCGGTGAATGCAGCATCCCACTTAATTCTCCTGACTCTAAGAGGTAGGTGCTGTCTTTAGCACCATTTTAAAGAAAGTGAATCAAGCTTAGTGAAGCCAGAGGTTCCATATTGAGAATGAAGCTGGATGCTGACCCAGATCCATGAGCTCCAAATTCTAAGCTTCCTTTACCATCTCTGCTTCAAAACATTAAAAGAGATTTTAACATATCCATGTCCATAAGGCGATGTGAAAGGCCCAGAACCATTTGTAGAATTAATCAAAACATTACAATAAGAGGCACAAAATTTGAAAGATGCTCCTGAGTCAGGTAAGTCTTTTTATCTTGGTCAAATAAAACATCCATCGTCAAAGGCCTTGATGTTTTCCTGGAAAATCTCCTCTTATTTTGTTTAAGTATCTATGTAAGGTTTTAAGATAAATGGACAGAGAAAATGTTGACTCGCTTATGATAGAAATAGAAAAGAAAATTAGAATGTGTATCTACCATTTGATGATGAAGTCAACAGTCCAAAAGTGGATTGGCAGTGCCTGCCCACTTGTGTCCTCACCTGGGTCCCAGAGACATGTGCTGAGTTATTTCTGCTAATACACCTGAATTAACCTTAAGTCACCTTTGGGTATTTAGAGATCAATAATATGACTGTTTTTTAAAGCAAACATGTATCTTGAAAACAGGCTAAGAGATTTTCCTAAGAAAGAGAAACATAATTTTGCGGCTACTAAAAGACAGGGAATGGGACTGATTTTAAAGAAAAAACAAGGTGATGTATTCTAGAAACCAATGGGTGATATATCCATGCATATTCAGTGTGTTGCTTGCTATGCTTTTCAAAAATGTGGCTGTCTTTTAAATGCTGCATGTAATAATATTCAATAAATTTGCAAAAACTATTTTATTCCAAAGTCTATGAAGCTCTGAATTCTGTAGTTGGGACACCTTTGCCTACCCCAAGAACCTCTTGGAATGGCCATTTAGAATTTAGCAAGATGGAAGACACACTAGAAGATATCTCATGTGATTATTCTCTATTCTTTCTGATTATTTAGAAGTTTAGGTCTAGGTTTGAAGTTGCAATTTAACAACCTCACTGGCCTCTCTACTGTTAGCTGTTTAACTTCATCTGTATTAAATTTCTGTTTCTTTTATATTTCTTCTACACACATTCCCAGATGCCTTCAGGAAATGTGCCCATTTTGAATACATCACATAAATAAGCTGCAGTGGGGGAAGGCCTCTTCGTTTTGAAAATGTCACGCAGCACAACAGCTGAAAGGAAGTTTCACTGAGTAATATCAGCTTGCATTTCTACGGGAGCACTGTAAGTGCTTTTTTCCCCAAAGCACTTAACATAACAAAATTGCCTCACTCATCAAGGCAATGCAGTCACCTTTAGAGTGGTACACAAAGCTGTTTTTCAGGATGGAGTAACACTTCAGATGGGACGAGAAATGAAGAAGAATTCTATGTTGAGCAGCGATGGTAGGGGAATTTAAGCAGGCAGGATGAAATTACTTTGTTGGAATTGGGTCAGAATTCTAAGACTAACAGCTCTACTGAGAAAGCCTGCTGGATATTTACTGAATAAACCCTTTCTGGCTTTTGGCAGAAAGATATTCCTATTGCATGCATCTATATGGTATACATCGATCTCTTTTTCTTCGCATATATTTATTATGTAGAATTCGTAAGTATATTTAAAAAAAATTCACCCATATAACGTATATTTGTTTCTCAAAGCTCACATTAGACTGTACAGTTATCAATCTCATTCCATGTACATCCAAGTTAACATTTGTAATGATTCCCGTATTAATAAACTACATCCAATGTTCCGAAGTCAATGCTTTCTAAACTTTATCACAAAATATTTTCTGACCTACCAACCTCTTCCCCATTTCCCCTAAATTAGCCACTCTTCTCCCGCACACACCTAGGCCACAAAAGACCAAGTCTGGCCTTACATTTTTTTCTTTATTGAGAAGAGAGGGGCTTTAAAAAGTATTGATTTATTTTTAAAGGTTAACTAATGATAATCACCATACTATAGAAAACATAGAAAAATTGAGAAAAATCATTTAAAAATAGAATGCTTAGAATAGCACTCTTGGGATTAAAAATGAATGGGTCAGAAACTTAACCCTTTATGTCAGTATAGCTTTTGAACAACTAAGCCATTGATGATCTGTGAAAGACTCAGTGGAACTGACTCTCAACTCATGACTTTGTTGACTGCTAAGATGCAGTATTGTTTTCTCTATTCATTCATTTAATCAGTCAACATGTACTGCGTGCCTGTGATGTGTATGATTGCAGACCCATGGAAAGACAGGCAAGCACACTAGCAATTATTATTCAGTGTGATGAGGGCTAAGCAGGAAACAGGTACCAAGTGCAATGGAACCTCAAAGAAAGAGAATTTAAATCAGCCCGGGGAGGGAGAGAGGGGGGCAGAGGTAGCCTTCTGGAGCTGCGTTTTTGAAGCCTACTAGGATTACTAGGCATTAGTCCAGTAGAGAAGAAAGAGTGGGTGGTGTCAGTGGAAGAGAAGATGGAATATCAGAAAAGAGGGAGCAGCAATTAAAAAGGGCCCAGAGACAAGGAGACAGTGAAAAGCATGATGACAAATGGGGAACGGTAGGAGAACGAGGGGTCACATTTCAAAGGAAAAGGACAACAGGTCAGACGCTCAGTGGAAATGTCCTATGAGCAGTTGGGTGTCCAGGCATGGAGAGAGAGTTGGGCTCCAGGATAGATTTATGATAAAAAGGGAGTGACTATCACCTACAAACTTTCCTTCCAACTCAGCTAACATGTTCTTCAGCATTTTGGGGAATAATATAAAGAAAAAAAAGAGACCAAATTGATGACATAAATCATTTGCATTGATGGCACAGGCTTATACAAATCTAATTGACAAAATCATACACAGCATGAGTTAAGCAGCCTCGATATGCTCTAGCAGCCTTTTTCTTGTCATTTGCCCCCCATGCTGTTTTGCTTTGTCACTTCCCTCTCCTCAGTTTTCCTTCTCAGTGGGTTTTACTCTTTTCCCTCACCCTTCATACTCATGCTTTCTGTTTCTCCCTTCACTTTTGTGGCCTCCTCTCTTTTCCATACAATCCACACTAGTTATCTGACTCCTGGGTCCTACTTTTTGCACCCGTGTCACATTATGAGCCTGCTCAGGGAACATGTACTGCCAAATACTTGATTAATTCCAAACAACTTTTCAAAAATTTTACCAGGGATGTTGGAGTCCTTCTCTCTGAGAGCTCCCCATTTTGAGCTCCCACAGCACCTTGATTATCTCTCTCCCTGCCCTTCACATTTGGTGGCATAATGATCTCTTTTTCAGTCTCTCTCTTCTGCTAGACTTTGCGCTCTTTGATGGTAGATACTACAAATTATTTATCTTTTATTCCTTAGTGCCCAGAACTGTACCTGATACAAAGCATATGCCTATTCTCAACAGTAAATATGCTGAAAGAAAAGATGGGAGGACACCAGATTCTTGTGTGGGAGGAAAATAAGTGCATAGACTGAGATCTAATCCTTCTGTTTAGTTAAGCATTTGGACTGCAGGCACTTCCCCTAGAGGTCCTATGAGGTCCCTAATCGATCTTCAAAGTGCAGCTCAAATATTTCAGAATCCTAGGGCTGAGCTAGGCACCCCTCCTTTGAGCTCTGCTTCTGTGTTCCAACAACAACAAATAAAACAACAACAAAGATGGTAGCGGCAGAAGCCATTTCTGAAGCACCTATCTCTCCTTTACAGATGTTGCATAATTTAATACAACATATGTAACAGGTTACTCTGTCACTGAGGTTCAGTGATGTTGAAGACAGTGCTAAGAAAACAGGGACTCACCCAGATTCTCATACACCCATGTTCATAGCAGCATTATTCACAATAGTCAAAAGGTGAAACAACCCAAGTGTCTGTCGACAGATGAATGGATAAACAGAATGTGGTATAGTCACACAATGGAATAGTATTCAGCCATAAAAAGGAATGAAATTCTGATACATGCTACAATATGGATAAACCTTGAAAACAATATGCTATGTTAAATAAGCCAGACACTGAAGGACAAATATTGTATGAGTGCACTTATATGAGGTATTTATCACAGGCAAATTCATAGAAAGTATGATAGAGTTTACTAGGGGCTGGGAGGAGAGGGAAAGGGGAGTTATTGCTATGGATACAGAGTTTCTCTTTGAGATGATGACAAAATTCTGGAAATAGACAGTGATGATGACAACATTGTTAATGTACCTAATGACACTGAATTGGACACTTAAAGTGATTAAAATGGTACCTTTTTTTTTTTTTTAAAGTACACTGAAAGAGAGCTTTTTTTAAAAAAGTGCTAAAGCAAACAGAGCTGGTATGTAAGTCGCCCAGCCTAGAATTTTCTATCTGCAGATCCTGAGCAGGCACATCACCTTGTAGACTACCAGCCAACCCAACAGCCATTCCCCACAGCTTTCTTCTAACAGAATCCTTATTTGTTCCGGCAACCAAATCCATCTCAGCTCTGACAAATTCTGATTAGTCTAGGCCTGTCATGGAAATCCATTCCCTTTGCTGGGTATTGCCCTAAAGATTGTCCTATGGTCCAGTTCTGGCCAATGAGACATGAGGGGAAGTCTGCTAGGGGTTTCTGGGAAAGGTTTCCAGTTTGGCCCTTGGTAAGTCTGGATGTGATGCCTGGAGTAACAATGGCGATTTTGCAACCATGAGAGGAATGAGCTGGAAGACACCAGAGCAGAAAGATGGGAAGGGCCCAAGTCTTTTGAGACATTCTGGAGTCTCAGAAATAATCAGCCTTGATATCACCCTTTTGCCATTCTTCTTGTTCACTCCAAGGGAGTTATTTAGTGCAACTGAAAGCATCCTGAACGGCACACTCTGGTTTGATATTGTGTCCCCAATCTTTTGGATAGTCTTTGGCACAAGACAGGCAGTCTATAAATGTTTTACTTCCATGCTAACAAAGTTAGCAGTATGGATGAAGAGGCAAGGTGAATACTCTCAAAACCTTTGGAGGAACAATAGAAGTTAACTGAATGACAGATAGGTAGAGAGGTAGATAGATAGATAAATAGATACTGGATAGAAAAGATGACATCATATTCAAATCTATAATTATTGATATACTTCTTAACTGACCAAAACCTTCTCTCTTTTTGGTGTGGAATATATTATTAAAAGTAGCACTTCGCAATTCAATTTTGAATTCTTAGCTACCACTTCATTTTATTTCATCTGAAAAGTGAAACAATAACTGTGCCAAGGAAACATATTTTTAATAAAACCCAATAAATAAGTTTTAATCATTTATATTTCCAACCAAATGTTAGTCTATTCTTGTGGGTTGTTCAGCGGTCGGATAAATACAGTCAGTCTTCCAGAGGCCCTCAGCTGCATAAACCATTTCTTGTTGTGGGTAAAGATACGTGCTAGAAAACAGATATTTACCAAATATAATATTACATTTAACTGCCAACAAAATATTCTAAGAAGAGTCACAACTTTGAATATGATGTCCTATGTTAATCTTGAGTAAATTTTTTTATCTTGTAGTATTTGACTATCATATCCCTACACTTCTGAAAGAATTGACTTTTGTACTCTTTGCAATAACTTGAGGGGATTCTCTGCCTTATGCAATGATACTTTTCCCCTAACATTTGGATTTAATGCTAAGAAAGGGGTGTAGAGCTGTAGTCATGTGTCTGGATGGGTTTAAATCACACTCGACCATTCTTTGCTGTGTCTCCAGTTAGGCTGTTGTATCATGCCTTTGCCTTAGTTTCTCAACATGGAAAATTGGGATAACAGTTTCTCATCAGGGTTGTCGTGGCAATGAATGAAGTAATGTGTGGAAAGCACGTAGCACTGTTTCTGCCACGTTGTAAGCATTCATCAGTGGGAGCTGATTAGATTGGGTTCTGGGGACTTCTTTTGTGGTTTGGAAACTGAACGAGGAATGTAAGAGCTCTGCTGGTGGTAGAGAGAGGCTGGTGTCCACAGAGAGAAACCGGCTGGCTGGCCTCACAGCCGACCTTGTATTGGTTGAGTCACCTTGTTTGAGGGTCTGTCTGGTCCTCGGCTGCAGATATGAGACCCAGTTTGGTTTACAACTCAGGGTTGTTGGTATTGAGGCAATCAGAGGGGGAGAGCTGGTTGTCTGATAGGAATGTTTGTGGAAGTCAGGCTCTAATTATTTCTAAAAGAGGCCTGACACTGGGGCCAGACTGGGTGAGTCTTTGACCGAGGTGCCTTTGTCCCAGGACAGAATATGGACAATCACAGCTAAATTAACAGGCACCCCTGAGACTCGTGTTTCATCTCAGATCCAAGCTACCCAAGTGGTCTCGACTGACAGGTTTGCTGCTCTTTACAAATGTAAATAACATTGATCAGGGCACAGTCAGTTCCTTGGTTTGTGCACTTCTGGCCCAGGAACATTTTGTCTCTCGAGTGTCCTTTGCATCTATCTGATCTCCTACATTATGGGTTGATTATTTTTCATTCAGGCTGCCTACCCCTGATATTCTTGCTCCAAACTCTCTGTAGTCCAGGGTGATACTGGAGCTGTAAAATCATAAACTAGTCTAACTACATCTGAATTAAAGAGAACACAGCCAGTTAAGGGTCTACCTGAACTCTCTCAGTAGCTATATGTCAAATGGAACACGGTCTAAATGAGCTTTGCTAGGAAAGAGAATGCTCGAGCTCTCTCAGATCAGTAAAGAAAGGCTAAAACACTTTCAACTTGCAGACTCAACAGAATCTGTGAACGAGAAACAGATAAAAGGCAGAGAGCTGTGCTATCCTGGTGCTTTTTAGTATGTGATTGACACAAAGGAAGAAAAAAGGAAATTCAGCTCAATATAAGGAAGAGCTTTCTTTTTTAACTATTACAGCACCTCCCCCACCTGTAATGGATGGCTTGGTGGGTCATCAAGATCCCATCACTGGAAGAGTTTAAGGAGGAGATAGAATTAGGGCCCTGCCAGCTCCTGAGTCTCTATGTTAAGACCCTTAAGGTTAAACACATAGAATAGACTCTGAGGGCTAGAGGACTTCATGATGATGCTGATATGGGTTTGTGTCACTAGGAAAGATGTCCTGGAGAAGGATGCACCTGAGTGGACCTTGAAGCATGGCAATGATGGAGGTGGGAGGAAAGGAGTAGACTGGCCACTCTCTGTTCATCAGGAATGACATTGATGAAAGTACAGGGACAAAATTAGCAAAACATATGCACAGCTGCCCTGCCTACTCTCCCTGCTGTTGGCTTTTTCCTGTTTCTTGTGGCAGGATGTTCCATCCTAAATCATTGCTTTCACTAGATTCCTCCTTAATAAATTTATGCATCCAGGAAAACCACAGAACTCTTTAGCTGGCTTTCAAAGTCCCCCTTAGTCTGCCCCAGCCCAATTTTCAGAATCGAGTGCCTGCTGCACCAAGAGAAGAATCTTCTGCTCCATCTAGACTCCCCTGGCCTATTAAAGGAACTTCATCTTCCCCGAGGTGGCCCACCCTCCCCCATATTTGCTCCTTCTTGGCTACACTTGCTAACTTTCATCAGGGTTGGAAGGAATGTGCAGAAGTCAAATGTATTAGCAGGTAGAGCCTGATTGGTGCAGGGCCTACTCCTCTCTGTCTTTACTGATTTTTTCTTTTCTTTTCACGTTGGTTTTGGCCAGTACTTCTCCAACTTTCATGTGTACATACCAGTCACTTGCAGGTTCTGATTCAGAAGGTCTGGAGTAGGGCCTGGGATTCTGCATTTCTAGCAGTTCCCAGGTAATGTTAGCACTGCTGGTCCATGGACCACACTTTGAGTACCACGGCTCTAGGGTCAAACACTATCCTCCTTTGCCTTGACCAACTGGCCTCCCCGGTCTGGGCCACTCATTTCATCTCTTCAGTACAAATCGATGCCCAGGTCTCACTCAATCTGCTTTCCGTCTACCTCTGTAGAGTATGAAGATCTCTCCTCGTTAATGAAACTTCTGTCCTGAACCCTCCTGACCTCTCTGTTCCACCGCTGGCCTTGCTCAAACTGGAAGAGGCAGTGGAAGTTATGAGGATTGATGGGTTCTCAAAGGAGATGAATGTATAAGGAAAAGAGCAGGGGGCTAAGGGTTGAGTCACTCAGGAAAAGAACAGAGAAAAGAGGAGACAATATCGAGAGAAAAGAGGGGAGCACGCAGGGTTGCTGAACCAAGGAGAATATTTCAAGAAGCACAGGTTGTCCAGACATTCCTCAAACCCCTCCACACATCACTTCTCTGCTCTGTGATCTCACCCTTTGGATTTCTAGAGAAGTGCATTTTGGACTTGACTGTATACTGGATTTTATTCCTTTCAGAATTGTACTCTGCTTCCAAATGGGATTTGAGATGGCTCACAAATGTAAGTGTATGATCAAAGAGGCCAGTATTTTCAATGAACCGAAAGTTAAAAAAGCAACAAAAACAACAAAACCAGAAATCTGCATATCCTGGTCTGAGTACAGAAACGAGCTTTGATTGTTCTGAAAGTTCTTTGCTTATAAGTCCTTTCCCCCTGCTATGTTGTAAGCTACCAGAGAGCCTTAGTTTTGCACTAAATGGACCAATTGCTTCCCTATTTCCCAGGTTGGACAGGATGAGACTTCCAACAACTGCTTAATAAAATAATTACTGACTCGAGTTGGTAACATTCACTACCCTGCTCTGTAGAGCTCTAGATTTTCTGATGACGTGTAACTCTTCACTTGTGTGCCTCAAAAATCGATGAAAATTTATGTTAACTCTTTTGTTAATGCTTCTTGGTTTCAAGCATTTTCTGAACTTTCTGCATGGTTTTCTAACATTTGTATATGAGCATTTAGATCATAAGGAACTTTTAAGATGATTTAATGTAACTTCATTTTGCAGATGAGGAGACTGAGGTCCAGTGAGGTTAAAATGACTGACAGTGTTACACTGAAAGTTACTGGTGAGCTGTGTTTGGAATCCATATTTACTGCATGACACATTTGACTACATTCTACTTCATTCTAAAACTTGAGCTAAAGATTTTGTACCTTTGTTGCCAAAAAATATATTTTTAAAAAATTCAAATTGTATTTTTTCTTCAGTAAAATATTCACTGCTTAATATTACAGTTTTATAACTTTTATAACATAACTCTGTATGTTTCGGTTATTTCCAATCATTCTAAAGTGGTCAATAACATCAATCAACTGCTTCTGGTGATTAAAATTTTATTTTATTATTTTCATTGTATTAGGTATGCTTGTGGCACAAACAAGGTGTGTGTGGTCTATTCTACGGAAGGAGATGAAATAAAAAGCTGGGTTATCTTTGGAATATCACAACTGTAAGAGGTTCATCATGACTTTGATCCACATTGAATAATTTAACATGGGGTGATACATCCAATGTGTAGGCAATAAATCTCAATACAAATGACTAGGGAACTTATTTCTTCAATGAACTATTTTGAAATAACTTAGGAAGTCCTTAATTACTTTGAAGCATCAATGAAAATAGAAGGTCAGTAGGCTAAAATTGTTAGATGCTATAGATATTACCTTCAGCTCAGGAAGAAAGGTTGATACATGCCAAAGACACTTTAAGTATATGACTAAGTAGATTTTATAATTATTTTCCTCCAGGGACATTAAGATGCTACAGAAGGGACAAAAGCTAGGTTCTTTATTTCTCTGCAAATATTAACACGTTTCCACTTATTGTGTCATAGCTGAGAAGGAAACACCACTCACGACTCATGGTGCTAAAGATGATACAGAATCAATGAAAGAGTATATCATCAATATATCAATCTGTGTGCTACCAACCTAAGAGACTAATGTGGAAATTAATGACCTTTAAAATTCAAGGAATGCGCATACATCAATCTAATTGAAAAAAGAAATGATAAAGTGTTCCATCATTTACTGCCACCAAGCAGGAAGGGGAGATTAATGACACATGTTGATCAAATGCAGTACATAAAGAGTAAGATATCCTTTTGCCATTCCAGCAGGTCCAGAAATAACCTTGGGTTTCTTTTGTAGTGAAGGTTAGATGGAGAAAATGACTAACAGGATGTAATAAGACTCCTATGACTCTCTAGACACAGAGTGAAGTTTTCTATGATCTCAAATACACCCACTCAGCAGTTCCTAACAAGAGTCCAGATTCCTCTTGGGAATAGGGAAGCTCCCATACACTTCTACATGCTTAAAAAGCAAAAGCCTCTGTTATTTTGTTATTTCCCCAATACACGGGTGCACAGAGTACTATTTCGGCATCATATAGTTTTGTTTCTATTCATGAAACTTCTTTCTTATTAAATAAAAAAAAATGGAGATAAATGCAGTATTATTTCAGGGCAGTTGTCTATGTTGGTGTTGCCTTTGACTATCTAAGTTGTAGAGAATCAACTGGAGAACAGAGCGCAGTATGCAGTTTAGGAAGAGAGTCAGTTACAATCATTTTAAATAACATCCTTCTTTTCCCAGTGGCTACCTTGGGAACACAGACCATCCTCTTATCTCTTGTAATCCTTCTCATTTACGAGTGTCAGAAAGTAATTTTCTGTAAGTATTGAAGAGATTATATGTTGTATATACGCTGTCTGCAGATATAATGCGTTATTTCATATGTATGCTCTCTACATGCCTCTGTAGCTTCACAGAATAAAGTAGAGTTTCTCCGGCTTGGGCAGAAAGATTTGCTGAATTCCCTTGGGCTTTGTTGACCTTTTGTCATTCCTGACACCAGCCTCAACTTGATCAAAGTTTTCTCTTGGGAAAACTCAGGGTCTTTTTTTTTTGTTTTCTTTCTATTCTGGGTAGCCTTTCTCAGCCACTCTCCCTAAAAAAACCCTAATTGTCTTTCACTGGGAATGGCAGTCTTGGGATTACTAGAGAGCATCTCATATCCTTGAGCCCCATTTCTATCCAATTTAATTGCTTTTCTTCTCTTGTCACTGTTCATTTACACTGGCCCTATCATTTATAGCTTTCAGACTCTGCTATGTGAGCTGTTCTGGGGAAAAAGAAAGCCCACACTTTTTGACCTCTTTAAAGTCATTCATCTTATAAACACATAAGCTACTCCCATGATTAATACCAAAGACAGCATATGCTAATCAGGATTTTTCTTTCTTTCTTTTTTTTTGGTAGTGGGGAGCAGGGAGAGCTAATTTTCCACAATTCATATTTTATCCTCAATTTCAGCATGGAGATCTCAGTTACCTGACAGATGTTGTTTCCTACTAATTTATCTGAGGTTTAACCAGGAGTCACATGATAAAAATCCCCTTTTATCTCTTAATCACAATAAAATAAATATGAAGACTATCTTAAGAAAAACAGACAAGAACCAAGAAGTTAGACATTTATGCGTGACCTAATTTCAGAACAATCTTATTATTAAATACTGTAATTAATAAACCATTTAGCAGGGAGTACACAGAGCTCTGCAAAGAACATCATGAAGGATACATTCACAGAAAAATAATATGATGGACAAGCCTGTTTCAAATCCAAGGTTTAATACAACAAAGTCACAGGAGAGCTTTGATTCCCAGACACCCAGGTGACAAATCCTTCCCAGGTTCAGGGAAGTGAGAGGAAACGAGTAGAGGACATTGAGGGCCACCCAAGGAGCAACACAGCAGTCCCATCTCTAGGATGACAAGAGTTTCGCAGTTGTTAGTGGTGCCAGGAGAGCATCAGGAGAGGAGCCAGGAGCCTGCTGGGGGACGAACTAGACAGCACACATCCGCCAGGGCAGTGATAGGAGAATGTGTTTCTGAGATTAATGTTTCACAGCTGTGATGTAAACCTGGATACAGGCATAGCTGATGGGTTTTGCAGCAGGAAACAGATGAGAAATTATAGCATCCAAAGACCCTGCTACACCAAATTGATGATAAATTTACGCCCATGAGACAATTGGTGGTGGGAAAAAAAAAAAGCAGCAACCCTCACCTCTGATTTTTCTCTTTGTCCTGATTTGTCCAAGCTCTGCACTTCTTAACAAGGCAACTCTCCCCACCAGCCTTGAATCATCATGGGTTTGAATATCCTTCTCTTTTCAGTCTATGGCAATATCAAATAAACGCCTCTACTTCTGAAACTTTAAATTGTGGCTGCATCTTTAAGATGGATTTTAAAAAACTTTTTTTTTAATGGAAAATTTCAAAAATAAATAAAAGTAGCGAGAAAAGTATAATGAACCCTCATGTACCTATTACCCAGCTTCATCGATTATCAATTCACAGCCCATCTTGTTTAATTTACCCCCTTTCCCCTCCACTCCACTCCTTTCCCCACACATCCTAACCCCCTCATCCCCAGATTATTTTGAAAGAAATTCCAATTTTCCCATCATCTCTCTTACAGGGAATTTGTCATCACGTTTCCTTCAGGAAACTGGTAGTCTAGTTTGCAGCTTTATTTTTTCTACCTGTATTAGGAACAAAAGATATTTGGGGGGGCCCTTATTATTTACTTCTTGTCCATTTTTATTATAGCTAAAATCACAACATTTGTAGAGTTAGTTGCTAAAGACATGCTTGTGAACGTATTTTTATAACAGCAAGCTCAGCAGCGAATCAAAATATTTAATCCGCTTTGGACTCTGATCGACCCTTGTAAAATATTTCCTGTGGTATGAAATAATGTAAGAAAATACAGCACTCAAACTATACAGGAATTCCATTAAAGTTCTTTCCCCATCTATACTTGGTCCCTTGATATTCCTTTCAGAAGCTGTCACATTTCACAAAGATGGACTCCTTTTATTGTGTGATCTACCCTTCTACAAACCTGTGCAATGTTCGCAATCAGAATCAGAAGATTAAAATCTAAAATGTTGTCTGTGCCTTTAGCTTATTTCCTACATTGGATTGTAAGTTATATAGGCAAAGACTTTCTCTTAAACTCCTTGGTGTTTATCCACAGTGCCTAATACAGTGCTTAGCATTATAAAAACACTTATTTGATGCTTAAAAAAGACTTGTCAATGTTGCTTCTCATCATTAAACCTAAGTCTGTTTTGTAAAATGATACATTCTTTAGCAAATATGTGTGCTGCCACCAGTCATTTTCCGTGCACAGGGCAGACATTGCTAATCAATCACTATGTTCTTTTCTAAGTTGGGATGCAGCCTCAGCATCCTTGGCAAGCAAATTGCAATTTATTTGCTATCCTTGCTCTAAAATTATTCAGTTAGAGAAGAGAGAAGAATCACTGATTCGGCCATTGAACTTGTTAAATGCTGTCATGTTTTAAATGTTCTGCAGGTTACTTACACTACCCCTGTAGGTTTTAGGTCAGCTCAGGGTTCCTGTATACTCGTGTTCTGGCCAAAGTTTAGTTTCTGTGATGGGCTTGGAGTGAGAAGGTCTGGTTTCAAATTCCATTACTCACTAGCTGGGGGACCTCGAGCAAATCTCCTAACGTCCATCAGCTTTTGTTTTTCTCGACTAATATTTGGACAGTAGTTTCCTGCCTTCTTCAGAGGGCTGTTCTGAGGGTCAGATGAACCTGAGTGGCTTTTTAAATTGTTAAAGCTTTATAAAATGTCGGCTAAGAGAGATCTTAGAGGTCATGTAAATAAGCACAGATCTTTGTCTAGGATGAGGTCATACAAACTTAATAAAGCACCAGTTTCTGACCTTATATTCACTCACCTACCTATGTCTTTGACTCCCTCTTTTGTGTGATTGTCAAAGTGCCTCTGGATTTATAGGGGATCTTTTTAAAGAGATCTGAGGTCTAATGATGCTTCATTACACTCTATTGTTAGGGGACCAGGCTAGGGAAAAATCTAGAGGGGGTCAAATCGATAAGATAGAAAATTAGATGGGGTGCACAATGAAAAGTTTGAGGTTCAGGGGACATTTTATAGGTCTAATGGTTTTGGGATAGTGATGGTAAGACTGCTTAAAAAAAAAAAAAGCCTCAGGGAATTTCCCTAAATCTTTGGCCTTATCAACCTCATGTTCTAACCAGGTGACTGACTGGCTGTATGTTCCATTTAAACAGCTTTCTAAGAAACCTGCTCCTGATTCTCTCAGCACGTTGGCATATATGACAATATGGAAAATAGGCAGCAGTTAATTTTCCTAACCACCCTGAAACTAACATATTTGCAATGCATTTCATCAGCAACTTAGTAAATTGCCATTTAAGAGGTACATTACTTTTACAATAGTACCATAAAACTCCTGCTGCCAGCCATAATTCACAGGTGGTAGCTGAGGAAAGTGGATTCAATAGTACTTCAATATCCCTCTGTCCTGAGGTGCTAGTTTCTAAGTAACAGGCTGGCGATGTGTGTGAGCATGTTTTACTTTGGGGGCTTTGAGTCAAAATAATTTATAAACTTCTCTCTCTCTCTCTCTCTCTCTCTCTCTCTCTTTTTAAGCCTGATATGCTCAGGGGCATATCAGCAGCTGTATGGAAATTGTTCTGGTGAGGAGAGAGTCCTATCTGAAGGTCACTTTGTGTAATATTTGAGAATATTTCACATTTATTTTTGGCATTCAGGTTCTTACGTGATTTAAAATATTTAATTTTAAATGCATGATAAGAATGATGAGAAAGGAAGGGTTTTTTTCTTTGACCATGTTTTACAGGAAAAAAAAAATCTAGTGAAATACGAACATTAGGTTACATGCTGCTGGTTACTTTAAACTTATATATCACTTCATTTCCAATTCAAATGTCAAGTCAAAGTAAATTCCTTAAGTACTTTGAAAATCTTTCTAAACTGTTCAACCAAATTTGAAAGCATCCATCCATCCAGTGCGGACTTGGTTGTTAGAGCAGGGGGTGGGGACAGAGAAATCCGTGTCACTGGCAAACTGAATAGGGAGCAAATGGAACTCTTTTGAGGGAAAGTGCAAATTTCATTACCAATTTTTTTTTTTTAATTTGACTTGTAAGGCTTCTATAAATACGATCTTAATATTTTCATGACCAACCATACTGTTCATGTTTTTCCCCCAAATTCCACCTTTCTGTCCTTTTGGCAAAAGGATAAAATTTTTATATTAAAAAAAATGCTCACAGTGTCTCTGTCCTCACTTAAAACCTTTTCAGCAACTTTCAGCAACACCCCAAAGCTTTACTTCTCATTCAGTTTATTCTCATCTCTCATAGAAATGAGATGTGACTTCCATGACTAAACCTTATGCTTATTTTTTTTGAAGTCATACCACCTAATATTTTGCCCTTTCCAAAAGGAAAGAAAAAAAAGAAATGTTTAAGGAACTAGACCGGTAATTATAGCTAACTTTACATTTTATTGTTTTATTATTTTCTTCTTTATTCCATCTCCTTGTGGCCCTGGGAAATTCAAGGATACACTGTGCTACAGATGTTTAGTTCTGGATAGAAACCTTGAGATAGTATCCAAATCCTTTTTTTTTAAAAAAAAATTAATTAATTAATTAATTTTATTTATTTATTTTTGGCTGCGTTGGGTCTTCGTTGCTGTGCGCGGGCTTTCTCTGGTTGCGGCGAGCGGGGTCTACTCTTTGTTGCGGTGCACAGGCTTCTCATCGCAGTGGCTTCTCTTGTTGCAGAGCACGGGCTCTAGAGTGCACAGGCTTCAGTAGTTGTGGCTTGCGGGCTCTAGAGCGCAGGCTCAGTAGTTGTGGTGCACGGGCTTAGTTGCTCTGCGGCATGTGGGATCTTCCCGGACCAGGGCTCGAACCCGTGTCCTCTGCATTGGCAGGCAGAGTCCTAACCACTGCGCCACCAGGGAAGCCCAAGATAGTATCCAAATCCTTAATTTTAACAGATGAGTAAACTGAGTCTGAGATAAATGCTGTGCCTGACATCACCCAGTAGATAACCAGTGACAATGTCTTTAGATTGTTTCCCTGAGCCATTTCTTAGCTAAAAAATGTAAACATAGTTTAGCATTTGGAGTTATGTACTGAACCCCCACAAAGGACCAAATGCTTTTTTTGTTTTTAGGGTACCCTAACTTAGCAAAGTACAGAGTCGTTATTTGAATTATTCCTCTTTGCCCTGGTGTTACAGCAGCTTTACTTCTATTTTTTTATTTTTATTTTTTGCAAAGCAAGAGGAAAAACTGAGGCAGAGAAAGATGAAGTGTCTTGTACAGCCTAAGTGGCACAGCTTTTCGGTGTAAGCCACAGTTTGTTAGTTACCCCCATCTGGCTAAATAGTGCTCTTCTCAGGCGCACGAGCTGATCTCTGTCTGCATGGATAAATGACGACCCGAAAATAATTCGTGTGGTCTACTGGCAGACATAAAAAGCAATGAGGTCAACCCAGTGTCCAGAAGGAATGAGCACTAATGTATTATTCTGCCCACTTTGATTTGCTAACAAAATCATGCAATTTTAAAAGAGGGAGGACGGAGTTTAACGAAAGGAAAAAAAAAATTAGAAATGTCAAGTGTAATCCTTTGAAATAGGTAGTGAAAGCTCAGGAAGATAACTGTTTTGATGTTCCGAGTCCTGCCAGTGAGTGACAGGGAAAATGAAGACCCTTTCAGACAAATCCATTGTGCTCCTGTCAAAGGTGGCTGAAGTTCTGTTCAAACACCTGTTTCTAGTCTTTATGAATATTAAAAGCCTCTGTGATTATATTTTTTTGGAAGCAATGATTTTGAAGTGTTACAGTACACATCTTGGTCTGGTTCCAATTCCCTGCCAGTCCTCAGCTTTCCCTGAGGGCATGCATAATTTTTAAAATTTGTGACAGTTAGATTTGCAGACATAGAGCGTATTGGAACTGAAAAACAGGGTAGCTTTTTAAACAATTAGTATAAGTCATTCTAATGTCATTTTACCTGTAATTCGCTTTCAATTTAGCATAAAGGTGCTAACCACATAAACTGATACAGAAACATAAAATAAAGGCGCTCTGGAAGAGAGGAAGGCATGCCTTTCCAAAGACATCATTCCATCACTAATAGCCATGGGACTGTATAGGGAGATCGATTCCATTGGATAAATAATCCTCTGACCATTAAACGTCCTGTATTTGAACTGTGCATGGGCTTTCCAGAATGTAATCTTTTTTTCTAAATTTCGTTTGCATGGATTATGATTCCTTCCAAAGTTAAATAAAGGTTCTGACATTAACCAATTGGATTTTATGTAATTTCTTGGTAATATATATTACAGATCCAACAGGCTGTATAGAATATTGCCATTAAATCTTCCAACTACTCTTTCAGAGTTCTTTCTCCTTGGTTCAAATGAAACTGTGTTACACAAATCACAGCCCCATAAAATGATCCCTTATAACTAACTCCTTCCAGATTTCACTAATTCTGGTCTTGACTAATTCCTTCTTTGTGAAGGAATCCAACCCACTATAATCTCTAATCACTTGAGCCAGTTTTGGTGTATATCACATTACAGCTGCTAAAAAAGAACTGCCCTAATTCTTCTTGAAATTCAGGAGGCAAAGCTTTGTGGCCAGGAAATTACAGTTAGGTTGTCTAGAATTTGCAATCAACATTTCAAGTCACTCATTCACATTTAGGGATGGAGATCAAGCCAAAATCTGTCTTACATTGAGAAGGGATCTGAAAGGATTTGCTTCACATTGCCCTGCCATGCTTCTTTTACTCTTTGGAATTTGATAAAGATAGAGTAGAAATCAGGCAACCTAACCTCCTTCTTTTTCTGTTTTGGCTCTTGGGGATAACCTGTATTTGGCCCTGTTTGGTGGCTAATTCCAGGCATTGACACAATGCAGAACCTGCTGCCTACATAACAGGAGTTGCCATCTCTGCACTCTGACAATGCTGTGATCACCATTTTTCTGAATGCCATTTTCCTGTCTAAACTGCAAATGTTAAGACACGTATGATGGACCCACAACATTCCCCAGTCTCGTGGACTCCCTTAAGACCCAATAGGCATAGCAGAACGCCATGTACCGCTCTCGCGAGAGTTCTCAGAGTCCAAAGAGCCAACAATCAACTTCCGAGGATCGTACCATCATTGTTCATTCTGCCGTTTCTCAGCTCGAGAGTGAGATGATGTCAATCAGATGATGTGCTTTATCTGTACACTATACTCTCCAAGGGCTCCTCAGCTTGCTCAGAGGAAAAAGCAAGTCCCTGCAGGTGCCCAAAAGACCATGTGTGATCTTACTCCCAATCTACCTGCTACCTCTTCTATCTCATCTCCTACTATTCTCCGCCTTGTCTTTCACCACCAACACTGGCTTCATTGCTTTGTTTTAAATAGCACCTCCACTCCCAGCACTATCCACCCCTTTTCACTGTTCCACTGCTTTATTTCCCCATCCAGTGCACTGATCACTATCCGACATACTATATATTTTATCTATTTATTTTATTTATTATCTGTCTCCCATCGCTGGATTCCATGAAGATAGGAATTTACTTTTTTTTTTTTTCTGGATCTCCAACTTGCAGAGCAGCGTCTAGCAAAAACAGGTGCTCAGTCATTATTTTTTTTAAAGAATGAATTAATCCATGGCCACTTCTTGGCTCCTTGTTGTTTCGTAGCTTGAAGCCATTTAGTTTCTCCTGAAGGAGACCAGGAGGTCCTCTGATGTAAAAATCTTCATCTGGTCATAAATATGACCCTGAAGGATGTCAAATTTCACAAAATGTGTCATTTTAGGTCAATAAACTGAGCACCTACTATGTGCTCGATTCTGGGAAGGCAGCGTGCTTCTTTCTGCGGAGGAGCTCACAGTCAGGCCCTGGGTGGTATGATTTATATACCCTGCAAAGGTGTCAAGCAAGAGGGTGAGCAGGGGAGAAATCCAGCTTGTATTCTGCCAGCTGAGCCCTGTGGTCTTTTAGCAGAGGACAGATGCTGTTTTGTAATTCATGTACCTGTAGGGCCCGCCTTACTGCAATTTACCAAAAAAAGCTTTCCCAGTTGGCAGCTGCCCCTAGTCAGTCCCTTTCGATGGACACCCTCAAACACTCACAGTCAACTCTAAGCTCCCAGCTTAACCCCTAGTCTTCAAGATTGATTTTCCATTCAGTGCTGCTTTGAGTTTAAGTATGTAAGCATCACTTCCTAAAGAAAACTGGGTCCAGCGGGGTCAGGGACCTCCTTCACACAATACATCTCTCCCCACAAACGACTTTTGAAAGACAGATAGTTTCTGATCTTCTGAGGAAAGCTGAGTAGGATTGAGAGCCAAAAGCTCTCACTTGAGTACCCTAAAATGTTTAGCTTTCTGCTTCTAGAGAGTGTATAGCATTCCCAAACAACTGGCAAGGCAGCACTTAACTTTAGTCTTTACTAATTTCTTATTTTAGGGGTAAAATTCCCAGGAAACCGTCCTTTCCTAAGAATAAATTTCTAATTCACACTTAACGACTTCATCAGTGATGCCTGTAATGCAGAAGGTGCTTTGAAGCATCTTGTTTCTAGACTTGGGATGTTGACCTATGAGAACTTGTTTTAAAAAATATTTAGAAAATGCTCTATTGCCTTCAGTTCTCTACATCAGTTAAAATAATTCCAAGACTCATCTATATATGGGATTCTCAATTTTTCCTTGAGTTGATTATTCTTATCAGTGATGGTGTTTTATTCAAGTTGACACAGAAACAGCTGAGCTCAAGTACAAACTGCTTCATACATTTGTGTGGGGTTGAGAGTAACTGACTTCTTTGCAAGTGACAGTGACACAGTGTGGATTGTCTAGAATCTACCCCACCATAGCTTAGAATTCCAACATGATATTTTTCGTAAGGCTGCTCTGCCATCAAACCCAGCTGTAATCACTTTGCTTAATTGATCATCAAACCGAGAAGGGCTCCTTTAAAGGACGAAAAGGGCAGAAGAAGAATCCAGACGTGAAGTTTCCTGAAATCTGCTCCCCCATCTTCTGCTTGCACTGTAAGCTAGAAAAATCTGGTGTGTGATGAATGTCTAGAGTTTGTATTAACCTTACTAACTCAAGTGTGGTAAAATGTGTGAAAACAATCTCTATTTTAGCCAAACACAGAGTATAATATAGCATCATTAATGATCTGTAGAAAAAGGCATTTCCGCATCTTTTCGGTTGCACTCTTCTTCCCAATCTTGCCTCTAGGAAACCCTCCCATCTTCTCAGAAATCTACGTTCATCTCTTGTCCCCAATTGTATTTATATTGATGTTCTTTCTATCTCCTTTCTTTAGCTCCACAAGCATTTCTCATCCCATCTCTCCTGAACGGAGATGGGTCAGGTATCATCCCAACCGTGTGAACCCGTGTCTGTATATTTGCCTCTACTTCCTCGCAATGTGCTTATTACTAAAATTCCCTAAAATCTGATCCAGCATTTCCTGCATTATTGAATTGGCTTTCTCAAAGGCTTCTTATAAGTGTCAAATTCAATGACTTCCTCTATGTCTGAATCCTCCACATTAGTTCTGTAGCACCCAACGTGCCCTCTCATGGGGAAATTCACTTAGTGAAACTCCACTTTGCTCTTCTCTAGGCAGATAATGGTGACAGTCTCCTGGTGTTTCTTCTACCTCACTGGTCCCTTTTGCTGTCTACTGCGTTTGCCCTGCATGCCCTAATCAAATTCATTATGTGGGGTACCCTAGGGTCTCTCCCTGACCGCTGTCTTTCTTTGGGCCATGCATGTCCCCATGGGGTCTCACCCACATCTTTGTCCCATCCTCTCCATTGCTGATAATGGAGCACATACTCACTCTGGGACTCAGTCAGCAAAGCCAACCGCAAACTTCCTGGATCCGGTTTCCTGTCCTTTTAACCCCCTGAACATTCCTCCTGGAGCACTCAGACCTGAACCATGCCTTCAAAGGCATTCACAAGGTGCTTCCAACCTCTTTTTCAAGTTTCCTTCTTTACTAGTCATTTACATGCCTGAGTCTATTTATGTATCTGAAATTGCAAGGAAAATAATGCTTTTCGCTTTCCCCTGCATGTCCCAGGGAAATGTCATGATGTTGGAGGAGCTCCATCTCCATTCTTTTTCTCTCTACTCATCCTCTCCGCCTCAGAGGTTAGATGAGATCCTGTAGTATGTGCTCAGGAAATCTTTGTAGAATGAATAAATGTACAGATAAATCTGACCACTGGAATATTTTCTGTCTTTCAATAACCTGCTCAGTCACCTTCATCTTAAAGCTTTTCCTAGTCTCTCCATCTTGATTGATAGTCTCACACCCTTCGACCTTCATAGCACTCCTTCCATAACACATATTTTACCTTGTATTTCGGCATTTTATGCAGTTGTCTTAGTGTCCCTACCACTATTTTATACCTGCTTTCTGAGAACAGGGACTTCATATACACCTTGAAGTCCCCTGGTGCTCTCAACACGATTCTTTGCATGAAGCAACAGCTCAGTATCTATGTGTTGAGTTTGTTTTCGTTCAAGGACTGAAACACTTGCAGTGGAAATGAAGTTCCTGTTTCTTGCAGGTTTGCAGAATGTCGACTGCAACCATGAACTCATGGCTGTGTTGCTTCTCAGACCTGCCTAATCGCTCAGAATTTCATTTCCTTTATAAATGGGGTTAATAATATTTATCTAATAGGGGGACTCAGAGGATTGTTTAATTAATGATGAAGCACATTCCAAGATCCTCAGAGGAAATAAAAAGATAAACATTATTATATCTCTTATTACTGTAGATAGCAGTTATTAAACTCTCCCATAAACAGGGACCAAGAACAATTTTAAGCCAAACTAATAGTTTAAGAAAAAGCAGCGCGGGGTTACCACAGTTGAGTTAACGTAAACTCTTTGGCCAAAAGTATTCCTTCTTTCTGTTTCCATTAATACTGGACAAGAGGAACTTTCAAGAGGTCTCAGTTTCCTCACCTGTTTAGTTAAGACGTTGAAGACCTTTGAAATAACTTCAAAGGTCCCTTCTAGCTCCTTGTCAAATCTCTGGTTTTATTAACATCTCAAATCTCTGACTAATTGAATGGTCCTCTGTGTTTTAATGTAACTGTGTATCACTATAGCTGCTTTCTTCTAAGGGTTCCATTTTGGCCAAAGCTTTGAGGGACAAGTGTAGATTAAAAAAAAAATCATTTGGCAGTAGAATGCTGAAGAAAATCTTTCAGGGCACTTGGAACATGCAAATCTAAGTTTTTGAATCTTGCTCTCCCCCAAAATGTTTTAGCTTAGGGAAGAGAATAATCAGGAAATATTCACGTGTACTCCACCACACAAGCCAACCAGAGCTTCTCACACATAGAAATTAGTGTTTCTCATCAGCATATCCCCTGGGACTCTAGGTAAGGCTTATCAGGGTTCTCCTAGGAGTATTTCAGGGCCCCAGTGAAGCAAGACAGCTCGCTGAGAATGTAGGCATCTGGCAGCAAACGAAGCAGTACTCTGCTTCCTTGGAGGATGCTCATGGAAACGGATACTCGGAAATGTTTGACTGAACCGTGAGAGAGGCTTGGAAAGAGATCGTTTTAGAAGACTCCTTCGTTGGCTCCTTCTGCCTGACTTGAGTGTTCAAAATAGTCTTGAAAAATCAGAATCGCTGGAGTGTATGCAGTGCTTTGCAGCTCACTCTTTGATGTGCAGTTCAACACTGTTTTCAGAAGGTGTGCCCAGCTGTCCTCGGGATTTGTCATGTTGCCTTTTTAAAAATGTTATTGTGGTACAGAACACATAACGTAAATTTACCCTCTTAACATGTTTTAGGTGTACAGAGCAGGATTGTTAACCATATGCACACTGTTCCACAGCAAATCTCTAGAACTTTTTCATCTTTCATGACTGAATCTCTCTATCCATGGAACAACTCCTTCCCAGCCCTCAGCCCTTGGCATCCACCAATCTACTTCCTGTGTCTAGAAGTTTGACTACTTTGGATACGTCGGATAAGTGAAATCACCCAATATTTGCCTTTCTGAATAGCTTATTTCACTTAGCATAATGTCCTTAAGATTCATCAGTGTTGTAGCACATGAAAGGATCTTTTTCTTTTTCAAATGTATACTGCCTTTTAAAACATAGAGATTTTGTCTGCACAGTTCAAGTATGTCTTGTGCCTCTAGTTGATGACCTCTTTATTTCCTGGGAAGGAGAGAAACTTCTCTGAAATATTTGAATAAAGGAGTTACTCTCCCGTGTCAATGTCAGAGTTTGGATCCCCATGGTTCACGAGACAAATTTCAAGAGGTTTTAAAAAATACTTGGGTCACGTTAGTGTGATATCACTGGTCCCTCTGTGAAAGTAACAAAATGAACTAAAAAAAAAGCACAGAAAGTACAGCCCCTTCTTCTCACCCAACTACAACATATTTTTAGTGACAGAGACAAATTTTTGGCTTCAGTGTTACATGGAGGAAAACAGTATCTCCAGTGGTCATCAGGTGGCCTGGTATATGATTTCCATGAGGATTTTGTGCCAACTAATACCGTAGTATTAATACCCTAGTAGTAATATAAGAGAGACAGTAAGAATACAGAGTTTAGCAGAAAACATGGAATACTTCTGGGTTCACCTTATATCCTCACCCTTTTCCCACTGAAGCTTCAGAAGGATAAATGGCATGGTTTTCAGACTAAAGTTTAAATTCTGGCTCTACCAGTTACTATCACGAGCTGGTGCTTGACCCAACTATTCTTTTAGTCAAAAACTGGCTTCGAACCGCCTCTCTGAGCCTCAGTTTCTTCATTGGTAAAATTAATGTCACATGTGTTTCCTAGGGCTTTAGGGGAATGAAATGTGATTAAGTAAGCAGTGGGTCACACTCCTGATGCAGCACAGATCCTGTCACAAATAAGTGCCTTATAAATAATCGTCTGACCCTGACCCTCTCTCATACTTGGAAAGCTAGTGCTTTCAACTCGCACCGAAATATCTAGATAGCCTCAAAGATCTGTCCTCTGCTCAAAGAAATACCGGTATATAAGACGCTGAGCATACAAAAGAGATAAATTAGAGTTGACTATTTGCTTTACAAAACGAGTCTTTGATTGACAGTAAGATTAATGGCTTCTGGTTTTCCAGCACCTCCTGGGTCTGTAAACACTGCTCTGAGTTTTACACAATTCTCTCCTGAAAAGATTCTCTTATAGAACAAGTTCCTCTAATACTCATAAACACGACTCGATTTCTCATATTTTTGTTTCCCTGCAAGTTTTAAAAATGACGGCAACTGGGTACCTTGTAATATGTATTTATATCTCATAGAGATTTGAAAGGAAATAAAATTAGGCCAGCCCGACCTTGCATGCAAGTCATTTTCATATATCCTGGTCCCACAAGAAAGAAGACAAATGTCATAAAACCTGAGCCATTGTGAACTCCTCCAGGATTTAAAATGTGATATTTACATAGACCATAATTAAATCTGGTTACACGTGCTGGTGCTTGACCCAACTATTTTTTTGGCCAAAAACTGTAACAAGCAGCCGGGCAGTGGAGTTCTTTCTATTCTCTCCAAAGCTCCCACCCTGGCCCCGAGTCAGGTATCCGAGACACATACAATTGCATGGGATGTTCTTCTAGCCTCCTGTTTCCGAAGTTTCTAGAGCAGGTGATCATTAATACAAATTTATAGGCCATGACAGAATTTTTAAAAAATGTATTGTGGCTGAATAAAAACCATAAGCTTTTCACACTTGCTTTTTTAATTACCAAATATGTTTAAAGAAAAAAAAGGAAAGTTACAGATTTACCCACACTGGTTTCTAGAAAAGGTACTGAGCTAAACATTCTTTGAAAAAAACAAAATATCTCCTGAAAGAGGGTGATTTCTTTGGCAAAAATGTAGATTTCCTGTATTTAAAAAAGTTGTGTAAGGATCTAAAGCAACCATGTCTCAAAGAAGGGTCTGTTGTTAAGACTTCTGCCAATGCCAGAGTGTGGGGTGGCAGAAGCCCATGAAAGCTCTGGATCGTGTGTTGGGTGTGTGTGTGCGTGTGTGATAGGGTGGCTGGAAACTTCTCTAATGCTCCTCCCCCCACCCCAAATTTGGTTAGATTGAAAGGAAGTACTATTAGTTTCTGTTTAAATTTAAAGTGAGGACTAAGCTAAACATGGTTTTATGAAAGGAGTATTTTTAGGAACGAATGGGTCAGTCACGAGTCCATGAGAAGTGGATTTTCAACAGGCCATCGCTACATCTTGCTAAAGAAGTATGTCTGCAGGGGAGATCTTTGCTTTCTGAGAGAATACATTTTTTGGTGCTGTTTTAAACGGTTCTGCATCAGCACAGCTAACGTTTCTCCCGCCTTGCTGTCCCAGCGTGGCTGGTTCTTACAATTTGCAATAGACACACGCAATTTGGCCCTTTGTGATTTTTCTTATATCGTTTTTTGAGGTCAGCAAAGAAGATTCTGAAATCTATTTTGTAAATTATTAAAACAAAGGGTGTTATGGAAATAGCAAAAGCAGATGTGTTTTTTCACGTTATTAGCCAGATCACTTTGTTTCTCTTTTGCTTTATTAAATAAAATGTACTATTTCCTCTGACATTTATTATTCTGACCCTAAGATTAGGAAAAACTGATCATAGGAAAAGATTATTTACTGTCACTCTGCTTAGCTTGCACTTTAATGATAAGAAACCAATTTGCTGAGATTTCTTTCAGGCTGAAAATGTTTCACCCAATCTGTTTGCATTTTTAATAACAGTAAAATAAGCAAACCCTCTGATAACAGTGTTTAGCATTAATTTTCAATAATCTCATGCCTTTTAAGTTGCCCTTTGTATCTTGGTGAGGGGAAAAAACCCTTTGTATAGAAAATTAATCAGAAAATAAAATTTATTTCTGACCCCTTCCTTATTCTTGGGGTCTACCAGAGAGTCAGTAACGCGGGCTGCCAAATGTTTCTGAACGTGCTTCTTCAGAAGCAATGCCACCAAGGCCAACAGCCAAGATAATAGTTTTTAATTTTCTGCTCAGTAATATTTCCTCTCTCTTCATGGTTGGATTCTCCTAGGCTCCAGAGTAGTGAGCTGTCTTTACAAACAGCCTTTATGATTGATTACTATCAGCCCAAGGGTCCTTGGAATTGTCTGTTGGGTCAATGTAAAGACTTGGATACAGCAATTTTTATCATTCACTCACTCATTCATCAAAGTAATGAAAATTTATTGAACACCCACTGTACAGCAAACCTTGTGCGGGGCACAGGGGCATAGCAGTGATCAATTCGGCCATGGTCTAAACAATGTAGCTGTGGTGAAACAGCTAGGCTGCTATACATTCTCTGTCAGGTACGTCTGTGGTGCCTGAGGTGCCAGGAAATGTTTAGGAGAATCTCCATGAAGCCCAGCCCCTCATGCCTGACCTATTCTGGCTTCAGATTCCTCACCTGAAAAATGAAATAATACCTCCCTCGTTGCATTGTTGCGAGGGTTAAATGAGAGATACTTATTATAATGCCTGGCACAAAGTGCAATCATAAATGTTGACTACTTTTATTGTTATCTGCAATAATGATAACAGTTCAAAAAATAATAGCTAGGGCTTCCTTGGTGGCACAGTGGTTGAGAATCTGCCTGCCAATGCAGGGGACACGGGTTCGAGCCCTGTTCTGGGAAGATCCCACATGCCGTGGAGCAACTGGGCCCGTGAGCCACAACTACTGAGCCTGGGCGTCTGGAGCCTGTGCTCCGCAACAAGAGAGGCCGCGACAGAGAGAGGCCCGCGCACCGCAATGAAGAGTGGCCCCCGCTCGCCGCAACTAGAGAAAGCCCTCGCACAGAAACGAAGACCCAACACAGCTAAAAAAAAAAAAAAAAAAAAAGTAATAGCTGTCATTTATTTTCTGCTATGCCTTTATATGATAGGCTCTCTGTTAGGCACTCTTAGGTATATTATTGGTAATTCTCTCAACAGTCCTCTCAATGAGTCTGACTATTTAGGTCCAGAGAATTTCAGTAGCTTGCCCAGGGATGCCCAGTTACAAGACCAGCAGGTCTCCTGCTTCTCTGAGGGGACTCCCACCCCCTTAGTGATGACAAGAAACAGCTCATGGCTTGGTGATCCAGTTCCCTCTTGGGGAATGCTGGGGTGTGAGGAGGAATTCCCCCTCCATATGATTTCAGGACTCACGTCCAGGTCCACAACCCTAATACCAGCGACGGTGGGCAGACTCCACAGATCATCTCAGGTAGATCTGTTCCCCCCACCTTCCCAATTTCTTTGTTATGAGATATACTGTCGGGAATGTGGAGGTCATGGGAAAGCCCTCTCCTGGGCACAGGGAATCCATCAATGCCACCCAGGTCGTGTGACCTGGAAGAGGACTTTGGCATTTCTGGACACCAGTTTCCTCACATAAAATGAGAAAAGCCAGTAAATATTGAGTGCTTTCATTTAACCCTCCCAGTGACCCAATGGGAAAAAATTATTATTTGTGATTCCACCCAAGGTTGTCCAGCTTTTTAGTGGTGGAATCAGTCCACAAACCTAAGTCTGCCCAAGTCCAATCTCAAGATCTTTCCACATCACCACAGCTGGGTTTGAGTTCATTTCCCAGCCATGGCAACTTGGGCATCTCCCATCTTCCATCAAAGATCATAAAATATCAGTTGCCATATGTATTCTAAAACAGATGCTATCCAATCTTGAAGTACTTCCCTGTAACAGCCAATTTCAAATGAATTGCGGTGAAGAGTCACATTGCTTTCTCTGTGAGTTACTGTCATCTTTTTTATTCATGTCTTTTAACCTGGATTATCACAGTGTTCTTTTTATCTCTCCTTTTCATGTGGCAGTGCAATCGCGAGGTTGCTTTGGGTCTAGTTGTCTGGGAGTCAATGAAGTTATCCTTCTAACTTTGTGTTACTGAGCTGGGGGAAGATTATCTAACTGCAAATGTTTTTCATGCACAACCTGACCCTAACCTAAATACTTGCCCAGCCACATTTCCATTGCTGGCAGTTTTGCTGAAGTGGAGTTTGTAATTAAAATCCTCCTTGGTTTCTATAGTTTCTCTCCTATTCAAGCTACATGTTTCAAGTGGTTATTATGCCTAACACAGCAACTGTAAAATGGAAATTAAAAAATTAAGGGTTGGATGCCAAAACTGAAACAAACACCAATAAATATTCTCATGATATCCCTACATGAAATACCCTTTGATAACCAGGCCTTCCAGGGTTTTGCTTGTGTGTTTGAAAATAAGTACTTAACAGATTCAGCTTACACCTGATAAAATTATTCCCCATTCCGCCTTTCTGAGATCATAAAAATAACAAGTTTATTCCACCAAAGGCAAATAATACTTAGAGACAATTACGAAAAGTTAATGAAAGGAATAATTAAATGTATGCTAAATAACAATATATCCAACACAATTGTGTTTGGAATGAACATCATTCCAGAACTCACAAACAGAGTTCTGACTGATGTCAGCACGAATCTTGATTCTTTCACATTCTCATCCAACTGCAAAAATATTTTCCCCTGTAGGATTGCAAAATAAAGTATATTCTGGTTGCCACCAAATCTGATAGTGTTTTACATTACCATATTTAGACTTTAGCATTCCAATAATACAGCAGGGAAACAATTCTTGAAACAGTCCTCATTTTTAGCACATTATATGTAAGTAATCCCCACGGGCAGCATTTATATCTTCCTGGTTACTCCTCCCAAAATTGTTCACAGCATTTTGAAAAATCCCATTTTAAACTCACCTGTCTAGTTTTTTTTTTAAATCAAAGAGAATATATATGTGTTGGAGAGGGTATTCTATCACTCCACTTGAGGATGGGATGGCTTCAGGCCATCAATCTTTCCAGGATTGGAGAATATTCTTTAGGCCTATGTGTAAGTGTATGGTGAAAATAAAAGCTCTTCATTTTCCAGGGTGTTTTACTCTGGGATATTTTCACCTCTTTGGAAGCTGTTTACACTCCTGTTGCCTGACTTTAATTTGAGTCTGTCATTTTAGCTAGAGACAAAAAAATTATCTTGTATAGGCCGTCATTTCTAGAAATAATAGTTTTTCAGATAAGCCTCCCCAACCATGAAAAACATTTTCTTCTTTGTAAGGTTTCAATATTTCTTGACACAATTAATGAAAAAATACCAAACACACTTATTCGTTAAGGGTGCAATATATATTAATAACAAATGTCTAATGTTAGAAAATCATATATGACCTCATAATTTTTTTACAGCAATTTATGTAACACGAAACAGATAACGTTGCCACATCTGGAAGGAAAATCAGTTCTTAAAGGTTTATACTAAATGTAACAGCATCAGCATCAGGAGCAGAATTGTCTCTTCCTTGGTTCTGGATTCTACTTTTCTGTTAATGCAGCTGAAGTCAGCATTGGCCCTTTTGGCAACCTGGTCCCATGGAATAGTCCACGGGTCAAAGAAAACTCTCAAGTCTCTTTCAGCTCTGCTACACGTGATCTGCCAAATATTTCTAGTTGTTCCCTTTTTCAGGCACTTCTTGGATTGTGTTTCTCATCTCCCTGTAGTTGGGTTACTGATGAATTGGGAGTAAAGTGATGTGTGTCAGCTCCAGGCCAGAGCCTTTAACTGCTGGTGCAAGAGCCCTTTTGTTTTTCTTCTATCTTGGCAATTGGCAATGTTCAAGAAGGTGGGTACAGCCTCAGGCTGAGGTCTAGAGTAAGAGATAGGGAGCTAAGCAAGAGCCAATAGGGACCAAGCATGTAGCTTGAGAGAAATAAACCTTTGTTATGATAGGCCACCAAGGTTTGGGGGTTGATTGTTACTGCTGCATCTCTCAGCCTCTCCAGACTGATGCCATAATGAAGTAATTTTTAAGAGAAAAAGAGCACTTTATAGATTGGGTGACACAAATTTTATGTGCATCCTTGGCAATTGCTATAATTATTTTCTTAACCCATTACCCTAGGGCCCCAGTAGTCCATATAGCAACTTTGTGCGATTTAGAACAAATTCCGGCACCAGGGTACATGCCACAGAGCTCAGCGTGTGACCTCGGTTTCAGGCCCACTAGCCCTCTTCGCTTGTCACTTCGTGCAAGCATCCATTTAATTAAGCTAGGCAATAGCATATTTGGTTCCAATTCCTTTTAAAATTATTTTTCCTTCATATGAAGTAAGGATTACACATGCTAACAATCTTTTTTTTACTGCCTTTGAAACCACTGGGTTTTTTTCACATTAGATGACTTAGGCAGTGCATTTCTGTTTGCAAAGGCTTTCTCACAAAATGGTAATAATTGTAATTATGCTTAACTGGCAAAGTAGATGTGAGCATCATTGACATAATGTATGCAAATAACACTTTGTTAACTACAAAATCCTCTATACGGTGAGTCATTTGTATCTCCTCTGATTATAATCTTTGGAGGTAGACAGGTAGATAATTCCACCATTTTACAGATGGGGATAGTTGTGTTTCTAAGAGGTCCAGTGACTCACCCAGAACACTCAGTGTGTCATAAAGCCAGGCTTCAGCCCACATCTTTAAATTCTAGTTCCATTTCGTCTTCCATTATGCCACACAGGCTGGAGAAAAGCTGGTGTCTTAGCAAATAAGTGGGTCTAGGAGTCATGGATGGTACAATCCTTTAGGCTTTCGATTTCTTCAGTACCTTTTGCAATGTTAAAGATATCATCTTTGTTGATTTATTTCTTGTATTTCTCAGTGGAGAAATTTGTAAGGGAAATGATCTCCTTCAGAGAAAGGGCTAAACTTCAGAAGGTTCACGGTGTAGATAAGAAACCATCATGCAGTGGGAGGACATCACTGCAGTCTCTTTGTTTGTTTCTCGAGACTCAAGTGCGAACTCCATCATTGGATGGGGACGCTTACAAGACAGCCCCCAGCACTTCTATGGGCGCCATACTTTGCATCTTCATTACAGAATCTGACTCTCACAAAGTACAAATTATTTATGTATATAAACTTGCTCTAAGCTAAATCAATTTAAATAAATATTTTATGAGTTTGCTTTACTGTGTGCTGTGTTGTGTTTTCCTTTGTAACGAAGGTGAAAATCTACTGGTTCCAAGCAAAAAGGCAGGCTGGTGGAGTGACGTCGTTTGAATGAGTTAGTAGTGGTTGTGGTGAGGAAGCACATCTCTTGTGGGAAACTGGAACCAAAATTAAAAACAAAGGTGCATCATACAAAAGAGAACATTATTATTTCACAGAATGTGTGGAGCGTCAGGGGGTTGGTAGTAGAAGAACTTGGACACTGAAAACACAAATACCGTTGATTCTTGTTATTTGTAGTAGTTATGGTCTATAAGGTCATTGAGATTGAATTAATGAATATTGAACAATGCATTGGTCTTAGGGGAAACTGGTTCCTGCGAGCCTCTGGTCAACCAATCAATACATAGCCTTTTTTTATGTATGTGTGTTCTATTTAAAGACATATATATTTCATTAACATTGGACTCAAGGCCAGCTATAACTCATACCTAAAGGAAGCTGCTCTAACACAGTCATTTTCACCGTAAGGCACATCACAGCCTCCTTATACTTAGGAACACTAGACAGCACTTCAGCCCTGAGCTTGGGGGCCATTTCGAGCAGCAACAGTACCAAAGAAAAACACAAATATAGGAGAAATGTGGCACTAAGTAGACTGGAAAAGGACACTTGTTTACAATAGGAGCTGAAACAAGAAAGCAGAGGGTTGCCTTGTTGGAAGCATGCACATTGGGTGTCTCAAATTTTTGCGGCTCTGCGCATGCCTGCAAATGACTGCAAAGCTCTGTGACTATTGGTTTTGAGGTTACAAACAAACTTTACTGAGCAGGTAAACTCACAACTACAGTGGTCCTCCCTTATCTGAGGGGAATACATTCCAAGACCCCCAGTGGATGCCTGAAACCTTGGCTAGTGCTGAACCCTATATATACTATGTTTTTTCCAATACATACACACCTATGATAAAGTTTAACTTATAAATTAGGCACAATTAGAGATTATCGGAATTCCCAGCATCATTACTCTTGCACTTTGGGGCTATGATTAAGTAAAATAAGGATAACTTGAACACAAGCCCTGTGATACCACTGATAAACCAGATGGCGACTAAGTGATGGTCAGAGGACTGGACTGGACTGGATAACGGAGGGAAACACTGAACAAAGGGATGATTCACGACCTGAGTGGGACAACAGGACATTTCATCCTGTTACTCAGAACGAGTACGCGATATAAAGTGTATGAATTGTTTATTTCTGGAATTTTCCATTTAATATTTTTGGACAGTGATTGACCACTGGTAACTGAAACCATGGAAAGCAAAAGCACGGATAAGGGGGCAGGGACTACTGCGTGAAATTTGTGAATAATGAGGACCAACTGTATCAGGGTTTGAATCCACTTCTTAGCTTGGCCAAGTTACCGAAGCTTTACGAGCCTTAGTTTTCCCATGTATAAAACGCTGATGATACGAATTATCTTTTAGAGTGATGGAGGATTATGTGATAATGGGTGTAAGGCTCACGGTGCACAGTACAAGTTTAATAAATTATATCTGCATATTATCATCTTGGATCTACATAGGGAGGAGAAAACATCTTGGCAGAATAGAAAAAGAATGCCAGAAAAACCTGGTCAAATCCAAATTCCAGCACTCAATAGCTGTGTGATCTTGGATAAGTTATTGTTTGTGAGACTCAGTTTTTTGCTCTATAAAATGAGCACAATAATATCAAATTGACAGTAAAGTCTAAGTGTGTGACTGTGTATATTAAACTGGAAAAGTGAGTGTCCTGACAAACAATTACCTCAAGAAAAGTCAGTTTCATTCTCCATATCCCCATATTCTTTTATTGTCAAGTAAAATTTTGACCGAATTGATGTGGGTATTTATAATTTTTAAATAAAAGAATATCCTTTTAACCTGACTGATGGTTACATAATGTTATCTGAAATAAAGAATCAAAGGCAATCAGGTATTCATGGGGACACACATACATATACAAACATCTTCTTCTCCTTTGTGTAAAAAGAAAGAAACTTCACATAATTTTGTAGTAATTTTTAAAAGTAGGATTTGGAAATTATAATGTAAAAGAGAAAAAAGAAAATATGCCTATTATTCTTTAAAACTCTCCCAAATTTACTTCATTTTAAAAGTTTCCTAGTGTACTCAGTGAAGGACAGTTGACTGGTTAGAAAGACTATTTTGGAATTGGATAGATGAGGGGGATTTCACCTGGGTTAAACAAAGGGTCACTGACAATAACTGAGACTGTGAGGCACTGCAGAGATGATGCTGAGCTTAGAATACAGCTGAACACAGGTGAGGAGTGGATTACTGATAAAACGAATTTTAAGATGAATTAGGACATATAGCAGGAGAATTAAGAAACAGATGAAAATGAAGGACTGAAAGAAAATGTCCTATCTGAAACTTTTCTCTGTTAGATATTTCTTGATTTTAATTCATAGTCTAATTATGTAATATCCACTGAATACACAGATCCAGGCACAGGTAAGACATTCATCAGGAATATCCCTGACTCTCCATTAGACATTCCTGGAAAGGTCTGACCGAAGCAATGTACTCTCGATACTGAGGATTAGCCTGATCTTCCTTCCCAGGTAAGGAAGAGTGAAGAAAAAAAGCCCACCAGCACTGTCTGAAAAGTTAAGCAGACTTAAAGTGGTGGCCAGCCTCTCATTCTCCAATGAGTCTTTAGTGACATGTTCACCAGAGATAAAGGTAAGAAAGGCCTTCTGTGGGTCTACTTCTTGGACCTTTGCTCCATACAGGGTCTAATCTAGAGCTTCCTCCTGTATGTTCAGGCTAGAGATCTCTTAGATTGTACATACAACCCCAAACTCCTCTAACATGCATCGACCAGACTATCTTTTATCACTCAACTTATTTGGAAAAGAGCACTAATCTGAAATGTGAATGAAGCTCTGATTTATACAGACAATGACAAGTCTTCAAGAACTTTATTTGTTCATCAATATTCATGGGTATGGCTGAGACTTAATATCGCCATTTTGTTTGTGACAAAACCCCAAATATGGAGAGATTAAGCGACTACAACTGGGTAGAAAAGCAAGATTGAGAAAACAACAAACCCTATTCCTAGATAAAGAAAACATGTGCTCAAGAACTAGAAAGTTCTCGACTTCAATTCTGATTGCTTTCGATTGAATAGACTGTGCTGTTAGTTCCAAATAAAAATTAATTATATTCAATGGCTGTTTAAATAATGCAGATGAACAAGTTTTTAATCACACTCTTGATTATTACCCAATCTAAACATATGCCTTCAAGCTTCATTTTAGAAACTTTGCTCTTGTTAATCACAGTGTCTTAAGTATTGTTAGTCTCTGTCAAAAACCTTCATTTTTTTTTTCCAGAAAAATAAACTGTAAATTTAACAATCTGCTTTGCAGAAATTTTCAGTGAATGCAAACAGGAGTTCAGAGTAGAACATATGGGATTCAAACATGATCCTGTCATATAAAATTAGTTTAAAAGTAAAACTAAAATGTGATCACTCTGCTGTATGTACACGTGAGTATGTTAACCATTAATCTCAAATAATGCCTTTTACATTTCAGGTCTAACCACTCTTAAGTGATTTCTGATTTAAATGTCAGTTTCCATGAAAAATAACTTGGCTTGGAGGTATTTTTTGTTCCCTCATGGTTTCAGGAAGGTAAATTTTGGTTATTTTAGTTAGGGCAGTTTTATTAGTTTTATTGGCTCATTAGTTCCATTAGAAGACTGACATCTTGCTTATTTTAAAATGATTGCTTGACTTCCAGAAAAATATTCAGGAATCAATCCTTGTATAAAGTCAAGAACATTTAAGTGTGAATATTATACGTTCCCACTCACCAGGTCAAGTCGTTCAGCTATTTATGGATATAAGTCTTTTTAAATCAAGGCATTTCCATAGGGCTCACACAGAGAAATGTCTGTGAAATGGTGGTCACCAGATAATACTTGTTTTAGGAAAAATTTTAGGCTAAGGTCATCTTGTCCTTGTATGATACAAAACTTTGAGTCCTAACTAAACACTCATACAAATTTGCCTGTAAGAGGCTGTAATAGGCTAATCAGTGTCCATTCCCCATCTTCCAAATCCATATTTTGAAATCCTAACCCCCACTATTTCAAAATGTAACCTTATTTGGAAATAGGGTCTTGCAGATGTACTTGGTTAAGATGAGATCATACTGGAGCAGGGTAAACCCTTAATCCAATATGACTGGTATCCCTATGAACAGGGGAGATTTGGACACATGTATACAGGATGTCATCATGTGAAGAATGGACTTATGTTGTCAAAAGCTAAGGAATTACAGAAGCTAAGACAGAAACTGGGCACAGATTTTTCCCCGGTGCCTCGAGAAGGAGTATGACCCTGTTGACACCTTATCTTGGACCTCTAGCCTCCAGAATTGTGAAAGAATAAATTTCCATTGTTTAAGTTGTTTAAGCCTCTCCCAGTTAGTGGTACTTCATTATGGCAGACCTAGCAAAACTAACACAGAGTCTTTTTGGAAAAAAATAGATTGGCTTTGTTTCTTTCCTTTGTTGTCTACATCAATACTGAAATGATTTGGACTTCAATGAACAGGAACATAATTTCAAAACTTAAACTTCCTCAAGAGAATGTTAATCCTTCCCCCTTCAGATCTGGTCTCTAAATCTGTATCTCTCACTCCAGTAAGTAGTACAAAATATCTGAACAAGCTGGACTTTTAGAGATGGAGGGTGATGGTCTTCATGAAGTTTGGAATGAAAAGGAGTTGAAATATAAAAACATGCCAGGTTTCTTTGGCCCCGTGTCCAGGGAAGAGACGGTATCCTGAGACTAGTTCAGGATTAATCTCCATTCATCTCTGGAATGGTACAGGGAATTCATCTGACTGTCAGTGTAATGAAACACTTTCCCTCCTATGGCTTTGACTCTCCAGTAATAGATCTAACTGTTCAGAACACTGGCTAGGTGTGTCTTCCATTTATCCAGTCATACTTCAGGGATATTATGGGTTTGATTCCAGACCAAATAAGGCGAATATCCCACTAAAGTGAGTCACATGAATTTTTTGGCTTTCCAGTGCATATAAAAGTTAAGTTTACATATTAAGTGTACAATAGCATGATGTTTAAAAAACAATGTATATGCCTCAATGAAAAGATACTTTATTGCTAAAAAGTGCTAACCATCCTCTGAACCTTCAGGGAATTGTCACCTTTTTGCTGGTGGAGGGTCTTGCCTCGATGTTGGTGACTGCTAAAGGTTGGAGTGGCTGGAGCAATTTCTTAAAATAAGACAACAATGAGGTTTGCTGCATCGACTGACTCTTCCTTTCATGAATGAGTTCTCTGTAGCATGCAATGATGTTTGATAGCATTTTACCCGCAGTAGAACTTCTTTCAAAATTACCGTCAGTTCTCTCAAGCACCGACACTGCTTTATGGGCTACGTTTATGTCATACCCGAAATCCTCTGCTGTCACTGCAACAATCTTCACAGCGTCTTCACCAGGAGTAAATTCCATCTCAAGAAACCACTTTCTTTGTTCATAAGAAGCAAATCCTCATTCATAAAAGTTTTATCATGAGATTGATTGAAGTTTCATCACGGAATTCAGTTACATCTTCAGGCTCCACTTCTAATTCTAGTTCTCTTGCTATTTCCACGACACCTTTAGTTATTTCCTCCATTGAAGTTCTGAACCTCTGAAAGTCATCCATGAGGGTTGGAATCAATTTCTTCCAAACCCCTGTTACTACTGATATTTTAACCTCTTCCCATGAATCATGAATGCTCTTTTTTTTTAAAAGAGATGATTTTTTTTTTTTTTTTTTTGGCTGTGTTGGGTCTTTGTTGCAGTGCGCATACTTCTCATTGCGGTGGTTTCTCTCGTTGCGGAGCATGGGCTCTAGGAGCAAGGGCTTCGGTAATTGTGGCACGCGGGCTCAGTAGTTGTGGTGCACGGGCTTAGTTGCTCCGCGGCATGTGGGATCTTCCCGGACCAGGGATCGAACCCGTGTCCCCTGCATTGGTAGGCAGACTCTTAACCACTTTGCCACCAGTGAAGTGCCCATGAATGCTCTTAATGGCATCTAGAATGGTGAATCCTTTCCAGAAGACTCTCAGTTGCGTTTGCCCAGATCCATCAGAGGAACCACTATCTATGGCAGCTATAGCCTTACGAAATGCATTTCTTAAATAATATGAGTTGAAAATTGAAATTACTACTTGATCCATGGGCTGCAGAATGGGTGTTGTATTAGCAGTCATGAAAATAACACTAATTTCCTTGTACATCTCCATCAGAGCTACTGAGGGACCAGGTGCATTGTCAACGAGCAGTAATATTTTGAAAGGAACTTTTTTTCCTGAGGACTAGGTCTTGACAATGGGCTTAAAACATTCAGTAAAACATGTTGTAAACAGGTATGCTATCACTCAGGGTTTGTTGTTCCATTTATAGAGCATAGGCAGAGTAGATTTAGCCTAATTCTTAAGGGCCCTAGGAGTTTCAGAATAATAAATGAGCATTGGCTTCAACTTTAAGTCACCAGCTGCATTAGCCTGTAACAAGAGAGTCAGCCTGTCCTGTGAAACTTTGAAGCCAGGCATTGACCTCTCCTCTCTAGCTATGACTGTCTTAGATGGCATCTTCTTCCAATATAAGGCTATTTCATCTACACTGAAAACCTGTGGTTTAGTGTAGTCCCCTTCATTAATTACCTTAGCTAGATCTTCTGGATAACTTGCTGTAGCTTCTACATCAGCACTTGCTGTTTCACCCTGTACTTTCATGTTATGGAGACGGCTTCTTTCCTTAAACCTCATGAATCAGCCTCTGCTAGCTTCTGGCTTTTCTTATTCAGCTTTTTCACCTCTTGCAGCCTTCATAGACGTGAAGAGAGTTAGGGCCTTGCTCTGGATTAGGCTTCGGCTTAAGGGAATGTTGTGGCTGGTTTGATCTTCTGTCCAGACCACTCAAACTTTCTCCAAATCAGCAATAAGGCTGTTTCGCCTTCTTATCATTCATGTGTTCACTGGAGCAGCACTTTTAATTTCCTTCAAGAACTTTTCCTTTGCTGACTAACATTTTGGCACAAGAGGCCTAGCTTTCAGTCTATCTCAGCTTTCAACATGCCTTCCTTCCTCACTAAGCTTAATCATATCTAACTTTTGATTTAAAGTGAGAGATGTGTAACTCTTCCTTTCATGTGAACACTTACAGGCCATTGTAGGGCTATTAACTGGTCTAATTTCAATTTGTTGTGTTTCAGGAAATAGGGAAGCCCGAGGAGAGGGAGAGAAATGGAGGAATGGCTGGTCAGCGGAGTGGTCAGAACACACAACATTTATCAGTTAAGTTTGTTGTGTTATAGGGGCATGGTTCACAGCACTACAAAACAATTTTGATAGTAACATCAAAGATCACTGAACAGAGATGACCATAACAAATATGATAATAATGCAAATGTTTGAAATATTGCAAGAATTACCAAAAGGTGATACAGAGACACGAAGTGAGCAAATTCTGTTGGAAAAATGTCACTGATAGATTTGACTGATGCAGAGTTGCCACAAACCTTCAATTTGAAAAAAAACCCCACAGTATCTGACAAGCACGATGAATCTAAGCAAAATAAAATGAGGTACGCCTGTATTAGAAATTATACTCTCATATCTAGCATTTCAGGTAAAAGGCAGTGTCTGTGAGTTCAGCCAATGTGAAGAAGTTCATGGGGACTGGTACAGACTGAATGTTTGCGTCCCCTCAAAATTCTTATGTTGAAATCCTAACCCCTTAGGAGGTAGGGCCTTTGGGAGGTGATTAGGTCATGAAGAGGAGCCCTCATAAATGGGATTAGTACCCTTAGAAGAGAGCTCTCTAATCTAGGCCTTTCTGACATATAAGGACAACAGAAGACAGTCATCGATGAAGCAGGAAAGGGGCTCTCACCAGACATTGAATCTGCTGGCGCCTTGATCTTGGACTTCCCAGACTCCCAGAAAGATGAGAAATAAATTTCTGTTGTTTATAAGCCACTCAATCTATGGTATTCTGTTATAGCAGCCAAACTTTTTCTTCGTCAGGCAGGGACTCATACCTTTCTAAACTTGCCAAGCACAGGATGTGGGGAAAAGTCATGTGGTCAAGAGTCCCGAGTGGTTGGTCCAGAGGCCACATTACTGATCCTGTCACCCTTGTAGTGGAGACAGAGGAGGGAACTAGCACTGAGGACCTAACACGTACCCAGGCCCCGGACAGGCCCTCAATAGTTGCTAAGTCCTTTATAACAATCTATCGCCCTTTTATAAATAAGGAAACAGTGGCTCAAGTTCAGATAACTAATAAATGTCATTACTAGTTCTCCAAAGCGCAAGCTTTTACTCCTTCTAAAATATCCATGCAGAAGCAGTAAACTATAACATTCTTATTACTAACCCTGTTGTTGTTATTCTATTTCCCTCACACATATTAGGATAGGGAAGTGTTTATGACCCATGATAGCATATATGAATCAATTCAGGCTAGGGGCTCCTTATCTTCTATACCTTTTGTTTATGATCACATATTTTATAAATTAAGAATTTATAAAATACTATGAAGTAGCGTTTCTCCCAGTGTCTTCCAGAATGATCACCTGCATCAGAATAAGCTGGATTGGTGGAATCTAAAATACAACACGAATGAACATATTTATGAAACAGAAATAGACTCACAGAAACATAGAAAACAGACGTGATTGTCAAGGGGGAGGGGAGGTGCGGGAGGGAAGGATTGGGAGTTCGGGATTAGCAGATGCAAACTATTATATATAAGATGGATAAGCAACAAGGTCCTATTGTATAGCACAGGGAACTATATTCAACATCCTGTGATAAACCATAATGGAAAAGAATATGAAAAAGAATATGTGTATATATGTATAACTGAGTCTCTTTGCTGTACAGCAGAAATTAACATAACATTGTAAACCAACTATACTTCAATAAAATTTTTGAAAAATTAAGAAAAAACAGTAAGTTGGGATGCTTATAAAAAATACAAAGCCCAGAACTCTGCCCCAGACCTACTGAATTGGAATGGGCAGGGGATACCATGGAATCTGAATTTTTAAAGAGTACCCCTGGGTGATTTTTATGCAAATTTCAGTTTGAGAGCCACTGCTGTAAAGGTTGGGGAACCAAAGGTCTCTCAGGAAAATTCTTTGCCTCTGGCACACTGAGTTTCTATACGTAGAACTTATGTCAGGCTCCACTGTTACCAAGGGCTGTCGCAGGTGCAGAAGCCCGGGGATATGGGAGGGTCACAAAAAGGACACAACTTCTGCAAGGCTCACATCAGAGAGAAAGAGTTGTAAACTTTGTACAAAACAGTTTAACAAGCAGATTTCAGCTCACCTTAGAGGCGAAAGCCGTGGTAGAATAATGGGGTGCATTGGGACTCTAAACGTCTCTGTCAAAGAAAACGTTGTCCTGATTGCCCCAAACAAATTCTGTGTCTTTATCTCTTCTATCTCATCAAAGATTCAGCCTCAAGCAGTTGCTTCTCTATCATTTATCCAACGTGGGCATTGGGCACAATGTAAATAGATAGTTTGATTTTGATTTGTACGAAGTTAAGGTGCAGAACTAAACTACCCGTTTTAAATTATCTACAGCTATGCTGTCTAGTTTTAAATGCTTAACTCCTTCCATTTTTATGGGTGGAAAAGAGTGCTGGTAGTCTGAAGGGCTGCTTGATCTTTTTGACCAGTTCAGTTCACTGAAGTTCCACTTCGGAAAGAGTGGTTTTGGGATTCTCAACAGCCTGAATTAGGAGAATTTTATGTGTACTTCTCTGACAGAATCCAAATCTGAGTCAAAATTCAACATAGAGCCATTTCCACATGCTTGTGTTTAAATTTCAGAGTGAGAAAGAAATGCCATCCCAGATTTAAATAGCAACCATTGGTGAGTGCTTGTCTTTGTGAAGTGCTACTGTGCCTGGCGCTGGCAAACATCTCCTTTATTCTTCATGACACCTCAATGTAGGTTTAATTATGCCCATTGTACAGATGAGAAAATGGAGGCCCTGAGAGATTATGCAATTTGCCCTGGGTTACGCAGTGAGATAATGGCAGAGCTAAGATTAGAACCAGCATCTGGGTGATGCCAATGCCTGGGTTTGTAACCTCCTGTTTTTCTTCTTCTTCTTTTTTATATTACACAGGATATAAACATTGTTTGCTTTGTCGAAGGGGATGACAACAGTTTTTTTATAGTTAGAGCTTGAATTTTTCTATTGAATACAGCATTCAGCATCCTTGAACAATGATGGGACAGAATAACTAATAGGGCTGTAGAACATCCTGTAACCCAACTGTCACTGTGGCTTTAGAGATTGATAGGCTGTTGCCACACCCTCTCAAGGAAAGATTTACCCCTGGATTCACAGAGGGTGGCAATTAGCATACAGAGACTCATGCATTATTGTCTTTTTATTTTCTCTTTCTATATCCCATCATTTTGAAATGGGGTAAAGAGACAATGTTCACAAAGCAAAGAGTACCTGACATTTTTATTTCCGTACAAATATGCTTAAAGTCATTGATTTAAAGTTCAGAAACAGTTCTAAGTTTTGGACACTTCTGAAAATAAGAATATCTCCATGTTTACAAAAATGTTGGTATAGATTAAACTAAGGTAAGATATAATTTTGGCTAATTTGCAATCTATGCTTACTAATGTTGGGATCCCAAACAATATCTCTGTTAGTTATTCTGATGATGAAGGCAGCATTCAGTAGAAACATTCAAGCTCAAGACATGAATTTACAAAAGATAAGGATGGTAGCCCCTACTCTGAGAGGTGATTAAATATTCATTGTCTGCAATGTGCATAGGGGCATTGCAAGGTACAAATGGAAATCTCCATTTCACAGATGAGAAAACCGAGGCTCAGAGAGTTTAAGAAGTTTGACAAAACTGGATTGAGACTCAGGTCTTCTGACCTCAAATCCAGGCTCTCTGGCTTCCATATAAGTAAGGCTGAGTTTCCTAAAGAAACTTGTTATAAAGTGAATGTCCATTATAATAAAGAGGGGACCTTAAATTTTTGTTGTCCTCTCTGCTAAAGAAAGTTTATGCCATATTTGGACTAGAGTGGAGTAAAGGCTGATATTATCATAGTTTATGGACTGAGGCTTTTAAAAGTAGGTTTCAGGGTTCTGACTGCTATGTGTGAATAAGTAAGCTCTGGAGAAGGGCCTGGAGAAGAGAGGGCACGGAGGGGGGTAAGTCAACTTCCAGAGGCCAGGTGGTTCTGCTTTCTGAGAGCAGGGGGGCCTGAGCACCTCTTGGAAATGTGTCACCTCTCCTATGTGTCATATTTAGCCTCAGGATACTATTCTCTTATCATTCTGATTTACTTAAAGTTAGGGCAAGTGACAGAACTGGTAAGAATGCTGTCAACTTTTCAAAAATTCATGAAAATAACTGGATATTTATATAGTGCTTTGCAGTATACATGGTTCTTTCTTGTATGTACTTCCTGATGCAATAAAACACAAGCAAACAAGCAAAAAATCCCAACACTAGAAGTTTATGACTTAAATTCAAGTCATGTTCTTTCTGAGTTTCCTCCTGTGTAGATGGAGATAGAAAAATAATAACATGGCCACAGTGGTGGTAATTGCATATTCTTACATGATAGCTTAGGAGAAGTCTAGACTTGAACAGACAAGAGCAAAACAAAGGATTCTTTAGGTCGCTTAGAGAGGGATGGATATGATGAGGAATAAAGTGCAGGAAATTAGAAAGATAAAACAATCATTTAAATAAGTGTTAAGATATGTTTGGGGTCTTCCCTGGTGGCTCAGTGGTTAAGAATCTGCCTTCCAATGCAGGGGACATGGGTTTGATCCCTGGTCTGGGAAGATCCCACATGCTGTGGAGCAGCTAAGCCAGTGTGCCACAACTACTGAGCCTGCACTCTAGAGCCCGCGAGCCACAGCTACTGGGCCCACGTGCCACAACTACTGAAACCTGCGGGCCTAGAGCCTGTGCTCCACAAGAGTAGCCCCCGCTCGCCGCAACTAGAGAAAGCCCGCGCGCAGCAACGGAGACCCAACGCAGCCAAAAATAAATCAAATTAAAAAAAGAAAAGATATGTTTGGAAGAGATTGACTTTCATTCTTGCTACAGATTCATATCTGACGTGTATGTCCTTTTTAACAAAGAATAGGAAATAATATTAAAATTTTGCTTTAAAAAAATGTATTTGAAAAACACAGTACCACAACAGTGTGATAACACCTTTTGGGTTACTACAAAAATATTGATGGTTATTTTTTTTTTTTTTCTTTGGCCTTGTGGCTTGCGGGATCTTAGTTCCCTGACCAGGGATTGAACCCTTGCCCCCTGCAATGAGAGCATGGAGTCCTAACCTCTGGCCTGACAGGGAGCTCCCTTTGATGGTTATTTTAAATCTTACCATCAGTGAAGTTAAACCTGCTCCCTTTGCTTTTGGCATTTTCCTGCTTCATTTGTCTAGGTTTGAAAGCAAAATTAAAATAAAATTTCTGCATGAAAATATAATATAAAACAAAATAGTTGCATATTTGTTTAATAGGAGATGCTTTTGCATAAAAAAAGAGACTAAAATTTTTAAGACCAGATTCTTGTTCCAATATAATCAAATGTAACAAATCTTGAGGGCAGTTTTGTAACTCCAAAGGCCTGGTAGTTCTCACTGAAGGCTTAGATCCATCCATGTAAAAATGTCAGGAAAGACATCTTGTTTGTAATATGTCAGCTTAAGCTTATGCTATTATTCAAGTCATAGAGTCACTGAACACCAAGGTAACAGTGTTTTCCCATTTTATTTTCATTTGTCCCATTTGGATATCACATACTTATAAAGCATGTAGAAAAAAGTACATTTAAGAAAATGATTATTTTAGGACAAATCTGCCTGCCTACAGTTATATGAATTGGGAAACCTGATCAGACAAAGCCCACAGCAAAATCACATGTTAGAATTCATGGAAGCAGGTGATTGTAGACCTAGTCGGTAATGTTGAGAGAATTCTAAGCCTTTTGTTTTCACAAGAAAAAAGATGCAGCTAGTTAGGAGCTGGGCATCGAAGTGAATTTTATCCTAAAACACCACTCAAATTCACTGCACTTGCTGGCTTACTTTGCATACTAGCTCACGTTCTGTAAGCTCATTACTGAGGGTGACATGAGGAGTAGAGAATTTGCTCATGTGTGTGTGTGTATGTGCATGCACATGTGTGTGAGCATGTGTGTATGTTTGTATAGGATCAAAGACGAAGCAATATTTGACATATATCCTTTTCTATTTAAAATTTCACATATTCTTAAGACAAGCGAGCAGGCTGAAAAAAATAGTATCCAGGTTCTTTTCTTTCTTTTTCTTTAAGTGGAATGTCACACCTTAAACTGTGTCTTTGCCCAAGTGCTGAAAACAGGTTAATTAAATGTATCTATTTCAACAAATTCCTTGGGCAAACAGATTACCATAGGGGCACAGAAAGAATGTGAGTATTAATTGCATTTGAGATTAGCCCTATTGAATTAAATTATCACACACTGATGCCCTTTGTTGTTAAACCATAAATAGTAGGCGTTTATACATCCAGCTATTGATACTTTTACTATAAAACAGTCCTTCCATCAGTATGGGAAGGTTCAACCCAGAAAACAAAAATCTCCATTCTTAGTTAATAGTAAAAGAAACTTCTTGAAGATTATGTAAAAGGAACATTGACGGTCTACTTTATTATGTATAGTGCTTTGGGGGAAAATAGCTGGATTCTTTGTCTTCCTAAAAAAAAAATCTTTAGGTAACTCCAGTTCAAGATAAGTTTTCTAACATACAATGTCAAAAAAAAAAGATAAAACCAAAGTACCTAATAAAAAATTCAATTTGTTGATAGATTAATTAAATTCCCTACCTACCCAACCCTGACTGAATCTGTCCCAAGGGGGTGAAATTGAAAGATGAGTTTGCTAATTAATGTTAATACAATGAATGGCACAATTAGAACTCACAAAAGAATGAACATCCCTTGGTGAGAGAGTCAGTAAAAGCGTACAGGGGAATTCTCCAAATATGCACAAGCTATTTAGAATAGAACAACGGAAATTCTATTAAATTTGATTTGACAATGATAATGCCTGAGGTAACCTTATAGAGAAATGTAAATCAAATATGAAATAACTATTATTACAGGATTATCGTTAATCACAGTTTGATAACTTCAGTCCAAAACTCAAATCTTAAGAGACTAAAAGTATTTCTGGCTTTCCTGATTACAGATACTTGTGCAATAAGAGAATACTCAACATACTATCCCAGCCTCTGTGAATAGAACAAAATAGATTTTCTGAAAAAATATATGTTGCCCTATTATTCATTTCAAATGTTTAACAGGTAGAGTTGACTGTGTGTATTTACACTGCCAAAAATGGCCACAATTCTTCCCTCTCTGTATTGTATTCCTTGCAATTTGATTTGCAGCTTCTCCTATCAAAAAGCAAGGTGTATTTCTTTACTCTTTGAGGCTGGGATGTTCTGTGACTTGCTTTATCTAATAGAACCCAGCTCCAAATGTGGGCCCCAAGAGACCTCTAGCTTCTGCTCAATCTAACCTTGCTACCACCAAGTGAACATGCTAGGCTGTTCTAGGCTGGGTTAGGCTGCTGGAAGACGACAAAGCACAAGGAACAGACAGAAATCATCCCAGCAAAGGCTATTCTAGACCAGTCAGCCTTCTGCCAGTCCACAAGGTGACCAGGGAAGCATGAGTGAGCCCACTGGAGACCAAAAGAACCACCCAGAAGACCCTAGGCCAAATAGGTGAGCTAAAAATCATACATAAATAAACAGCTAATTTTTTTTTATTAAGCCACTTAATCTGGGGTACTTTGTTATGCAGCAAAAGTTGGAAATTTGCATAGAACTATTAGTTTTCTTTAACCATTTACAAGACATTGTTCATCCAGCTCAATTTACAATGGTCACAGACAATAGTGATTATTATTTTTGATGGCCTAAGCCACTTGGTATCTTTCCAGATATAGAAAAACTTCTTCCAAGTTAGAGGGAGTAAGATAAGTTAAAAGCACAGGCTCAAATCCCAGCTTGAGCACTAAGTAGATTTGATAGTGACTTAATAGTTGACATGTCTATGCCTGGATTTCTTCACCCCCCCCAAAATTGGCAAAATGACAGTGCAGATGTTATAATGTACGTGTGAGGATTCACTGAGGTGATGAGGTGAGGTATTTCTAACACTCAGTACATACTTCCTCAACATATGTTAGCCTATTCTGATTACTTAAAGGGATTCCAGGAACTTCCCTGGTGCTCCAGTGGTTAAGAATCCGCCTTCCAATGCAGGGGACACGGGTTCGATCCCTGGTTGGGGAACTAAGATCCCACATACCATGGGGCTACTGAGCCTGCGTGCTGCAACTACTGAGCCCGCATGCTGCAACTACTGAGCCCGTGAGCTCTGGAGCCCGCACGCCACAACTAGAGAGCCCACGTGCCACAACTAGAGACCCCACGTGCAACTAAGACCCGACGCAGCCAAATCAATGAATAAATAAATAAATATTAAAAGAAAAGGGATTCCAAGCCATTTACCTTGAAGGATATAGCTGAGATCACTGCACAAGGTAAGAGATCGTGGATGACAAGCGGCAGATACATTTTACATAGTTAAGTACAAGTGGAGCTCTGTTATGTTTTCTTCTGCCTTTAGACAATTTTAAACACCTAACGATTCTCCATGTGCTACACGCACTCAGTATTTCATGTCCTTCAGCTAGTGCCTAAAATAGCTGGGAAATTCAATTACTGCACATAATTAACAACAATGATAATATTAGCATGTGGCAAGTATTACAGATCTTACGGTGGGGACAAATAAGCTTCAAAGACATGAAGTGCCGTTCCCAGGTTCATGTATCAGTGAGCAGTTCAACAAAGAAAAGACTTTTAAGCACTCTTGATTGTATTTGCTGTCAGGAACTACTTCCACCACACAGGCCAAGTTTTTCATACATATTGATGAACGAAAGGAAATCACCACTTGTTTGAAATAAGGATTGAGACATTAAAGAAAAAAAGATAGGTTGATTGCTGATCTATTCTGTGTGGGACTAATAGGCCTATGATATTGAATGTCAGTTTTTCTTTTTTAATAGGAAAACAAGTTACCTACTATGTCTAGTCACGAGGCAGACCCATTTTTCCAGGTTACAGAATTGGATCGAAAAGAAGGTGAAAATAAGGTCCTCATTGATTTTGTAGACAATGAGAGATGTTGATTGGGGAAAATTTAATGGTCACTTCAAGGCATGGTTAATTAGCCTCTTTCACCAAGAATTTGGTGAAATTTGCACACCTGATAAGTGTAAATTGATAAATATTGATATATCTCTCACCTATCCAATGCTGCACAGAATTCTTTGTCATATTGTGCTAGACTCTCCTCCCCATTGTAAATTGCTCCCTGGAAATTGCATTGGCTTTTTCAGGAACTCTGTGTATAACAGGGCCATGAAAATGACAGATACTGAGCTTGTGGTCTTTAGGCCAAAGCCCGAACAAGAATACTGGTTCCACAAGTTTCTCTTTAACTTTGGACACATCATTTAAACTCTCAAGCGTCTAGTTTCCACGTCTGTAAATTGGTGATAATATCAGTTGCTTTGTAGGATTATTAATGCCCAGAATAGTGCCTAAGTAGGCACAGGTGCTATTATTAGCATGCTGAGCCTTTTCTATGTAACCTATTTCCTCTTAATGGCTCGTTATCCTCCCCCCAATCCAAACATAAACATAGTCCTTAAATAAACTTAATTTTTGATTACTTATTACAATTGTCAAAAATAACCCTTGTTTTTTGCAGCAATGAGAAAAAGGTAAATGCATTTTTTCCTTAAGTGTTTATATTGGCAGTGTTTTTTATGGATACAGGGTTGAAACTTCTTAATACATTATTTTTTATTTGCTTAATCTTGGTTATTAGATCCAATAAGTATTCAGAATCCATATCTTGGTATATGAATAAACTTACTAAAGATTTATTTATTATGTTAGGCAACTAAAGTATCATTTTAGGCACAGAGGCAGCAAGATTTCTAACCTTTCCAGGCTGTGCAAAAAACCCAACTAAAACCATGAGCCAAATGATAAGTTTTTAATATATGTATGGGATAGAAAGGAAAGTTGGTAATCAGTGGTATTTTCAGCTACACTTATGTCACCATTGGTCTTGTCTGCTTCAGAAACAACACTCACATACCGACCCAAAGTAGTTTCTTTGTAGAATGAAAAAAATTGACTGTGAAGGTTTCTGATTTACAAGTGTAAACTCACTTATTCACTCAGAAATTTCTGACTCAATGTATAAAACAGTACTAAGCTGTAAAATACTTTCAAGCGGTAATACAGGATTTGTTTTTTCTGCCCTTTCCATTTGTAGTTGGAGTTTTTCCACTTGTGTTAAGGTATTTAGACTTTAAGTACCGAATAAATAAAAGTTTATTCATAATGTTTTTATTTCCTCTAAGTACTAAAGTAATCCCTCTGCATGATTTCACATGCAAATGTACAACTTTAAGTAAAGAAGAAACCTTAGCTTTGTACTGTGATCATAAAAAAATCCTACTCTCAGTGTGTTCAACTCTGTGTTTTAAACAAATTATAGTTTACTCTGACTTCTACTTCTTACCATATTGTAATTTCATGCAATTTGACATATGCTTTACCTCAAATTATCTTATTTTAGGTAGTATTTACCTAAAGTATAGGTAGTGTTGAAGAACCATTAGCAAAAATGTTAAACCTTTCATGATAAAAAATTCTAAACATACAGAAAAACAGAACAAATAACGTAATGAACACCTACTTACAGACCACCCAGCTCCAACAACTATGTGTTCTTTTGTCATTAATTTTCCTAATATTGAATTTCATAAAATGTATGATAGTTGGAAAGACTCTGAGGTTGGCTACTATGGTATTGTCAGAACTAGATATTAGTCCTCATTTTTTCTGGTATTGTGTTAAATAATGATGGAAAACAAAGCACTATTTTTCTTCCTTCTACTGTTCAAAATGAGATGAGACTTGCAGTGGCTTTTTCTTCTCAAGTTATTCTTTATTTTAATGGTGTGTTTCTGTAGGAGCATTAAAGTGTACTCTGCTTGCAGATCAATATGACACTGACTAAATACAGATTCACTTACGAGGTAGACTGAAAGGAGCCACGTTGGACAAGTGAGTAAATAATGTCTCTTTTAACAAGTTCATAATTATGTATTTATTACATGAGCTCCTTCACAATAGCTCCAGGAAACAGTAACAGACCCTGCCTAAACAACGCTTATTCTAACAACCAAACTATATAGTAGGAGCAGTCATGGGGCCGGAGCACAAAGCACTTGAAGAAAACAAACCAACATGAGTCATACTAGTGCTTTTTCTTCCTTCTTGAGAAGAAAGATGAGAACAAATGAGGATAAGAAAAACACTGTCGGCAGAAACCAGGGGAACCTAAAGATGTTCATTTATTTTGGGATATTTGATACATGTTGTATCAATGAAGAAGGGGAAATATTACACATATGTATTATGTGCACTTATATATAATTTATACATTAAATATAAATTGCATATATATATAAAACTGATATATGGTATGCAGCAATTAAAATATTATTTAAATAAAATATTAAACTACTGAAAGTGACCTCTTAAATGAGAAAAAGAAAAAGGAAAAAGACCCTGCGTCTTGGTCTGTGTACTGCCATCACTCGATGCTTTGTGAGTATGGTCCTTTCTGTATAGAATTCCTTCCCACCTCTTTTCCACTTGAATTTCTATTCTTTTTTAAGATGTAGCTCAACTATCATCTCCTTCTGAAAGTTTTCCCTAACTAATCTTGGCAGCCAGTCATTTCTCTCTCTGTTAACTATAATAGCTAACATGTATTGAGTGTTTACTGATATGCTAAGTACTATATATTCCTTACCTGACTTAGTTGTCCAACAGCCTTATGAAGTGGGCACTTATTATGCCCCATTTCAGAGGAAACTGAGGTTTTAAGAGATGAAGTGACTTACCTAAAGTCACACTTTGTAACATTTCTGTTAGAGCCCTTCTCAAAAATAACATTAACATTTACTTCATTGGGCCAGGGGGAGGATTTAAAATATGTGTCTGTTAAAATTTCCTTTCCTTTTAATCCCTTAAGTTACTAATTATTTTAAAATGTACCCAGGGTTTGTTTTAACGAGGTAGGATAAGACACAGGAACAGAGAAATGAATGTCATGAAGGAAGAAGTTTATACTCAGAGATCTCTAAAAACAGGAGGCCTGGCATTTCATGCAGGGCCACATGGGGAAGCACCGTGGTCCTTCAGGAGGCGGAAGGAGTGAGGCAAAAGCATGGTCAAAGCCTTTATTGTGGTTTTTGTGGAAAGGAATGGGCAAGGTGGGGTAGTTATGCTGAGCAAGTTTAGGATTGGATAGTTTGAATAATTTCAGCAGGCTCTGGGCTGTAGGAGGTGTCTCTAGTTGGCTGGTACCTGGCCCTGGGATGATTTAGGGCCAAGGGAAATATTGGCTTGTTGTGTGAGAGTTTGATAAAGGAGGTCGTTGGCAGTATGGGCCCTGGGTTGGTTGGTTCACATATGAAAGGCGTGTTCTTGGACTAGTTGCTTACTGTGTGTAGGAACTAACGAGTCCTGGTAGGGACCATCTTTCCAGGATTAACAAGACCTCAAGATGTCAAAGCATCATAAAATACAGAAAATAGAAAAACATGATTAATACACTAACCGTATTAGAAAACTCAAGGAGTGCTGCTGAAGATGACTGCTCAGACTTTGCTATTGCAATTTTGGGCTGGATGACTCTTTGTTTGTCCAGCCCCCTGCCTTGGGTGTTCAGTAGCATCTCTGGCCTCTACCTACTAGATACCAGAACTCCCCCCTCAAGACCCCCACCCCTACTCCCGCCCCAACACATAAATGTGACAAGCAGTAATGTCTCCAGGCATTGTCAAATATCCCCAGGGCAAAATCACCCCCGGCTGAGAACCAGTGTTCCAGATAACTCAGTTTAGTTTGGTCATGTTTTCACATAGCTCCTCTCATTATGGATCCTGAAAGCCTTTTATCATTCATATTTGAAATAATCTTTAATGGCAGAGAAATGGTCTCATTTCCCCTGGTCTCAGAGAGGAAAATGAAGTCACTAAGCATAGATTACTAAATGGCAAATTTAAGATGAGTCTTAGCCGATGCCGTCTGAAAAGACAATCATGAACTCCTGGGGGAAGAGATGAAGAATTGGTCCAGGTGGCTCTCTGCCTTGGAAGCAGGACACAGACTTTCCCAAGCTGCTCTAGTTGTGCTTTGGTGAGGAGAGAAGGACAGCAGGCCTGGAAAGTTCCACAGGACTCACCTGCCTTGTCTGCTATCAGAAAGCTTACATCACAAATAGGTAGCTTTGTCTTTTTGTCTCTTATTTTCTTATACACAATGGACATAAAATAAATGGACAAGCTCTAAGTTGACTAACATCAATACTGGATGTGAAAACAAGGCAAGGTCCATCATGAACATTTGAGATTTGCTATAATATGATGGGCCAGATGTTCACAAATGTGAAAGCACGTGCCTGGGGATTTGAGTGTAACCTCAAGTTCTTTGATTTTTCAGTACTCCTGTTTGCTGGACTCTGATTAACAGTGACTGAGAAACTATGTGGATAAAGTTAGAAAGCCACATGGTAGCCTGAATGAGAAAACCAAACGCAGATAAGGATCAAAGAGGCACATATTCTTACAGGGAACAGATACTTTTAGCACACAATAAAATGCTCTCATATCACATTAACCTTGTCTTCATATTATCCATGATCACAAAATATTTCATTCCTTTTTTTTTCATGGAGAAGACTGTGAAAACTGACCTAGAGTTGAGGATATTGAATTTAAAATGTGTCAAGTTCTTCTTATTGAATTTTTGATTTATAGAACTGTTGGATTCCTAGTTTACTGAGTCACGTTTTGCCTCATAAATTGAGAAAAATATTTGTTAAGAGATAAATGTTCATTAAAGAAATATTTGTTGAATATATGCATTAGGAATATAGTGCTAGACAGGGCAGACTGGGTTCTATGAGGCTTGCTGGAGCTTATATTCTAAAAGGGGAGAACAGGAAACTTGAACATAATTTATTCTACTGACAGAATTTATAAAATCTTCTCTCCCAAACTGCTCACGGTTCAACAAGCAAAGGGAACTAATACCTTCAAATAAAATATCTGAACTTCGTATTGATTTGAAAAATAAATTTCAAATCCAAGACTTTTAGAAGTTCAAATCTATAGGATGTATTGTTTCTGTAACTATTATATGTGTTAATGATGTTACACAGAGCCCTAAAGCCAGGTAAATCTGACCTAATTAGAATAGTAATTGAAGAAAAAGTCTTTATTACCAGTGATACACTCTCACTTCAAAATGGATTAAGTATGAGGTATAGAGAGAAATGGCATATTGATTTATGCATTTTGTTGTACTTTTGTGGGCTTTAGTTGGCATACTAAAGCAGTCACACCTTCAAGCTCTAAAATTTAGAGGATATATTTATTTCTCATTGTGTGGAATGCACATTATTCTTAGGGGCTGCCCTGATTCTCTGGAGGATTAGGTACATTTTTATCCACATTTGTTTTTGGTTTAATACCCTTTTTGTTTATCAGCTTAAAGTATTTATGTATTACAGAAAGCTGGAATTTTGTATACAAAGGATTTGGCCAAGTTTTGCTGTTTGGTTTCTATTTCTCCTTTCTTCTGTGTCACTTAAACCCATCCCTTTCCAGAAAAAGAAAAAAAAATACAAAGCTATTATTTTCTTCAGTGCCTTAGTAAGTGTAAATTTATTGGCTATACCTTCAAAGTTATATGTTTAATTGCATGATGCAGATAAAAGGACACAGTAATTTTGCTGAGACTTTGGTGAAAATGGCAGAGTTAATTCATACTTTAATGTATACCCCTCTGGCTGCAAACAGAGCAGTGACAGAAAAACTATACAAAAGGGGGAAAAAGTCATAGAGATGAAGTGATATGAAATATGAAAGAGCAGTTATAAGATGTGAAGTATGGATTGAGGAACTCCAACATGTATTTGATAGAAACAAAAATGGAGAAGATAGCAGAGAAGAAATTTGGAGAGGTAATAGTGGAGAATTTTCCAGCAGTAAAGAAAACCATGAGTTCTGAGATTAAAGTAATTGTGGTATTACATCCCCAGTCCTGATCTAGCCTGTATAAAAATAATTTAGAACTGAGACAGCAATATTCAAGTGCTGTGTTGGAGGGAATGTCAACACAGGTTTAAAATTAATGGGTATTGTCTTTCAAGTGAAAAGCACTGTAATAAATGCACTACCTTAATATTTATTATGGTGACTCTAAGGACAAAGGAGATTAACTATGACACATCATTTATTTTTTACAAATTCTGGAAAACAACAGGAAGTCATAATTTGAGATAATATAATTGTATGAAACTTCTCATTGCTTTCCAGAAACAATAAAAATGCATTCTTTCAGTGATTCTATTCACAATTGTGTACAAGTGCTTCCCTTCTGAATTTTTATTTTCTCTAATTTTACAGACTAAAGAGGATCTAGTAAAACCTGGATTTTAAAAAATTCCAGTACTATAAATGTAGGTCCTACTAATGAATTCCATGTTTATAAATTATACAAGTTCACTTAATCTACTGCTTTCGGGGGCACTTGAAATTACAAGGGTTCAAAAAAATCACCTGAGACCGTCTGGTCAAGGAATCTGGTAATTTTTCTCTAATGCTATCAGCAATGAGGGTTTGGAAATAGGATTATTTTCTAGCTATCATGGAGACTTCTCTTTTCATTTCCTATTGCACTAGAAAAGGGCCCTCATTCTTAGAGGTCTTCAAGTGGGGCTCCCCCTTCCACCCTCAGTGGCTTCCGCCCCTCACCTACTCCTGGGCTCTGCTGATCTCACCTTCCTAAACACCATCCATCCTCTGAGGCAAGTTCCAGCACAACCAACTCCATCACCTCATCCAGCTGCCCATTCAGTGAAGTCTGTTTCTTCTGTCTCTGGCATTTCCTTGTCTCAATGCCTCTTGCATTTTCTTGCAGCTATGAGAACTCGCATATCTTTTTATTTAGTGAAATTAATACATCAATATGATTGCCTTTAGCTCTTGATATGCCAAAATGTATCAAGGATTGAGTGCCAGAAACTCTTGAGAATTTACAAAGAATTTTAACTCATGACTGCCCCTGCTCTGAAGGAATTTACAATGTAATTGAAGGCTGAAGATCGGCCATTAATTCATCTGAAGAAAACTAGAGCTACATGGCAATATATAAGTGTCAGAGGAGCAGCAAGATTATGAACTGTTTTAGGGCCCACCATTCACTGAATTATCCAGTTTTGGTCCTATTTAGCGTTTATCACGTTGATATCTTTTTTTTTAAATTTTATTTATTTATTTATTTATTTATTTATTTATTTATTTATTTATTTATGGCTGTGTGGGGTCTTCGTTTCTGTGTGAGGGCTTTCTCTAGTTGCGGCAAGTGGGGGCCACTCTTCATCGCGGTGCGCGGGCCTCTCTTGTTGCAGAGCACAGGCTCCAGACGTGCAGGCTCAGTAGTTGTGGCTCACGGACCCAGTTGCTCCGCGGCATGTGGGATCTTCCCAGACCAGGGCTCGAACCCGTGTCCCCTGCATTGGCAGGCAGACTCTCAACCACTGCGCCACCAGGGAAGCCCCCTATCACGTTGATATCTTAACGATGATTTTATCGAATGCTTGCTGCTTACGACAGGCTTCGAGGTACAGTTCAGTAGGTGATCAGGAAATATATTTGGTATCTTTATCATAGTTCATGCCTAATAAGAGCTGAAAAGTGAGAAGGAAGAGGCAATACGTTGTCTTCCCCAAAGGTGCTAAGATATTTTCTGTTGTGTTTCACTTTCTGGGTAACAACAGGGCCTGGACTGTGGTGTTAATTCCAACGTTAAGCTTCCCAGTCTCAGAAGCAAACCGTTCCAGGAGGAGTTGACTTCCTGTGTTTCCTACTGACATCGCCGAGCCCAGGCTCTGTCTGCGCCCGCCGCCCCCATGTCAGCATATGCAGGAGGTGATTCATTTTTGTTGCCTGCATGCTAATCAGCTTCAGCATCTGATCACATAATGCATCACTGTCAGACCCCCTGACTCCTTGATATCTTGCTCCCTGTGAGAGGCCTGGTGATCAAATCATGCCTGATAGCTCAACCCACAGCCAGAACACCCTGCCTGAGGAAATGAAGCACGGGGGGGCGCATTTCTGTATGCTAACTTTACGCAACCTCCCTGACAGCTCCTGATAACGTTGCCGTTTTCCACGGAGCCCCTTCATTTATTTGATATTAATCACTTTGTTAGGTCCTGTCATAGAATCAGTCAATTGTCAAGTGCTGTCGCGTTGCGTGCCACCCACGGTACGTCTGGCGCTGCCTCTTTCCTGCCATCACTGAGGTGCAGGCTTATTGGGCCCTGGTCATCTCACGTGAACAGCACTTTCCTCCAATGTCCCTGTATCATGTTGTTCAAACTGAGTGTGGCTGTGGAAATGACTTTGGCATTTGGCCTCGACACAATGAAGATCTCAGAACACCTCGCTTTAGTTGCTCTTGAACTCCAATCAATACAAATCGTCCGCAAAACCTACACAAAGAAGAATTCTTTAGGATATTAACAAATCTGTCATCTCAGTCTACCCACTGAGTTTAGTTTTTCCAACGATGCATACCAGCATGCCCCTACTTAAAGTCTCTTTTGTGTTCCTGCCATATTGCTTTAACCTTTCAATTTTCCACCATCAGATCTTTACTTGAAAAGAGACACCACTAAAAACGGACTTCCCCTAGTACAGCTGAATATAAAGAACAGAGATTATTATTCCAAGCCTCTTCTCCCAACCCAGTCTGCTCTGTAATATGCAGGTTTACTCTCTAGCATATGTTGAAAACGAAGCTACAGGCTCAGCGTCATTAGGGTCCCGGCTCTGAGGTGCTGATGGATTTGAAAATAATTAATCATTACATATCCTCACCTGCTCCACGTGGGACTCACAATTTACGAATACAAGCCGTCTGTCTGGGGTTCGAGCTTATATCATGATCTTAACTTTGGTTCCAATGCTATAATCTCACCAGCCGAATTAATGACCCTGGGCACGCATTTGTAATCAGTGATGATGGACATGTGTGTTATTGTAGCTGGAAGGGATTCCACAGACAATTTATTCCAATACCCTTCTTTTATAGATTAGCATGTGCAGAACAGAGAGGTTAAGGCTGCTTGCCCAAGGCTACCCAGCTTTGTGAGTTTGTGTATTTAAAATATTATTTTAGAAATTCTTGTCTGAAGCTTTAGCTCTCCTTGACTTTGTGGTTCCCAACGAGCATTTCCTGAAGTGTGTTCAGAGGAAGACTCTGGAAACTCGCAGAACATTGTTAACACAGCAGAACCCTGCCTTCTGGTCTCTATGTGTGCTTAAGGAGGGCAATTTAGAGAAGAAAAAAGAAAGAGGAAGGGACATTCATTGAGCATCTGTAAGGAAAGGTGCATCCTATCGACCAGTAAGAAGCGGCATTGATTGAGAGCTTGCCAGGTGCCAAGCACTGCTCAGGGTGCTTTGCGTGTAGCATTCACCGACTTAATCCTCCAACAGCCCTACGGAGGAAGAACTATTTTTACCATCCTATTTTACAGATAAGGAAATCACAGCTGAGTCACCCACTAATGTGTGGTGTAGCTGGATTCACTCCGAGGCACCTTGTTACCTTGCCTACAGGAAACCTCATCTCGCTCTATGGAGCGCGTGTTGTTGCTCCAGATTTACAGATGAGAAAACTGCAGCTCATAGGAACTGTGTGACTGAAGTCTGAGAGGTGAAAATGGCAGCATATGAACTCTAATCTACTTCTTTTCATTCTACCAAAAAACGATGACTTAAGGCATTTTAACCCTGACCCAGAGGCGCTGAGTCCAAATCAATTTAGCAAATCAACGAATAGCAAGATTAGAGGCTTCAGCAATGTACTTATATGTGTGACTTCCCCTGCCACTCTCCCAGTTGTAAAGGGGCGATAAGGCAGGTTTTAGTTGGGATATCATCAGGCCAGGTAGGGTCCCTCATGGACAGACCATGAGCCTCGTCCCACGGCACTCCTCCCCAGATGCCTGAGGTAGCTTCCAGAACAAAGGCTGCTCAACAAGCATGTGGTGAAATAGATTATAATGCCAGCCTGCCCTGTCACTGTCCCAAACTCCACGGTGGGTTGGATCTACTGTTTTGTCTGATTCATGAAAGAGATTTCCTGTGGGTCATTATCTGGAGGAAGTCCTCTGTCTGTCGGTGGTGGTGAATTTTAAGGCAGCTGTGCCACAGAATGTAATGAGAACAAAGATTTAATCTGAACTCACTCAAGAAATACAGCTTCAGAGTGTGAATCCCAGCTCCGGCAGGGGGTTGAACAAACAGCCGCAGTATCACCGTGGTCTCACACTGAAGGTGTGTAACTTGTCAGAGCGGTGAAATCTCTTATGAAATGTGTGTGAGGGCGATCTTGTTCAGGCAGAAGGCTGGTCAACAGTACACTTCCCTGAAGACGTCTTTCAATTACAGATGCATTGCAATTAGAGATGAGAAAAGGCTGGACGTGGTCACCAAGTTTATTTTCTCTGCCAAGGTGGATACAGCCTGAGATTTTAATTCATATAATATAGCTTCTAAAATCTATCTTGTGTGATTTCATGTGGGAGCCTTGTTTATAATTGTGTAATCCAAAGATCCCACCAATATCACCTGAATTTTAGCTTATTTCAACTATTTTTTAACAAGTGATATCTGCTCTCTAATTTTATCAACTCATCTTTCTATTTTCTAGAATCAGAGAATGTTATTTCTGGAAGGACCCTAAAAGATCATCTAGCCTAAATTACTTCTTTATAGAAAGTAAAACTGAGGTTCTGAGAGGCTGAATTAAGGCTCTCACCTGCTTCTCAACCCATTCCTTGAACTAAACTTTAACCAGAGCCCCAATCTATTACTTCTTCATTAGATATAACTAGTGTTTGCCATTTTACAGATTGTGAGTCTAAGCTGTTAGACTTTATAATTCTGGTGCCAGAAAAAAAGTACTTAGCTGAAATAGCTACAAATGTTCACTGTTTACAGCTATTATATTTTGGTAAACAGAATTTGATCAGTGCTAAAGTTCATGCCATAGACCAATGATTAGTGTTTTATAAGGTACAATTAAACTCAAAACATTTTTTTTTTCCTGCAAAAGACATCGGCACAGAAAGTAACATTCTGAAAACAAGTCAACATTTACAATGTTCTACATTGGCTACAAATATTTGCTCTGGAAGGCATGGGGCATTATTTTTACATCACTGAAATTTTATATTTCTTAGTAAAATATTCCATTCAGTGTTTGACACTAAATGCATATTTATCACGGATGACTGAAGAACATTTATAAACCAGAAGCATAAAAGTAATTTGCCAAAATCCAGGTACTATGTTTTATTCTTGGTTATTGTTATGGACTGAATTGAGTCTCCCCACTCCCAAGTTCATATGTTGAAATCCTAACCCCCTAGTGTGATTCTATTTGGAAATAGAGCTTTGCAGGATGTAATTAAAGTTAAATGAGGTTGTAAGGGTGGGGCCCTAATCCGATGGGCTGGTGCCCTTCTCAGAAGAGGACTGCACAGAGGAAAGGCCACGTGGGGACACAATGGGAAGTGCCATCTGCAAGCCAGGGAGGGGGTTCTCACCAGAAACCAATCCTATCAGCAGCTCAATCCTCGACTTCCAGCCTCCAGAACTGGGAAAAAAAAATACATTTCTGTTGCTGAAGCCACCCAGTCTGTGGTATTTTGTTTTGGCAGCCTGAGCTGACTAATACAGTTATCAAGTTCCCCTCTTTAAATCTGAGAACCTGAACACACTTGGCAGTGAGGAGAGCATAAGTCAAAATATGGAAAAAGGTTCTGACTGAGGTCGGGGTGGGTGCAAGATCCCAGGCGTGCTGAGATACACTCCTAACACTGCAGAGGGTATCAGACACTCCTAACACTGCAGAGGGTATCAGACATGACAGCATCTCATGGAACTGGCCCCCAATCTCCCTATTCCTTCTTTTATTCTTTCTGCCCATCCCATCTCCCGTAGAGTCCCAGTGATAGCATTTCTAATTTCCTTTTTCCCTGTAGATTCACACTTTTGAGACATAAAGAGAGTGGTATCAAAATGTTAAAGCCCACCAACTTCTATGTCACTGGTTATGAAAGAGCATAAGCCAACATTTATTTTCATCCCATCAGAGATGTGGAAATTCCATCACTGATCAGACATATCATCATGCATCTGACTAAATTCATGAGCAAATTAACAAGGGCAACCAATATGTGTCTCCTTTTTAAATAGTTGGCATTTTCTACTTTACATGTAACTTGGGTGAAAGTTCCAGACATGAAATTGAAGTTCCTCTCCAGTCAAATACAACTGTGTGGCAGTTCTAGTTTGAAATAGTAAATGAACCAAATAAGGGCATATTTAAGAAATGTCTGGTAGGACTATGCCAACTTTTATGACATCATGTGGTTTTGACAAGCAGTCTGAAGTCCACTAATCACTTGGGTAAAATTCTTCAGCTTATTCCAGTTAGTTCCAATTCCACCAGCAATCAACTTGACAGGTTTACTGCAGTCCTGGGAGAAGTGGACACCAGGCAGGACATAGTCTCGAAGGTAAAGGTCAGAGTTGAGTGTCCGAAACCACCTAGTATCTTAAAATGAAACTTCCCATTGTTATGTTTGGACACACTTCTCTAGAAGATGCTGAAAAAAATTTGGTTCCTTGTTCAGAAGTTACAGATTAATGACAGTTGTCAAGAAGTAAAGGTACAAGATAACATCTTTATATAGCATGCACTTGGCTTTGTGGTTTTCAAAATGCAGCTGGCTTTGAAAACATAATTGTATGGGCTGTATTTCTGCATCCAAAACAAATTTTTTTAAAGTCCTTACTTGGTTAAGAAGAAAACACTACTTTCTTATAAATAATTTTCCTGTGTTCTAAGCCCTGATTATAAAAAAAGAAAAACAAAACAAGACCTCAAAAGGTTATTCAAGTTAATTATGGTATGGAGCATGTCCCAGCTCTCTATCTCTGATAATGACAAAATCTATTTCACCAGTGACAGAGTGTCTCAAAGGCCATCTATCTTTTGACTACAAAGAACGTTGAGGGATATCAATTTTAATGTCAGCATCAAAGAGAAATTTGTTCTCATAGCCTTGAGATGCTCTCAGCACATGGAACAAACATTCTGAGCACGAAGTGGATTTTGGCTTTGGACCCTATCTTAGGAAAGCCCCACATTTACTTCCGCTGAATCTTCCTCTAACTGTGGCTTCTGCAGGCTCCCCTTGCTTTTCCAAAACTGAACCTTTGCCACTCTGAAAATATAGTTCTTTATGTGAGGGCATCGGAAGGGACTCTCTGCCATGTTTCTCAGAACGTGTGAGAGATGTCTCGATTGACTACTGAAATGCTGTTTGATTCAGACCGTGCAGCAGGGGCTGGGTTTCCCTCCCATACGTCTTACAGCTCTTATTATCTCTTGCTGGTGTTGCACTGAGTTTTTTAAACTGAATTATCTCATTTAATCCTCACGACAGTTCTATGGGGGTGGTTATTTATCACCCCCATTTTGTAGATGAGGAAGCAGAAGATTTTGAGTTAAGGAACTATCCCAAGGTTATCAAGAACTATAATGTGGACGTACACGCATAGACTAACTCCTATGAAAGCGAGATACGGCACGTGGTTTGAAAAATATAATTTCATTAGTTGAAATCGCAACTCATGCTTCTATGTATTTCAGAACTGCAAGCACCTCTGACGCACAATACATATTGGTTGAACGGAACTATTCCTATAATCAAAACCATGATCTTGGAATCTCAAGGCAATTTCTGTGCCCAGAGTTGTCTCTTGCTGGGGTCGGACCAAGGGAGAGGGCTTATGTAACCTCTAAGTACAAATGGACCATTGGGGGAGGAGGGAAGGGAAATGACGAAAACCAGGGTTTTAACCCCTTTGAGGACCGAAGATTAGGTGCCCTTAACAGGACACAGGGACACCAGCAATTACCACTGCCTGTTCAAAAGAGACACAAATGGAAAAGCAGCAGGAAAGAGGAAATTAGAAAGAATAAGGTTTAGGTAACACATCAACAGCCCCTATTTCTAGATACTTCCTTCTTCTCACATCCTTCTTTCTAAGTTTTGCCCTAGGTTAGGTGTGTGTGTTGGGGGGAGGGTGTACACACACACACACACACACACACACATACACACACATACGCACACAAACACATATATTAGGGTTGCCAGAAAAAAAAATATAGGATATCCTGTTAAATCTGAACTTCAGGTAAATACTAAATACTCTTTTAGTGTAATTATGTCCCAGATTTTGCATGGTACATACCTACACTGAAAAATTACTCATTTATCTGAAGTTCAAATTTAATTGTGCATCTTGTATTCTTATTTGCCAAATTTGGCAACCCTAATAATATATATACACACACACACACACACACACACACACATATGTATATAAGTGTATACATATATGTACATGTACATATACACATAAATATTTAAATCTATGTATATATGCAATTATATAACTCCCTGATCCTAAAATGCGGTTAGCACCCTGTCCTTATATGCTCCTGTTTATTCTATACTTTCCACATGTCAAAGCACTTACCCTTGTAATCTCATTTTCAATGTCTGTTTTCCTCACTAGATCATAAGCTGCACAACGATTGTGACCATAACCTGTTACAGCCTCAGACCCCAGCACACAAAACAATTGATGAACTTAGCACACGGAATATATGTTCCAGCCCACATTCAGGATTTGGCCTATAGGTCATGTTAACTATAAAAAGCAGAGAGGGATTTGCCCAACGGTGGACACGAGCTTGAATCAGCGACTGAAACAACTAAAGAGATAAAGGGCTTGAATTTAAAGGCACGACAAAAATGATTATACTGACTTCATCATTTTTATCTCACTGATTTTGAATAAGCATTTTAAAATGATCTTTACTTTGTTTCTCAGTACTCGGCTAGCCCACTGGGTAACAGGTGATTTCGCACATGGGCATTTTCCCTACACCCCAACCAGCACCGTGAACTGTCCCCAGCGAGTCGCACGCTTACCAGGTGTGCTTTTCACGTTCTGCACACTCAGAAGTTTCACTTTGCCTCGAGTTCTATTATCGAGAATGCCATTTAGAAATTTTTATTTTCACCGAAAGCATTCAAACTGGGGGATAAAAGAAAGGCCAGAAATGGAAGCCCCCTCCCACTCCACATTACATTAGTGGCATTTTAAAATTACAGCCTCACCAGCTTCCTTCAGAAACACTACATTTTTCATCTTCGGGGGCTGTGATTAAGTAACACTCACTTTGCACAGCTCCTGTGGTGACAAAGCTCCATTACAAAGGCCTCCTGTGTGGCATTCAGGTCATTAGAAACTACACAAACTATTAGGAAACAGTAGCAGAGCTGCTAACAAACGCTTTGGATAATGGTTTCCTTTCTAATTGTGGTAAAGAGTGAAGGCTGAACTTAGGATGGTGTTGGAGTTGAATAAAATAGGTAAGGAAATATATGTGTATACATGACAAGTATCACAATGTCGGCTCTAGCTCTCTGAATGTTTTCCCACAGAGCTCTTAGACTAAGTGTTCTGATCCCAGAAATCAGCGTTTCACTTCTGGATCCCACAAGTTCCCTGGGTCGCCTCACTCAATACACTAAAGCTTTGTGTGTTTATAAATACAGGGTTCAGCAACTTGGTGTCTGTAATGGTTAATTTTATGGGTCAACTTGGTTAGGCTATGGGCCGCCCAGATAGCTGGTAAAAACATGATTTCTGGGTATGTCAGTGAGGGTGTTTCTGGAGGAGACCAGCATTTGATTTTGTAGGCTGAGTAGAGAGATCTATCCTCCCCAAAGCCGGTGGGCATCACCCAATCTATTAGGGGCCCAAATGGCACAAAACAGCAGAGCAAGAGCTAGTTCTCTCTCTTCTTGACCTGGGATATCCCGTCCTCTCCTGCCCTTGAGCATTGAGCTCCTTGTTCTCAGGCCTTCAGACTCTGGGACTTGGACCAGGAACTTCTGGCTCCCAGACCTCTGACCTTGGGCTGGGAGTTGCACCAGCGGCTCCCTGTTTCTCAGGTCAATGGCCTCAGCTTGAACTACGACACTATCTTTCCCGGGTCTCCAGCTTACAGACGGCAGATCAAGAGACTTCTCGGCCTCTAGAGCCACGTGAGTCAGTTCCTATAATAAATCTCTTATATGTATTTATGTATCCTATCGGCTCTGTTTCTCTGGAGAACCTTGACTAACATGGTATCCTATACTGAAGCTTGAGTTTCTGGAATGTCTCTACTATGGACATGTGTACCCCTAAATAATGCTTACACTTCAACCTTAACCCCTGACATGAAAACAGGACGTCCAGCAGAGGGCAGCACTGAGGCGCGTAGTCAGGTTCTCTGTGCACCAGCCCATCACCCACTCCGGGTTGCCCAGGCCCGTGAGGCCACTTCGGCTGGCGCCTCAGAATGGCAGATGCGGGCTCTTCATGGGCACATGGACATCCAGGCACAACACCTCAACATATCACTACATCGCAAACATCGAGCCCGCCTGCTGTGAGGGTGTCACGGGATGTGAAGTGCAGGCCCATATTTTGCTGGCACTTTGACTAATCGTTAGGGGGAAATCTGGCTTATGTGGGAAGTGATTGACTATGTGGTACCCTATCCCCTGAGCTAGTGCTAAACCCAGACCCCAGATGTGCTCCTGGCATTCCATCTTTCTGATGACATATAAAAATGAGAAGCCACCCACTCTAGGCTATTACAGGTCCCACGACACTGTTAGCGAGACGAGGTTTTACACGTGGCAAAATGCCAGCTCGGAGATTGGAGTTCCAACTGCCTTTAAAATCCTCTGATACTTCATAGATCGTTCTGTTATTTGCCCCAAAGATTGACTAGCATGTGGGGGAGGCCATTTACCTGTTAACATATTTCTTTTTCCAGAGGTGGTTGCCTTTCAGCATTGGATTTAAGCAATTTCTCTGTAAAATATCTTAGCATGCCGAGCTAGGCAAATACTACATAGAATAAATTATTTGATGATCAAGTGGGCATTTCCCTGTAAACACAATTATGTCTTATAAAATCTAAACAGTTGTGAATTGTGAAGGATGAAGGTAGGAGAAAAATATGAGGATAGGTTTTATTCTCGTGCTCAGTGGATGTCTTCTGATCAAGTTACAAGAGGATATTTTTTCATATTGATCCAGCACACAAACTTCTGTTCCATACATGAGGAAATTTAGTTTATATGAGCATCGTTTTCTTTATTAGCTGGGTTTGGTTCCCAAGTGCTTTCCCTAGCTGCTCTATTTGTTCCCTTCACCAGTTCCCCTTGGAGACTAAATTCAACATCTCCAACTCTGAAGAGGAGCTTCCCATAGGGAGCTCCACCACCCCAGTCATTAATGAAAGGGGCATGAAAGTCTGGGGCTGGGAGGACTGGATTTATAGAAATGGAAAGATAAGTCTCATTTTATTGGCTTCCTTCAACCTTGCCTCTTCCTTTTTTTTTTTTTTTTTCAGCTTAAGGTGCTTCTTGTTCCCTGCCTTAATCTTTATCCAAACGATAACATATTGGAAAAAAAAAAAAAAGGCCATTTCAAAGGCCATCACTCTCTCGTGATTCATTGCAGCTTGGGCTGCCATTCCAACTCTCCTCAGTGCCTCTGTGGTCTCCATTTCAGTTTATTCTGCACACTGCCAACACCTCCCCCTGAAACTCGACACTGGTTCAAGTCATTTAAAGGTCTGCAATCCCTGAGCCACGCTTAGCAATCTGGTGCTGTACAAACTTCCAGAAAATACCAAGTAGTTTGTCACAGACTCTCCTGAAACATCAAGGAGACATATTTAACATGAGCAATCCTCATGTAGGTTTTCCAGGATCAATTCACTTCTTGTAAAATACTATACATATGTCTAAATAAGGAGACTGCTTGTCTGTCCTGTGTCATCCCGAAAATCCAGCCTTAGTTATTTCATAGTTGCACCTCAGGGGAAGCCTTTCTGTTTGTTTCTTTGGGAAATAATCGCAAACTCACAGAAAAGTTGCAAAAATGGCACAAAGAACACTTGTGCACTCTCTACCCAGAATCATCTATTGTTAACACTTTGCCTCATTTGTTTTATCAGTTCTTCTCTCTCTCCCTCTTTCTCTGTCTCTGTTTCTCTCTCTTAAATATATGAGAGAGACTGTATATACATGAATACTTTATACTAATATATGCAGCTTATACTATTTGAGAATAGTATCTGAGACTACAAGTGAGTGAGGATGTACACACGTTAGTACTCATATGCTAATATATGTAACGTACGCTGTTTGAGAATAAGTTGCACACATGGTGGCCTTCACTCCTTCATATTTCAGTGCGTATTGCCTAAGAGTAAGGATACGCTCTCAACACACCCACAGTGCAGGTATCAACCTCAGTAAGTTTAACGTTGACACAATACTTTTATCTAACCTACTGTCTATATTCCAACCTTGTCACTGACTCAGGAATATCTTTTATAGCCTTTTCTCCAACAAAGGATCCTCTCTAAGATCACGTGCCTCAGTCTCTTTTAATTTGGAGCAATTCCTTCCTTTGTCTTTTTTACGACACTGGCTTTCTTGCAGACAATAGTCCCTTAACAGGATCTGTTAAGGGCTCTTGGAGAGGGTGAGACCAGTGGAGAGAATGGACTTTAAATGGAACCACGTACGTAAGTAATGTTTAAAGTACATGGTAGAATTGAGGCAGGTGACAGTGTAGTCACCAACCCGGCACACGGCCAGTTCTCCAGGTCAAACCGTCTTTAGACTGTTGCATCTTGCTTTGCATTGTATGGAGAACTAAGAACCACTCAGCCAGTTTGGTTATCCTGGTCATTATGGGAGATGTTGAAGTGGAGGCATCCTGCCACAGGATAACCAAGGAGCTAGACAGGAGAAAGAGAGAGACGCAGCAACCCTATCAACTCAAATGCACACTGGGACCATCTGGTGCCCCTTGAGGATAGCACCATGTTTTCAATCAGAAGATACAGATGAGGTCATCATAATGTTGCTGTCACCTCACTGGGAAATGCACACTCCTTCTGCCTCAGTGGACAGACGAAGGACCCCTCTGCTCTCCTGTGAGCCTCACATCTCTCTACCTCTTCATTGTCCATCCCCAGGCTCTTTTTGTACAGAAGAGGGAAAGAGACTCTGCTCAGCACAATTAAGCCACCCACACGTTGATTTACCAAGCAGAAAACAAGGGACAATAAAGAAACCATCTGCCACCACCTGGGCAGCTGACGTAAGCAGAGTGTCCTGAATTTCTACCAGGGATAATGCCTCTTGATGAAGTCACAGGACAGAGCTTCTGGGTGACATAAGGTGAAACCTTGGCAACAAACATTAGGAACACAAATGTGCTAGGGTGACAGGGAACTGTGCGGATGCTTATTATTCAAGTGGGAACTGTGGTTGTTTCTCCTTCCAGTAGGAAAGGATGAAGCAACTATATGATCAAAGGGAGAGAGGATGGATTCAGAGTCACCTACTAGATTGTGAGTTTGGGGAAGACCCACTGGCCTCTCTAAGCTTCACTTCCTTTATATTAAGGGGCTCTGACAACTAGTCATGATGAAATGAGCTAAGCAGGCACAGTGCTTATCAGAGGCCTGGGGAACACAGTGGGTAAGTGATGCATGTTAGTTCCTGTCTGAGGACAGGCTCCAAGGGAGCAGAGCTTGAGACACAGATTGGATACGCGTGATTTGTGGAGGAAGTGCTTTCAGGACGCGGGGAGAGGAAGGTACTCAGCAGGGCTGTGGTCTTGATAGGGAGAGAGTAAAGGGACAAGGTAGGTAATTCAATAGTTAATCCCACTAGGGGATTGTAAGCAAAGAAAAAAGTGTGGGAGACCCCTGTAAGCTGAGCAGCACTCAAGAAAGCAGGTTTGCTTAACCACAAAACCCAGCAGGCTCGCTTAGCAGCAAAACCGTGCGACAGAAACATGAGACATGCCCCAAAACGATAAAACAATGATGGCGAGAGACCCACATCCTGCCCAGTGAGCTCAGTAAGTTAATGATTCCCAGGACATGCTCCTCTGGGCACACTAGAAACAAAAATATAAGGAAAGGGTGACATTATACTGAAGCCTGAGATAACTGACCACTTTTGGCACATGTTACCGCCTTTTTGCTCATTTCCATTCATTCCCTCCATGACAGTCCCAGCCTGACCACGTAGGGACAAGAAAACTCCCCTGTCCGACATGAAGCAGGAGCCGACGATGGAAGCTTGACGTCTACTCAAGAACGAGGAAGAAGGTCATCTTCTTCCCTTCCCCACTTTTCCTTTGACTATAAAACCGCAGCCCACTAACTTCTCAGGGCGCGGCACTCTCTCCCCTGCCCGCTTGTAAGCCTCACAAGCACCCTATCCTACTAAATCACTTCTTATCCACCACTTCGCCCCTCGCTGAATTCTTCCTGTGCTGAGACAAAAAGAACCGGAGCTCCTCGGACACACCCACCCCCACCAGATGCACTTCAGTGGTTTCAGCCTCAGCTGGACACTAGTTTGAGTCTCATCCCAGGGGGAGCTCTGGAGCTCAGATTTGGTCCAAGTTAAGATGAGAGAGTGGGCCAGATGTTGTCAGCCCAGGAATGAGGGAGGGGAAAGTACCTCCCCAGATAGAGTGGCTCCCGCCAGGGTTTCTCTGAAGAAGGGGCCGGCTGTGAGCAGTGCATCCTCAGGGCAGCAGGAGGATGGGGGATGGGTGCACTGGCCCCTGAACGGCTCTGGATGGGACACCACAGCATCCGTCAGAGTTCCCTTCTCCTTTCTCATCTGAACAAGGAAACCTCTAGAACACAGCACTCAATTCTTTGTCACTGAAATGGTTTCATTATTATTATTTTTAAAGTGTGGTCAGAAGAAGTGGCCACTCACATCACAGAACTCTCTGAGGCATGCTGGGCTAATTGATTCCACGGACACAGCCTTTTATTGCGATGAAACTCCTCTGGTCCCCAGAACAGACAGTACCAGCCAGGAGGAGAGGGGCACATGCCTGTGGTCAAACTTCAGGCGATTCCAGTCTCCCTGGGCTGCACTGATTCACCTCGGTTTCCAGGAAGAGATGCAGAACCGGGAAGGGCTTGGATGGATGTTCAAAGTCGCTGTCAATTACCCCATTGCCCTGCTTCCCGCCTCAGCATCAGCAGTGCCCTGCTGCGCCTATCGCACATTCCCCTTTCTAGGTCACTGTGACATGAAGTGAGCACCACTTGGAATATTCATCCTTTTCTCGGAACACTTGGCAGTGGGACGAAGCAGGGCAAGAAAGTGGGATCAGTGGCCACTGGGAGGGTGGAGAACTAATTTGCATTTATTTCTCACCCTGTCAACTGGTCTATCACTTTACTACTCACACAGTGTGGGGGGTCCTGTCCAGTGTGAGTCTAACGTTATTTATCTCACCAAAGGTAGTGTGCCCCGTAAAATGGCAGAGACACTAGTCAAGGCTGGGCCTGGGAACTCATGGATAATATTCATATTCTGTATTATAAGGTAAGGCACAAATAAGTTAACCAGATTTTTCTCTGAAAACTATATATAGAATCTTGTTATGTGTATTGTAGCACTTTATATATACATACCTATGCATAGATACACATATATGTCTATATATTTCTATAAAGTTTTCTTATTTTTGGTCTTTCTCTTCCCACCGGACTGTAAGCTTCATTAGGGTGGAGGTTTGGCCTATTTTGTTCACTGTTGTAACCCCAGCATCTAGAATAATGGGTGCTCCAGATCCCACATTGGTTACCCAATAAATATTTTTTTTACATACATAAATTCATATTAAAATCAATTCTTAGATTTGAATTGATCTCAAAAATTTGGGCATGATGCTAAGGTCCTCAATTTTTAAAGCAAGATTTGTGTAAATAATTAATAACTACTTTTAAAGGAGCACCTTTTGGGCAGAGGTGCTGGTAAAGTTCATAAATGTTTAATCTATGCTGGAAAAAAACTGAGGTATGTGGCATCCTACCTTCTGACTCATCATTCTGTTTTCTTTTTCTTAGCTTTACCATAAATTTGAATCTGTAGTTCCTGCCTTGATCAATTTGATGTGTAAGGAGCGGGGCCCATCAAGCTTGGAAACAGAAATTCTAAGTTAGAATTCCAATGATGCAGATGATTCACTGCATGAAACATGCCAGCCTCAGTTTCTTATAAGTGTTCATTCTGCCCCAAGCCTTCCTTTCAGGGAAGGTACAAATGTTGCCTGAAGCAGAGAGACTAGAAACCTGCTTCCTTTGTAGTTCCTTCTTCTTCTATGTAGTTCTTATGAAGTTAAAGGAGATTGACTCCCGAGTCTTCCAAGAATGTTGTTCCAAAACAGGTTCATAAAAATGGGTAGACCTCGATATTCCAACGAAATGACTGACTAAATATGAAAAGATTGCCTTGTGAATGTGCAGTGTATTTCTATATTAACATTGTGAGTTATACTATATTTTCCCTCTTCCCAGTTTTTTTCTGGGAAGGCTTATGTGCACATATATTTTTAAAATAATTTCTCACTTAAAAGAACTTTGTGGATAAACTCTTCAACTTCTAATCTCTCATAGTTGAAACTATAGGATAAGGGTTTGTCCTAAATTAATAACCACTAAAAGGGTGGCCAATAGCATAGAATATAAGGCATCTTAGAAAGTCAGATATGGAACGACTTCGAGATGATCTAGTCTGAGCCAATCATCCTGCAGAAGAGAGCTGGAGCCCACAGAGGCTATAATGCCCGGTCGGGATTAGACCTCCAGTTAGTGAGAGAGATGACACCAGATGCCAGGCTCCTGCTTTTAAATACAGTGCTTTTCCCTAAAAGTATCTGAAAACAGACAGTTTTCCTAAAGTGTCTTTCCCTAAAGGTGGAGAACACATGTTACATTGATTCCCTTTTTCATTCATTCATACAGTCACTCATTCATGTAAACCTACATATTTTTATTGTTATTTTGTCTTCAGCGCTGAGCTCCATGCTGGGGATGCAAAGATGACCAGGTTATGGTTCCAATAACAAGAGACTCCCAGTGCAATAAACTACATGCAATAACCGCATTCTTTAACCTTGTTCCTCCCCTTCCCCCTGGTTTGAATAAAACTAATCACCCCAAATTTCTATCTTAGAGACTAGACATGGTATATATTAGCCATCCACATGCTTTGAGGTCTTCAACTTAGCATGCTGGAAAAAGTGTGTGTGGACTTGCTAGAACAGCTATTAAAAAACAACAACAATGACAACTGGGAAATAACCAGTGTTGGCAAGGATGTGGAGACTTTGGACTACTTGTACCTTGCTGTTGGGGATGTAAAATGGTGCAGCTAGTGGAAAACAGTTGGTGATTCCTCAAAAAGTTAAACGTAGAATTACCATATGACCCAGCAATTCTACTCCTAGATATATGCCTCAAAGAGTTGAAAACCGGGACTCAAACAGATACTTGTACACCCGTGTTCACGGCGGCATTATTCACAGTAGCCAAAAGACGGAAATGACTCAACTGTCCATCAGCAGACGAAGGGATAAACAAAATGTGGTCTATACACATGATGGAATATTATACAGCTATTAAAAGGAATGAAGTTCTGATACATGCTACCACATGGATATACCTAGAAAACATTATGTTCAGTGAAGAAAGCCAGACACAAGAGGACAGATATTGTATCTGCTTGCATGAGGTACCCAGACTAGGCAAATTCATAAAGACAGAAAGTAGAGTGACGATTACCAGGTGCTGGAGAGAGGCAGGAAGGAGGAGTTATTGCTTAATGGGTACAGAGTTTCTATTTGGGGTAATGAGGAATTAGAACTAAAGCGTGGTGATGGTTGCAGAGAATTGTGGATGTAAGTAATGCCACTGAATTGTACTTAGAAATGGTTAAAATGTCAAATTTTATGTTATATATATATTTTGTCACAATTAAAAAAGATTAAAAAAAATGTATCTATGGGCCACCTGAGATCATTTTGGCTTTCAACTGTCAGCTAGGAAGTCTATTCATCTTCTGAATTTCCTTTTTGTCTACTTTTCTTCAAGGTTTAGCTGAAGAAAAATCATGCAGTAGTGGTTGACTACCACCCTCACTAAACCTCATACCTCAGGAGGCCTTTTTTGATCAGTGATTTCTCCTACTTCTAGATTCCGAAGTAGCTTCTACCTGCAATTCCCCAAACCTCCCCTTGCACACACCTTGACTTTGACTTCTAACTTGGAGTCCCCTCCCCCTTCCCCCAATCCTCACCATGCACACACCTTGACATTGACTTCTAACTTGGAGTCCCCTCTCCCTTCCCCCAATCCTCACCATGCACACACCTTGACATTGACTTCTAACTTGCAGCCCCTGCTCACCTGGTCTAAAGCCTCTTCCCTCATCACTCTTCCCACACACTGCCTTCACCACACTTCACAAGGGGGTTCTCAGGACACTCCCTGCTCTTTCTGGCCTTGGAATTTCATGCACACTGTTTCCTGGTCCAGGATATCTATCTTCTTTGCAAGGCAACTCCTACCAATCCCCCCAATTTCAGCTGAGACCTCTCTGGTGGGGCAGACAGGTGTTCCTAAGTGCTCCCACAGCCCTATTTCTACAGGTAGTTCATACAAAGAAGTGGCAGGAACTCGGGGACTCTGTCATATCCTAGCTGTGCCTCAGTCCAATTATTTGATTTCTCTTTACTTCAACATCTTTATGGATAAAATGGGGGTAATACTTAACCATCAGAAGGTTGTGTTAAGGATTATATGTGTTAACTAACATCTACAGAATATCCACCTATTATATATACCTTGAGCACAGTGAACATAAGCTATTATTATTAATTTTTTAAATAATTTTACTCTAGTACTTATCACTCTGTATAATAAATGCTATTTACTTATCTTTATCCTGCCCTGCACTGTGAGAATCTAGCATATGCCTGGCATAAAGAAATGCTAAATGAATGACTACATCCTTTATTAACTATATTTTTTAAACAGAAAATGTTCTTGATATGTCTACTATGGCCAATATTCTTCTCTGGATGTTGGATATTAAAGGTACTACAAAGACTTAGTAGATAAAGGTTTTGTATTTCAAAGAGCTGTCACTGGCAAGGAATACACACATTTAAATATCAAATTATTTTTCATAAACAAATTTCAAAATGACCAATGAGAAATGGCAAAGTAAAACCCTAAAATAGAACAAGACAATAAAGATGAAAAGCATGAGATCTTATATTTCACTTTCACGACTTTTACTTAAGAAAATTCATTCTGGCAATAATTATTGTTGATAAAAAAATTATAATGGGCAAAAGAATAAGGCCTAGTTCCTATCCAAGGGCCTCGGGATAACCAATAAACCAACCACATTTCTCACCCACCTTCCCCTCTCAGAAAACACAAGGTGGTGTAATTCGTTACCGTTTTAAAACAGAAACATAAAACTTTCCCTTTACAGAAGCACACCTGGTCAGCTCCACACCTAGCACAACTCAGGAACAAAGTGCACGTGTCCGCAGCCACAGCGAGAGCCCTGCACCTACGGTCACCTGGCCTTGACCTTCCCTATGACAACCGTCCAGCTCTCAGGCCAAACTCAGCTCACCAAGCCCTTCTGTGAATCAGCCTGTGACTTTGTAATCCAATTCCAGTGTCATGAGCTACTGACTTTTTCCTGACACCAAGTCAGTCCCTCGGCTGTATCCCAGTTTCAGCGGGGGGAGCCTGCCAGGTTTCTCCGGGCTCACCAACTTCCTTGTTCTCACACCACGCAGGCACATACCTTAGCGGTTCCCCTTGGGGGCAGAGGCACCGACTACTGGGTCCCCACTGCCTGGCTCGGTGACCCTGCAGCTGCACTTGTCCTGATGCCACTTCCCCGTTGCATGACGGGGGGTAAGCCGTGCAACCTCTCTGAGCCTCAGTTTCCACATCAGAAAAAGGAGGATAATCTTACTTATTCCTCAGAGCTGCTATATAGATTAAATTGACCAGTGCATGTAAAATATGGTGTCAGGAACTCAGCAGGTACTCAGTAAGTGAGAGCTAGTGGCAGCTAATTTTCCTACCCAACCATGCCAGAAATAGGGCAGATGCACTCAAACAGTCGTGTCACTTTGATGAGGTCTCCTAAATTGTAACACACTCATTTGTAAATGGCTCTGAATTGAAGTTACAAAAGTCAGGTGGCACAGTGCAAAGACTGCATGCTGGGAGTTCAGAGGCAGATGTGTTTTGTTCCTGGAGTCACCAGTAAGTATCAATGTGACCTTCACCACATCAGTTAATCTCTCAGGGCCTCACTGTCTTCATCTATAGACAATAGGTTAAGTTAGATAATGTCTCACGTCCTTCTTAGCTCTAAATTTTGGATTCTTTATGAAAAATAAATTCCTCATATAGTAACAAATATCACCTTCAATGAGTCCCCCCTCTCCCAACCCCCCGCAAATGATGAGCTTAATAATCAGGGTTTTAGGGCTCCTCTCCTGCATGCTGGCAAGAGCGCTGCGGGTACCTGGTGTAAGGGGACATACGACAGATGAGTCCAAGGGATCTCTAACACAGCGGATCTCAAAGTGCGGTTTCTAGATCAGCCTCATCTACATCATCTGGGAACTTACTATGAATGTCAGATCTCTGGTCCTGTCTCAGACCTGCTGAAGTACAGACTCTGGGGATGGGTTCAGCCATCTGTGCTTCCACAAGCCCTCCAGTGATTCTAATGCTCCAGAGATGGAGAGCCACTGCTCTATTCTATGAAAGCATTGACCACATACACACACACACACACACACACACACACACACACATACACACACACACATACACACACACACACACACACACACACATACACACACACACATACACACACACATACACACACACACACATACACACACACACACATACACACACATACACACACACATACACACACACACACATACACACACACACATACACACACACACACATACACACACACACATACACACACACACACACATACACACACACACACACACACACACACATACACACACACACATACACACACATACACACACACACACACACATACACACACACACATACACACACACACATACACACACACACACACACACACACACATACACACATACACACATACACACACACACATACACACACACACACATACACACACACACACACATACACACACATACACACACACACATACACACACACACATACACACACACACACATACACACATACACACACACACACATACACACACACACATACACACACACACACATACACACATACACACACACACACATACACACACACACATACACACACACACACACACATACACACACACACACATACACACACACACATACACACACACACACACACATACACACACATACACACACACACACATACACACACACATACACACACACACACACATACACACACACACACATACACACACACACATACACACACACACATACACACACACACACACACACACATACACACACACACATACACACACACACATACACACACACACACACACACACACATACACACACACACACACACACACAGGGAAAACCTTTACTCTGAATTGACAAGATAGGTATACTGGAGTAAGGACATACGTCCTACCTTACTGACTTGTCCTGACTAATTTCTAGATTTAAAAAAAAAACCCTCAAAATTGCCTATTGATCAACCTCATTTCCAAGATATTATTCTATTTTGAAGGAGAAATGTGTGCCCAGCAGAAAATTAAGAAAATTGCTAAGGACAAATAAACATTGATTGCTAAGGGAGAAGGAGGCCACTTATCATATTATCTCTTTTGTGAAGTCACTCCCTCTGCACGGAGCTCACTCCAAACATCTTACGTTTTAATAAGGCGAGGATGCCTCCAAACAGTGGTTTAATTCATTGATTTTTTTTTTTTTTTTTTGCTATTTTCATTATCTACTTAAGCACAAAATGCACTTATTGTGGCTTCAAAGACTGCATTCAGCGGATCGCACTGCCGCATGCGAAGGAGGGTATCAAATACAAATGGACACCACTAAACGGCCTCTTTATCGATGCAGAAGAGGCTCCCAACATGTGGAAAGGCAGCCCCTCACCACATGAACCAAAGAACATGTGTCTTAAGGAGTTAGTGTTCACACATAATTTAGCACCAGATGAACCTAGGAACTAACAACTATTTACAATGCTGGTCCTGGGATTGGTCTGTGTAAACGCCCCCTCCGCTCCCCCATCTCCCAACAATACCTCTGAGCCTTATCTCCCGCCTCACACCCTATCTGCTCCCTTATGTCAGAGTTCCATCCTCTAATCAGCCTATGCTGTCCTCCACACCCTCCTCCCCACCTGTTGCCACTAAACCCCACACAACAGTGGTTCCTGTAACACGTTATCACAGGGCTGTTTATATCCCGGCCTTCCCTGGCGGGGTGGTGGGCATCTTGGGACCAGGCACTATTGTTTTTTTTTTGGATCCCAATAGCAGCATGACAGGTTCTTGTAAGTGTCAACTGAGTGAAATGATTTTATCTTCTGGTCACCTCTTCCTTTTTAAGTGTTTTTTTTGTTTTAATTGAAATATAGTTGATTTACGATGTTTCAGGTGTACAGCAAAGTGATTCGGATATACATACATACATACATACATACATACATATATATATATATATATATATTCTTTTTCAGATTCTTTTCCATTACCGGTTATTATCAGATATTGAATACATATCCCTGTACCTTTTTTTGGGGGGGGGCAGGTATTTCATCCCCAGAGTAGTGGCCTTGTTAGGAGGTAAAAAAAAAAAAAAAGACATAGAAAAAAGAGAATTTCCTAGTGCTATCACTCGCCAAGGAGAACGTAGTCAAAAGCAAAATTTTCCTCCTGTTTTGCTTTCTCAGCTATCTAGAGAAATAGTAATTTTTAGAGGAAGCCCGTCAAAAAGCTTGGGAACAGCAGTTAAATTAGTTTTCTTTTTCTTTTTGACAAATGGGTTGTAATTAGAGTTCATATCACTTTTATTGTTTTTTTTTTTTTTTTTTTTCAAACCTTTGGAAGTCTACCAGAGATCGGTACCTCCCAGGGTAAAACACAAACTGAGAAAAAAAACCCCTCCACATATCTAAACAGCGCTGGAGAATCACGGGAGGAATACAGAGCAGGCGATCAGGAACCCCTGTGAGTCAGGAGAGCGAGTGAGTTTTTATTCCTCCTACTCAGGACATGTGTGACCATGACTCAGCCTGGTGTCCTTTCAGATTTCACTTTTCCATCGAGCTTCACTCTCTCAAAGTAAATGCCAGTGAAATACCTGAGAAGATGATGATGGGAGAAGACAGGAAAGAGAGTCCTGAAGAACATTTCCAGAATGTGGGAGATGCTTTGAAAGATGTAAATGATAGAAGCCAGGGTGGCTTTAGAATGGACTTCTCGAGCTCAAGAACAAAGACAGGCCGGAGGGTGGAGAGCCCGGGGATGTTGTGCATGAGCTCAGGACCAGGGTGTTCGTCACTGCCAAGAAGAAGCTCCCGTGGAAACAAGGTGGTCAGAGGTAGAATCCAAGCCTTCAGACAAGAATTAAATAGATCAAGGCAGCAGTGGCACTTTGCAGCAGGCTTCCAGAAGAGGCAAGGGGGAAGTCAGTAGCAACTAGAAGAGGGATTGAGCTCAACCAGGCTTTTTGCAGGTTGAATATTGCTGAGCTGAGATCCAGCTGATGCGCTGTGTGAGGGTACCGCTCAGCAAGGCAGTGGAACTCATTCCTTCCAACCACCTAGATCCGTCATCCCATCTGCGCCCACCTCTCCTGGCTGCACATGACTAAACGCCCAGCCTAGTTGCAGTGGAACAAGAGAGTGAATATAAATAGTGGGGCTCTGAGAACTGCTGCTCAGAGATGCTGGGAAGGAAACCAAACCCCATTTTTATCTTAAAAGAGGGCTGTGGTGTCGTGGGGTTTTGAAGAAGAGAGCAGTTGCTTTAACGATTTGCATGTTCATTGTGGAAAAAGTACATCCTATTAAAGGAAATGTGGACAGATTTCAACATTCAGAGGAAGAAAGAAAAACAAAACCCACTGTCCCATGTGTCAGATACTAATTGGGTATATTTTAGGGTATTGCCTTTTAGTCTTTTTTGGTATGCATAGACATTGAAAACTGTTGTTGAAATCATTGGTTAACATTATGCATAATCATTTCTCATGGTCTGCAGACAATTTATAGAGTTACATCACTTTTCATTGAATGAATTTACCATAATTTATATTACCACACTGAATGATAATGTGGGATATGAGGAAAAGGTAAAATATCTAAAGACCATGGGAAGAGAATGATACATGCCTTTGAAAGAATTTTAAACTGATTAAGGAGACCTGGAGACGTGCACCTCAAAAGAAGGAACATATGGAGTTCTGGACAGATAGAAAATAAAAGTATTTTTTAAATTAAGAACAAATATTTATTCAGAGGAAGACGACAATGATTAAGGTGCCCTTACAGTTGGTCATGTGCTTTATTTTATTATTGTTATTGCTGTTGTTGCCATCAAAAATTGTCTATTTAAAATTCCTTTGAATTTATGATTATTTCTATAGAGTAGATTGAAAGAGTTGAAATTACTGTTAAAACATATACATAGTATCAATATTTTTATTGCTTTGCAAAAGCCTCTTACTCATGTGTAGTCCAAACAACATGTGTAATTGTGCCTATTTTACAGTCATTTTATCATCAGGCCACCAAGCCTATTACTCATTTAAAGACTCTGCTAATTGGAGTGGTAGAAATTGATCTCTCCAGGTTTTTTTTCTTTCCTACACTGGTCAGGTTGAACATTTTTAATGTTTGCTAATTAACTTTTGTTCTTTCTTTGTCAATTGTTGTTTTAAAACCACTGAAAAATTGGCATTAAAGTGTTCATTTTTTGAAAATCAGTATACAGGAGCTCTTTATAGAACTAATGTATCCTGCTTTTCAAAGTCACATTTGCTGCAAATATTCTCCCCAGTGTCTTTATCTTGGTAGTTGATACATGGAAGTTTGACCTTTTTCTATAGTCATCCCTACTTTATAGTTTAGAAAGAAACAATTTGGTCATTTCATTCAGTCACTTTTCTCAAGATGTTTACCTAAACAATTTATATTGTGTTCCCTTACATACTGAAATTTGGGAAGGAATGAATCATTCATCATGTCACATGAGGGTCATGACCAGACATTAGCCATTTAGCTGATTGAGCTAAATAGGATACAGAATTGATAACTTTTTCCTAAAGGCAAATATTCTGTATGGGTTTCCAATTCTAAAAATAGGACAGTTATAACCTTGCGTATAAAAATAACCTAGTTCATTCTTATTTTTCCGTCTTTTAAAAACCAGTTTGGAAACATTTGTCATTGGCAGTTTGTAGTGCTTTGGGTAGCACTTTTATAGATACACAGCATCACCTGAAGGAGATCTGCAGAGTTTGCGATATCCCATTTTCTTGGTTACTTATGTGACCGGTATTCTGATTGCATTAAGTATTCTTTCTTTCACTCCGGAGAAGCATACATCTGCTTCTGCTGACATCCGTTCTCCTTTGTGGCTTCTGAGGAAACATTTATTTCTTTTTTGCTTTTCTTCCTGTTTTAGCAATGTCTGCTTCTCATCTTAATAAATCACCTTTGCTTGGCAATAACTTAATAGAGGGAGAATGCATAGCTAAAGAGGGAACGTGTAGCACAGAATATTGGATTTTGGACAAGACTCTTGGCTGGTTGCATGGTGTGTGCCAGGCAGTGCAAAACTAGCTTCATGGTATACTGGTTTCTTTTTTGAAAGAAGGTTACAAATTGCAATATCAAGGGAAGTAGTTCCTGCCATGTTTAGCACAGGGGAACAGGAATGGTGGATGAGTTAGCAAAGGTTCTGCTTTAGGGGTACAGTCCCAAACACTGGTCCTGCTACATCTTTGTGTCCCTTTTACTTTCCTCCCTGAAGGTTATTTTTGTGTCTTGAGTCTGGTGCCCTGCCTCCCTTCCAGGGGCACAGAAGACCACCACAACATCAGGAGAGGAGGTGAGGCCAGAGGCTCTATTTCACATCCTCAAGACAGAACTGACCTTTCTCTTCCACGAGCTCCTGGACCCCCGAGATGCTGCTCTCATATCCTAATTGATTCAATGACCCACTCAGGGCTGGTTCAGCTGATAAACTGAAAGGGTCTCATTGAAAAAAAAAAAAAATCAAGATCATGAGATCAACTGCTTAAGATTGCTTTAAGAATGCAACCTTGACTGGGAAAAGATATTTACAATACATGTAGAGGACTTATATTCAGCATATATAAAGAATTCCTGCAATCCAATGATAAAATGAATAGCCCATCTGAAAAAATGGGCAGGAGAATTGAGCAGGCAGGTCACAACAGGGAGTATCCAAATGGGCAACAAACATAAAAGAAGGTGCTCAATGTCATAGCTCATCAAACAAATGCACATTAAGACCAGAAAGAGAATCCACCAGACAATCACCAGGATGATGAAAATGAAGACTGACAATACCAAGTACTGGCAAGGAAGCGGATCAGCTAGAAATCTCATATATCACTGGAGGGAGTGGAAATTGGTACAACCTCTTTGGGGAACTGTTTGGCAGTTTTTTTTGTTTTGTTTTGTTTTTAAAGCTAATCATCACATGAACTGTATGATCCAGTGATCCCACTCTGAGATATATACCCAAGAGAAGTGAGTGAATAATTTACCAGAAGACAGGAAACAATCCAAATGTTTATCAAGAAGAGAATGGACAAATAAATCACAGTATATTTATGCAACAGAGCATCATAGAGCAGGAATCAGCAAATATGGCTCACGGACCGAATCCTAGTAAATAACCTTGGTTGGAACCCAGCTACACTCATGATTTACATATAGTCTATGGCTGCTTTTGGGCTACAAAGGCAGAGTTGAGTAGTTGAGACAGAGACCATATTGCCCACAAAACATTTTTTAAAACTACCTGGCCCTCTATAGAAAAAGTTTGTCAAGCCTTGCTATCAAGTAATAACTAGAAATAGGCCACTGGTACAGACAAGAACACGGGATGAATCTTACAGATATTATGTTGAATGGAAGAGGCCAGACACATTACTGCAGAATTGAATTTATATAAAGTTCCAGAACAGGCAAAATTGATGGTGTTAAAAATCCAACTAATAGTTATATTTGGGGGATACACACTGAGGAAGGTACAAGGGAGCTTTCAGGGGCCCTGAAAATGTTCTGTATCTTGATCTTAGAGGTAGCTACACATACAGAAAGGTGTTCATACATAAAAGCTAATTGAGACGTACATACCAAATTACTGCACTTTACCTATTAAGAATAATAGGTCAATTAAAAAAATAAAAGAATGGAATCATGAATTTGCTGCCTCTTAAATGGGTAGATTGGCTAAAACTCCATATGTGGTTGAAAGGTAAAAAGCTGTTCTTTTCTGTGACTGTGGGAGAAGTTGAAACCTTGGGATTTTGTTTTGTTTTGTTTTGATTGAGGTATAATTGCATCTAATATTACACTAGTTTCAGGTGGTGAACAATGATTTGATACGTGTATATATTACAAGTTGATCACCACAAGAAGTCTAGTTAACATCCGTCCCCATGTACAGTCACACATGTCTTTTTCTTGTGACGAGAACTAAAATTCACTCTCTTAGCAACTTTCAAATATGCGGTAGAGTATTGATAACCGTAGCCACTGTGCTGTACATGAAACGTCAGCTTTATTAACTAAAAACGAGGCTGGCCAAATCTACTTCACAACCAGTTTATAAGGATATTATAGTACGTGATGAGAGAGCAAGCACTTTTGCTAAAACACGTATCATCTACAAAATAAGGTCTTTATAGTTTTTCTTAAATGCTTTTCTTTCTTCTTCACTCACGTTCTGTTTTGCCACACTACGTGTTCTATGCCATTTCTTACTTCTAACAACGTATGGCCAATCTTGTACTTCCTTGTTCACCTACATCTGTCTCTTTTTTTCTAGTATATTTATAGTAAATTGCTTGCACAACCCTTGGGCCTACATTAATTTATCTTTGAATGTTTTTCATTTCCCTCTTGTGTCCTTTAACTCCATTGATTTACCCTATTTGATATTTCTTCATTATTCTAAAATTCACTTGGCTGCTGTTCAACACTCTTATTTTTTCCCCTTTTGGTCGTCCCTGTGTCCTAATTACCAGCCTAACTAGGTTATGAGAACTCTTGCACAGAGGGTCCCCGACCCATACATTACAATCATAGTGTATGAATCACTCAAGCTTAGCCAAAGATTGATTTTCTTCAAGCTCCCTCTTTTACATGTTGCATAATTTAGTAATCTTGTGCCCTGCCTGCAAACCTATAGGAGCACATGATTTATTCATTTTGTGTCATTTATTTCCAGAGAACTAAAATCATATGAAACTAGTAGCCTTTTCTATCAGCATAAATGAAAAGCTGTAAGACGATGTCAGTTGAGTAGGCTATTGCGGTAGTTGGTAATCAACATGATAATGAAAGATTAAGGCTTCTCCCTTTAAAGCATTCCCGAGCACTTTGCAGCTATGTTCGCACCGATCTTCATAACACTGACACAGCAAATGGAAAATTTCCAAGTGTTTGTTACAGACACAAGAAGGGAACAACAGAAAGTACATGAGTTTTCCATGGTTCCCTCCACTTGCCACCAACTTTGCATATGAGAAACAGGACACTGAATATTAGAAGCAGGACATTTGATCATCAGGATCAAATCTGTGTTGTTTTATCTTCGTTCAGATAGAGAAGGAGTGATTAAAGCTGATGACGTTTTCAGAGCCCCGACTTGAGATGACTGGGGCTAACGTCTGCTAACTCTGGTACTCACTGAAACCTCAAGTATTGGTATTTCTAAAACTGGAGAATCACTACCTCTACTTTACACCACCAGGCCTTGGGATGAAGCGGCTCAGAACACACTTGTGAAGAGCCCTCTTGGGATCAGCTCTCTCCCAGAATCAAACATTTTAGGGTTGGAAGGAATCTTTGAAGTCATTAATCCAACCAGCCCACTGATACTTGAATCACCTCCACAACATTCTCACTCCTGAGACTGCCAACTCCATCTTTACACACTCTGACCACAAAAAGTTCTTCTCCTTGGTCCGAATTGTACCAAAGAGCTGCACTTAACATACAACTCCTTAAACAAACACAGCTTTTGTACCCTCCTGAGTCTTCTCTCTTCTGGGTTAAATATAGCAATTGCTTGTACCATCTTCCTATAGCACAGTTTCAAGTCCCCACCCAATCTTGGCAACTCTCTCTTTCATGACCTTCACCTGCCTCTCATCCCGTAAAAATGTGGAGGACGCAAAATCGAACAATCTTCCAACAGATTGGAAGATTTTTTATGGCTGGATTGACCAGCCATGAAAAAATGGAGTCAGCTATTTGAAAAGATGATGCAGTTTCAGAATTTGTTTTTCTGGTCAACGTGTCTCGTTGTTGGTTGATAACGGTTTACTCTCCTTCCCAGCCATCCACTCTGCACTCATGGGTGCTCCTTATAGATACACCCAAGCTGACAGCCCTTCTCAGATCACTGCCCAGGAAAAGTCACTGGTGATGGCTATCTGAACTTGACCCAACCCAGTGCTTTTTGTTTGGATATGCCATGTCTTGTGCCTTCATTAAGATCTCTGTAGATATATATACATTCATATTCAAACTTATGTATTTATTTATTTATGTTACACTGTTAAGAGGCTTCAAAATGCATGCAGTTTGGTCATTTATATAAAACTGTACATCAGCTCAGTTGTTCAGCCCCTAAAACTGAGACTGTTTTTTCTTAGAGCTGGGCTTGCCAAACTTTTACTGTAAAGAGCCAGAGAGTAATATTTTCAGTTCTGTGGGCCACATGGTCTTTATTGCAATTACTCAACTCTGCTGTTGAAGTGTGAAAGCAGCCATAGACTGTATGTAAATGAATAAGCATGGCTGTGTTTTAATACAACTTTATTTACCAAAACAAGCAGTGGGCAGAATTTGGCCCATGGGCCATTACTTGCTGATCTGAGCCTTTGAGTATCTGAAAGTGTTCTGTGATGATTATTTTTCTCATCATCCTTAACATTGTATGAAAATGGTGTATTCTTAAATGTATTTTAAAGACAGAGGAATTGGGTAACATAGCGAATATGATCATTGGTGAGATGAATTAATATGTACTGTTGAGGTAATCTCCCTATTCATCTCTCTATGCAGCACATGGACTCTCTGAGGTACTCAGCTTTATTTGGGAAAAAAAATTCAGTAACAGCTCACTTCTTTCTTTTATCATCTGGGGGCTACCTTCATCACATAAATGTGATCATAATGACCCCATAAAACTAAAGTCTAACAAAAACCTCTGTTATCATTACCCTTTGTGCTCAAGGGCAGGTGTGTACAGTTTGGGGGGTATATAAGCGATGGCTCGGTCCTTCCAAACCATTCACCTAAATGACCCAGCCTCCTAAAAAGCAAAACAAACCGAGAATGTCCATCGACTCCACATTTTCATCACTAAAAAAAAATCATTTATGGGCTTTGCTGCTGTGCAGCGGGTAAGTGCCCTTTCCATATGGAGCTTCTGCCTTAGGACTTTGCAGTCTTGTGGTCTTTGCTGTTTGGGCTGCTATAGGGGATTTCTTCCTCCCAGACCTCTGTCATTTTAGGATCAAGAAGACGATCACTGAAACACATGCTTTTCATGCTAATCTGTAGCTCGACAAATGCATTCTGAGCACCTGCTCTGTGCTACGTGCTATGAAAGATGTTAGGAAATCAGAAGTGATAAACTAAGGCTTCCAGGAACTCAGGCTGGTAACAACTCAAATGCACAGAAAGACAAATCTCTTGGTTTTACCCCCTAGTAAAATCCCCTTTTTCAACTCAGGCATCGCCTGTCATGAATATACCTTGGAATTTTCCATTCTTCCCTGAGTTACCTTCCTTGGCGTTTTAATCTAGGAAGCATTTGTTCTTTTGAATGTCATGCAGTGTGACAAATTAGTTCTCTTACGTTTACTGAAGCACTTAGTAAGCTGCTTCTCTTATGCACCCTTACTCTTCCCCAGGTGTTCTCATAGTGGAAGTATAACAGCTTTCCTTACTCCCAGAGAGTCTCCTAATGTTTCATTCAAAAATATTCACAAAACAAAGGTAAAAAAAGATGACAAAAGTGTAAAACAAAAAGTAGATCTGAAATCTATGCTACCTTGGCTGTGTCTTCACTGGTGCTGTGTGTGGGGGTGAATTTGCTGTAGTGCTGAGAAAAAAATCAGTCTTGTTGATTTATCTGAGCATTGGAATCAGTACATCAGGCCCTGATGGTGGCCAATGGCCTTTTTCTAGGACAGGGAGGTTGACAAGGTGAATGTTTTGGCCTCCTCCATCTCAACGGTACCCAGGTGGAAAAAATCAGAAATTTTAAAATAACATTCAGCTAAATTAAATGGCACAGCCATTTTCACTAGGGAATAATATACAAAATATACAAAGAGCCAATTTCTTATGAAACAGAGTCTCAATATTAAGAACATTCTGTACATATTTCTTTGAGCTCTGGACATAGAATAGGGAGAGAAAAATGACGCAATCCCAGAGATTGTGTCTGTAAATCCCATTCTTTGCAAATCTCTACTCTCAGGATCTTTGCTAAATGGCCCAAATCAAATGTGATGGTTCAAATGCTCTTGCGGGAGAGTTGTTACAATGTACCTCTGCAAACTCAATATCCGGAAAGCTCTCATGGCCTCACTTCCATTCTCTTTCGCATTTGCAAACATTTTGGTAATTCTTAAACTGGCATCTTCTGCCAGGTTCAAGTCGTCAGTATATCCCTCTGAAAACATGAAAATCCAGTCAGAATTTGAAGATAGCAAAGAGTTAACGCTTGTGGGGAAAAGTCAGTGCCCCAAAGGAATTAACTACATTCCCTTTTCAATTTCTCTGTCTTCGGGCTAACTTTCCAAACAGATTTAATCACTCTCCCAGAGCAGTCACAATCCGAACCTCGCCCCCGTGGCCAGCCTCTGGGCTCTGAGGCTGCCGGACAACCAGCAGCCTCCTCCCAGAGCTGTCACTCAGCCCCACCAGTCCCTCTGGCACCCTTCAGAGGCTAGTTACTGGCATGAATAAATTCCAACAGCCCCGGTTAACATGGGGCCATTTCAATGGATTGAATGGTGAAGGTCATCAGGTATGAGGGTTTGATCTCCATCCAGGGAACATAGGTTGCTTTAGGTTGCTTAGGTCTACTCTTCCTTGCATTGGATTAACTGCTGTTGCCATTGATTGTATGTTACCACTTTCTGGTTGCAAACCATGTGTCTGTCTGTGTTTTCTTTCAGAGCGCTCATTATTTCCTGTTCTTTTGGGGGCAGCAACCGGGTTTCTAGAAATTAGCATTCTTTTCTCTTGCCTCCAACTGTAGGGGTGCCAAAGGAAAGCTCTTTTAATCAACTCTGTGCCACGAAAGAACTTGAAGCTGCGACTTGAAAGTTCATCCCCCGAGGTTCTGCCTGCCCAGTGTCGAGGCTTCACTTCTCATTCAATTCCCATCGCTCTGAAGCAAAAGTGCAATTTTTCATTTTCTCGGGAACTGCGAATGCAGGAAGATGCTCAAGCAGGAGTCTCTGGCAACATCAAAGGGGGCTCAGCACAGCAGTCTTTTCCAACCACGTGACCTGTCGGCAGCGCTCTGGGTCTCTGCAGAGTGTGAATCTGATTCAAAGACCAGGACTCTCAGCCCAACCAACCACCTCTCCCAATGGCTCGCTTCCTATGGGCATGTCGGGGTTGGCTTTCCTTTATGCCAATCCTTTCTACTTGTCCTTTGCAATTGGTTATAGAAGAGCCAGTCATATCTTCATCCTCTTTGCATCTGTTTATATGGGGTTCCATATATTTTCTTGCCCTTGTATCAAGTAGTCATCAGATTCACAATGACTTATCTTTTAAATATTCAAGAGGCACTCCCCCGCCTCCTTCCCTCCCAGTTCTGGCATTCCAAGATTTCACTATTGTCTTTCTCCATCTTCTGTATCGCTTTTAGGTTTTCTAAGTAACACGTCTAGCATTTCATCAATGACTGTAATTTCAGAGACAGGATTTTGGAGGTGCAGAGTATTTTAAAGTATTTCCAGCTCTTTGTCTGCCTCTTTCCTGCCCGGATCGACCTGCGATCTCATCCTGTGTTCATTTTCCGAGGCTGAGGTATTTCATTCTTGGAAATTTTATTACACGACAAACGAGATATGGAAAATGACTGCCACAGCACCAAGAGAGACAGTTATTTATTGGAAGTTATTGTTTTTCTTTTAAAAGTCAGATTAAAAGAGTTGCCTCCTATCCTATAGTAAATATATTTGTTAAAAGTTAAACTTGGTTGAATCTTCATGAAAGGCAAAGCTATAATTTAATTGTACAATGATTTAATTAAAGTCTGACTTCCCCGGTAGAGTACAAGCCCTGGAGGGGTGGCATCACTATCTGATGGGTTTGCTACCGCATCCTAAGGGCCTAACACAGGACTCGGGACATTGTAGATGTGAATAATTTTTTGGGGGGGAAAAGTGGTATTTTTTCACTTTTCTATATGTGTTTGGCAGTAACCCCCAAACCACGGCATAGCATGATTTAATGAAGTGAGACTTTTTTCTTTTAGGAGAACAGGCTGCCTTTGTCCATTGGGTTCCTCTTCCTTAGGCCTTCAGGGAGCTTGCTCTCTCCATGTGTCCTGACTGGGCAAGCTTGTGGCAGGTGGTTCTCACCTGCTTATGGAGCTCTTATGGAGCTGGTCTCACGGATGGAAGTTACTCTGATCCAGCTTCTATCCCATGCCCACCAAGGGTGACACTTGGTGACACTGACTTTGCATTCTGTTACCATGTAGAGGTGTGGATAGCAGTCCAGTCTTCAGGAGTGCCAACTTACCCCCAATACCCAGGTCCCCCCATACAGTACCCAGGACCCACAAAAGTTTAAAGTTTTAAATTTCTTTGAAAATCTGAAGGAAAAAATGAACATACTAATGAATCCCACCTAGATTATATGCATCTTTACTCCAATGCAGTTGTAAAATATAATTATATATGTATGTGTATATATATATATATATATATATATATATATATATATATATACACACATATATAATATATGTATGTATTTTTTTAATGGAGGAAAGGGCCCAGAAAGGCAAAAGTACTCAGGGCCCATGAAAGTCATAATATTGCTCTGGTCCCCAAAGATTTACTCATCAATTAATTCCAGAACATACTGAAACTTATCACTACTTGGCAGTATTAAAAACGCTATTCGGGGAATATAGTTTGTTTCAGCTCTGGGCTCCACTCGCCTGACACTGTCACTCCACCTGCAGCCCAGACGGACTCCCTGGCTGTGTTCCCCTGCGTTCACAACCAGCACATCTGCCCAGGAGCATGCTGACCCAGAGGCAGGGACATGGAATCTCTAAGAGGGCAGAAGATGCGCCCCCCGCCCCCAGTATCTGGCATAGAGAAGGGCACAGTGAGTGTTTATGGAATGCAAAAGTGACATTGTCATGTACTAGAAAGAGGGCAGGGTTTGAAGCTGGGGAGACCCAGGTGCCAATGTTGGCTCTGCCATTTATGAGCTGAGTTGTCTTGGTCCAATCCCTTCATGGCTCTGACTATCCTATGACAATAACACCTACCTCACAAGTTGCTGTAGGGTTTGACGGTAATTTATGTACATGTAGCATAACGACCAAATAAAAGCACTTTATTTTTTAAAGCTATACTATAGCGAGAAGTAAAAGTATTGTGGAATAGAAAACTGACAGGAAAATAAAAGGTGCTCAAGAAATGAACAGCAATAGTATTAATTTAAGATGCTCCCTTCCTCAAATTCTTGAATGGCTCTCTGCTGTTGATCGGACATAGGATACAGAACTCCTCTGCAGTTTACAAAGCCCTTCAAATCTGACTGATGCCCTTCTGTCACCACTGTCCTCTCTTCCTCACATCTGCAATTTTGCCTTAGCAAGCCTGATTTACTTGCAGTTTTTCAAATCATCCCGGTCTTCTCATACCTCTGTGCTTTGTATATGCTGTTCCCTCTGCCTGGAACACCCTTCCCTTCCCTCTGCACCCCCCCCCCCATTTGTCTGGCTAGAAAATTCCTACCCTTCTTCCATATACTCTTTTATTCTCAATTCTTCCCTATTCCACATTATTTGTCATTCTTCCCACTATATTATAACTTGAAAAATGAAGGCACTGTTTAAAAGCACTTATATTTAGTTCTTATGAATTTAAGTGTAGTATTTATAATTTCTCACCATTTAACCATTAATAAATCACCATTTAAACATATTAAGGTAGGGTGGAAAAATAGATTTTGAAGAATCTTCTTTCTCATCGTTAGCCAGGCTTTCAGCTAAATAACATCGGAAATTTTATGGGGGAGAGGAAAAGAAAATTGGAAAATTTCACAGGGGGGAACTCCCTAACTTGTCAATAATGTTTCTTCCCTCCCCCTACCCCCTACACTGTTATGACTGTAAAAGCACGGCTTTCTCCTAGAAGCAACCAGCCAAATTTTCCAAATATTCCCATTCTTTATTTTAAAGTATTTTGGGCCATAAACTATCAGAAATCAAATGTGGAAAGAGTTCAAACTTTTATAGCATTATTAACCATGCATCATTTAAAATTTGGCTGGCTGATATATAAATGGGAAAAAAAAAGTAGAGTATAATTTTACAAAACTCTTGATAAAGAGATGAAATCAAGATTTTATTAAGAAGTAGATAGTAATCTCCAAATTGATGATTATTTAATTTATTAATCCATTAAGTGCATGCTCATTTTATTCCATTTAGCACTTGAAACTGAGAGATCAACTTTACCAAAATAACTTTGATCATTGCAGATAATTCATAATTAAGTTCTTAAAATTGGTTATAGAATATTAAGGCATTTGAACTAAACACATATTTAATGAAAACTTAGAACTGTTTTCAGCTTCAAATATTTATTATCTGTCCTTTAGATGCCAGCATTCTTTGACATAAGTGTACTGCAGCTTAATGCTTCCGTGGAGATTAAAATATGTATTGTATTAATATGAGTGATGATTTATGTCAGAATATACTGTCATCTTCTCTAATAAAAAAGATTACAAAACAGCTATAGTGTATGGGGGGTGCTGATTTGAAATCTCTATGTTCAATTTTTAGGCAGGAAAGCTATTTATAATGCTTCTTATATTAAACAGTACCCAATCAGTTCTACTGACAGTGAGAAGACTTCTAAAAATGAAAAAGGATGAGAAACAGGCCTATTAGGGAGCATGGAAGCCAGGCTCAGATAGCAACATAAACAGGCTTGCAACTACAGTGCTGATTTCTTCGGAAGCAGGCAAAGCCCAGGAAAAAGGAGTAGGACATATCAACAGGGTGCAATACATTATAAAAGCTATTATGATGTCCCACAAAATGAACATTTAAAAAAATTCTGAATTCAGAGTCTATTTAAAATGCATTATCCAAAAGGCTATTTGCTATCTTTAGAAGTTTAATGCATTTTAAAGTAATACTCTCGCATTATGAAGTGTGAAATCACAAAGTTGGGCTTGGGAAGACCATCACCAAGGGCTCCTCCATTATCTCGTGCCATGAGTTAGGCAGGGACACCATTATCAATAGGCAGGTGTCACATTTACATCAATTTTGCTTGCATAGGTCTTAGGGTGCAAAGTAGGCAAGAATCAATTAGTAGAAGAAATTTAACACGCCCTACCCTTTAAAGCTTATATTTTAGAATATATGAAATATTTTCCTCCTGAAAGCTCTTTGGTATATATGCATATATTCATATACATAGAATAGGTATTTGTAAATTTACTTTTGGGAGGTCAGTTATACCCCAGGGAAGAAAACTAAGAATAAAAGATGATTTGATCAAGCAAGTAGCTATTATCTCCCTGTATCAGGATCCCATTATTCTCATCTCATATATAATTTTGGGAAAAGCAATTACTGTTATGATGTAAACAGCTGGGGTTTAGTTTTGTAAAGAATAGTGATGAATGCTAGCTCTGTAGCACAATAGCATACCTAGCAAGATCAAAAGAGATTCATGGATATAATTTTGAGGAACAGAATGACAATAGTGTTAGTTTATTTAAACTCGAAGTCATACTTACATTAGAATAGACATTAAATGCCACTGTGTATAATTTAAAAAATTCTAAGTTTCGTTATATACCCCCGGAATCCCTAGTTAATTTGTTGAAAAACATTCAGTTCTTGTTACATTTAGCTATCCTTCTCATATTGAGGAATTCTGCTCTGTCCTTAGACAAAAGAGTGAGAGATTGTAGTTGTTATGAATTCCTTTTATTTATTCCTGCTATCTTTTCTATCACTATAGAAACCACCCAAAATATTATCCCAAGTAGAGAAGATCTCAGTATGAGAACTTGGGGTTCATTTTCACTAATAGCCACTTGCAACTCCTACATCAGGAAGTTTAAACAAATGGGACTTTCATGTGGGTATTTTATGGCTTGTTACACGTTCCCACTGTAGAAAGTCTTAAATACCATGCAGAGATGTATGTCAGTATCTTGCTTACCCTAGACTTTTAAAAAATATAGGAATAACAATAACAATACCTTTCAGTTCAACTTGTGTGTGATGATGGCCAGTGACACGTGAGGCCTGAGTTTTCTCATTTGGAAATTGGGATAACGAGACCTACCTCACTGGATACAAAGATGACAAAGCAAGGTGATGGATCTGGCAGTAGTTTGCAAACTGTAAAGTGCAATCCTGATATTAAATAGCTTATGTGCTTTGCAAATAACTAAGGACTAATGACATTACCTCGATAGATCTTTGAAAAGTCCTCATGTGGTAGAAGAGCAGGAATTCATGATACAGTTTTACAGATAAGAAAAATGAGTTTTCAGAGTTGTTAAGCTGTTTGTCTAAGGTCACATTGCTGGTATGTAATGGAACTAAATCTCCAACCAGATGGCCACGCACCAAACATCTTGAAAGCATTTATTTTTTCCTCCTTGCTTCTCTGCACTTCATGTGGCATCTCACAGATAAGGGCTAATTTATTTCTGCAAGCGTAAGGACCGTGATGGCGCCCCGGCGATCACACACAGCAGATCACCCTCCCCCATGCTCCGTGTGCTGCACACGGATTCTCATTTTCAGCCTGATTGTCTTAAATCCTGTCCCCAGCCTTGAAGAAAATTAAGCTTCTGCAATGCTTTCAAAGGTTCCTCTCACTGTAATGGGACCCCGACATCTTTTCCAACTGCAATTCTTTAACCACCTAGCCCTCTTCTGACTTCGTAGAGCAGTCAGGCTGGTAGCAAACCATCTAGCGCTCGATTAGGTTGTAACTTTTCTAATCCTTCTGTGAATGTACTTCTCATCTCTCTGAACTAGATTATCAAGTCAAGCATAGGGAATAAAGCTAATTAAAAAAAAAAAAAAAAACCTCCTACAAACTTTGAACGCTGATTGTGGAATAGATTAAAGAATTACTAAAAGGAAATTTTTTCAGTTATGCTGATGGTATTTTGGTTATATTCTTTAGAAGAGTTTGTATTTCCTAGAGGAACATACATGAGTGTTTAGGATAGAATGATATAATGTCTAAGATTAGTTTGAAAATAATCCTGCAGCAAGTGGGGACGGTGGAGGTAGAAGGAAGTAGGGGGACAGATAAAAAAAACTGACCACATGTAGATAATTATCGAAATGGGATAACAAGAAAATGGGAGTTCATTACATACCATTCTATCTATTTTTGTGTATGACTGAAAATTCTCATAATAGAAGGTTAACAAAAATTTTGAAAAAGGCTAGCACAAAGGAAAACGGTTACGTCCCATACATACTGGCAAAATATCGGGTATTAGAGTAGCTTTAGTGAAGTCATAAACATACAGTGAAAAGAATGCTTTAACCATTTTGATCACTTTAAGTTAATTTCTTACTTGGAAGAGAAGGAAAGCGTTTGAAGAACTCTCACTCCAGAAATAAGCTTTATGGAGAGTTAATTCTTTTCTTAGAGAAGCAAACAGAGGTGAATGAGTCCCCTCTTGGGCCACTCTGATTTCTGTACCTTCGCATGTAACCCTATTTATTGTCCATATTTGTGCTATGCAGTAAAGAAGATTAAATATGGATGGTTTTAGTATTGGATTTGACTTGCTTTAAACTATCCATAAAATAAGCTCTTTCCCAAGCAAATTAAGAATTACAACGTGTAGTGTGCAATGTTCAACTGCTTAACTAAAAATGGAGAACAAAAGAGAATCATGGATCTAATAAAATTTTAACCCAAGCTCCCAAATTCATTCATTTCTTCATATCCAAAGAGAAACTAGAGATGGTGGTCACCTCCTCTCGGCTCCCTCCTTTCCCTTACTAACAGCACCCTGGATTTCTAGACAGAGCAGCTTGCGGGTGTTGAATCTCCAGGCTCCAGGGGTGGGTCCTGAGTGGTGGGAGCCGGCCAATGCACCCCAGCCCTGAGCCACAGAGCAAAGCACAGGGCTAGGCACAGACCCACTCCGAGACAAAAAGATGTGAAGGAACCTCTGCTGAGGGACCCTGGTAAAGCAGCTGATTGACTCCGTAGAAGCCATTTAACAAAACTCTCTCTCCTGCTGGTCATCAGCCGGACATACAGCTGCAGCCATCTTGTAATCCCAGGGTCACCAGACCTGGGGGGTAGAGGTTACCTCACAGAAGGCGGAGCAGATATGGAAGGACACCGCCTCCAGGGGGCACTGCTGAGCCACGGAATTAAGCTTCCCTTGAAGCTCACTTTCCCCCTTCGCTTCTCAGCTTTGAGACACATTTCCTTCATGAGTAAAGCTTGTTTGAGTTGCGTTTTCTAACCTGAAGTGCAGAGGACTCTAGCTGACACCCTCGTCTTAAGCTCTGGCCCTTGAATAGTGTTGCTGCCCTCAAGGAACAGTTCTAATCCACCCGCGTCGTCTTGTCTGCTTTCTGCCTTCATCACTGTACATCGCCCGACGGCTGAACTAAATGATGGATCTGATGAGTTCTGGTACACAGGTGCTCCGGCGGGTGGATGGCATATACTGCAGACACCAAACCTCATGAAAAATATGTGTAAACATGCCAAGGGAACATGTCTATGGCAACAGTACTTTAGAATTATTAACCACAAACACTGAAAGTGAACAAAAGTTGCCTGTGTCTATTAACATATGTCAATCGACTTCTATCGGTGACTGAAAACATAAAGATCAGAAATAAGCTTAAAGCTAAAGACTTTTTAAATGCTCCATCTTCCAGGGAAGAGCAAACAGCTGAGAAAATTAGAGAAAATGGCTCGTATGTGTCTGCTTTATTTATTAGATTTTTCTCTCTGCTCTTTGAATCATGATTTAAAAGAAGGAAAATAGATGGATCTTATGCATGGAAGAATAAGAGAGCTTAGAAAATGTGTGATAGAAATGGGAACTTTAGCATTTAATAAAATGATTCCCCAAGGCAACATCTTAAACAAACATCTTAACTCATCAGCTGCAACTGTCATAAACCCAAAGGGCTTGGGGTAGAGGCAGTGACTCAGCGAAATAAATCAATACCTTCTGGCAGAGAATGAACTAGAACTTATTAGAACTGTTCACCGTAGAATAGGGAGAACTTAAGTCTGAAAAATTAAAGAATGTCAATTCAGTATCATCTGGAAGATGTCTCTTAGTACAGTGATTTGTTGAGATGAAACATTTCTAAACTGGTGTTCCAACATGAAAAAAAATTTATGACAGTTTAGTTTTGCTTCTAGGTTGGTTATAGTTTTGAATCGCATATGCACATCATCTAAATGAAGAAAAGAGACATAGGCTTAGTACTTAGAGAATCCAGAATCTCTTAGTACTTAGAGAATCCAGACATAGGCTTAGTACTTAGAGAATCCAGACCAGTACTTAGAGAATCCAGGCTTAGTACTTAGAGAATCCAGTACTTAGAGAATCCAGGCATAGGCTTAGTACTTAGAGAATCCAGACCAATCCAGGGTGGTGAAGAGCTCACTGGAAAAGGAGATGGGCATGTTTTAATTAGTGAATCGGTAAGCTTTGCTGAAAGCCAGCTGTTTATCTAACACTTTGTTAGGAGTTGAGCTCATCAGGGCTGGTTTCGTGGGCATGAAGCTGTCCAGTATTTAGAAGTGCTTCATGCTTGGTTTAATGCCCTTTTGTCACCATCTTAAAATTCTTAATAATTGCTGAATAAGGGCTCTGCATTTTCATTTTGCTCTGGGCCTTAGAAATTAAGTAGCGACCCCTGGTAGTTTGTTTGTTTGTTTGTTTTTTTCTGGCCACGCCACGCGGCATGTGGGATCTTAGTTCTCTGACCAGGGATCAGACCCGCACCCCCTGCAGTGGAAGTACGGAGTCTTAACAACTGGACCACCAGGGAAGTCGCCCTGGGGCTTATATATGCTTTACTTCCTGTCTATCTGTAACTCGTAGACCATTAGAGGAGAAAAGACCATAAGACCCATACACACAAAATAATTAATGAACACAATTATTATTTCAATCTATATTACCTGGGTAAACTGTCATAAAGCACCAAAATGGGTAGGACAGTTGATTAGACGTAAGGCAGAGTATACTAAGTTATCTGTGAGATGATGACATAGCAAGCAGAGCAAGTCTTGGAGAACAGAGACATCGGTACGCACAAGCAGGATTTGCTGGAGAAGACTTCTCAGGAGACCTAGGACATATTATTCCTCACCTTTTTTCTTAATACTAGTGACCATTTATTGAGCACTGACCTTGTACCGGACATAAGACTATATATTAGCTGAATAATTCTCACGCAGTCCTTTTTAACAAGTGAGGAAACTGAGGCTCAGAAAGAATGAGTAATGTGTCCAAAGTCCCCAGCTAGTAAAGAATGATGTGGAATCACTACCCAAATCCATCTGACTCCAAACCCAGGATCTTGCATTTTGTTGCTCTTGGTTATCTCTGCATAGGTGTGTGTATAGCTGCCTAGACATCGCCTGATATACATCACAGGTGAGGAAGAAGCATTAGCACATGTCTGCAGGTGGGAGCGAGCAAAGGTTGTGGCTCCCAGGTGGGGAGCATCTAGATGGTACAGGGTAGGGTGAAATATTAGGGAACGATGGTGAAGATAAGAATGCATGTAATTGCTACTATACAGTAAGACTTGTAAATACCCTTGTTTTATACATGAGTTAATGGAGATACCCAAGATGGTACTAGCAAATGGATGCACCATGCTATGAATCAGACTTGTCTGACTACATGTGTGGGGTCTTCACCAACATCTCACCTGCCACCCATGGATGGAGGTGCAAGGGGCCAGGTTTTTGAAGGCTTGTATTATAACAGCCTAGCCCTGGTTAGACTAGCGAGGAAGGCAGACTGGATTTGGGAATGCAGAACTGAGTTGAGAAGAGAGATGTTTAGGAATATTAATATGACCACAGGACACAGGATAGGGGGAGGTGTGGGGTAAGAAGGAGAACAGGAAACCCGCAAAGGGGCATCTATTAATTCAGGGGTAAAGTGATGAGAAAGTGATGGTGGGAATGGAAAGGAAAGAATGAGAATAAAAGGCATTTCAGAGAAACAGAGAGACAGAGATGATCTCTTAGTAAAATTTTACCACTTAGAGAGTCCATCTTCACCCCCTCCTTTTCCTTCCTATTCTCCTCCCCAAATTCCACTTATCTTATTCCCTGCTATCCTTTTCTGTTTCTCTTTTTTCCTCGTCACTCTTTCTCCTCTGCCTCCTTCTGTCCTTACTCCTGGTTTGTTGAAAGTTAGGCTATATTTTGAATGCTTATCCTGGGAATGTTTTTCTAAATTGCTTTTAAATTAGGCATCTCATTTATGAATTGTGTTCTCTTTAAAGGAGTTAATGGCATGTGAGCTATCATCTTTTTCTCCACGAATTAGTCTGTTTTTAAAAAACGTATCATCAAAATATGCACAAGAAAGGGTAATTATTCAACTCAAACTATAATTGTGTCTAATTGACACTCCAGAAATATCCTTCCTAGTAACATCTGAAACAATTTATTAAGATTTGTTTCTGAACATTGATTCATAGTCAGAATCTCATGTGTAGCACAGAAAAGGCTCTTCATAATTTTGTCATTACAGGATGCATATTCTATGCACACAGGCATTCTACATTGTTTCTCAAGCACAGTGAGGCAAACTCTTAACCAAGCCCTAATATGTGGAGTGAAATGGGGTTTATTGACCATTAGCAAACTGGCTGGCTGCCTTTAAGATTTGGGCAGAAAACTCAGCATTGCCAGGTCGGGGGGGAATGGGCTGCTGGACTTCCCGCATTATGGACCCCCTGTGTTCTCTGTCTCAGCCCATGGTGATCCCATCTTTCCAGCCGCCCAGTATTGAATCCTCAGTCACCATAGACTTCTCCTTTCCTGGTCCCTCCACATTTCATCAGCACCCAATTCTGCAACTTCCTTCACATCTTCTTTCTATTTTGACTGTCACTGTATCCCTGTACGAGCCATGGCTCGATGCGTCTCACCTGGTGGATATGATACCTACCGCCTACTGCTTTTCTGCCTTCCAGTTTTCAGCCCTCCAATTTCACGTGCACATTACAATCGGGGTGATCTTCCCAAGTCACAGCACTGGTCAGAAAAGTCTCTTCCTCAAAGTCCTTCAACTGCCCCACCCTTGCTAGGGACCCTTGACAAGACCTCTAAACCTCTACAAAGCGGCTTCCACTTGATTCCCAGCCCGAATTGTTTCCTGGTTTCCTTGACCTCCCTCCATGCTCTCGTCTGTCCACCATTGTGAGAACACACCCCAGGCCTTTCCTTCTTCCATTCTGTGCACCAAGAGTCCCCTCCCATGATTCTTCCCACCCTCCGCTCTCCAACATTTAAAGCCCATCTGGGCTGAGTCCCCTTTGTGAAGCCTTTCTGGTCCAGCCCCCAGGGGTTCTTTCTTCTCCAGGTTCCCCAAAACCATAACTCATTTTACATTCCTTTGAGCTTATCTCCCTCACTAGACAATACCTTGAGGACTGGAATTACAATGACAGTTCTATAGACAGTCACTTATGCAATTTTTTAAATAGCCCTATGAAGAAGGGACAAGTCTCCATTTTAGAGATAAGGAAGCCAGGGAGGTGCAATAATCTTGCTCAAAGTCACACGTTTAGAGACGGGCAGAACTGACATTCACACCCAGAGTCCGGCCTCACGTTCTTTTTTGTTTGCATAACCACTACACTCTCCAGTCTTTCTGACCACCTCATACCCACGTCTGCCCATGGCTTCCAGCATAGTTCCCTGCACACAGTAGGCAATCAGGGTAGGCAGGTTTTTAGAACTGAATTGAATTAAATTGATTTAATTGAAGTTGGAGAGGACCTCACTAATCTGAGGATATAAAATGTTAACCGTGGTCTCTTTCCCCAGTGCTCTCCTAATTACTTGGATCCATTGCTATCAATCTGGTGATAGGCACCTGAAAAATATGCAGTAGCTAATATGAGAACCATGTATATTTTATGTCCATTTGAAAAGCAACACTTTATCACACCTCTGGGAGCTTCTGGGCATGGGTCTGAATATAAATAGGCACACATATTGCTTCAGTCCAATTACTTGGCATTGACACCGGGCCTTGTACCGATCTGTCCTGGAGCAGATGTGATTTCAGCAGTCTGATAAAGTGGAAGACTTTATACCAACTGAGAGGATGCTGAACTTTTGTCACCAAGGTGTGACCATCAGTACTATCACATTCCAGGCCTGGGTGTGGCCAGGAAGATGCCACAAGGTTGCGATTACTACTTACACTACTCTACAGTGTACCCACCGGATCACACATTCAGCATTTGCAGCATCGACGTCTGCATATCTATTATCTATATCTATAAGCCACAGTCACAGCCACGGCCATGTCCACATCCATAACCATATCCATATCTAGCTCTTGTTCTCTAATATGCATGATCTTCCTAAAGTATGTGCTCAAAAAGTACCCTTGTGTTATGATGATTGCTCCCCTGATTCGTTATCTTCTAAGTAGTCCACAGCAATGTTAGAAAACTTGCCATGTTTCTCTCTGACTTACTTAGGGTTACCCTGTTTCATTTGGCCATAACTGGCATAGCAATCAGTTTGGCATCACCCATTTTTCTGAAATATATCCCATGGCAGAAATGTGGAAAAGTCAAAGATGTTTTGAAGTTTAACTATCTGGGGTTTTGTCCCTGCCCATGTGGCCGAGGCATGCTACTCCACTTCTTTGGGCTTATAAATTCTCATCCTTTAAATGGTGATGGTAACACCCGTGGAGATCAAATGAGGTAATGCTGAGCATATTTTCAATCAACGATAGGTCCCTTCCTGTCTCTTTTCCCACCACTCCTCTGGCTTCCAGGATCTCTTTGTAGGTGATGCTCTCTCAAATTGCATGTATGGGGTGGGGATGTGACAGAGGACAAGGGTACAGAAAGGAAGGCAGAAGACAGATGGCAAGTATCCATGCTAAGAACTTGGGACTTTATCCTAAGAGTGAAAGAGAAATCACCGAACAGTTTAAAGCAGAGAAGTGGTTCGACCAACCACCTCACAGTAGGGAATGGTTTAGTTCAGTTTTCCAGGTCTGACCTGCATTGGTGTCTCAGGAGGGCATCTGTTAAAGGTAGATTCGCCCCACAGCCTGCAATGAATTGAACTCTTTGGGCCTGGAGATCTGCATTTGAGAAAGCTTGAATGTCAACTATAGGTTCTTTGAAATTTTAGCAGGAGGCAAGGCTTGAGGCAGAAAGGCATTATTATGTAAGAGAAAATTAATGATGGCTTTAATGGAAGCAGTGGAAAAGGCACAGAGCAATTTGAGATACTTATATGGTAGAATCTACAGCTTGCCAAGCTCACAATATTTAGGAAGTGAGGGAGAGAGAAGCCGGGTGGTACCAGGATTTCGGGCTTAAGTCATTAGGAGGGTGGTGGGGCCATTAATAGGGAACTGGAGATAAGGATGAGGAGGAACGGGGCTGTGGGATGTGAAGGTCATCGGTTTGGGACATGTTTTGGGGTGACTATGGGGCATCAGTGGAAATGCACATCGGGAAGGTGGATTTGTGGGAGCGACACTCAGAAGAAAAATGTGAACCGTGGGTGCAGCATGGGAATCTTCAGTTGTTAGAAGGCAGAAATTAGAGGGGACAGCCTGGGAGGTTGGCTAAAGGACCAGTGCAGACCCTGGGGACACCAGCACTCAAAAGACATGGAAGGTCCATAAAGGAGGCTGAGGAGGAGAACACAGGGATAGAATACTAAGCTCTGCTTAGGGTACTTTTTTGAATAACTGCAGAGAGCTCAGTGAATAAAATGATGTAGAGCACAGAGGATAAATATTGGGTTGGCCAAAAAGTTCATTTGGTTAGTGAATACGTTGTTCAATAAAGTTCCTGGTGAAAATGAAAAATGTCTTTTATTTTTACTTAAAATCGAATGAACTTTTTGGCCAACTCGATACCTTAAAAGAACGGAAAAATGATTTGGGTTTGGTTATTGATGTAGGCATGATATATAAAACCTTGGAAATAAATCAAAGGCCTCTACAGAACATCTTAGAAAGCTGAACTTAAAACTCCCCTCTGTATCTTTTTAATACCACTGTTTCTGGTGCCCATTTTTCAGATTGTGAAACTGAGGTTGGGAAGGGCATATGATCTATATAAGGGCCTAAGCTTGAAATGAACAAAGCTGGGACTTCAAGATAGTTTGATTCCACGGTCCATGGCCTTTCTCTCTATGAAAACACCCAGGTGTGCCATTTAAAATTCCATCACAATCATGGTGTGTGTGAGCCCAGCTAATGCCCACGGGGGAGAGGAAGGAGCGCTGAATGAGGAGCCACACACCAGGCTCTGGGCCTCTATGTAGCCTCTTACCAACCTCCATGCTGCTTATATTTCAGATCTTTAAGATCCAGAACTTTTGCCATATAAACATGGGGGTAAAAGTATAAACACAGGAGAGAATCTGCAATTGTAAAAGGCATATCTTAATGGTTTACAATAATTTTAAGTGGACCTTTCTAACTGGCCTACAAACAGTGCTATTTATAATAATTTTGGAGAGCAGATTAGCTGTGAGAAAAACAATCAAGATTAAGAAATCCTCCAGTAAGTAGTTAAATGCAATCTGCATTGAAGAATATTTGTTAAATTGACACCTTAATATAAATTTGTTACTGCATCTGGGGTAAGTACTACACCTGAACTGAGTCTAGTTTGATTACCTTTAAATTCCCAAGAGCTCCAGTGATGTGTGTTATTTTTATGCAAATGGGGGACAAAATGCTAATACAAATGGCTGAGTTAGTTTAAATGAGAATAATTACTGTTTTCATAAAGTCTTACATTTATATAGTGCTTTTTAATATAAAAAGTACTTTCCTGTATATACTAATTAATCTATACAATTCTATGTGTTACGTTGTATTCAGCTCAGAGATGTGGAACATTTTTAGACTAATGCCCATCAGACTCAACGCACTTAAGAATTACCTGCAAATCTTGTTAAACTGCTGTTTCTGATTCTGGAAGTCTGGAGTGGGGTCAGGTCTTTGCATAAATCACAGGTTCCCGGGTGAACCCAATGCTGCTGGTCTGTGGGCCACATTTTGAGTAGCAGGGACACAGATGCCACTGATTCTTGGGCTGTTACATGCTATTCCTCTTTGTGACTATCAATTTTTAAGAAATAACATGGCGGGGAGGTAATGCACACACAGGGAATACAGTCAGCAATATTGTAACAACTTTGTATGGTGATGGATGGTAACTGGTCTTATGTCAGTGATTGTTTCATAGTGTATAAAAATATTGAATCAATATGCTGCACACCTGAAACTAATATAACATTATATGTTCATTATAATCCAATCAAAAAATGGCATCTTTTTCTACTACATGACATTTTTAAGTAGTAGATAGGACATAAGCTTTAAATTGATCCCACATCTACCAGCTGTCAACTCGGTGGTCTTGGGAAGGTCACCATTTTTTATCCTTTCCCATTTTTGGAGTTGCTGGGAAGATCAAATAAGTTATGATATGTTCATGTGCTATAGAAAGAGTTGGCATTGTTTATCATACTTTGTGTTTATATACAAGAGTCTGTCCAAATTCACAGAGTCATAACTCACTTATTTTCTGAGACTGAACATAGATTTGGCCTTTTCAATATTTGGTCTCACTGATAATAACGATGACCTTTGTTTTGCTAAGCAAAGGATGTTGAACTATTCACAAGGTGAGGAGTGAATGGTGAATGGAATTGGTTTCCTTGATGAGTTGTGCTAGAATATTAATGAAGGGGAAAGGAGGCAATCTGCTGTGGGTGTGCTGCTCGGGGAGCAATATTCATTAGGCTCTACTTTGCCTCCCTCATATTTTCCACTGAGAAAATGATTTCTCCTTTAACTCTTATTCCACTACAGCCATACACATAATTCGTAAAGTATGGCTTCACTCACAAGCACAACACATAATTCATTTGAAATTACATAGGGTCTTGTAAAATCCCTTTAATGCCAATCATTTAAAATTTTCGTTGCTTTTAAAATGTAGCTCTTTAATTGTTAATATGTTGGTATATTATTTTCACAAATCATGTAGATTTCAGAACTCCTGAAGACGGGGATTGCATCTTCCAAATGACTTAAAGCATAGTAGGTCCTTAGTAATTATTGGTTGTCTTAATCTGACTTTCATTAGAGTTAAAAAGCTCCAGTTTTAAAATAATAAGTTTTTTGGGGGAAGCATAAATTCCCCCTACAATGAATTTCTGTTGTTAATTGGATGATCAAATTGATACTTTAATGAGAATTGGAGCATTGAAGGAATGGGTATTTCAATTTATAAAGAGGAATAAGTTCAGTTGGGAAAAAAAAGCAGGTCTGAGGATGTAGCAGTATGTCTTGAATGCCAATCATGAAGCAAATAATGTACTGGATGCTTCGTATATTTTTTCTCCTCTAACTTCGTCTCGGTATGCTCTTCCTGTTCTATATATCTACCTTATTTTCCTACCACTGGAGTAGATAACATTTTTTTACCATTAAAAATCCAGCTCTAACACCATATCTGGCATGTACTATACTAAGCCTTCAAAACTCTCTGATGAATGAATGAATGACTTTCTATTTATAGGTTGGCAGACTGAGAAGCAGCAGGTTTAAGGGAATTGCCCAAGATTGCCCAAGTAATGATTGACCGGACTGGGCTCCAACCCACGTTTCTACGTCTCCAAATCCAATCCGCTTTCTAGTCTTCTATAGTAAGTCAGGGACTTCAGACATCCAACTAGTGCTTATCGATCCCTGGGTAAAGAAAAGGAGGCTGGGAAGGGAACAAACTTGATTGACACTGTAATTCTGGCTAAAGCCTGGGGAGTGTTCAAAGTGCTCCTGAAACTCATCCACTTTGCTAGCCCTGGGGCTGGTGTAGAGAGTGCCAACACCCACATTATTAGGATTCTTTGGGCAGGCTACGAGCCTTGGGTCACTCCGTTTCTGAATTCAAGACAAGCCCCTGTAGATTGCTCTGTTCAGGGCTCATCTTCCTCCACTGAATGGAGGGAAAGGGGTCAATGAAAGGAGGAAGGAGTGAAAGACAGAAAGAGGAAAAGGAAGATGTCTATAGCAAATGAATTACATCGTACAACTGATCCTATAATAATTTTCTTACCTATGGACTCCAAGTCACTTACCCTGAACTAAGGATAAGGGGAATTTTTCTCCTTTGAGTGTCTATCCATAATGCACATACAGCCATTATTTTGTGACTTAGGTTGTCTGGTGGACGCCCTTTTAAAGGAAGGCTCTGGAAATGCCACGGAGGAGCTCTGTTTGTCTGCATGTGCACCACTGGCTGTAACAGAGGCATCTCTTTGACATCACAGGGCCCCCAATTCATCCTAGCAATCTGCAGTCTCCACAACTTGCAGCGTTTAGTGGCTCCTTCTCTTTGATTTTGGCTTTTCAAACACCAAAAGAAAACACAGTTGATCCCAAACAAGCAGTTATATTTACTGTGTGGCAAAAGCATTCTGGTTCACCAGGGCCCTTCAAACATCAGCTTCCGTAACATCCTGCTCAGTTATGAGAGAAAACATGAGATTAGGAAAATATAACAGCAGTAGAGCTTTCAATGGGAGCATCAAGGGGAACAGATAGAAAAGGTCTTAACGTTTTCTCTATTGTTCAGTTTATAACAGATCTCTTCCAGTTATGATAAAATGATGGATTTCACAGAGAACAGCTTACCCAGGTCTTTCAGCTACCATGTGCGTATGTGTGTGTGTGTGTGTGTATATATATATATATTTTTTTTTTTTCTCCCCTGCTGCTTGTCTTCCTTATATTTCCTCACTTCCTGATATATTTCATTTTTACAAAGATTTTCCCGGTGTAAAAGAGTTAGCATTAGACCATGCAGTAAGCTCAGATTCCAACCCTGCCTCTATTTCACTTCTTGGAGAAGTCTTGTGACTTGATGGGGCTCCATCTATAAGGCTGGGCAGTTTGGGTTTCCTTATGTTATGAATGGAGCTATCATAATATATTTCAAAATGCTCTGAGCTTCCTGGAGAGGGAGAAAACTAGGGAAAAAAGTTATATTTGGATATTTTGCCATATGCCTGTACAATGAGCAGTGACTAACAAAACATTGGTCTCAGTGACCTGTTTTACAGGTGGTACTTGTCAAAATTATTTACATTTATTCATTTATTCATTTGTTCACTCATTCAACATTTTTTCCGGCATGTGTCTACTCATCTCTATCTGCTTCACTGGATTCTACTCATTCTTCCTGTTTCAACGTAGGTATCTTTTCATCTAGGAAAAAAAATTCCTGATCCATGGTGGTCCCCAAAGGCTGTGGTACTCAGAGCAGTAGTTAAACCAGCCTTGTTGGGAGGGGGGAATGTCAAAGAATGCTTCCTAGAAGAAGGGAGAAGAAGAAAGAGAGAGAGAGAACAGAGATCAGAGAGGAAAAAATGTTCCAGATGGAGAACATATAAGACCCAAAATGGAAAAAATTTATTGCATTCAAAGAACTACAAGAATCTCTCAGTATATCTGAGAAGAGGGAGAGACTGGGGGGGAAATGAAGCTGGAAAGGGGAGGTAGAGGCAGAATAGACTTGTGAAACATTCACAAAAGTTTAGATTTCACGGCAAACTGAAGAGAGTGAGATGGTCAGATGTGAGATAGCAAATGGTCGCGCTGGCTGTAAAATAGAGAGTGGGCCAGGGAGATGAGGAGGCGCGGCGAGGAAACCATTCAAGAAGCTGCTGTAAGAATGCCGGCAGGAGATGATGGTGGTGTGAATTAAGAGAATTAAGAGAACTAACCAATTCCAGAGCTGCTAAGAGAACACGACTGGCCAGAGGTGATTGGCTGGATTTGTGGCGTGAAGGAGGAGGGCACCTGAATGCTTATACTTGAGCTATCCGAGGCAGGGGGCATTGTTCTCTGAGATGAGAAGGGAGCCTTTGGGAAGGGGGTTACGATCAAGTGTCTGGGACTCCAACCTCCATGTGCTTTCTGTTACTCCAAACTATGCCTCTTTTTTGAGAGATTACTGGATACAGGGCAGCATGTTGGGTGATGTGACATTTAGACAGATCTCCAGTCTTGGAGATTTCGGTCTAGTGTGGATAGAAAACACCCACAGAACGTTCCCAGAGGAGACAGAACATGTGAAGTGCCACCATCAAAGTGCAAAGTATACTGGGAGGGAGCAATCACTTCTGCAGGTTTGGCCAACTGTGCCATGATAAACTTTCTGGTTATTTCTTCTCTGGTGGGTCAAAGAAGCCAAAACCTCTTTTTTTTTTTTAATTGAAGTATAGTTGATTTACAATGTTGTGTTAATTTCTGCTGTACAGCAAAATGATTCAGTTATATATATATATATATATATATATATATATATATATACACACACACACACACACACACACACACACACACACACATATTCTTTTTCCACTATGATTTATCATAGGATATTGAATATAGTTCCCTGTGCTATACAGTAGGACCTTGTTGTTTATCCATTCTCTATATAATACCTTACATCTACTAACCCCAACCTCCCAATCCATGCCTCCCCCACTTCTCCTCCCCCTTGGCAACCACAAGTCTGTTCTCTATGTTTGTGAGTCTGTTTCTGTTTTGTAGGTAAGTTCATTTGTATCATATTTTAGATTCCACATATAAGTGATATCATATGGTATCTGTCTTTCTCTGTCTGACTTACTTCACTTAGTATGATAATCTCAGGTTGCATCCATGCTGCTGCAAATGGCATTATTTCATTCTTTTTTATGGCTGAGTAATATTCCATTGTATATATGTACCACACCTTCTTTATCCATTCATAGAGAAATGTTTTGCCTCCAACCAAACATTTGTCTCTAGAATTCTGTATAGGAATTGTGGCTCAGACTCACAGGGCTTGGTCTTCTGGGCAGAAAACATCACAAGTCCAAATGTGTTGTCTTGTTCATGGCCTTCTGACCCTCCTTCTGACTAGAAGTCACTCCCTTCTTCTAATGCTTCTGAATGGATGCTCTGTGCTATTCAAGGTTTGAACCATAGGGCTTCATACTGTCTTACTAAGTCACTCTCTAAAGGCACAGTGAAAGTACACATGAATATAGTCTACTGAGAGAATGCCTTGAACCCAAGTTCTGTCTTTATTGCCATTAGTACAACTTCTTCTACCAAAAATAACCTCTCTTGCAGCTTTTCCTGGGATAAGCCAGTCATCCGTCCTGGCATTCTCAGGTGCCTGCTTCACAGATCTGTCTCCATTGGGCCCCCCTGGGGGACTTTAATCCAGTCCATGTTTTGAGATCTCACCCACTCAAAGACGATTAAGATACCATCTCTGCTGCCATCAAAAATTACAATTTATTGTGAGAGATCAGACATGTACAAAATAGACCATGAAAAAGGGAGTGTATTTTGTCAGTTCACTCTTCTAGGATCTGTAAGCTGAGACCGAATGGTGGTATCAATAGTGCAGTTTTTGTTCACTCAATAATTTCTATGTTTCTGCTAAGTTTCACTTATATGTCATCACATTTGACTTTGCAATAACCCCAGATATATTATTTTCTCCATTTTATAGATGAAGTCACTGAGATTCCAAGAGGTTAACCTTCTACCTAAAGTCCACATATCCAGGGGATGAACCCAGAACTATCTCACTCAATGGCTGTTCTCTTAAGCTCTCCTCTATCCTTGCTACTGACCAAACATATTCAGTGCTTCTGCTTTATCTTCTGTCTGTGTGGGTGAGGCAAAGAAAATCCCTTTGAAGAACCATTGAGTATGGGGGCCTAAAGAGGAAAGTTGTAATAACACTCAATAGCCACTATAGTTTCAAGTGAATATTTTTACCTAATGTTTACATCCTACAGTAAAAATCTGCCAGTTAAATTAAGTTGTAGCTGTCTCTGACTTGCAAAATAATGTGTCATATTTCTATTGAATCTATTAGCTGAATCAGCTTATTTTATTTCTATAATTCAATGTAACATGTTGCTTTCTATTTGCTATCCCCAGGACACCCTTGTAAACAAGATGTTTCCTGTAATGGGTTTTTCCTGGTAAAGATCATTTAATAAGCAAATATCTCCAATCCATGGTAATATGCGCTGACAGCCTCCTAACCATATTTGAAATATGAAGGCAGTGTTTCTAAGATGACTCAAGTCAATTGCTTTAATATTTCAATAAAAATAACTGCTATTAGAAGGTTCAATACTGAAGGCACATAATTTCAATCCTGGTTCATAAAATGTAATTTGGATTTATTTCAGGATAACGATCATTGAGAAAAGTATGTATTGGAATGGTCGGGTACCTGGGTAAGGACCACTAACCTGTTCTGAGAGATTGCTGGGCTCCCGCAGGGTAGCTGGCAATATATATACACACATCATTAATTATTTGCAGGAATATTTTCTGTGACATTGGTCTCAAGGTGCTCTGTTCAAATACTGTACTCAGCAGAAACCCTGCCACACAGCACTTGAGTAAAATGACTTTACATCAAATTGGATTCTCTTTGGCTCTGACCACACAACCAGGTTTCATGAGTCCACTTTTTTCTTTTTTTTTTTTTTGCCTATAGCTTATGATATTTTTACGATAAATGGATCCAATTCCAGTTATCTACCAGAATGTTATGAGTAAAACATAAAGCATAAAATTAATTCAGAACAAAGAATTTTGGAGCTGGAAGGGACCTCTGAGATCATCTTGTCTATGCCTCTCAGTTTATGGTGAGACAACTCACGTCCTGAAATAAATGACTTGTGCAGGTTCACAGAGCTGAGCCCAAAGCAGATTATTTGATTCTCAGTAGAGTGTCAGTTAAGCAAGCACACTGATTACACCGACCGGATGGCACAGCTATTATTGCTTAAATATGATAGCAATCAAAGTTTACCTTTATTGGAAATTTAGTAAGCATAGTGTATGTTTCATCTCCCTTAACCGTCAAAACAATCCTGCAACTCTTACTGTATTTATGAGAAAACGGAGGCTTAGAGCATTGAAATAACTTGCCCAGTTTCACTCAGCTAGTGATTTGGTAGCTCTGGGGTTTGACCCAGGCCATAGAACCAAACATCCTTTAATAATGATGCTGAGCTGAAATAATTAAGCAAGGTATGGGGAGTACTTGGGTATGGGTCTAACGGAAGTGGTAGGAAAATAATTGTAAAATCTTTCTTTGTGAAAAGAATTAAGAAAATAAGGAGAGTTGAGCTGGAGAAGCCTGAGTAAAGAGCAGGGTTAGTGAAAGATTTAAGAATAAAATAGGGAGAAAATGAATTTTTACTTGCAAATGGCTTTATAATCACTTCAATTTTCTAAGTTTATTTTAGTCAGGGTCATCTGGCATTGGCCATTTTCTGTTTTGAATTCAGTAGTATCCAAATTTATCAATATGCACTTTCAAAGCATACAGTGATTTTAGGAAACCTAAGGTAATAACTTGCCTTTAATAGGAATGAAATGAATGTTTGAAGCAGCCTTCAAGGACAAATGAAAAACATTATCACTCATTTGCAGTATTTTATTGCTTTACTACGTTAATAGTGGAAATATATACAACCTATTTCTTCATTTGGCAAATGAAAACACGAATGTATTTTGCCAAATTGTAATGTGAATATAATTATCAACACTCATTTTATTTCCAAATTACCTATATGCTTTTTGACCAGGTTGATAACTACTGTATTTTTATGCAATTGCATTTTCATATCATTTTTAATGTATGACAACTTGTATGAGACTTTCCATCTACAAAATGTTGTATGATCCCTCTTTTTTAATCTTGGGAGACATATCGTCTAGGAGTTGATTTATGACCCTGCTTGAGTAACCTTGGCCATGTCTCTATCTTGCACATTATTGATAAAATGATTCAGCTTTTGCAACCTGAGATTTGAAAAACACTGTCATCTGGAAACCCAAAAAAGATAGTTTTTTGAAAGGTATAATTACTCCAAGGATGAAAAAGGCAGGCATTTTTCTTAAGTTCAATTTTGCTATGGTCCCAAGTTGGTAAAAGGTATTAATAATAATTGTTGAAGGAAAATTATCCTCTCAAGGACTGGAGATAAATGTTTGGTTGGTGAGACTGTCTGAGATAGTAAATTACAACTAGAGGAATTTCTAGAGGAAACTCGTGTCTAGAGGAAATCACACGGCTTTTTTTTCTTTTCTTTTCTGTTTTTAATATACTGGTTGGTGGATGTAAGTCAATTCAAGAAAACATTTATTGTGCATCTACAATGTGCCAGGCACTCTGCTGAATGTTGGGGATACCAAGTTGGGCAAAGTGCAGACTTTGCCTTCAAGGAGCTCACAGAATTGCTGAAGACAGATTGTGACATGATCCTGAATCATGCTCTGAGCTTCCACGAAGCAGAACTATCAGGACTGTGCCCCTGGGCATATGTTGATGTGGTTTTAAATGAATAGCACTGGCTAGCTGCTCGTTTAAATGATTCCTTCTGATCTAGGCCTCTCATATTTCCTTAATTGCAGACACTGAAAAGACCATTTGGTCCTCCTATCAGCTGTCAAGTTAAAGCTTAATATTTTCTCTCCCCAAACCTCCAGAATAGGTTAGCTGCTTCATTCTCCATGTTCCTTCAGCCTTTTGTTTATACATCTACCGTAGCACGTTCCCTTTTTTAGAATTACATATTTACTTATTTATAAGTGTGCTTCCTTTAATTGATTATCTCCTAGAGAATAAGTTCCAGTCATCTTTAGATTCCTCTAAACTTGGAAAAGCCCATGGATTTATGGACATGAGTCATAAGAGTTTGCTGAGTTAATAAGTTACGTAGTATAGAATCATCAGGTGATAACTTCTACAAAGTTATCCAACATATACAAAACTTATACTTTAATGCAACCATATGAAAGAGACCTTGGGCAAATCTATTAATCTTTCTGGTCCTTAATTCCCAAACAAATTAATTGAAATAGCAAGGCTATATGACTGTTGTTATGTTGGATGTTTTATCATTGGCCTATTTTCCTAAGGATGTAATCTGACTCTAAATTGACAAGTTCAAAAATTTCAAAACTTTCTATGAGTATACGTAAATACTGCTGGTAACTACAACTATGAGCATCTACTATGTAGAAAGTACTTTATATATAAAGAGTGCTAGATAAGTGGCCAAGCTAGAATTCTAATGTATTTTATCCATCTGTCTGTCCATCCATTTGTTCATCCAGTCATTTAATAAATATTTGCTCAGTGTTTACTAAGTGCTAAGCATTATTCTAGGCAATAAACCCAAACAAACAAAATCTAGATACTTAAGGAACTTATTCTCTAATATTCCAAACTCTAAGCTTTTTCCCATGAACTATATGACCTTCAAAGTTTTTGTTCTTAACTCTAGTCGTAGAAATCTTTGTGTTGCCTAAGTGTGTCTTAGGTGTGTTCCTAGGGATTTTTATAGTATATAAATTTAAATATGTAAGATTGCTCCATATTTTGAGAACTATATAAAATTCTTCAATTTTATTCCATGCAGTGAGAAAATTAACTTCAGTTAGGGATTATCTTTCTATCCTCAAAGATCACTTTACATTATACTAAATTAAATAGATGTAAGAATAAAAGAACAATTCACCTGTTTTTGGTTGCGTGCCAGGAGCTGATGTTTCAGAAAATTCTTTGTAAATTGAAGGTACAGATCTTCCTATACCCATACTTAATATCTGAGTTACTTCCTGATAAACCCATTTTAAGTTGAAAATATCGTAAGTTGAAAATGCATTTAATACGCCTAACTTACCAAACATCATAGCTTAGCCTAACCTACCTTAAATGTGCTCAGAACACTTACATTAGCCTACAGTTGGGCAAAATCACCTAACACAAAGCCTAATTTAAAATAAAATGTTGAATATCTCACATAAGTTTTTGACTACTTTACTGAAAGTGAAAAACAGAATGGTTGTCTGAGTGCAGAAGGGTTGTAAGTGTATTGGTTTTTAACTCCCCCAGTCCACCCCCAGTGATGGAGTGCCTGACTGAGAGCTGTGGCTCTTTGCAGCTGCCCAGCATCATGAGAGAGGATCGAACCGCATGTGGCTAGACCAGGAAAAGATCAAAATTCAAAAGTCGAGGTCAGGTTTCTATTGAATGTATATCACTTTCACACCATCATTGTAAAGTTGAAACACCGTAAGTTGAACAAACTATCATTAAGTCGGGGGCTGTCCACATATCCTTTAGTTAAACTAGTGTTTGCAGAGAATTGTGGCTCCCTTTCTTTCTCTTACACGCAGGCACGTGCACACACACACACACACACACACACACTCAAAGAATGATCTTTTCCTACAAAACAACTAGGAGCTGAACTAATCAGCTTGGGGCTATTAATCTTGGAAGATGGATACATGGATGCTTCATTTCTGCGGCGTTTGTGTGTGTTAAGTGAGCCTGAAAAGTAGAGTAGAGGCTGAGTTGCCTGGATGGAGAGTGGCTGACGTAGACCATTCATGGAAGTAAACCCAGACAGCACACATTTTGGGGTCATAGACTGGAAAAAATAACAACTACTGTTCCCGCCCTGTTATTAAAACAACAGGGGCTAAGTTTCAACCACGCTGTTACACATGCTGCTTTGTCTGGTCACAGTTGCTTGTTTGCTGGTGGTAAAACAGACACTGCTGTTTTCTTCCTTCAGCTGGGTAATTCTCAATGTCTTCTTGTTATGTATTTGAAAACTGGGCAATGGCTCTATTAAGAGAGTGTGTGTATACATTTTTAATGATAATGCAATCATGTTTCCTTCAGGAAATTTCTTCTTTTCCCCCTCAGGACAAAATTAAACTTTTACCAACTTTGCTTCAGTTGAAACGATATACGTACTTATACATGTTGAAATCAGATGTGACAAACGGTCACATCCAGATCAAGAGAGCCTTTAGGCTGAGACAGCTGTATATTGGTTCTCTAGGGCTGGAATGGAACGCAGACAAATGGCATCTTTCTGCATTTTCTGACTTGAACTGGTTTGTGAGATTATGGAGACATTTTTAAAATTTGCACTTTTCTATATTTTTCTAAGGTTTACCAGAGCATATACTATTTTTATAGTGAGAAAAAGATGCGTGTATGTTTATGCTGACAAGCTATCCAGTTTCCCTATTAAAATAAAAGTGACCCACAAATCATGCCACCTATATTGATATATCACTTTAAGACCTTATTCTGAACTTTCAGATTTTCTCTCTTACAGGTCAAGGGAAAAAAATCATAGGTTTTTAAATATTCTTTTAAAATCCTCATTGGTCAAGTGTGTGTGTGTGTGTGTGTGTGTGTGTGTGTGTGTGTGTATTCTTGCCAATGTATCCTCACATGGTATAAGAATAGATTCTAAATTCCCACCAGGGGTGACCGTAAAGTACCAATGACACAACAATAACAATGCTTTCTAGAATATTTAACTTGGGAAAGAGGGTAGTCAATAGGTTATTTTTTCAGGAAGACTGTCAGAGGATACAGAATTGTATTTAGGAAAAATATACGCTATTTTCAGAGTACCTACAAAGGAGGAAAGTGGAGACAAACACAGTTTCTAATGAGAATTCTCCAACTGCAACTTAAACCCTAAATCTAAATGAGCAACATACTAGGAAGAGGATTTTTGGCTTTTCCCCTTCATTCACTGAATGATTTTAGTACCTCCCTTTTTGGTTACTAAGTGCATACTCTTTAATGATAACTGAATCATAATCAATAGATCATTGTCAAAAAATCCTGATTCGTCCCTCAGTTGCCATATTTGATATGGATATGTTATTTTAATGTATCTCTGCTTAGTTTTCTGAATACTAAGTAGATATGCTTACAACTATTTATTTACATCATTTGAAAATTTTTTTTTTAATGTTAATGGGTTTGTTATTTTCCTTTTCCCTTCACAACATCCAAAGGTGACACTGACAGCTGTGAAAATAACTGTGATTTATGAAAGCAAAATCCAGAAAAATGAGAGTTGCTCCCACCAGCCTCAGATCTTCTATTCCAAATTGGAGTTCTCTACTAATACTATCCTCACTTCTGGGGGTTTCCGATCACCTGGAAGACAGCCATCTAATTAGAGGAGCCGCATTTCTCAACAAAATTGTAGAAAGCACTGCTTTTGGATATCAATTTCAATCCCAGCTCTGCCACCTGATTCTTAATTTCTCTGAGCTTCAGATTCCTCACCTGTAAAATGGGGACATGCCAGTTCCTAGCTATTTTTGTGAGGATTAAATGAGCCACTGCTTGTGAATCCTTAAAACAGCCCTTGGCCCAGAGTAAAGGGGAGACAAATGGTAGCTTCATCATTACTGTTTTTAATAACAATTTACTCTTGGTTCAACTCTAAACACATTTTAAGCATTGCATGTGCAGCTTTGGTTATCCAGGTCCTCAGCGTCAAATACAAACTACTTTAGCATATTGTGACAGAATTCACATTCACTAATTCAAATGAAAACTAAATGTGAATTGTAGTAACACAACATGCTAATGAACACAGAGGACCCTCAATCCCTGAAGTACCACACCTCATATTATGTAAATATCATGCAAATCACTCCTGGTCAAGGGTTTATATTGCACTTGCTTCTGATCCTGTCTTTTATTTCCTTAACTCCTTGAAGATATATGTGGTAAGGTATAATAGGCCACTAAAAGTCAAAGAAAATTTGATAAAAGGAAAAGAAAAATATAAACCTGAATGAGATCATTTTTAAAAAAAGTAAAAAAAAAATTCTTGGTATAATGACTCAAAAATAAAAATTCTCTTTTATATTTTCCTGGGGCTTATGGGAAGGGATTGAATGACAGATAAGCATGGCAAAGTGATCAGATTTGGCTGAGGAAACAGGCAGAGGGAGGGATTCATTTTTTTTTTAGATAGTTAGGACTCAATTGGAGGCTGTTCTCTGTCAAAACCAATGGGGGTCTGATATAATGCTCCCCTCTTCTGCCCATCCAAAATACAAAAGGAGAAACCTATATAGTCAGCAGAAGCATTTTTTGCAGAACATAAAAGCGAAGGAACCTCATCATATACCAACATCACCCCACTCAGTCCAGGAGAAAATGAAAAGAGCGATAGCCAGAGCAAAGGAAATCCCACTGATGAAGACCAAGGTTGAGGCTGGATGTCTGAACAGTTGCGGACAGGCAGAGTACTGTCCGATGGCCATCCACCTTGCTGGGATCCATTTTGGCTGCCAGCATCAAGGCAAGTCTGAGATAAGGGTTTGTACTAGATTCACAAGATGTCTGGAAGATGATGGAGAAGCAGGATGGCAAAAGAAAAGAGGGATCCAAAGAGTCCCTATGTGGACATACTTATTTATCTTCATTTGGCTGACAGGTCCCCAGGTTCTAGGGAAGAGGAACTGGATATCTTCATTTGGCTGACAGGTCCCCAGGTTCTAGGGAAGAGGAACTGGATATCTTCATTTGGCTGACAGGTCCCCAGGTTCTAGGGAAGAGGAACTGGATATCTTCATTTGGCTGACAGGTCCCCAGGTTCTAGGGAAGAGGAACTGGATAGCCACACAGGACAAATGCTGTAGTTAGACCTGTATTTATTTGTAGTTCATTTCTAAACATTTTGCATACGATTTATGTCACAATGTGGATTCAGTCTTGTTCAATCCATTCCCTTCACTGACCCTTGGTGATCTGCTCCCAGTGTCCTTCTCCAGGCTTCTCCCTCTCTCCATCACCTCTCTAGCCATCTTGAGTTACATGCAGTTCCCCATATACATCACGCTTCCTAACTTTTGGGTGCCCCTATGTTTTTTTGGCCCAGCTAACTCATCCTGTATCTTCAACCGTCAGCTCCAGTGTTTCTCCTGAAAAACATCTGCCTGTCTTGACCTTCTCCCTAAATGTGATTAGGTTCCCCTCCTACCTATCGTCTTACACTAATCACATTCCTTTTCATGATATATCCTAATTCTCTGGTTGCCTGGCCCTTGCCCTAACTAGACTGAAACCTGTTTAAGAGGAAGGAATGTTTCTTTCACATCTGTAGCCCTAAATGCCATACATTGCTGGGTGCCAGGGAGGTGTTCACCATAACTGGTCCTCTTCTTGCTGATATTCTGACTGTTGTTCCAGACTTCTGTCTGGGCATGACTCCCTGACACACTTTCTCTGCTCTGCCAGAAAATGAAATAACAACTCAAGTAGGTTTAAGCTTATTGGAGAATCTCACAGGGTGAGCTCAATGAGCAGAAAAATGGCCGACGAGATTTCTTGTCTTTGGAAGAGCATCGGCTCTGAAGTAACTGAGTACGAGGCTGATGATGAGCTCTTGTGGTTACAAAGATGAGGGAAGTGCTCAAAAGTGTCAGAAAGGGGCTTCCCTGGTGGCGCAGTGGTTGAGAATCTGCCTGCCAATGCAGGGGACACGGGTTCGGGCCCTGGTCTGGGAGGATCCCACATGCCGCGGAGCAACTGGGCCCATGAGCCACAGCTACTGAGCCTGCGCGTCTGGAGCCTGTGCTCCGCAACAAGAGAGGCCGCGATAGTGAGAGGCCCGCGCACCGTGATGAAGAGTGGCCCCCGCTCGCCGCAACTAGAGAAAGCCCTCGCACAGAAACGAAGACCCAACACAGCCAAAAATAAATAAATAAATAAATAAAATTTTTTTAAAAAAAGTGTCAGAAAGAAAACAAAGCAAACCACCTCACCCAGATGAAAAAAAACTATGGCTTTCCTTGAACATAAGACGTGGCACTTAGGAAGCATTGCGAGCCAAGAGACAGTTGGAATGATCTCAGGAATGAAAGCTCTTTGAGGTATGAAGATAAGCAAAATCACTTTGGATCAACCATCTGGAAAAAGAAGATCTGTGAGGTGGTTTTTAAAGTCTATATAGACTGGGCAAATATGTAAATATTTAGCAAATACTATGCAAATAGGCCTAGAGATACCTCTTAAATATGAAAAGGAGGATTTTGTTTATTGTTTGTTTGTTTTTAATTTTATTGATGTATACTTGATTTCCAATGTTGTGTTAATTTCTGCTGTATAGCAAAGTGACTCAGTTATACAAATATATATATTCTTTTCCATTATGGTTTATCACAGGATATTGAATATAGTTCCCTGTGCTCTACAGTAGGACCTTGTTGTTTACCCAGCCTATATATAATAGTTTGCATCTACTAACCTCAAACCCGCAGTCCTTCTCTCCCCCTGCCTTGGCAACCACACTGTTTGATTTTAAGAGTGAAGGGTTTTCCAAAGTGTGGTCCAGGGACCAACGGCATCATCATTGCCTGAGAACTTGTTAGACATACCAAATAAAAAATTTGGTGTGGTTCATCTATCGCCCCTTCCCTCAATCTGTGCTTTAACATGTCTTCCAGAACCACTGTTTTGGGGTGAAAGGAAAGTCAGTTTTTTCTCCTTGTCTCTGCCTGGAAAGAATTTCGTCCTTTTAGGCGCCCCTGAAGACCTCATTATTTGAAGCTCAGCCCATGACCCAGCTCTTTGAGAGTCTCTCACACCTCTGTATTTCCATTGTATATTGCTTGTATTATAGCAATTGTAGCAGTTGTCACAAATCCCCTGACTGTTCTCTATCTGTCCCTGCTTGACAGGATTTCACTCTGGATTCTGTTCTCATCAACAATAGACTCTCTCCACATCCACGCCTCTGGCTTCCAGGATCACCTCTCTGCTGACTTCCAAATTGATGTCCCTAGCCAAGATCTTTCCCTCAAACTCTAGAATCATGTCTTCAATTGCTAGATGCCACCTAGATGTCCTACAGATATCTCAAATTCAACACATCTGAAGTCAAACTCCTAACTCCCCTCAGCTCTCCTTCAACTGCTCCTTTTTTTGTGATTGCTACTAGAGTGAATTGAGGCATTCCCATCTAGCTACTCAATTGTTACAGCTAGAAATTTAGGATTTTTTTCATGATTTCCCCTTTTTCTCCTTTCTTCCAAATCCAATCATTGAGTCTTAATGGTGTAACTCAAATCTCCTAAATGTCTACACTTCTCAACGTATTTACTGGCCCAGTATGGCCACTCTAATTTCTCATTTTGAATCTGTTCATTTCCTCCTATTTTCTCCCTATATACTAGGTTGGCCTCTTTTATTATTAATTTTTTTGGCCCAGCTAACTCATACTACATCTTTAAAAGTCAGTTCCAGTGCTGTCCAGGTGATCCTTCTGAAACACAATCTCATGGTGCATAGTTTGTAAAATTCCTTCTATCACTTCCCAATGCATTTAGAATTAAAAAGAACAAATTCCTTAGCACAGTCTTCAAGGTTCTTCGTGCGGAGTCTGTGCACACAAGCCTTGCCTCTCACCACCTCTCTGTACTCTACTCTCTAGAAACTGCTTGCAGTTCTGCCAAAGACTCCAGATTCCAATCCAATGGTTCACAGTAGTGGTAGTGAGTCCAAGAACAATGCTACTTATGACAAACATCACTGATAATGGAAAATGGAAAAGAAAATGATGCTAAACTTATTCCAGTTAAAGGATTGTCCTTTATTCTAAGATTATTCCTTTTTCTATGACCTTGGTGTTAAAACATCCTTTCCTTTCAAATAATGATGGTGAGTGTAGCTGGTTGTTTTAAAGATGGTCTTAATTGGCAATAAAAATATGTGATGACTCTATATCCATTTCCTAAATAGTTTTTGAAATTTGATTTCTCCACAACATTCAAATACTAGAAACAACTACAGCTTAGAGGTGCCATTCTTCTGCCAGGAAACTGCTTTGACTTCTGATGTTGTCTGACTAACTTAGAATTTTTCAGGACACAACTCTTCCAGGAGGCCCCAAGCTCTCTCCTGCTACTTCTGAAGCATCCCAAGTTGGGGGTGCCTTGGTGCTCACCACCCTGTATTGGAAATTAGCTGTTTTTGTCTGGTTTTCTTGCTGTTCTGAAAGCAAAGACTTTTTTTCTAACTCTATTCTTGCTAACTCAGCACCTGATTTAATAAATTCCTATTATAACAACAACAACAACAAAATGACAGGAATCTATGTTTGGACTGGAGTTATGGTATAATGGCTGGTGCATTAACCATGTGAATTTGTCTCTCGCATTAGAGACAGCCCCTAGGGGGTAGGTGGGCTCCACCTTTTCAATTTCCCATTCCCCTGCAAGCTCTAGGACTGTCCTCTGCATATTTTGTTTTCTGTAAATGCTTACTGAATTAAACTGAAGGTAGGGCATGGAGAAAGCACAAAATTAAGATATTGAAAAATTAAGATAACAAAAGCAAGCTACACAGGGAAAGTCACTTTAGTCAAAAGGCCCTGGACAATTATTTAAGGTAACTAGACTACCTTCAGGGGCTCATTCAAGTGCACATTCGTAATCATCCAACGCATAAGTCAAATCTCAGATATAATTAATTCAGTGTGCCTTAACTTTTTTTTCTCTTTGCATATGATGTTTCATTTGGTGAGGCTATTCCCTACGATGGCTCTTGGTGGCCGCATCAGAAAATTTTCATATCTGCAAATGCTAAGAAGAAAGAGAAGAAACTGTGTGGGAGTCCCATGATCAGGGCATCTTTGATTTCAGCTAGATATGTACTATTCCAATGACTCTAAAAGGGAGCTGAGATGTGTGGCTCCACATTTCTTATTCTGAAGGAAAACACTGTTAGATTTTACGGGTCATATGCTATTTTGCAGGTCATACGTGTTAGTCCCATCATTTCTCTTAAGAGTGGGTGACAAGGGGAAGAGGTGATTTCACGCTTTGGCGCTGAACTTTAATTGCTGACTTAAAGGACAAAATTAAATAGACCTCATGTGATTTGCAAGGAGCAAATCATTTTTCTTTAGATTGTGAAAATAAGAACACCATAAGCAGCTTTAACTTTTATAAGCAACCTAGGGAAGAGGAAAGACAAGAGGCATGGCCCCAATCAGAAACCCAGGAGTCCTCTTAGAGAAATAGCATAATATTTTGAATATAAATTTCCTACAAATACCTAAGAAGAAAATGCAACACTTATGCCTTTGCTAAAATGATGAATACGTTTTCTCTCTAAGGGTTATTTAACACTTTCCATAATTTTATTATAAATGGTCCAATAAAGTGCAACAATAAGTTATGTGCTATATTAGGAGGACAACTCATTTACGAGTAACGTGGTAATTTGTAAAACTAATGGGCATGTTTATGAGCATAAAGGTTTCTAAAGAATAAATAAAATACTGTAACAGGCAAAACTGAGGCATTCAGCGTGAAGGGGACACATTCCACCAGGAGATCTAAATTTCAAGACAGTTGCCAAACTATGGAAATGTGGCCCCTCCTAGGGTCTACCTGGGCAGAGAGACAGAATAGCACAGTGTGAAGGAAATAATGCTGAACTTGGAGCTCGGATCTGCATTCGTGTCTGCTATTGCCCTTACCTAGGATATCTAGACCTTACTTCCCATCTTTGGGATGAAGGGGTCAAAAGGCCTAATCTTTAAAAGACTGTCTAATGCTAACAGATTTTAATTAAATTTAGTAATTCAGCATTCGTAGATGGGAATCTGAATTCAACCATTTCCAGTTTGTCACGACTTTTATGTAAATGGAAAAAGAATTCAAAGGTTAGCTTCAGAAATATTAGCTTTTAACTGCATTGTAATGCATGTTGAACTTTGCAAGCATATCGATGGTATACATATTTATGTTGATTTTGCTGTTTTCTCCTAGAATGCTGTTTGCAGCTGATGATTAATATCCTAATAACTTGTTTTTAAGTGTGGCTTCAGGAAAAAAAATAAAAGGTTGCTTTTGTGTATTCATTATGTCTACCTGTCTTTGGCAGGAGGCGGATCGGTTTTGAGGATGAATATCTCACATTCGGTAATGCACACAATGGCTCCATTTACGGCGCTAATCTGGCCTCCTGTCTGTGACAGAGGTACTGTTATCAGTAATCCATGAAATACTTCTTGTTCTTTTAATGAGTTTAACATTCAGCAGAGAGGCCAAAAAAAAAAAAAAATGCTGTATGTGTTCTTTTTTAGGTGCACTTATTTACTTTCCCACCCTCTTCCCCTCCAAATAATAATTGTGGAAGGGCTTATACACTGTGCAAAAAAAAAGGAAGCCCTGGATTGTGAAATCATACCTGGAAATGTTAATTTCTTAAAGCTCTACTTGACCTACGGTCTCTGTTTTAATTTTGTTTCATAAAGGGAAACAGAGGTCTTAGGTTCAAGATGGTACACCATTCCTAGGGAAGACCTAGGAATTAATACATATATTAAAATTGAAATACAAAATTAAATACTTTCTATCAATATATCTTGCGGAAGGTGAAATGACTACATTTCTGTAGTTATTGCATGTTTGTTCTGATTTTTCAGTTAGTCTTTTTTTGTTTTTGAGTATGAAGTTTTAAAAATCATGATAGTTTGGCTGTCTTCTTTGTAATATGCTATTTCACACAATAGTTTTTAAAGTTAGAATTTTATTTAGGGCCCTGTGTTTTTGAAGCATTTAGATGTTTTGTGCGGTTGGGAAGGTGACTGTTAGTATCTTTGCTGGGCACATACTTGCTGCTTTACTAATACGGAAACCCAGACAGAGGCATAGGGTCATTTTCTAATTCTCATGTCCCTCTTTTCTCTTAGTCCAGTGCCTGACACACAGAAAGTATTCCTTATCTCCTGAATGAATGACTAGGTGAAAGCTGCTCTTCAAAGTCCCAGGATGAGAATCAACATTCCATAGGAATAATATTTCAGAAGTTAAGCACGATTTCCAGTTGACATTTTACAATATCCATTACAGGAATATCAATATCTGATAAAACACCCAAAACATATCTGAAGCTTTGCAATTTTATGTTACTTTATTTGCAGGTACCTTCCAATTTGCCCTGCCTACCATGCATGTCGAATTCCAGAACCAAGTCTTTGAAGTGTTCTGTTTACTTTAGCAAATATATCCATGGGCTCCGTCTTGATCAGGTGTTTAGTGGACACCATAGTGTATTTTATTTCAGCATCTGACATAGTGACAATGATCTGACCTAAGAAACTAACCAATATTTAGGAGAAAGATTAAATGGCCTTTGTGCCCTGCAAATGCTGTACCCTTCATATAAGTAAGTCTTCTGGCAATAATACTCTAGACTTTAATGGCTTATTTAGATGAGGGAGGTAGTGGAGACTTTAAGTACTATGAGAGGCCCGGGGTGGGGGGGCCTCAGAGAGAATGTTCTGTTGAGCTGGTAGAGATTTGTAAACATAGAAGAGTTCTTGCTGGTCTCTTCATTTCCTTCATTTTACAAATAAAGAAAACAAGTCCCAGGTAGAGTAAACAACCTCTTCAGGGAGCTTCTTCCATGAGACCTCAATGTCTTGGTCAGACTAGAATACTCAGGAATGATGACAGTCCTAATGACAAGAATTTTCAAGATTTGCACATATTCAAAATAGAGAGGCAAACTTTGCTGAAAACATGTCATTCCTTTGGCACTTCCATTTTAATCCTACTGAGGTCATCACGTGTGAGGAATGGTTTTGTGGAACTGTTTTGACACTTATCCGATGCTAAATACATTTACAGGAAGCAAACAGGAAACATTCAGCTAGAATCACCCTAGAGAAGCTAGGAGTTCCATCAGTTCTGCAGCAGCTTTGCCCCGCTGAGTTTTCTGTACTGCACACTTGAACCCCCAACTATAAAGCTACCACAGTCTCCTTGTCTCTGGCATTACTTTTCCCCATGGGTGTTCTCCACATGTTTCATTTACAGAGGGGGCAGGGAGGGTTCCAAGGTCAGTGGAGGTTACAGGCAGAATCTATTCCCTCTTTACTAGTCTTTGGGAAATCTCCCTCTCTCTCTCTGTCTTGCGTTCACATTAATCTAAGTTTTCCTTGATGATTATTCACTATGAAACCCTTTGTTTTTCTTTTTGTTTTTTCATAATGCTTTTGTTGAGCCAAAGAACAGTTCTTAAAACATGTTCACTTGAACTAGCTACTCTCATCCTTAAGCCTGATGTTTTGAAGAAGGCAAATTCTATCTTATTTTACATCTTTGAGAGATTGAAGAAGCAGACTCACAGATGTTCAGAACTTGCCCAGGGTTACATAATTATTTTGAGATGCAGCCAGTTTGGATTCCAAGGGTTCTGACTCCAGATTCAGTGCTCTCTCCTATTTATGTGTTGTGCCTGTTTTTGGATTCTAAACCACTTTTAAAAAATGATCCATAAGATTACAGATTTTTCTTAGTGATCTCATGTATACAGAGATTGAAGACCTTCCCAAGACCATCATTTCACAAATTAATTAACATTCAGACTTGAATAAAACTCTATGCTTGTATCATAGAGCCGTGTTAACAAAATGTTCCCAGAAAACAGCTTATTAAATCTGTCATTTTAAGTTATTTGTATTTTACCAATGAGTTAGTGTTTTCTATACGAAGTGAAATAAATATTACAGGCATAGAATAAAAATCTTTATCTTATTTTTTGAATTTTTAAAGCCCATTATGAATTGCAAGAGGTGAACTGCACAATAATACCATAAAAATAAAACAGAAAACCTTTAAAGAGGTTTTCTGCATTCCAGAAAACACACACTTATCACAGATCATAAATGCAGTCTCGGATAATTTTAAACATATGGTAAGTTTCTTCTTAAGTACTGATATTTTAGGAACCTTAATTATGCTCTAAATCTTTTTCTCATCACAGAATAATTTTGCCTTGAAAACTTGTGTAGGTAGGCTGCTACTTCTTTCCATAATATTTATAGGAGTTGGATCGGCTTACAATTTGTAATTCATTAATTCAGAATATAATTCCCCATAACTAAGGAGTTTCTTGTCTAGTTCTTCAACTCAGTAGTGCTTCATTACCTTCAACTACGAGCTGCAAAAACAAACAAATTATTTCTCAAGCACTTAACAGTCCATATGTTACAGAAACAGATGTGAAGGTGTTATACTTACTCATTCCTATGAAGTAATGCTTAGTATTTACTACTCAACTGTCAGAGTAGCTATAGGCTTATTAAAAGTCTTCTCTATTCCCACTAGGTTTCTTAATAAGGCAGAATGACTTCATGGTCTTTTTCTCTGAAGAAAAAAAAATGCCAGAGGGCCTTGTATTCTTGAGATGCGTTAAGATGAGGTGGCTTGATGTTACTTGCCTTCATATTTCTAGCAACTAAATAGAATTTTCAAAGAGGTTTCCTACTCTAATTTCAAAATTAAATTTTAGAAACCTCAGTCCCATTCCCCGTTCCTTCTGACAGTCCTGAGGATCTCCTGTCCGCTCAGAACGCCTATGGAGGCTGGGTTTTTACATCTGCTGAGCACACCAAATATATTTCCTATCCTAAGATAGTGGTATAATAGTTACTTGCATTTATATATTTCTTTCAGAATAATGATTTGTTTCCCATTACTTCACTGTAGAAAACTGAGAGCATAAAAGATAACAACCGCTCCTTTGTATTTCATCAACTGCCTGCCTGACTTAGGAATCTAAGATAAAATTACAAAAAGCCAGGAGGCTTAGTGGACAGAGTTAGTCTTAAAATTAAAAAGTTAACTCTGGGGCTTCCCTGGTGGCACAGTGGTTGAGACTCTGCCTGCCAATGCAGGGGACACGGGTTCGAGCCCTGGTCTGGGAAGATCCCACATGCCGCGGAGCAACTGGGCCCGTGAGCCACAACTGCTGAGCCTGCGCGTCTGGAGCCTGTGCTCCGCAACAAGAGAGGCCGCGACAGTGAGAGGCCCGCGCACCGCGATGAAGAGTGGCCCCCGCTCACCGCAACTGGAGAAAGCCCTCGTACAGAAACGAAGACCCAACACAGACAAAAATAAATATAAATAAATAAATAAAAATTAAAAAAAAAAAAGTTAACTCTGACAGTAAAATGGTTAGATGTTCTTTCTGCTTAAAAAATTATATCCTTCAATATTGCATGTAAGAATGTTCATTTCTGTATTATTTATAACAATAAAAAACCCAACATATCCTAAATGCTAATCAATAGGAGAACAGTTAAATATATCATGGTCCATCCATGTAATGAATATGATTCCATCACCAAACAGAACTGTATATGTTAACGTAGAAAAAGGTATAGGTATACACATTTTTTAAATCTGCAAAATGGTATGCATAATATGATCGCATTTGTATTAAAAAATGATGGATTCAATAGATCTATCTGCTAATGCATATGAAGAAATTTCTGGGAAGATTCATCATCATCATCATCATCATCATCACTTATTAAGCATTTACTATATGCCCAGCACCATGCTAAAAACTATATATGCATTCTCTCATCTAAGCCTCACAGTGATCCACTAGGTTAGATACAAGCATTGACTCTGTAATACACATGTTGAAACTCAGGAATAGGGGCTTAAGTTATTTGTTCAAGTTCCCAGAGCTAATCACTCATGGATCTGGGCTTAAAATATATGCAGTTGGTTTCCACTGTCTATTCTCTTAGTAAGCAAGCATGAACTCTCTAACAAAAGCTTTAAAATATGTGTTTGTAGAATGACTTTGGAACTTCTAAAGCCTAGTAACATTCTCTGTCTCTCCCTTCCTTTTCCCCTTTATTTCATCCAAATTCTTCACTAGAAAAGAATCAAATTTTAGAGCTAAAAGAGATCTTAGAGACATATAATCCAAGCCCCTTTGTTTAATTAACAAGTTAATTAATTGTCTTTCTCAGCACACCCTTTTCTTCTTTTATATTGAGGTATAATTACATACAGTAAAATGTGAACATCTCAAAGTGTACTGTTTGGGGCTTCCCTGGTGGCGCAGTGGTTGAGAGTCTGCCTGCCAATGCAGGGGACATGGGTTCGAGCCCTGGTCTGGGAGGATCCACATGCCGCGGAGCGGCTGGGCCCGTGAGCCACAGTTACTGAGCCTGTGCTCCGCAACAAGTGAGGCCGCGGTGGTGAGAGGACCGCGCGCCGCGATGAGGAGTGGCCCCCGCTTGCCACAACTAGAGAAAAGCCCTCTCATAGAGGCAAAGACCCAACACAGCCAAAAATAAATAAATTAATTTAAAAAAAAAAAAAAAAAAAGTGTACTGTTTGGTGAGTTTTAACAAACATATACACCCATGTAAACAACACCCCAGTCAACATGGAGAGCACCGTCATCACCCTGGAAAATTGCCTCGTTTCAATTCTCTCCCTCTCCCCCTTCCAAGACAGACAAGCATTATTCTGATGTATATTTTCATAGATCAGCCCTATCTACATGAAACTTTACTGTACCTACTTTTTTGTGACTGGCTTCCTTCACTGAGCATGTTGTTTCTGAGACTCATTCATGTTGTTGCACAGTAGTGGTACAAAACTCTTATTATATAAATGAGGAAAAAGAAATACAGAAAGTGAAGTACTTTACTTGGAAGCATATAACTAGAGAGAGAAAGAAGAGGGACTAATATTTAAAATTTTCCCTCTCTGGTCCACTATACTTTCCGCTTATCCTACTGACCTCATTCATTTAAAAGAGAAAAATGTTGTTATGAACATTGGGGTGCATTTATCTTTTTCAATTAGTGTTTTCGTTTTTTCTGTATATATACCCGGGAGTGGAATTGCTGGATCATATGGTAATCCTACTTTTAGTGCTTCAAGGAACCTCTGTACTGTTTTCCACAGTGGCTCCACTGATTTACATTCCTACCAACAGTGTAGGAGGGTTCCCTTTCCTTCACCTCCTTACCAACATTTGTTATTTGTAGACTTTTTGATGATAGCCATTGTGAAAGGTTTGAGGTGATGCCTAAGCAGCCATGGGGGAAGTGAAGTTGCTGCTGGCGCTAGAGACACCACAGGGAGGCAGAGTGAGAAGGAAGAAGTACTCTGGCTTCTTTCCTTCTCTGGAAGCAAGAGTACCTTTGATTGGTTGAACTGACTCAGAAGCTAAAGGACAAGGGATCCTGGGAAATGTAGTTCCCTACTATATAGAGGGGAGTAGAAGAAAGAAGAAATACAGATCTGAGAGTAAGCAGCAGTTGTCCAGCACAACTTATAGCTCATTCACTATAGCTTCCATTCATTCTGAGGTTAAAGATAAGTGAGATTCCTCACTATTTCAATTCGATATTGTGGGCTCTAAATGCTGAGTAACTATAGCATATTTTTAAAATGTGCTAAAAGCTCATTATAAATGACTATATAATTGAATACTATAAATGTCACAATTTAATAACTCCACAATGCAATCATGAAACTTCAAAATTTAGAAGGGAGGCTTTAGTGTGAATCTTTAGTTTCCTGCTGAAGCAAATAATTGCGGTCCAAAGAAGTTAAGGAGAACTTCAGAGAAATGCTCATAGATACTAATGAAGATACTGGTTTATGTTTTTGAGAAACATGGGTATAGAAAAGAGTCATTATGAAAAGAAAATGGGAATCTAAAACATGATCGTGGTAGTCTTTGACATTGTTTGACATAACCTGAGGTTTCTACTCCTTCCAGATAGAGATATGCCAACATGAGGGATGATGGCAACTTCTTCATACAAAGGATTAGGAAAGTCAACAGTGGTGTTTGCCAGATCTTTCCAGTTCTCTTCATTTCTGGTCACATTGCAGGATTGCAGTGCTTGGCCCCCTTTTGGTTAGGTGGAGCCAAGTGGTTTGTCCTGGCTGGTCAGTTGTAATATTCTGTCACTTCCAGGGCAGAACAATTAATTACCCATTCAAGACCAGCCATGGCCAGAACTCCCATCTTCCCTCTGTCAGAGTGACTGGTAAAATTCCAGATAGCAACTGTTCTATCCCCTTGGGTTGAGAGCGAGGACACACGGTGCAGGCTCCCTACCTGACACATAATAGGTATGTAACCTAAGAAAGAAAAGAACCTTTGTAGTTCAGGCCACTGATATTGGGCAGATACAATGATCTACTGTTCTCCATATAAGAAGTCCACAACTACAAACAAATCAGCTTGCAAATGATTATTACTTATGTTGCCCTTTGTAAAGTAATAATGAAAATATTCCCACTTAAAAGATTTAATTTAACTCAGTTAATGATCCACCCAAGAGAAGATGAATAATCATGTTCCTGATAAAATGGATGCTTCCTGAATTTTTCATCAAGTCTAATGTGTTTCCCCCAAAATAAACATATTGATATTAAAACCTAACAGAACACATTTTAATGCTAGAAAATGTAATTATGTATAATTAAGTGGTGATTAATAAGAGTTGAGAAAGAAAAGATGTGTGGAAAGAAACGCAGTATCACCTAAAATAGAATTCCATCTCCTATAGGGCAGCAGAAATAATCACTATTGTGGACTGTATGAAATTGTCTACAAAGCAACCTACAACCCTTTGCTTAACTCTTTGATCATTAACACCTTCTAATTCCTAATCTGGCTTTCTAGACACCTTAATGTGAGAAAAGAGATACCCAGATAGCAGATAGGAATATTCAGGAACAAGGAATAGATATTCTCCCATCTCACCCTAAAGATGAATTAAAAAATCAGCTTTCTGAACACGTAAAGCTAAACTGGTCATCTGTGGTGACCTCATTCCCATGTGGCCATCTGGATGGCAGTGCGCAAGCACTCTTCTTGCTTTTACTACTGAAACAACAATAATTTAGCAGAACATTATCTGCCCATTTTTAAGCAGGAATGACTAGGGACTGGTCTGGAAGCACAAGACCCTAGGCTTTAGGAATTTTACCATGTACATCTATGTAAAGGCCCCTTTGCCACATCATAGGTTCAAATTACTCTAAAGAGTGAACAATATAGGTTTTGTATATAACCATAAATCTTAGGTTTTCTGGCTTTTGGATATTAAGTTCAGTTGTTAGATCCTATGCCCAGATTTCAAGTAAGAAAACAATTAACTATAACTAGAAATGACTAGTACATATGTATTTTTCCCCTAAAATGATAACACAATTTAAAGATTTCTCAAAGTCAAAAATGAATGAAATCTTATAGATTTTGACCTTTTGATCTTTATAACCAGAAACATTTTTACAAAGTACTGTAAAGAGATACTTAGTCCCTAGCTAATGGCTGACTGAAAGCAGTTTTCAGAACAACAAAATTTATTTCAGAAAAATGAGGATTTTGATACTGTGAAATTTTACTTGTACCTTAACACAGAAATTAGCTTGGTCAACTTCTTATGTTAACCATATATGCAGAAAGAGCATGTGTACTGGTCAAAAAAATTATGGAAGAAATAAAGGAAACAAGTTATAATATTTGACATCATTTTTACCCTTCCCTTCTATTCATTAAGGAAAAGATGACATTAAATATTTAGGAAGCATATAAATAATAGATAAACCAGAAATTAATTTTTAGAGGACCTAAGCATTTTGAAAACAAATAGAAAATTTTATTTCTTCCTGGAAGAAAGTCACTAAAAGCCATTATTATATTTGCTTTTTTAAAAAGGCTCACAATGGTGAGTATAAATTTGAAATCTGCCTCAACATAATAGATCAATATAGGTATTTCTTTATTTGTATGACCCTGGCCTGACTGTGGTTTTTATCATCATCTCTCCCTATATTTTTTTTATTTGAAATATTTTACATAAATAATATATATTCCTTTATATGAAGATATATTTATATATGTTATTGACATTTGACATGTAATACATACTGTTATATATTATATCATAATATATAATAAAGGTATATAAGATAATGAATTACACCTACTTTAAAGCTTAAGATGAACTAGACTTTGCGTGGCTTGAGAAACCCCCCTGGGTCCCACCTCAATTGTATCCATCTAACTCCTCCCACAAGTGGGGCTGCTTCTCTGCTTTTTGTATTTTTTTCCTTTCTGCTTGATGTAGTTTTACTATGCATGGATATATCCTTAAACAATATGCCAATAAATATTTTATGTTTTCGGATTTTACTCTTTCTCGTGGTTTCACCTCGCTACATTTTTTTCTCATTTTTTCCCCAGTAATTGTGTCTAAGTAAAAATTCTACAGTAATATTCAGGAAATGCTGGAAAATGAAAATCATCTCTGAATATCAAAAGCTTTTTAAGATACTTGAGACATTTGATATTAAAGATAATTATTATCAGGAGACTGAGGCAAAGGGCAGAAGAGAGAAACTTGAAAAGCATACAATTATTTTAAGAATAAAATAGTGAAAGTACCCAATGGAAGCCTAGAGAATGTTTCCCCGATAGCAGATTTCAGCATAAACCAAGAAATGGCATCACTGGACTTTGATTATTTAGCTGCACAATTAAATAACAATTCTTATTAATTCACTAAGTTAACACATATTTATTGAATGCCTACTATACGCCTGGGGAAAGGAAATACTGAAGTTAAAAGAAAAAAAAGCACAATGAGTGTCGTCTGGCTTTTCAGAGTAACCACACCTTGTGCATTCTTGGCTGTTTGGTGTGACGACAGAGGCACTGATCTGAACCCTTTGGTCGCAATCGTAACTCCCAGAATTCCTTGAGGCTTTGAAATTATTCACTGATTCCCAACCAGATGATGGAAATTCATATCCCCCAAATGGGAGAGGAGCAGGAACTCCATGAAAATGCTTCTCTTTTCCCTTTTGATAATAAATATCTTTTCCCTACTGTAAAATAATTCTGAGATTATGGAGAAAATAATTTTCATCCATGACAGCTTTTAAAACCCTAATTTGAAAAACAAACAAGAAAAACAGACTATTTCTTCTAAGAAATGGCTTCTTTTCATTAATGAAAGTGCAGTTTATAAACAAGAATTTGGAAGTTTTGGAAGAGACATGGAAGGGCTTGGAATGATTTAGGAAATTCTTGTAGAAATTTCTAGAAATTTAGTAAGGAATCTTTCAGTTTCAGAATTAAAAACTGCATTATCCAGAGATTTATTTTTTGCAACTTGCTTAGGTGAGATTACACAAGATGAGTGCATTAGTGAAACAGTTTTACTACCCTCACAGTTCTAAAAAATATATACGTGTATATACATACGTACATATATGTGTGCATATATATATATGTATATATATAAATCCCTCACTCCATGGATGTAGGGTTCTGACCTCTCTTCACAGACAGGTCACAATGTCAAAATATCAGACTTTTCCCCACTCCATATTCTGCGATTTCCAATTTCATGTCTTCACTGCAGCAACACATAACAATAATAATAGGACACAACTTCTCTTCCTTCAAAGCTTATTATTTTTATATCTTTCTCCAACTGAAATGGCAAGAAGGAACACTAGAAGTGGAACTAATTTGTCTGTGGGCATTTCATGAACATGTTACCAGGCAATTTGTGGGATAAATTGAAAAACAAGTAAACAAAATACAAAGCAAAAAAAATCCTCCAAAACATAACTTAAACCATTTATGAATTATTAGAGAATCCCTACCAATAGTATTTGCCATATTTTTCCATTTTCTCTCAGATATGAAAGTTGAACTAAGAGCCACTCATGAATCTCTGACCAACAAGTTACTGACTTTTACCAAGACACAATATCTGTGCTCCTTCTGTATGGGTATATTGTTTTTCCTTTGTAAGAGATGGTTACATAGATTTCTAGTCTATATAAACTAACAATACCAATACATGAGTAAAATCAGCATATTTTTGTGGTGTGTCATATAAAATATATCATCTGTATCTCAAAAAAAAGAACACGCCTTAACAGAAATTCCTTCTCTAGAAAGCAGACACTTTAAGTATCAGAAATAGCTCATTTTGTGATACTATGAAAGGTGCCATGTTTTATTTATTTATTTTTTCAGACCGAGTTTCTATCTAGATCATGATATGTTCAATTCAGTGAGAAGCATTGAATTTATCACCAAATGCTATGTCTCTTAGGGAAAGAGATTTTTTTTTTAATAGTTATTCATTTTGAAGAATTCCTTTTCTGAAAGCTACTGGAAGGCCACATAACCTTATCTTCAAGATCATCTTCACAGCCCTTGGAAATCCTGGGAACAAACTACCCAGGAGAGACCAGCACTGATGTATCAGCTAGCTTGATTCTGACCGCTGCCTCAAATTATGTCTCTCAGGTGCTCTCAGATTTCGAAAGCAGATTTCTTTGTTTTTTTTGCCCCCATTACAAAAGGAGTTTAGTGAAGCAAGCAAAGAAATGTGCAGGGAGCAATGCTGTGTAGCCAGCACTTACAAGTTGTCATAAAACTCGCAACCTTTCTTATACAGAATACGGCTAATTAAATATTGGTTGGAAAAGATAAATGCATTTTAAAAATCGGCTCCTTAAAAGCCATACCTGTGCATTCTGCTTCACTATTCTCAACGTCAAGGTTGGCCTACATAGGGAAACCTCCCCGATTGATAGAGGAACAGCCTACACTCAGATTTCGGGGTGTTTATCATGAGTCCTGCTTCCACTACTCTAAGTATGCCTTCCATCAAGAGGTAGCTTTTCCACAGTCATCCCAAACTTTTATCTCAAATTGGATTTCTTTCCCTTAAGACCATTTCCCCCACTGCCATGACTGTCTTAATGGATGACACCATTAACTACCTGGAATCAGAAACTTGGGAGTTCTACTGGTTGTTTCTATCCTGCTTACACCATCCATTCAGCCGGTCACCAAGTCCTGTTGACCCTGACATTGTTATGGGTCCCCTCTACTCTGTCCTCGCTGGTGCTTCTCTGGTCCAGGGCCTCAGCTCCAGGAAGGGATGGTAAGAAAGTCTAACCTGGGCCCCTGCCTTTGGTCTCTGCCTCCTTCACCCCTCACACAGCCATAAAATGGACTTTTCCAGTTACTGTTTAAACCTTTCAGAGACTCCCGATCCTTGTGGAATGAGGTTCAAGCTCTTGGGTGTGAGCGAAAGGGCCATGCCTGATGTACTTCCCCCGCCAGACTCGTCTTCTCTCTACCCATCTACTCTACTCATTCCACCTCTGTCATGTTTCAATGTTTACATCTCCCTTCCCTCCCAGTGTGTACAATTTCCCCCTTCTTTGCCTGGGAAGTGCTTCTCTCCAAGTCTGAGGAGGCTTTTCTGATCTACCCCCATGGACTCATCACTTCTTCCTGTGTTTTTATACAGTGAAGTCCTTGAAGGCAGGAATCATGACTCGGTCATCCTTGTATTGATATTATGGGTGCCAAGCACTGTGCCTGGCCCTTGAGGGGCTTGTCATAACCATTTGTTAAATAAACACATGAGCTAAATGGCCAAGATACACGCGATTCACAAAACTGAAAGGAGAAAGTAGGAAATAGGAAACTGAGAACAACTTGAACTGTATGTAAGTAAACTGGATGTAGATCAAGAGTAATGCTCTAAAAATGAAAGTGCTTGAAGAAAACCTAAATGAACGCATGGACTTGGCAACTGCCATTCTAAGGATGGCTTTACTTATTTTTCAAAGGGTGTGTAATGGGGCTATAAAGTCACATTTTGAAAGGCATTAGACTCTCCTAATTGTGCTTTTACAAAATTAAAATCAATTTTAATTTTCTAAATGATTCCCCCTCTCCATTTGATTAGCGTAACTTATTTACCTTAGTAATTCAGGGAAAATATTTTGTACAGCATTCTGTTTAATATTAGCACATCTGTACCCAGAGAAGCTTCTATGCCTAATAAGAACATTCGGTGATCTAGATTTAATCTAATATTTGTCTGACTTCACCCACTGAATAAACATGGCTCATTAGTGTCAAACACACAGAATCTTTGTTTTTCATGACTGTAAACCTGACCTTTGAAATGTAATCTTGTGGTCTTAAGATTAGCATCCAATAAATCACAACATGAGTTATAGCAAATACTTCCTCCTTTCCCCCTCCTCCTCTTTCTTTCCAACACAAACACACACACAAGAAATCATTTAAGAGCTCAAAGATTTGCAGGATATTTTTGGTGCTTTTATCTCTCAGTTTCTAAAAAGTGATATATAAGATGTCATCTCATATTGATATTTATGTCACTACATATTAGTAACCAAGACAGGGAATGGAATCAGATATAACATACTTTATGCAACAAGACACAACTATTAAAGTACAAGGTATATGAATTAAGTTTACAGATGCCAAGTACAACTATGTTTGATACGCCTGTTATAAAATAGGGGCTTAAAATATATATTAACATGACGAATAGTTAAATTTTGGGGGAAATGTTTATATTTAACAAAGTGTTCAGGTTTGTAAATTTTTTACTCCAATTACAAATGTAAAATAATATGTAACCCTGCTGTATATTTTATAGCTTAGGCTTCATTTAAGGATTTTCCAGTGCACATGTTTAAAAAATATTTTAGATATTTTCAAAACATATTTCTGTGATATTTTCAAATATTGGTATTTAAATATTTACTAATTGTGTTTTTCTATGTCTCATGATTTTTTCCAGTTTTCAATATATTGAAAGGATTCATGGGATTCATGATATAACTCATATATCAGAATCGCTAAAATATTATGAAATGATTTTTAAACACTTTTTGAAATATTTCAGTGAGATATTAGCAAGAATCAATGCAAAGGCAACAGGGATTTTTTTCTTTAGTTTTCTAAATAGCAAAGACAGAAGCTTAAAAGCATTTTAATAATAAACAACTACAGAAGTACACACATTCTGGAAACAAATTAGGTTATGGTTGTATGTTGGAAGAGCGTCAAAAACCCACAAAGTGAGTAAGAGTGATTTCTGAAGTGAGCATTAAAATTCAGTGTACATTGCTTCCTATGATGTTGAACCTTTATCTGCAAAATGAGAAAGTTGGAGAGATTTTTGTAGCAATTTAAAATATGGAAATAGCTCTCTTCTTGCTGATTTACGACGTGTGTGGAGTAGTGAATGAGTGAACTCGAGTTTAGCATGGGAACAATTTTCCACCAAATAACATTTCAGGCTTAATCCTGCAGGATGGTTTCATCTATTTCTCATCTCCCTCGCAGGCCAAAACCACCCTGTAAAGACTCCTGGATCACACAGAGTTGTCGGACTGGTCATCCAACCCAGTTATAACTCTGGGCAAAGCCAAACCTAACACATGTCAGGGAGAGAGTTATTTATAATACACTCTGCTTTAAAATACTGAGGAAATGTCAGAGGTCTCAAGAGTTTGAAACACAGTACAGTCAGTTTGGACATGGCTTTGAATCCAGGCAGAGCAATCTGAGTTTGAATCTCTTGTTTTTTAGATCTGTAAAATGGAGCTGAGACTTTGTGGAAGATTAAATGAGAAAAGGCTTGCAAAATGCCGGCCCAACACAAATCATGGCACACAGCGGTCTCAAAAAACATCAGTTGTGTTCTAAATACGTACTGTTTTAAATTGTTGCTTTTGCTTCTATACTTCCTTGAAACAGAAAAATGTTTTTTATTGGTACTCATAGAATAATCCCCCAAGGAGGACCTTTAAAATTGTGATGTAGGTAAGGTTGGAATGGGTGGGGGGTACCTTTCTTCTGATTTCTTACCCCTTTAAGCAGTATTTCAGTTAGACTGTTCTTTTGGGTACCCCACATGCTAGCTTAGTGGTTTTCAAATTGTTTAGATGTAACAGCAGCACTTTTTTTTCCAAATAAAATTTTCAGTTGAACCCCGATAGATAGAGATATGGGTCATATCAGAGCAGTTTTTTTGAAGCGGGAGATGGTTGGTGGGATGGAGAGGCACAGGGGCCTGAGGACCCCCAGAACTGTTCATAGTGTGAAGAATACTGAACTTGACCAATGCTGTTCCAGCAAGAGTTCACAGAGGTGTGGTCCACAGGTCTATTTTAAGAATTTTAAGGGAAAAACACTTGATATAGAATCTAAAAAAAATCATCTGGATGACTGACAAATAACTGTATATTTAGAATATGTCTGTTCCCACGTTTTGTTTGGGTTCACAATCATGCTGGTTTCTAGCTCTCATCTAAGTGGATAACACTCTACAGATAATGTATCAGTAAGCATTGCTGTGTACCCTAATTTCAAGGATAATAATCATCCAGTGTCCATTATAGTCCTGTTACATTATTTTTATTTTCAGTTATAAAAATGAAATTTCTCTTTCTCAGGGATAATTACGGATTGAAAAATATTTTTATTGCATGACTGTCATTTCTCAAGTTATTTACTAAACTGAGATTTGGATGTGACATTCTAAACACTGCAAAGTGTGATAAAATAACATACACATTTAATTATTTCTGGCTGGAGAGAAAAGAATAGAGGCGGACTTAATTTTTGCTTTTGTGCCAAACAAATGTCAAACAGCCACAGGGTTGGAATGAAGATGAACAGCAGTTACAAAGGGGGAAAGAGGTGGGGTTGGCGGAATGGCGTTCTAAAGCACGCAGTGGACCTTTCAAAGGGGTTCAGGCATTACTTGGCGCTGAAAAACTCTGCGTTAGATCTTTAAACAACACTGACCCTTCATTACATCTACCTGTCTCATTTCCTCCGGGACTGCACTCTCTTAATCTTTTTAATGGCCCCTTTTTAATATGCCGTGCCTCCTGGGTGATTTTAGACATTTTAACAGCGATCACCTGGAGGTCGACAGTGCAGGCTGGTGCGGAATGGATGTGGTGCTCCTGAAACCACACTCCTACATGGCTGTCTGTCTTATTTAATCAGAGGAGAACTCACTGGCCTCCCTGAAGACTTGATTCATTGATTCCTCTTACACTTTTCCCCACATTCTCACTTTCCTTAGCCTTTATTTATAAAGTATATCTTTATATTTCAAAACCCTTATCAGTTTAATTCAATCGTGGGGCACAAACAGTACTTCAGTGTGATCAGTTCCATGGTGCACGAAGCAAAATGGAATGTTTTCTCAGTTGGAAGATGCTCTCAGTTGCTAGACCCACACTGACTTAATACCAGTTTTTTAGGAAAAAAGAAACAGTATATATTAAATGTACACAATCAGTTTTGAGTTGCCTTCCAATTTCATCCTGATTTCAGAAACACTGACTACAAAGAAACCTTGCATCTCAGAAGAATTATGGTAAGCGACTAAGACCAAGCTTAACCACCAATGGTCGTAAGTCACGTGCAAGGGAAACTGTGGCCAGGTGCAGGGATTTTCCACGTGACCCGTACTGAACCCTAACATTCTTGCAAAACCTTCTGACATCTCCCTGTTTCTGCTTTTGACCACCTATCAGCTGTTCTCAGCACAGCATTTAAAGAGTCATCCTATTCTGATGACTTATTTCGACTGCCGTGAACCCACACTCAGAGGAAAGCCAGTGGTGTAGGAGCTAACCAGTTCTAAAGAGGTGGCTATTAAATTTTTAGGAATTTTGCAAGCTGGTTAGACAGAGCCATTGTTAAAAATTAAATTATATAAACCTATGATTAAATAAATTATTTGTAAAACAATGGTACCAAATACTCAAAACTTATCGCTTTCTAATTATTTTACTACATTTTACAATTATATATGCCCTTGCAGTGATTTACATGTTTTACCTGCATGTTAGAAATACTACAGAAGAGTGCACCTCTACACTTCTCTTCCCAGCTCTACGTTCAGCAATTCAGTCACACATGAACTCAGCCCCAGCAAGAGTGTTTCCATCATTGCAATTGGAAATGCTACAAGTCAAAGCCAAGACCCTCCTGGCCATTGAACATTACCAGTCTTCCACTGAAGTAAAACTAAGTCCTTCCACAGGCCTGTAAAGCCGTCTGAGATCTGGCTCCTTGCTACCTCTCAGACCTCATCCATTACTTTCCCCTCCTTCCTTCCACTCTAGCCATACTGGTGTCCTTACAAGGTCTGACTCACTGCACAGCTCTAGGGGGCACCAGTCACACTGTTTTCTGTGTAAATGGTGACTCTCTACCCCAATGCCACCCTTCTGCCAAGGTGTATAAATTCAGAGAAACTGCTCGTTCCTGTGTCTGGAAGAAGCCACACACAGTCCTGCCACAGGGCCTTTGCACTTGCTGTTCCCTTTGCCTGTAATGAACTTTCCCCCAGAGAGCCCCTTGCCTTCTCATTAACGTTTTTCAGGTGTCTGCTCAAATGTCACCTTGTCAGTGAAGCCTTCCCGGAGGATGCCATTTATAAGGACAAACTTCCACTCTCCCAACCTTTGACTCTCTTGCTCCCATCTCTGCATTATTTTTCTTCATAGCACTTATCACTAACTGATAGACTAAATCTTTTACTTTTTACTCCATTGCTGTCTATTTTCCTCTATCACAATGTAAACTCCAGTGGAGTGTAGGCTTTTTTTCATTCACTGTACCCCCAGGGCCTGGCGTATAGCAGGTGCTCAATAATATCATTAAATAAATGAGTGAATGTATGATAATTGTAAGAAGAACTTTGATTTTATCTATATATAATTTTAATTTATACATAAGTACATACATATGTATATGTATATTCATACATATATAAAATAAATTTATATATAAACATGCACACATGCATATACACGTATACACTCATGTATATAGACCAGGGATCTGAATATCTAGATTTGAGTTTCAGCTGTGATGCTGATGAACACATATTATTGAATCTTTACTTGAGAAGCCCCGATTATGACCAGAGACATCCTGCGATGCAGTGAAGCCATCCATGAGAAGTGTTTCTTTTGTGTATAATCAGTTTCTCTTCTGCCAGAACAACACATGGGGACCTGAATCTGATGAATTCCCTACCTTACAGACAAGGAATTGGTTTTGCTCATCACTGGAAAGAGATCAAGGCAGAGGCTTGACTTAGTTCAAGAAAAGTGGCTTATATAAGGTTTCATATATATATATATATATGAATAAACTCTGAAAGGAAGTAGAAGCTTTAGTTAAAAGGGAAAATGTGAGTTTTCCTGGATGGAGACAGAGGAGATGAAAAACAAGAAGAAAACAAACAAACAAAAACCCCACAAAGGATGAATAGAAAGAAAAAAAAAAGGAGAAACATCATATGTCCAAGCGGAATGACCTGGGAAACAGCAGGGATGATGGTAGGTTGGTATCTTAGACTCTCCTGTCCATCCCCCTTATTTTCCTGCATATTTCCTCCACATTCAATAATTTTAATGATTGAATTATATGCAGTTTTGCATTAAAATCCTTCTATTGATGGGTTTTAGAAATCATTTTGGACACATAAAAGGCAGACACATATCTAAAACATCTTAACCTTTATTTCAAAAAAGTCATAAAACAAAAGTTTTCAACTTTCTTAAATTACAAAAGACGCCCTCAGGAAATTAATTCTCCAAGTTTGTTCCTGTTCCCTACTCCAATAACCTCCACATCTGTATTCAAGAATCATCCGCACTTATGAAAACCTAGCTGTATTTTTGTTAATTATTTGCCCAAAGAGTAACGGTAATAAAATGGAAAGCTGAACTAAGAAGGCATCCTGTTGGCAGAGTTAAGAGTTAGTCACGTAGCCCAAGGTGCCTGCTGAAGTTTGAGTGTCCTTCCCCTCTTTACTGTCTTCCTTGTTCTTTTCTTGTGAGCAGAGCCTAACCCTGAACCTGGCACAGAGTAAGTGCTCAGTAAATATTTTTGGAGTGAATGAATGAATAGCTAAAATAAATATGATGACTTACTTGGCCTGGACCATCTTTGCTTCCTCTTCTTATGATTCTTTATAAACATGTGAGAGTTAGGTAATTGCCCTCTAAGCTCTAAACTGTAAATGGTAATTAAGACAAATGAGAGAAGCCAAATTACAGGTAGTATTTTCTCCGAGAATAATAAAAGTGGGCTATGACAACCACTCTTGATATTATTCACCTACTCAAACACTTACCGGGATTTCCATTTGTTAATGACATAGAATGATTATTCAGGATACAACACCTTTGGAATGACAATGAAGCCCTGAGTTTCTATGTCTCAGCCACTCTATGTGTCTGGTGCTAACAGCAGAGTAGGCGAGGTGGCATGTACAAGTCATTGTCTGCACGTTACAAATCATCTGGTGGGGAGAAAGCAGCCTTATGAGGCAGTACGCTTGTGCAACTCTGTTGGATACCAAGTAGGGAACAATGACTGCTATGGAATTAATAGGATATTAATGTAGCTGCTCTTAGTGTACTGCAAGGGTAATTGAAATACTCTGAAGCAAAAGTAATCTCAAGGGCCTCAGGAATGGGGCCTCAGTGCTCTATCTCAGAAAAAAAAAATCAATTGTTATGTTTCATTTTCATGAAAATAATAATAATTAAAATTAAAAAATCAACTCATTATGCCAGTGCCTTGAAAGTTGACAAAAACGTTGATGTTAACATGCTTGCTGAATCTGGAAAGCAGTATGTTAGAACACCTGCTGTTTGAACGCCATTACTCCCTTTAATTACTATCATCTCCACTCACACATCCTTGAAGGCAGCGTCTAGGCAACTGTAGCAATAGCATCTTCATGAGTGAGAGTGGAAATGGAAAAGACCAAGAGTTCTTTCTCCATGGTGGGAGGCAAACATAAGAGCTAGTGCTAAGAGGGGAGAGATACGGGAACATAGGTATATATATAACTGATTCACTTTGTTATAAAGCAGAAATTAACACACCACTGTAAAGCAATTATACCCCAATAAAGATGTTAAAAAAAAAAAAAAGAGCTAGTGCTAATACTATTGAACTTAAGGTATGCTTGTTTAAATGCTTAAAATGGAAAGAGATCTTCTGGGAAATGATCAGTTACTCTTAGGAGGCGGGACGGTGTGATAGGAAAGAAGCCACTGGCTTTGAAGGCAGCCATACCTGGGTCATACTTCTTAATTGTAAAAGCCCGCCACCTCCTTACCCATGTGGGTTCTGAGCAGAACTGCCCTCAGGGCCTCAGACTGAAATGTTGAGATGCAGAGCCCCTGCTCCCTTGGGCCCCCTGCACACTTTTCCATGTATGGTTAGAACTTGTTTAATTTTCTCTGGTTCTGAAGCTCCATGAGTTGGAACTCTGTAACTGGCTCACCCATCATTCTATCTCCAATACCCAGCCCAGCTCCTGGCACATAGCAGGCATTTCATCAATATGTGTTGATTTAATGAGTAGGGTTGTTGTGCAGATTAAATTAGCTAGTGTATGTAGCGTACCCAGCATTCAATAACAACTAACCATCCAATTAACTATTTCTCTTCTCTCCTTAACAAACATAATTTATTAAAATGTTCAATTGATAACCCCACTACTAAAACATTGAGTTATAATGCTGATAAATACTTACTATTAATAATTATCCTGCCTTCTTATATCAATCTCAGAAAATTAGGAGTCTCTAAACATTGAATTCCTACAATATTTCTATGAAATAGGTAAGGGGAAAATCCAGGCCCCTCACTGAAAAATCTTGATACATGTAATTAAATCATTTAGGGAATGAAGAGAATGGCCTTAGGGTTTCTATAGGTCAACCTCGTTTAGTGAATTGGAAATATATTTCTATTTACTAAAATGTGATTTATACACAGGACTACCCATATTGTGTAAAGTGGAGATATAGAAAGTTTACAGTTCACGAAAGTGGGAATAGTATAAGCATTCTTTATCAAGCACCCACAGAAGCATTTGTACGGGCGGCCAAAAGGGTCACTTGGTTATAAGTAAAAATAAAAGACATTTTTCATTTTCACCAAGAACTTTATTGAAAGTATTCATTAACCAAACGAACTTTTTGGCCAACCCAAATAAATTTGTGTTGGGAGCTTAGGAATTCCAGCTACAAGGCCATGATTTCTCCTTTAGCATGCACAGGCTTCTGTGTGCCATCTGCGTACATGTAAATGTGCTCCCAAACTCTCTTCTCCCTGGATCACAGATTCCCAAATTCTCTCTGTGCCTAGTTGGTTCATGAACTGAGAAAGAGCCAATGAGTCTATTCTCCATTACTACAGAAGATGAAAGATTGGTTTAGAGGCAGAGAAATGATGTTAAATAAATGAAGGAAAAGGCAGCTCCCTTGTTTGAAGAGATTTATTTTCCCTTTGCTTCAAAAATCCACCTGGGACCATCTCCCTCATAACAGCTGAACCCACATAATACTAAAGGTTTGACCTCCTTCCCCCTGACATAAAACTCATTACCTATGCATTTCAAATCTTTAAAAAACCTTCAGGTGCAAAAAGGAGATGGCTAAATGGCCCCCTGGAGGCCCTTTGCAGCCACATGACTCTATTACAATGTACGGTCCTATCTGCCTAAGTACTTGGAGAGGATGAAGTACATCCTTCAAAGTGATGATTTCATTCTATAAACCTATGGCCTGGTTTCCTTAGAGAGCACTTGCCTGTGTTCTATTTTCTCAGTTGAAATCAGATAAAAATATCCACAATACTGCCTTGAGTTTAAACTAGTTGGCTCCGTTTAACACATTTAACCGTTTCATAGGAGACAGTAGAGTTTAGCGGTTGAGACACATTGATTCTCGTGGTACTTGTCCATTTTCCTAGTTGTGTGATTCTGGGTTAATAATCCAACTTTTATTAAGTCTCATTTTCAAAGTCTGTAAAGTGGGAAAATAATAGTGCTAACATTTTGTATTGTTACAAGGATTAAGCGACATAATTTATGGAAAGCACCCAGCTTGACACCCAAAATAACTCAATAAATATTATCTTTTTCAATTATTTCCATTCTTAGTCTTACCTTTCTCAACTGGGTTGTGTCCAACAGAACACAGACGGGGCTGGGCAAAGTTCATTGGTGATGTGACCACTTTGTCTTGCATGTCATACCTTAACTTGGATACTTGAACCCGAGGAAGAAATTTCCCCCACTCCCGCCCCTCATCCTAACCTCCCCGAAAATAAACTTCTATATCCTTTTAGATAGAACCAAACTTCTTAGCTTCGTAGCTAATGTCTAATGATTTGGATTTCGCCTGCCTTTCTCTCTGTCTAATGACCACCCCTGTAATCCAGCCAAAGGAGTCTGCTTCCTGTCTCTCAAATTCACCTCTGTATCCTGGCTTACGGTGAGTCCTTCTCCTACAAGCCTGTACAAATTTGATCTGTTCTTCAATGCTTAGGCCATATGCCTCTTCCTCAATGAAATCTTCTCAGATCTCTTTAGGATAGCTTTTACTCCTTAGAATTTCCAGACATGAACCTTGCCATTTTTGGAGAGAAGACTACAGATGTAATTTAACTGCAGAATCAAAATTTAGCTGTGTATCTTTTGTTTGTTCACTTTCTCTCTTAATTTCATTTGCAGTGGGGATAATAATGCCACCTTGAATAGTTTTTGTAAAGCTAAGGAAAAACCTTAGTTCTGTGCCGGGATCATAGTCACTGTTCAATAAAGGCCACCTACCGCGGTTTAACTGGCTCACAAACATGAAATCACTTTCCAGTTGACTGAATTTGAACATTTCCCATGGATCCCATGGCTCCATCATTTACCTCTTTTACAACATTTGCTAAAGCTTTAGTTTGCTCAAGTTCAAGTTACAGTGAACAAGGCTATTGATATTGGAAAGTTTATTATCCTTGAAAATTTGGAAACTTTCATAAAAACACTGCATATTGTATAAGGTGCATGCACATTTAAGGACGTACATCAAACACATCAGACTGAGTGGTGGGGGAAAAGGGAATATAGGGTAAAAGAAGGAAATAAAACAAGTCTTGCAGGAATGGATAATAATACTGTGCTAGGAACTGAGGGTATGATTAACTCAACTTTTTTTGCTCCCGAGGGTCCATTTAAAAATAAAAACTTAAGACTCAGCAGCTCACAAATGTGAATTGTAGAGTTCCCACTTGTGCTTTTTATACTTAGAACACGAACAATAGGTAATGTTTCACGGTTGAAAAGACTATCACATGGAATTTATAACGATCTTAGGGTAAGATTAGAAAAGTGACCTGCCCCTTTAGAATGGCATTCTTTGAACTTTCCTTGAGATTGCCATATGTATTCCATAGGTCTGAGCAAATGCTCTTAATGAAGTTATGTGAAAAGAGTACCCTTCTCTTCAAAAACAGTTTGTGATAGGCTCAAAGAGGTGCCGAAGAGAATTAGGTGTCTAATCAAATCCTGTGTGAGTGTGGGTAACCAATTAACACGCTCAACTCCAATCACCACGGCCAGGATGAACCAGCCAAGCGTTAAAGCCAATTTTTGCATGTGCTATCATCAATGAAAACTAGGTAGCAGTAGTTTCACTGAAATAAAAAGAGAAGTCCGTTCTCTCAGTGATCTGTATCGACAGACAAAAAAGCAAAATGGCACTTTCAATAAGAAGACTGTCAGCTCCAAAAGGTATCATCCATGTTGCTACAGAGCCTCATAAAAGATGTGCCAGTCATACTTCAAATAGCACTGATGCTTAACAGAAAAATAACGCCGTACAAATATACAGCAAAGAAAAGAATGGAAAGCCTGGGAGAAAGTTCTAAAAGAAAAGAATCTGCAATTTTCCAGGCTGTCACTGCCCTTTAGGTATTAAGATGATGCTACGGAAAGAGGCCTCGGCAACCAAAGCGCGAAACATAAGCTTTAAGGGGTTCAAAGTGGGTAAATCTGGCCATTGCTATTCGACCACCTGCATCTGGTCAAAGAGTGTATGTGTGAATTCCCAAGATCAGCTCCTCCAGCATATCCTCCAGGAGGCTGCCACTGAGTTAGGTCACCTCTAGCATATTGCAAGGAAGGCCCTGGATTGTTAAGAGTTTAAAGACATGTACTTTAACAAATGAAATAACTCTATATTTTGTCAAGGGGTATATATCTCTAGGCATATATTTGGATCTCAAATACTTTTTGAATAAAAACTGACTAAATGGCTTTGGAGTGGTCATCAAAGTTCTTTTCATAACCTTCAATTAAAAACTAGAGCTGCCAAAGTTCATAATCAACGTTTTAGTTCTTTCTGAAATGTACAGTAAACTTCTAGTGAATATGATAATTGTATTTTAACAGCAGATGTAAAAATGAAAAATTATTTTTTATAATGCTTATTTTTCTTGGGATGAGTCAATAAAAACAGTGGTTCAAGTGTACTGATCCGCTTTTAATAAGGTTATATGCTTATTCATCATCTTATAAGAGGCTTGCCATTGTTGGGTGATACGAGTGTGAAGAGATAGGGTCTATGACTTCAGAGAGGTAAAAATCCTTCAGAAATAAGTGGAAATGGTACACTCATTTTCCCAAAGGAATTCACACTGAGAAACAATTACTGAATGCCTACCATATCCTGGACCTTGGGTCAGCTTCTAGAAATACAAAGGCGAAGAGAGCCATCAGGAGTATATAATCTAGAGACTGAAATGTAAATACAGCAGTATAATTATCAGAGGTTCTATGATGACTCTATGTTAAATATACTATAAGATACTCTATATTATAGAGTACAAAATATATAAGAAGGAAGAAAGGAAAGAGCAGACAATTTCATGTGGGAAATCAGAGAATGCTTCACAGAAGGAATGAATTATTAGGTGAGTCTTACAAGATAAAATGTCCATAACTAAAGAGAGTTTTGGGCAATATATTTAAAGTTATATTTTAGAAACAAAGGGACATATGTGAAGGTTAAAGAAACAGACTCAAAAAAGATATTTGCAAGACACATAAGCAAACAAAGGATTAGCATCATTTTATATAAAGAACACCTATAAGACCAGTAAGAAAAATAAAATATAATAGGAAAAAATGGACACAGAATATGAATAGGATATCCAGAGACTAGGGATATCCTATTCATATTACCATTAGACATATTACCATTAAACATATTAAAAAATTAAACATATTAAAAAATTCTCATGTTTATTAGTAATCAGGAAAATGTCAACTAAAGAGAGAGACTGTTAGCAAAATGGTAAAAATTCTGACAGTAAGTAACAGGGAAAGAAAACTCTTATAAAGAGCCGAGGGAAATTTAAATTTGCACAAGCACTTCAGAGAGCAAGTTGGCATTGTCAAAAAAATTGAAAATGCCCATATCGTATGACCCAGTAATTCTATGGTAAAAAACAAACAAAACAAACAAAAACCTTTGCACATTTTCACAAAGAGAAATGTACTATAGAATAACATATTCTAACTCTCTTTTGAGTATGACTATTTGTTTTTCTGCTGGTATTTTCAATTCTACAGGTCTAAATCTTTCATAATATCAACTAGTTAAAAAAAATTTATCTTTTAACTAATTGTATTAGTGATTTAAATATCACTCAAATGCAAAACTCATTATTATCTTTGACTCCAGTCCCCTCCCTACCCTATGTTTGATGATTCATCAAATATGCTCACATACAGATCCCAGATACTCCCTGGTCCTTCCCCTCTCTCCTCTCCACTTTATCTTGATAGATCATTCCGTTATGAGTTTGTGCCAGGCTTACTGACACACCTTTCCATGTGTTCTATTTGCCTCAAGATGTTTTCTATTTTCCTCCCTCTTTCTCCACCTCACTCACGCCACACCCCGCAACTCCACTCACTGCAACAGCCAGAATTAATCCTTCTAAACCAACGCACTAGTCCCCTGCTCAAGAATCTTTTGTGGTTCTCCACTGAATATTACAAAACCTTCATATTCTTCATCTGGAAGTCATGGTTTTCTATAACCTGGCCCTGCTTAAGTGTCCCAACCTCATTTTCCACTACTCCATGACAAGTACTCATATATTCCATGATTACTCAGATACTGGTTACCCCAAATGTTTGAATAATTCTCTGCAGTCCCCACCCCACTGGACACTGAGTCACAGACAAGAACAAGCCAACAAACCCTCTGTAAATCCTCTTCTGAAGGGGAATCTCACCTTTTACTCCAGTTTTCTTTTAGACCAAGGTGAAGAGACAGATCTGTGACATACAAGATAATTAACTGTTGAAAGCTTTGCAAATCATTATGTTACAATTGAAGCTTTAAAGAGACCCTAATATATCCATCAAACAAACACATGATTATTGTAACAATGGCTCCAGGTTCTGTTGATGGAGCCACAATGACTAAAACCCTTTATTTTTAATGAGGTAAAGCTCTCTCTGCCTAACAATCAATACCCATTACTAAAGAGATCTGGGCAGCCTCAGAATTGTTACAAATTTAATTATTTTAGCAAAAGTAAATACAAGCTGTATAATTATGCCAAGCAGACTCTTGGCTTTAAAATACCTCTACTAGAGTCACAACTAATTTTTGTCTCTAATACATAAGAGTTATGATTTGTAGGTACTGACCACATTTGAAAGGACTCCCATAATGAATTGCAGAATCTATTTCCAGAAATAGAAGTCTTTTTTTTACGGAATTAGACAAATACACATAAAAGATATTTTGCTTTTCATTAATGTCTGGGTGGTGTGGTGTTATAACGCCAGACTTGAGGACTAGTATTTACTGAATGTCCGTTGTCCTTGAATTGAACGAGAGACTAGAAATCTATTTCAAAATTTAAAACTAATTTCTGTCTCAAGAAGTTTACCATGTAGTGAGGACCACAAAACGAATCAGTTTCTGATTAGCCTGAATGATAACGACAATTGTTAAGTTCTCCAGAATCTAATAATGTTAAAGTTAGGCTTGAGGAAGTGAGGTTTGGGGATTATTACAAGGATTCTGTCACCCTTGTAAAATTAATGCCATCATAGCTTCCATTCACTGGGCACCTATACATGGTACCCCCAATTCTGGGCACTTTATAGGCATTATCTCTATACACTTGTTTGGCTATACATTTGTTTCCAGTCCCCAAACCTCCCTCTTTTAATCTCAGCAATTTATACTTTTTGATTTCACTGAGAAAGGTCATCTTTTGTGAACTTCTTGAGCATCTCATCTCTGCATCCTAAGATTCCATCATTTACCCATCTCCTGCTTCTTCTATCCTCACCTTCAAAATGATCCTGGCCCTAATTCCTTTTTCATGCTCTTAACCTTTATTTTCTTTATTATTGTAGACTGTCATTCTTCTCTTTCTCACATTTTTAATCTCTCTCCCACTCTTTATATTTTTTTATAAGTTTATTTATTTATTTATTTTTGGCTGCGTTGGGTCTTTGTTGCTGTGCGCGGGCTTTCTCTAGTTGCGGTGAGCAGGGGCTACTCATTGAGGTGGCTTCTACTGTTGTGGAGCTCAGGCTCTAGGCACGCAGGCTTCAGTAGTTGTGGCACGTGGGCTCAGTAGTTGTGGCACATGGGCTTAGTTGCTTTGCGGCAAGTGGGATCTTCCTGGACCAGGGCTCGAACCCGTGTCCCCTGCACTGGCAGGTGGATTCTTAACCACTGCACCACCAGGGAAGTCCCTCCCACTCTTTATTGGCTCCTTCTTCTTAGTGTATAAATAGGTTCAACTTCCCTTGATTCTTAGAAACACAACAAACTTTGCCTCCCATCCATCTTCTTTTACGTCTCAGAAGTCATCATGTCTTGTGAACTCTGTGTCTCACAACTGACTTCTACCAATCCTATCTTCTCACAATTTAGAGAAACTGTTCTCTTAAAATTCACCATTAGCTTTCTAATTACCAAATAAATTGACCTTTTCTCAGATTCTCAGGGCATCCAACACTGCTGAACATGTCCTTATAAATCATGGTTTCTCAACCTTGGTGCTAGTGATACTTTTGAGCTGGGAAAATCTTTGTTGGGGGGACCGTCCTGTGCATTGCTAGATGTTTGGTGGCACCCCTGGTCGCCACCACTGGATGACAGCAGCACCCCAGCTCCAGGGGGCAAAACTGCTGCAGGTAAAGAACCACTGTTCTAAACGATCTCCTCTGCTGCCTTCCACACATTGTGCCAAACTGGTTGTTTTCTATTTAACTGATGTACCGTCGAAGCCTGATAATTGTCTTCTCTTCTTCCAACCACCGCCTGAACCTCTGCAGCTCCAAGTTTCCTTCAGCTAATTCTTTGTTATCTTTCTCTTTCACCTGCCTTCATCCCATCCACTCAAAGGTCTCGTAGTTGTATCTCTATGTTCTTAACACAAAAATTGACATAAAAGCTTTGACCCTCTTCTGAGGTCCACCCTTAATTCTCCAACAGGCCTGCTATGGAATGGAAACATTTGTGTGTGAAGGATCGACTATGTGAATGGCAGTGTGTTTAGCACTGTGGGAGATGAAATGGACATGAATTCTACTCTCCAGGAATTTGAAATCTAGTGGCAGAGCCATAACTGTGTTGCAAAGGATTACAAAGCTAGTTAGTGCCAGAGCTGAGAGTAGGACTTATGTCCTCTGACTCTCATTTCAGTATTCTTTCTAATTGAATTTAAAAAGGAAAACACAACCATACTTTCTGTCATCTTAAATGTATAGTGGAGTATCACTGTACTATCTTACATTGTCATTTTTTCCTAATTAGACAAACAAAGCATGCATAAATATTATAAGAGAAAATAGATAAGGCTAATTCTGAGAATGTACATTTATATCTTATTGAAACTGCATAATGCATTAGCTTAAGGTCCAGAAAGAAATATTTTAAAGATTGGGTCAGAGAATAGGCCCATGTTGGTGGTAGGCCACAAAAGGACTTTAGAAATTTAGTGCTGCCTTGGAAGAGCACAGGTGGAGTTCCCCAAAGCAGACACCTGAAAGTCATGTAAAGACACCAGGTAGGCACCATGGGGTTGATTACAAGCCTATGGGATGAACACGTCCAAGACTGGTTTAATAAACTCATTTGACACTTTTATCAGTAACATATATTCTTCCTACTTAAATACAGCTTTGTGAGAGTCCTGGATGCCTATAATTTACTAAAGAATTATAACCTAAAGTGACCTAAAATGACTGGAAAAGAGGAAGAATAGAGGAAGCGCCAAGACAAATTTTTGTCCCCTATTGCCAGTTCACATGGTGAGCATACTTTGAAGACAATAGTATAATTGTATAATTATTATATAACAGTGGTATGTATAGTATAGTAGTATAATTATGTAAATTTTTATATATTTCAAAATTATTGCTTATAAAAAAGTATATTTAAAATTCCCTCTACAAAAACACTATTTGATAATTGTTCGTTTCCTTAAATCTCATGTTTTCAATCAATCTTTTTGTATTAATAAAGAAAAACAATCCACAGCTTTATACATGGTAAAGTTAAGCAACAATATTGAGTATTTCCATAAAATTTTTAATTATACATTCAGAGTGTGGTCACAGGACTCATGATAATAAATATTTGCTGGGTTTATTTTGTTCCCAGGTATGCTAATATTGGCTACTAAGATGCACTTGGTTCACAGACATTTACATTTTAGCAATAGCTTCCAGAGAAGCATCCAAGCCCCACCTTTTATTATTGCTTTTTCACTCACAGATACATTAATCATCAGTCTAAAATTGAGAAAACTATCTTTCCTGCATTATCCAAAATGCAGTTGCTATTGGTGAACAAAATTATCTATTCATATGAGACCTTTCATAGAAAGAGGATATTTAAAGCATTTGTGAGCTAGTTCCACTTTTATTACTTGTTTAATGTATCAGAGTTCTATACACACCAAAATAACATGCCAAATTGCTCTGTTACTGAGATGAAATCAGATACAACACAAATACTCTACTTTAGACCACTTAAGATGGGACTTAAGATGAACAGAATCCATGGACATCAGATCAACTGGAGATTTTAAGAGAAGCTTCATTTCTTAAAATTGAAGTATAATTAATTACAATATTATATTCGTTTCAGGTGTATGACATAGTAATTTGATATTTTATAGATTATACTCCATACAAAGTTATTACAAAATATTGACTATACTCCCTGTGCTGTAAACTACATCTTTGTAACTTATTTATTTTATACCTCTTCATCCCCTTTACCTATTTTGCCCCTCCTCCCATCCCTCTGCCCTCTGGTAACCACACTAGTTTGTTCTCTGTATCTGTGAAACAGTATGGTGCTGACACAAAAACAGACACACAGGTGACGGAACAGAATAGAGAGCCCAGAAATGAACCAGGCACATACGGTTGAGAAGCTTCATTCTTCAGGCTAGTATGACCGAAAGGCTTCTGTTGATAACATGGGACATTTCAGTGCTTTTCATGTGCACACCACTTCCTGTTGCTCCAAAAGTCGAGCTGTGCCTCCCCAGAGCTTCTCAGGCTCTCCCCCAGGGATGGGACAAGACCTGCTGTCCCGAGCTGAGAACACAGCAACGTACAGTGTGAAATGGAAGGCGGTAAACAGGCCCTGGGGAAGCTACAGTGTTGTGCGAACATAAAGAAAGGAAAGTAAGAGAAAAGGGAAAGAAAGAAGGACAGAGAGAAGAGAGACCCAGGGCACTAGATTCCAATCTTGACTTCACTCTTTACACAGTGTCTGGTGCTTAGCAGATGTTTAACAAATGGGCGACCACCTGCAAATCTGTCAAGCTACTGACTGCAGTATCACCTGTTATCACTTCTGTTACACTCTCACAGGATTATGGTGAGAATCAGTGTCAGTGCTCTATGTAGAAGTCCTTTGAGGACTCTAAACTGTTGACATATTTCATAAAAAATTATTACCATTAGCATTATTACCTCATACAGAAAGAGGATGATTGCCAGCGGTTAATAAAAAAAGGAATCAAAGAATTCACCCAGGCCATGTTCTATCACCTACCAATTCAGGGAAAGATGGAATCACAGACTGTAGCCAGGCCTTGTACGTGACCAAATGGATCAAACCGAGTGACTCATTTCAATAAGTGCAGGGCTCTAGAAAGTTCTAGACTAGAAATGACCATACAAATGCTGAATGCCAAATGTGGCACCACAGGAAGCTCTGTGGTTGTTCTAGGAAAGGGACGTGCTGACTGGGGCTATTAGAAAGCTGGCCTCATAGTTAATAATGCTGTATTGCATATTTGAAAGTTGCTAAGACGGTAGATCTTAAAAGTCTTCATCACAAGAAAAAACATTTACAACTATGGATGGTGATGGATCTTGACTTATTGTGGTGATAATTTTGTAATATACACAGTTTTTGAATCATTACATTGTAACACCTGAAACTGATATGATGCTATATGTGATTATACCTCAGTAAAACTTTTTTTTGAGAAAATTTAAAAAGCCAGTCTCTGTTGAAGTGACCCCAAATCTACTCATGTGGAACCCAATGCCTATCCTTCCAGTACTTTGCCTTATATTCCTAAACATTACACCAACCTTGGCTCACTTAGATGAAGAGAAATGTTATCTTTGCCCTTCAGAGTAATGTGTTACACACTGAAATTTGAGGGAATTTTAAGTATCCAAAAAAAATCATATAGCCCTTTGACTTCCCCTTCCCTACTCTATTTCCTTCAATTAAACAATAAGAATAAAAACCTTATTCACTTGGATTTATTGGTTTGTGTTTAATTATCTGTGTGTTTTGGGAAACTTATTTGAGTCTGATTTTCTTCATTTGTAAATATGGAACATTATATCAATTGATATCTGCAGTTACTGTTAACTCTAATTCATGTTGAGAATCTATGAAATCAGTGATACTAAGAAGATATCAGCACCAACATTTCAAATTCATGCATTTTAATTCAGACTTCTATTGAAAATAACTTCTCCTTTTACCAATATTAAATATTATACACAGGACACTTAATTAAATATGTTCTAAACCATCAGATAATTTACACCAACCAAAAGAAAAATGGTTTATTAAAATGCTTTCACAAGTGCCCTCTCCCAAGGTCCTCTATTATGCACTTGTACCTTCCATCAACTTTCTAATTAAAAAAAAAGACAAAATGCCAAACTTTTAACAATGGATTAAAGAAAAGTGTCAAAGAATTTACAGAGGTAAGCATATGCCTTTACCTTTTAATAAAAAAACAATTTCAAATTGACACAGTAGTGGTAAAGCAGTGGAGAAGAAGAAATAGGAAATTATTTTTACCTGGATTAAAAAGTCACACTAGGGTTTAACTTATTGTCCATTTGTTCACTTGCAAATAAAGTCGCCTATACGCAGCTTCAGTATCTCCCCCAGTGAGCCTTAAAATGCAAAAATACCCACGAATGTGCACAAATAATATTTCTTTGGTAAATATCAAGAAGAGAACGTTTATATCTTATACACGGTATTATATCTCTATGTTTCAGAAGCAAACATAACAATGCTACTTAATGCTACTTATCATTTTTAATCCCTAAACTTATTTTGAAAACAAGAATACCAAATGATTCTTGTTTGGTAATCACAGGAAAATATGTCCACAGGACATTTAAGATGAATTAATACAATGAGTCTGTTGTAAAAACAGTATATTTTATGGGTCAGAATGACATAGAATATTTATCTTTGTCATAAGAAATAGTCTCCATGAATTATGGTGTGAGCTCTCTAGAGCAATCAATTCTCTCCTCACCTGTGGAATAAGTATATTTTACTGCAGTCATCATGCATCCTTGTAGACTGCTAAGGGTAGTCTGCTCTCAGGTTCATGGGTATATAAATTTATTTGTATGGGTGTAGCCCCACATGATATGCATACTTACTATATTAAGCAGAAATTTGTAGATTTATTCCCAAATGAGTGTAGAATGTCAAGAAATATATATATATGTATATATTAGTCTTATTGTCCTCTCAAGTAGTTTGCTTTTTCATTTAGTCAAATAATATGCATCAAGACACTTCAGCAAGATGAAATACCTGCCTCTTAGAAAATCAGACTAAAGTATCCTAAAGTTGAAGCTCCCACCTTTCCTGCTCAGAAAATCATTTATAAACTCCTCAGGCTCACCTGCACACACCAAAGAAACAATCCAATAAACTTAAAGAGAAGAATGTGAAGTCAAACTGTGGTGTAAATGGACCTATTTAATGGAGAATCAAAAGATTCCTAATGGGCTGAGTCACCTGCATGCTCTTGTTTGCATTCTACCTTACAGGAGCTCTGTTTGATTACAAAAGAAATGCATAATATTGATACTAGATAAAAATTGATCGATATCGAATCAAAAGATTCCTAATGGGCTGAGTCACCTGCATGCTCTTGTTTGCATTCTACCTTACAGGAGCTCTGTTTGATTACAAAAGAAATGCATAATATTGATACTAGATAAAAATTGATCGATATTGAAGAAACTCTATACCTAACAATTTACACCTTTCTTTCCTCTGCATACATCATTTTACAATTCTCTAAGTTGTTAGACTAAAGAATGTAACACATGCATTCAGGATGGGTCTACTGAGTCAAATATTACTTAATCAATGATTTAATTCTTTAGTGTCCAGCTGCTTGACTTCCTATAGGTGAAACATCTGACTCTTTTTCACTTTATATTAAACTGTTTGGTATTATACAGCTATAGCTGTGAAACAAGAATCCTACGAAAGTGATTAAAAGTAGAATTAGATGACATTGAAGAGTTAGCATATTAAATTTCTTAATGGACAACTTGTTTGATTTTCATTATCTCCAGGTACATTTCACTCAGAGCCTGAGATCTTATGTCAATGCTTTTCATTGTTGCTGATATTAACAGTGCTTTTGAATGAGGACAATTTCCTAATGTGGTTTTGTATTTACCTGAGTGGTGACTCTGTTTTCTTTTAACATTTTTAATGGCTACAAATAGAAAGCTATTAGCAGTCAATAAGTCTGGGAGCCCCAGTTGTCTCAAATTAAAATGCCTGTGGAAGAAGAGAGTGAGGGAATCTAGTGCAAATGTGGTGGCTATTGAGGGAAAGGACAATTGATAGTATGTTAATGATCTGATTTATAAATGAATTCCTGGTAATTTTCCCCCAACAATGTTGCTTCATTTAAAAAATTATGATAAAAAATTAGTATCATAAAATTCACCATCTTAACTATTTTTAGGTGGAAAGTTCAGTAGTGTTAAGTATATTCACATTGTTGTGAAACAGATCTCCAGAAATTTTTCATTTTGCAAATCTGAAACCTGATATTCATTAAACAACAACTTGGTTCATTTTAACAGTATCTTTATTTCCACATTGTTTGATTGTCTTCAAAATACTTTCACATATGTTCCTAATTTGAGGTTTCCTTTACTCAAAATGTTAATAATATTACACATAAGCTTGAGCACTTACTATGTGCTGGGTATTGTGTTAAGTGCATAATAAGTATTCAGAATATATTTGTCAAGGGAATCACTGAAGAAACTACATTTTTTTTCTGAGTTTATGGCTTTACATTGTCTTATTCATATGTAATTGAAAACATTTTACAGAAAGTGTTTCACTATAGAAAATGTAAAAATATATTAAACATATTGTTATTAATAGAAAGTTCTATAGATGTTAACTTTATGATCTTTTTTACTTTAAAATACTGCCATTTTTATATTGACAATTAAAAAATTTCTATTATTCCTCAACATTTTACTAGTGACAATGAATATTATGATTCGTATTATTCCACTGTCCCGAGATATTACAGATTCATTGCTGCAGCAGCCAGGTTTTGAGGAAAATGAAACCATCAATTCTCTTCCTTCTGCTTTTTCCTCATACACACCCACACTTGTTCATCGTAATGTTTAACATTTAAAAATTTCTCTTTTCTAGGTTGCTTAGAGTATATTCCCAAGAGTCAGTAAATATTCTGTTTGGCTGTAAATAAAGATTTGGTTAATTCCCAATTTATTGGAAAGTCTTATCTGCTATGGTGAGTACTGGCAAAGTGTTAAGACTTGGATGCAAATGCCTAGGATTTTTTTTTTTCTGACCTGGCCTCTGAGCTCTGTGATTTAGGACAACTTACTTCTCTCAGAGTTTCAGTTTCCTCATCTGAAAGATGTAGGTAACATTGTTGTGTCACAGGAGTTATTGGGATAAAAATCATATGGGATAATGGATGTAAAAGGCTCTGAAACAATCAGGTTTCTCTAAAATATACTGGTTTATACCGGGAGCCTGGCTAACAACAGGATTCAATCATTAAAACGTATATTTATGAAGCATTGTAACTAGAACCCTTTTTTGCAATGACTCACATGGAAATACTTCTCTAGTGAAAAAAAATGGGTGCTGAGACACATTTAAATTTCTGATTCCAAGGCAGGTTCAGTGCTGTAGTCCCTTCTCTGCTTCTTTTATACACATAAATTTTTTTTTCTCAGTCTACAAATTCCAGTGAAATAGAACTCTGTATTTTATGTTGTCAGTATCAAAGAAAGTTTAAGACATTTCTGTTTTGTTATAAATATATCTTTCTGTGTTAAGCTCTAGAAACTGGTGAGAAGTGAAAATTTCTAGGAAGAAGCCTTTTACTGCAAAACTTTTCCTTTTTTTTGTATGTATTTGTATATGTAATTTGAGTATCTTTTGACTCAAAGATCTTTTCACTCAAAGAAGGCTGTGTGGCTTTCTCTATTTGGATGGCATGCTTGATGACATCAGAGAAAAGGTCTCATCTGTTATCTAATTCTATCCACATGGGCCTGAAAATAAAGATATTGTGTACAGAGGAAGCATTAGTAAATATCACCTCTCTCTGTAGTTCCTTTATCCCCTTTTCTATTTACCTTTATAGGTCAGAATTTCCTTAAGTTCCATGCATTATTAGAATGGCCTATTAAATGTTTTCTCCCTTCCCAATCTCTTCCCCTCCATCTATCTCATGTAAAAATACAGCTAATCTGAAGCTCTCCCTGATCCCATGACTCTTTTCCCCTCAAATTGTTAGCGGATTCTTAATCTCTAAAGCTGTGCTGTCCAGCATGTCGGCCACCAGCCACATGGGACGATTGCTCACTTGAAACGTGGTTAGTCTGAATTAAGATGTCCTGAAAGTGTAAAATACACACTAGATTTTGAATAGCTCGTAAAAACCTATCTTTTTCATAATTTAATACCAATTATGTGTTGAAATAGAAATATTTTGGATATATTGATATATTATTAAAATTGATTTCATCTGCTTCTTTTTTATTATAAAACTGGTACATGTTTATTGATTAAAAACATAGATACTACCTAGTTAGAAAGAATACAGTGAAAATGATCCATATTCTCACCATTATAGATATTTCTTATTTATATTTTGGTGAATGTACTCTCAGACTTTTCTTTATCCATAAACACATGTTATTTAGTAGTTTGTTTGTTTTTTTTTTTAAAGTAACCAGAGATAGCTGCAAATATATGTAGGGATACATTGTTTTTATTTGCTCTAGGATATTTCATGGAATGGATGAACCATGATTTATTTAACGACTAAATGGTTAACTATCGATGCACAGCAAGTCACACTCCAACTGAGTGGTATTGAACCATTTATTACCTCTCATAATTTCTGTTCAGGAATTTGGAAAGACCTGGCTGGGCAGTCGTCCCTTGCAGCGTGTCATGCAGTTGCAGTCTGATGTCAACTAGGCTGAGCGGGACTGGAGAATCCACTTCTACAGTGGTTCACACACGTGGCTGCCAGGTTGCTTCTATCTGTTGGCTGGGAGCCAATCCATGAAGCTTCCTGAGTGTTCTCGAGCCCTGGTAGCTGGCTTCCCCCAGGAAGAGTGATCCAACAGATAAGGCAGAAGCTGCAATGCCTGTTATGACCTATCTACAGACGTCACACACCATCACTTTTGCTATATTCTGTCACCTGCACAGGGCTAGCCCCAGTCCATTGTTGGAGGGGAACGCAGAAGAGCACAAATTATCAGGAGTCATCTTGCGGTGGTTGGGGGGGGGGTGTTGGCTACCTACCTGCTTTTTTTTACATTTTTAATGTGGCTACTAGAAAATCTAAAATTATATTTGTGACTTGCATTGGTGGCTCCCATTATCTTTCCATTGGACAGCTGGAGAATCAAGTTTAAACCTCTTACTCTGGTATGAGCCCCAGTCTCACCCTTACTTCCCACCACCTTTTTTTCATAGATCACATGTTAACAAAATTGGAAAACTCACTGTTTCCAGTCCCTTTCCTAGTATTTCTCTCTCTTTGGGTCTTTTTAACTCATTGATATTATGTATGCATATCTTAAGGAACTTAGCACTACTGATTACTTTTTATCTTAACTTATAGGCATGTTTCTTTCAAGGTAGTGCCCAAATCTAAATTTTTATTTGTATCTGTGTAAGCTATAGCATGGACCCTTTCCTAAAGGTAGAGTTGCCAGATAAAATACAAGATGCTCAATTAAATTTGAATTTCAGGTAACCAAAGAATAATTTTTTAGCATCAAACTATTTAGGACATACTTATACTAAAAAATTATTTGTTATTTATCTGAAATTCAAATGTACCTGTGTGTCCTGTGTTTCTATTTACTAAATCTAGCAATCCCACATAGTGGGCATTCTGCAATTCTTCATAAAATGATGGCACTAGAAAGCATACATGAAAAACATTTAAATGCTGATCAAATGAAGGGAAAGTAATCCACATGAGTGTCCTAGAGCCCTGATTATCCTGCCAACTACGAGCTTCAAAATCTCTTTAAGACTAAGCTAATAATTAAAATCAAATCATAAAGCTGAGCTAATATAAAAGGGATTGTAAATTTTACTGCAATTTCTTTTTTTTATAGTGGAAGAGCAGTGCTCATATTTTGAGGTAAATTTGACAAAAATAGAAGGAAAACATTCTTAATAAGAAGTGATGAGAAATGGCATCACCAATGGAGAAAACATGTCTACGTCTTTTTCTCATCACTTATCAGTTTGAACAAAACCACATTTAAGTTTTATATGCAATACTTCACTTTTATATTTACAAGGCTTTGGGGTACTGCTGGACTAATAGGAGAAGCAAGAGGTGCCAGTAATTTCCATAACAGACTTTCCTTCGCTGATACCCAGATATGCAGACATGTTTGTTTCAAGCTATCTGATTAAGCTTTCAAACTCTTGGACACTTATCTAAGCTGAAATATCGTTTGTTTATCCAGCATTATTGCTCTACTGTCTCTACCCTGTTAAAGCTGTACAATTACCCTATGAACAGCATAAATAGCATGGAAGCTGTTTCCATTTTTCAGAAATAACAGAAGGAACATCTTCAAGCACTGTGGCTGAATCTAGTGTCATTGTAAAGTTGAATGATGCCCTGATATAAACTGGGCACCAAGCTAAATAAATAGCAATGTGAAGAGGGCATCATCCCATTGCTGCATTTACTGTCCTTAGGTATTTCCCACATCAACAGGACTCTCTTTCATATTTAATTGAAATATTGCCTTTTCAAATGTGTTCATTTAAATTTCAGGGCCAATTTTCTGGTAATTTTGCCTGGGCTAGCATCATCTTAAACTTCACAGGAACTCTGCATGTACACGGAATACTCAGTCAGTTCTCTCCAGAATTAGATGTGTTGATCACATCCAGATGGCCTCATTTTACGACCTCTGCCATCAGGTCATTAAGTGAAATAAGTTCCAATAACTCCTCAATCCTGTATGCAAGTGTTCATTCTTTAGAACTACTTAAAATTTAAAATATATGCTTAAGATGCCCTTACAAAACACACACACACACACACACAGAATTTGATCTCTGGCTCTGTGGTTTTTTCCTTGCCAGTTACCATAGTGAGAAATGAAATTAAAAGGGGTTATGACTCTTGTGTTCTCTTTTCAATTAAGCGGCTCTATAACCCAAGTTGAAACTGATAGACCCAGACACCCATACCTCCTGGTTATCACCATCTTTCCTATTTTAATGAATAAGGTCTATTTGGAGTTTTAAAGATTCGATGTAAATAACTCCCTAGTGAACGTCAAGTTCATGGATTACTGGCTCCAGAGATCTAAGTAACAAAATTAATGGCTTGCCGACTTGGACTGGCTACATCTAATTATAATTCTGATGCAAACTTTTTTGTGTGGTTCCCTTCAGAACACCACAAATCATTTGCCTGATTTGTTATCCAAAACTGAATTAAAAGAATATTATCTTTTCTATAAGTTGGAAGTACTCGATTGATTGATTTACAAAACTGCAATCAGGTTAGCAGACGGCATAGCCCACTTCCACTTCAGAACAGGGATATCATAACATCAGACTCTTATAGCTGTTCTGGTTTCAGCGAGAGGCCTAAATTTCAAAAGTACACCTTTATACCCTGGCACAGAAATGGCAAGAATCCAAGTACTACTGCAGTGGCTTCCCTAGCTTGAATGTTGCTCTCTCCATTTTACCATTTTCAGAAACTGGGAATTAGATGATACTACTATCTTCCCAGTCACAGCGACCAAACCAAAAAAATTATCTTTGGTGAGGTCTTTCTACATTTGTTCTTCATTTCCAGTCTGTCATAGCATTGTAAAAAATGGGTTCTAGCTTCATCTTGATGAAATGATGGAAACATTTTGGCACTCACTGACCTTTTATGACAGGCTATGAAGTCCCCAAAATGCAGTCTACTAAAGCAATGAAAAGTTGGCTTTCACTTTCTATTTTGAGGTTCTATAAGAGCCAGAAATAATTCTGACCTTCCAGATATGATTCTGCACTATTTGATAATTTCAGATATTACAATATATTGGCAAGTGAGGGATGATAGAGCCATTGTGTGATAAAAAGGTTATAGAGTCGGACAGCCGGGGTCTTAATCTTTGTTCTTTCACTTAGGAGCTGTGTAGCTTTGGCCAATTTCCTCACACACACCCGCATCTGAGTTTCCATTTATATACTTACTTATAAAACTGCGATCATGATAATAATTCTCATTTTGTGGAGTTGAGATGAGCAATAAATAAAGAATGCTTGCTAAATACAGTCGATCTTCATTATTTGCAGATTCTGTATTTGCAAATTCACCTACTTGCTAAAATTTCTTTGTAACCCCCAGCTCAGTACTTGCGGTCATTCGTGGACATGTGTGTGCATAAAGTTGTGACAAATTGGAGTCCTCTGATGCCCACGTTCCCAGCTGAGGCTGAACAAGATGAAGCTCTGCCTTCTTGTTTCAGCTCTCATACTATAAACTAGTGTCCTTTTTGCAGCCTATTTAGTGCTACATTTTTTACATGTTTGTGCTTTTTGTTGATGATTTCACTCTTTAAAATGGGTCCCAAGTGTAGAGCTGAGGTGCTCTGGTATTTCTGAAATCTGTGCTGGGATGTGCATTATGGAGAAAATATGTGTGTTAGACAAGCTTCATTCAGACATGAGTTAGAGAGCTGTTGGCTATGAGGCCAATATTAATGAATTAATAATATATATTAAATAAGGTGTCTTTAAGGTTTACAAACAAGGTTATGTATTGATTAGCTGATGAAAATGTTGAGAGCAGAGGCTCACAGGAACCTAACCCTGTATTTCCCTTAGGAGCCGTGGTTTAGTATTCGATAATTTAGTGCTCACATTCACAGTGACATTATACAATATAATTACCGTGAATAAAGAGAATTGTATGTAACTCAGAGCCTGACATATGAAAAATGTTTACAAAATGCCAATATAATAATTATAAATAATAATAATTATCATCACTGCACATACTTTGCATCAATACATTCAGTTTTAAGGGAACTCACAGGAACCTTTAAGAAGAAAAGGAGGATATTTAACTTTACTGGTTACTATGGCATAGATCCATTAGCAGCAGCTAAACAAAAAACTGGCCTGAATCAGTTGGAATCTCTTATTTTTATGACATTATTGATGGTGTCCTCCTGGAATTCCAGTGTGGCTCTAGGCTCTAACAGAGTACAGCAGAATACTGGAAACATGAGGACAAAAGTCAAGATATCTCTATCCACTGGCTTTATGAAATTATTTAATGATCCCAGTAGTCTGAGACTTGATTATGTATTAAACACCTTTAACTGCCCTGGGGTCACTGATATCTTAAAGCTCTTTACCTGACATATAATTGATTTTGTCAGAATTGATGAGATTATCTGGCATATTCTCCCTTGCCAGTGGAGTAAAAACCTGGAAGCATAACAGGTTCAGGCTTAATTGGTTTTGTGCAGCCCAGCTTGAGTCCTTAATAAAGGGCATGGAAGTTGGCACCAGGAAGTTTCTCCGAGAAACTCTTCCAACTCAATTGATTTAGAACATGATGAAAAGTCCTTTGTACAGTAATCCAGGAGCTGCTGTATGCTAATGACCATGCTCTTGAAGCCCAGGGGTGAGAAGACGTGAAAATGATCACCCAGCCTCCTGCAGACTCTGCATAGTGACTGGACTAATCAGCCTGTGAGAGATGGATTAGGTCATAGCCTCCACCGAGGAAACCCGGAATCCAGCCAAAGACTTTCAACAACGGTGCAGAGGAGAGAGATGCCAGTGAATGTGGCCACGCAGACTTCACATAATCCTACGGCTGCCTAGTTTTCAGCTCTAGGAAATCAGATGGAATGGGCTCCTACATCCTTCGGGAGGCTGGCAGCCAGAGGATACCACCACCATAGCTTCTGGCTTGGGAACAGGGGCGCTTCAGAGCTCCACTTGTGTTCAGATTTCTTTTTACTTTTCCCTTTTCCTTAGCTTTGATTTTTTTCTTTCTTTTTTTAAATTTTTATTTTATATTGGAGTATAGTTGATTTACAATGTTGTCTAAGTTTCAGATGTACAGCAAAGTGATTTTGTGATACATATATCTATTCTTTTTCAGATTCCTTTCCCATATAGGTTATTACAGAGTACCGAGTAGAGTTCCCTGTGCTACACAGTAGGTCCTTGTTGATCATCTCTTTTATATATAGTAATGTGTATATGTTAATCCCAATCAGATTTCTAAAATGTTATGAAATTGGACTTGTCTTAGTGCAGAGGAAGACTTCACAGAAAAACTCATAAACATCATCTAGGTCTCATACAAGAGGTCTGCCAGTATTAGCAAAATACTCTTAGCAATAGGGGTAAAGGTTTAAAGAAGAAGAATGGAGACCTCTGTACTATACAAAGCAGAGTTCAACCGGCTGGTATCCATGCCCACATAGGAATGACTACTGTGTGGTGTTTCTCCAAGGAATGCAAAGGAGCTTACCAGGCTCTCAGGTCACAAATCCAAGTTCCCATGCAGCGCTAGATTCCAAAGCAAGCTCGGCCAAAGAAGACCATGGGGCTGTTACATAATTTCACCTGGAAACGTGGGCACGTCTCATCCATTCATTTGTCCCCAGTGCAGGGCGCCAGGTAGTGAAGAACCCCCAGCTCTGAAGTTACACGCCTCTGATTTTATGGTTATTAGCTAAGTGACCTTTGGCAGGTTACTAAATCTCTCCTGTGCCCTCATTATCTTTATCAACAACCTGTTAGGACTGCTGCCCAGACTTGATGAGATTCTGTAGGGAAAGTTACAGTGCCTAGAACATGTTGGGTTCTTAAACATCAGTTTTTGCCCTTTTGTTCCAAGAAGTTGCTCGAACAATGATACCTGAATTGGCTTGGTTTGGTTTTGCTTCTCTCCTTTGCATTGGCTTAGACAGCTGGCTTCTTGGTTCTCATTTGCTTCTGTTTCTGGCTCATATTTTACACCTCGGAGGTGACTTAATCACCCTGGCCTTGTTTTACATGTCGTGGTTCTGGTTTGCTCCCCAGATCCCATACTCTTTGGCACATACAATAGCTGGCAGGCCTCTGCCCTGGTTCTTGGCATATTCCCAAACATGAAAGGCAGAATTTCTTAGATTTGCTCATTCATCTACTTTCCCCAAGACGGAGCATGTATGAATACCTTCAAACATCCCACTTCAACCCATGATTCATGTAATAAGGTGCAGTTGGGACTTTCTCCATAATTTCTAGAAGGCACTGCTGAGAGATTTTCCTTGACCAAATCCCACCTCTTTCTCTGGTTAGTTAATAATTAAAAGTCATAGTTTCTCTAATTTTCCACTATAGCTCACTGTACAGTAGGTTCCCTGAGAAAACTCACTTTACCTGTTTTGAAGGCAGGGTAATTACCAGGCTTATTTTTGAACCACTAACAAGATAGTCCATCAAATAAAAACACATATCCTTACGTTTATTCAGATTTTTTTTAATTAGAAAAATTGCTTCTTAGTAAAGAGTTCTCAGATAAACGCCTTCAGCTTCTTTTATCCTGAGAAAATTTTTTTTAAAGACTGTTAAAGGGCTTCCCTGGTGGCACAGTGGTTAAGAATCCGCCTGCCAATGCAGGGGACAGGGATTCGAGCCCTGGTCCGGGAAGATCCCACATGCCACGGAGCAACTAAGCCCGTGTGCCACAACCACTGAGCCTGCGCTCTAGAGCCCGAGAGCCACAACTACTGAGCCCACGTGCCACAACTACTGAAGCCCGCACGTCTAGAGCCCATGCTCCGCAACAAGAGAAGCCACCGCAATGAGAAGCCCGCTCACGTAGCACCCGCTCACTGCAACTAGAGAAAGCCCACGTGTAGCAACAAAGACCCAAAGCAGCCAAAAATAAAAATATATATTAAAAAAAAAGAGAAGACTGTTAACGTCTCTTTGGTTTACTAGTGATTTTTGCTACATTTTGTATAATTAGTGTTAAAATACAGTTATCTGATGTATAATCAATCATGTTCCTTAAGGTATAAGGTCGAGGGTCCTACCGTATTTAACTGGAGGAAATAGAGATCCGGATCATGAAGGCTGAGCAGGGAGCTGATGAAAGAATCAGACCAGGACTCCTGCTCTTGGTGTCTCATACTCTATTCACTAAGTCACGTTCTTTCACCTGTAATTTTTTTTTTAATAAATTTATTTATTTATTTACTTTTGGCTGCGTTGGATCTTCGTTGCTGTGTGCGGGTTTTCTCTAGTTGCGGCGAGCGGGGGCTACTCTTCATTGCGGTGCGCAGGCTTCTCACTGTGGTGGCTTCTCTTGTTGCGAAGCACGGGCTCTAGGCACACGGGCTTCAGTAGTTGTGGCTTGCGGGCTCAGTAGTTGTGCCTCGTGGGCTCTAGAGCACAGGCTCAGTAGTTGTGGCACACGGGCTTCGTTGCTCCACGGCATGTGGGATCTTCCCGGGCCAGGGCTCGAACCCATGTCCCCTGCATTGGCAGGCGGATTCTTAACCACTGCGCCACCAGGGAAGTCCCTTTCACCCGTAATTTTTAAGACCCATGTTCACCTAAAGAGCCATAAGCATATTTATAGATTATTTTTTCTTAATCATGAAGAAAATGTGTTTGAATGTGACCCACTTCCCACGAACTCTTGTAATGGTGACTTTGTGGTACACAATACCAGAAAGCCCAGACCAGTATTTCATCCTACCGGTGCTCGCTCATCTTGGCTGCATACTTTCTGTCCTTGGGGCAGTGAATCCACTTCACCTGTCCACCAGTCCCTCCATCACCTGCCCTAGCCCTCAAAAGACAGCTGGAAGATAAGTGCTTCACAAATGCTGTTGGTGGCATGGTGGTGTGAGCATCTTTATTTAATTCTCTTTCCTAAAGCTTTTTTCAATTAAAAATGTGAATAAGTGGCTAGATCAAATGAATAAAGTATTTTTAAAAATTTATAAAAGCAAAAACCATTCTGGTTGAATCTCTAACCTACGAACAAAAAAGGAAAACAAAAACCAAAAGGAAAAAGAAAAAAAGTAAATATCCAGTATATTTATAGAAGAAAAGGAGGATTATCATGACCAATAACTTATTAAGGGAAAACTGTATATCTGTTTCCAGTACCTAGATAGTTAAAGGAACAGAGAACAAGATATACAGTGGAAAGGGCACTAGACTTGCAGACATTAGTTAAGAATTTCACTCTCAGTTCAACAATATATTAGCAGTGAGAACAAGTTACCTATTGTCTACAGGCTGGTGTTCTTTGTACCGTATGCAGTGGCTATAATTGTCCCTGCCTTCTTCACAGTCTTGTAATCATAAAACATGATAATATTTGCGAAAAGTGTTTGAATTTCTTGAAAAATATAAGGTCATACAAATGTAAAATACTACTATTGGTAGAAGGCCCTTAATATAACAAGACCATTGTAAAGAGCCTCCTAACTCATCTCTTGGCTTCTTGGTATATATCTTGTCCTATTCAACATGCACCTCAATGCTAGTTTAGTCATCTAAAACATACCATTTTCCTGCTCAAAAGCAAACCCAAATTCCCCCCACCCCAAAAAACCCTCCAAAACAAACAAAAACTCTGTAATTGTACCACTGCTTATGAGACAAAGTAGAACTCCATTATATAGTTTATCCTTGACACTAACTCTTACTTCACTTGTGGCAAAACCACTCTCCTCACTGCCTCATCAGCCCTGAGATTTCCAGCGTCTATACCCTATGCTCCATCCTCCAAGACTGATACCCATCCTCCAAGACTGATACCCATCCTCCAAGACTGAGCTCCAACACAATCACAGCATCTTCAGGTGACTCAGCATAGTATAAAAAGCCCTATACTTAGATTCTGGCTCTTCTTCTGCTACCAAATCAGCTTTATAATCTTAGGTAAGTCAATCAAACTCTCTGGACGTCAACTCTATTAACTTAAGAAGGGATAATAATACTCCCAAGTCCTGGATAAGAGGATTCCTCAATTCCCTTTCAACTCATGGCCTTTAAAATCAACCAACCAACCTCTCTATGTTGTTGAGAGAAGCTCTGAGAGTATTTCGTTTCTTCATCACAAATAGTCCTTACTCTAATATGAAATAGTTAACTGACGTTTGAATTCATTTGCATATAACCAACGTTCATAGTTGCTGACCTAAGGGTATGAATCCATACTCTTGCAGATAATGGACAATATGAATTTCAATTATTTCTATCATGAATCATGGCTAAGTAAAACTTTTCATATGTCAATTTCCTCCTTTTTCAAATTTCATATATATATACATATATACATATATATGTGTGTGTGTGTGTATATATATATATATATATATATATATATATATATATATGGTACTTTACTATGTAGAAAAGTGAGATGCTCTGTGTAGCATGAGAGAAGCCCACAGAGAAAGAATTTTTTTTTTTTTAGAGATTTATTTATTTATTTATTTATTTGGTTGGGTTTTTTTTTTGGCTGCGTTGGGTCTTCGTTGCTGCACGCGAGCTTTCTCTAGTTGTGGCGACGGGGGCTACTCTTTGTTGTGGTGCGCGGTTTCTCATTGTGGTGGCTTCTCTTGTTGTGGAGCACGGGCTCTAGGTGCGTGGGCTCAGTAGTTGTGGCACGCGGGCTCAGTAGTTGTGGCTTGGGGGCTCAGTAGTTGTGGCTCACGGGCTCTAGAGCGCAGGCTCAGTAGTTGTGGCGCACGGGCTTAGCTGCTCCACGGCATGTGGGATCTTCCCGGACCAGGGCTCGAACCCGTGTCCCCTGCATTGGCAGGTGGATTCTTAACCACTGGGCCACCAGGGAAGCCCGAGAAAGAATTTTGATTCAGCAGGTTTTCTCACTATGAGTCAGGTTTTAGCCTTGGATACAAATTTCTAAAAGAAAAGGTGGCAATAAAGGAGCATGGTTTCTCTGGACATAGCTACAGTTAATAAAAATGTCCACAGAATATTTCACAAAGTGGTACAAGCATTTTCATTAATAATGGTAACTAAATATTGACATAAAATAATTTCTTTAAGAAGCACACTTTATAAACCTCAGCTTCTTGGGAGATGAGGGAAGTACAGCCATTGGTAATGAACGGCAAAGCCATTTTCACTGGCATAAAATGTTCATTAATCTAAAAACTCCTCATTTTGATAACTGATGAGCATTATACAGCCCTGTGCTCTGTTTATCATTAAGTCAGTGGACAGAGAAAATATTAATAAAAAGATATTTATATTTGGTTCTGTGTTTTATCAGAAAAGTAAGAAGAAAAGAGTTACTCATTAAAGCCTCCTGTCTAGTTGGGGATTTCTGGTCTTCCTGTTAAAGTTGTCCAAATAAATGTTTATTAATACCAGCCATCAATTCATTTAATGATATATAAAACCTACACCTGTTCACTTGGACTAGGATTTGAGTCGAAATCATAACTGTTTATTGCCAATCAGAAAACTTGATCCTAAACGGATTCACTCCTTTCCACAGTTTTCAGTGTCTATCAAGTGCCAGGCGTTCTTCTCTTCCCCTGGGCTGTTAGCAATGTTAAAAATTAAGTGCCTGATCTCATGGAACTTGCATTTTTATGGGAGCGGGGTAGACTGTAAAGAAATAAAATGATAAATAATTGACATACAGCCAAGTAGAGGTAAGTGCTATGAAGAAAATCTTGAGCAGAGTAAGGGTACAGCATGATGGAAGGGCTATTGTATTGTATTGTATTTTTTACATCCTGCTGCGCGTGGGATGTGGAATCTTAGTTCCCTGACCAGGGACTGAACCCAGGCCCACGGCAGTGAAAGCATGGAGTCCCAACCACTGGACTACCAGGGAATTCCATGGAACAGCTATTTGAGTGGAGTGGTGAGATACACCCCTCTGAACAGATGGTTTTCCAGCAGAGACCTAGATGAAAATGTCTGAGAGATCATGGGTCACTCCATGAAGTAGGTATACCATGGCCAACCCCTAAGCATTCTACACTGTGCTGAGTTCTAGAAGAAATACAAGGTCCAGCCCATAGAGAACCTCTAATTTGGCTGGAGAGACTGGCTTAGCAAATGTAGAAATTAGAGAATAATTGATGATGGATTACATGTTACTGATTCTGTGTACAGAATGGATCCAGAGGTGGAAGGTTGTAGCACTTGCTGACTATCTGGGCAAAGTTTCAAGGAGGATGTGCACCTTCAACTTCTGAAGATAAAAAGAATCCAGAAAAATGGAGGATGAAAGAAAATGATTTATGAGGAACATGGGCAGAGTGGGAAGCATCAGCAAAGGCTAGAAGAAGGGCAAGGAGAGGAGAGTTTACTGAGTATCAACTGTAAGCCAGGTTCTGGGCAAGGCGGTTGATGGAGGTGGTTTTCCTGAATCCTCTAACTCTACATTAGGTAGATATCACCATGGGAAGAGCTGGTTCAGTTTAGGGAGGATAATGTCTTCCCCAGGGCCATACTTGTTTTAAAGGAGATTCACAAGAGAGGGTAAGGAAACTGCTTGGCTTGTAAAGTTTATGTTTGGAGAATGGAAGGAGATTCAGTTGGATAGATTGGGTGGCTTCAGAGAGGGGTGGCAAATTATCTGCGGGGCAGAGTATCCAGAGCCCAAAGATAGGGAAACCGGCTAATAGGTGGCGGCATGAAGTGACAATCCTGACTTTGAGTAGAGGCAGTGGACTTGGGGAGTAAAGTGAATTGGAGGACATGGACACAGGTGGGTTATAGGAGAATAAGGAGATGCAATCTCAATAGTTTTTGTAAGAGAGTAAAAGAAGAGAATGTAGAAGTATAGAACTGGGATAGTTAGGTGGGAGATTCCAATGGTAGATAAGGTCAGCTCAGTGTAACTGCAGAGCCATAGGTTCATTATGTGTGTACTAACAGGTTACTTAGTAACCACATTTATTGCACAGTGCCTGGACTTGATAATTAAATATATAGTTAGTCTTTGCAAACTGAGTCATTCCCTCTAACGAGTGTTTCTTTCCAGGACTTTTAGCTTCTTCCTCTCCAAGCCCAACACAACTACACGTGTAGTGCTTTTCCGACCTCTCCTGCTCCTTTCCTCATTAAACCTTGCTGCTCCTGTGTCATATTCTTGTAATTCTAGATGTTAGTAGTTCAGTGCATTCTCTAACCAATTGAACATATCCATTGTTACTATAACCATTTGAGTTTAAAGAGAGACAGACAATATGGGAATTTCAGTTTGCATGACAAACCAGTGAGAGAATAATTGAAAGAAAATATGTTTTTTGAGCTTCAGAGAATTATTTCGTCCAATTTGGAAAATAAATAAAATAAATAATTCAGGATCATTCACAATTAAACATTATTATTGTTACTACAAATATATTTTGATAAACACAATAAACCTGTCAGAAATACACTGAATATTTGACTAATAAAAATATTAAAAAGTCAGAGATATTTCTTTAATCTCTTAATTAATTAATCTCTTAAGAGTCGACATTAGTAACAATATCTAGGTGATAATCTTGCTGCTCTGGACCAGTGTGCCCAGAACCTTCCTGTATTTATACTCTTCCATTAGAACTCGTTACCATTTTAAATATTCAATTAAATTGTAACGAAGCCCATCAGAAGACTCTAGGAGAACATCCTTGATATTGATGAGCTAAAGAAAAACTGAAATGTTTCCCCTCAGAGTGGAGAAATTTATTAAATTAATTATCATTCTCACTATTATCATTGGGGTTTTTATCTACTCTGTTTATCCAAGGTAATGGCTAATCACCCGAATGTCTCTGAATGATTTCTCAACAGATTAACACATAGGAGTAGATTTTCTCTATGTTATTTGCTCTTATAACACAATATATTTTTTCAAATATAATTGGAATTGCTTATCAGCCTTTTCTTCAAATTCCCAGCTTTTAAATCTGATTGAATAGAGGAAGTCACAAAGTAAATGAATGTCTCAGTCAGTCCAGGAACCCAGATTCACAGACCCTAAATTTCCAGACACTAAGCCAGCCTGCCCTTTCTTAAGAAGTTTCATCTGAGAGTTGGAGAACTGGATTCTTCTGAGGTTAGATTCTGGGTTGATGAATTTCAACTGGTCTCTGGTTTTCTCTTCTATGAGAAATGAAATCTCATTGGGATGCCTGAAATAACTGCATTATAATGTCCCCAAAAGAGGGAAAATACTAGAACAAATGGTGTTATTTATGGCATTTCTTATGATGCATTAGAATACTGAAAACACTAGGATATTGTGCCCTCTTAGTAGTCTGGATACCAAATGTGTTAATTGCACACTGTATTCAATTAGCGAACATTTGCTCCGGTAAGTGTGCCAGGCAACATGATGTTAGCTGGGGAAGTGAAGGTGAGTGGTATCTGACCCTTTCACCCAGGGAGGTAAAAAGTCTAGTGCAGGAAACAGACATGTAAATAAATAATTGCATGACAATGTGAGGAGTAGTAATGGAGACACATTATATGACGGTTATGGAACCCCGTGGAAGCAGTGTCTACGTTATTCACAAATTTTAAAAATGTATAATGTCAGGAGGAATACAGGTAGACACATATGTACAGCTGTAGCATACACACTTGAAATGTCCTATTAGTTAGAAATATTAAAGTGTAAAGCAGCTCGCAGAAACATTTTTGCATTAAGTTCACCATGGGTGAAATAACGGTCCTTAGTAAACTCCAATACATCATCTGCAGAGATTTCAATGACCCTACAAACATTCACAGGCATGAAAAACACCCCCAGCGTGGATCATTCTACTGCTAAATAAGAGCATATCCCTGTCTTTACATTTATCTCCTACTTTTAATCTGTCTTGTTAGAACTCTCTGAAATACCACTGTGGCTACAATGCAAATGGGGAGAAAGTAAGAATCACAGAACTTAATTGGTGGTTCTACCTCCAGTTTGTAATCTTATAGCAAAATGTTCTTGGCAAAATTTTATATGTCTAAAAATATATTTACCATGCTAGAGTTTGAAGACTCTAATCATGTTTTTAGGCTTCCTGTATTATTATATTCATAAAGTGGTTATGGCTTCACACACTATTAATGTAGATGAGGCAGTATAGTTACTATTACATGATAAATACAAAGATATTTTTCCCTATGCTCTATAATTTAAGGATGTATACCAGTTTGTAAGCATATGAGTATATAAAGAATTTTAAGATCCAAGAGTAAAACTGTCTGGTAGGCCAGCCCCTTTATTTGTTGCCCAGGTTTTAAATTTTATATAACCACCTTCATTGTGGAAAGAGGTTAAACTTTCCATTTCCTCTCAAGTTTATTCATTGTACCAGATTTATGTTATACTGGATTCATTGTGGTATAATCAACTTTTAACCAAAAAAAAGCACACACACATTACAGTGAGATAAATGCTTTTCGTTTTATTTATGTTACGTAGGTCATCTTCCTTTGCAAGGTGAAAACGTAATCATTTGCTGACTTAATTCCAAAGACAGCTCTACCGATTTACTTCCAAATGTCAGAGTCAAAATATTAAGCAGACATCTGAGAAGAACCTAGGGAAATTTGGGTAACTGTCTGCTATGTTTCCATCTTCAACACTGGGCATCAAAGAACAACCACTGCTGACCTTTCTATCTGAGGTCAAGGGTATGCAAAACCTACTTGTTATTGTAGGGGTATCAAGTTCAATAAACAATGTCAAGTACGGACATCCTGAAGGGATGGGATTTACGAGCAAAAGGAGTTCAAGCAGTTTTAATTCAATGTGATTTTTGAAATCTGTTGAAAATCATTTATAAACCTTCATTGCAATGTTTAAAACATACATCATTTATACTGCATCTGATAGTCTTCTGAAAATATTACACCACATATGCTCTTGGAACAGGAGTATAAGATATACTTATCTGCCACCTTTTAAAAAAGTAGTATTTTTGCTGAGCTATTGAATAGGAGCTATTTAATCTGTATTTTTACATGATGATTGCTACCCTGAAAAAATGCACGAAGGCTATTGAAGATGTCTGTCAAATAAAGTATGATTTTTATATGCTGCACATACTCCCCTGGACTGAAGAAATTCGCACTGCTGGGAAAATATACAAACCGCTAATGTGTGGTTCTCTAACATGCATTGATTTCTAAAACAACAAAAATGCCACCAAATCCACAGATTTTGCTTAAATTCTAACACATAGCTTCACCTTCATTTTTAAATGACAACATTATTGTATTTATTCTTGCAAATAGTATGATTTCCCAGGTGGCAAAGGGACGGTTGCTGGCACTTATTTTCATGTATCATTACTGATAAGTCATAGATTTCCTCTCAAAGCTTGAACAAATCTCTAGTGAGAAAAATCAAGATTATGTAAAGGCCGATTCTGGAGGGTCCTGGCTTCTTAGTGGCTCAGGAAAGAAAGACCACAACATGGAAGCATAGAGCCACTTGATCCTTGGATCCATGTAATAGGTCTCATGGGCAGACTTTCCATGTGACCCGAACATGACTATGCTCTATAACTCGAGGTCCAGGTTGGGAAAGATCTCTTCCTGTTTCCAAGACAGCCATGATGAGGGGAATGAAGAGTGAGGACGTCAAAGAAAAAATAATTTATTCTTAAGCCCAGGACTTCTCCACATGTTAAGTACAGACAGATGAAAATCTAACCAGCAGCCCCTATAAAAAGTTTTATAGAGAATGTCTCTGACTGGTACGCATGCAACCACATTTTTGCTGGCATTATGGTAGCTCCATTTTTGTGCTGAGCTCTGTCGCAGCAAAATCTTGAAAGTATTTTCCTTTAAGTAGATTGTGAGATGGGATCAAAAGAACGATTTTTTTTTTTTAAAAAAGCAGCTTATGTAAAGAGCCTCACACATTTCATGAGTGTACTGCTTTCATCTGCGAATCCTTTAGGAGAGAGTAATGACGACGGTATTCCTGGATGGGAATCAAACAATTGCTTTGGTTCAAAGACATCACTGAACTACTTATTCTAGCACAGGGCTGGCTTTCACGTTTATGGCCATTCAGTGCAGAGGTCCAGGAGGAAGAGGGATGTCTGGAGAGTTCATGTGTGAGTTGGAAAATAATTAGGTGTAGACATGACTCTCTTCCTCTCTGCAGCATGGAGCTATTTCTTTTCTTAGAGCCACAATTTCCTGAATGGGGCCCAGCATTTTTTAACTCAAGGTCTTTGCACATGTTTCCTTCTCTTGCACGTATTCCACTCTGCTAACTCACTCACCCTTCATCTGACTCACAAGTATTGTCCTTCTGGTTTTACTCAGCTGCCATCCTCCCCAAGATGCTGGGCATCACCTGTATGGTCCAGGTTAGGTAGAATCCTACGGACTCCAATGTATTAAGCACACACCACATCCCCCTGTATGTTTGTCTGTCTGTCTCCTCCCTCGAGACTGCAAACATCTTGAGATTAGGAGCTGGTGCCTCTGCAGTATTTATTGTTGCTTCTCTGGTGCCTAGCAGAGTGCAAGTTAATATACGAAGGGCTTTCTCAAGCCATCCATGGGAAGGTAGGAAAAAATGTAAGCAAGACACGCTATGTTTTAAGACATTCATGCTGTGATTTTCAATATTCAATAAATACTTATTTTAGGATAATTATGTATAAGTTATATGTAAAATGCTAAAAATAAACACATGTAAACTATTAGTGGTACAATTAGACAGTAACTTTATATAAAGCTCAAGTCAATGGCCCCGCCTCGGTTTTTAGGTTCTATTGTATCTATTACTTATTTGTACAAGGCCTCAGAGGAGAAAAATTGCTAAAGAGCATGATCAAAATAAATACATTTAAAAGAGGAAATAAATGGAAGAAAAGGACATTAATCATGCTTGACACTGAATACATACTTAACCGTGTACAAGCATCTGCAAAAATCGCTTAGCAAAGTTCATCTCCATGAAAATTCAAACCCTACAATTCTCTCAAGGTCATTAGACTTTTGGATGTCCCATCACCCTCGGATTTTTGGCCAAAATCAAAATATTGGTAACTATCGTTACCTTTTTAATTTTTAACTTTTATTTTTTACAGTGGCTGCACAATATAACAATTCACATATATTTCATTGCATTTTGTTTTAAGACAAAGAAATTGGATTAGAAAAAAAGTCATGGAAACACTGCTGCTCTTCTGAACCAGAAGCTCTCTGAAATTTGGTCTTTTCGGAAGGTTTAGATGAAGGAAAAGCACTGCTACTGTTTGTGGATGAGTGAATTTATACTCCAGGCCTTGGGACTTCTTCATCACCTCTGTCGGAGTTCCAGATAAAACCACAGATACAGCCTCCTGACTGTCAGAGCACATTTGTAACTGAGCTCTGTAGTGAATAATTTCCTTTAAGCCAGACAAACTTTAAAAAAGAACAAAGGGCATGTGGCAGTCAGACACGAAGCTTCCCCAAACACGAAGCCAGATAGATTTTCAATAATTTAAACAGCCAATTTGAATAAATTCTATCTTAGTTAAATCTTCTGATTGCTCATTATAATCTTTAATCAAATCATAAGTCATCCTAAAAGGGACTGTAACATACACCACGTGCTTTATTCTAAGTTATAAATGTATAATTTTCAGTTAATTTCAAAAACCTTCTACATGGAAGGCTATTTATCATAGGAATTTCAGAGCTGAGTTAACCAAATACGCTTAGGTGCATAAAGAACGGAGGTGGAATACAATGAATAATCAAATGCTAGAGAATGGAGAAAAGACAGATTGCCTTTTAAGGCCAAGATGGCACATGCCCGGCCTGTGTGCCAGGATGAAATTATCCCTTCATTTCTTTCCTACTGCAGTACCGTTAATCAATCGCAGTGCTCATTCATACTGAGCCCAGAGGCGACCTCAGGATCCTTCTGAACACAGAATTCCAGGCAGCCACAACCATTCTTTTGGATCGGTAAAACCAAACACTATCTCTGATTTGGGATTTCCTTTGTACTCCCATTGGCACGTTTGCTCCATAATGGCTTAGCAGGGTTGTACATTCATTCTTGAAAGGAACTAGAGGTCATCTGGTTCAAACAATTGCTACAGAATCACCCAGAAAATGTGTAACCTCTCTTTGAAACTTTCAGGGACAGAACCCCTGCCTTATTAGCACACATGTCACTTTCAGACAACGCCAGTTCTTAGAAAGGTTAGAAATTTTTCCTTACGTTAATTCAAAATATGTCTTTCTGTAATGTCCTCACAGAGTAAATCTAATTCCACCATAAAAGACAGACTTTAAGTATTCAACAGAGTCACCTCATGGCTTCTCCTTTTAGGTTTCTCTTTGCTAAAAATATATTAAGATGCTTCAACAGCACCTCATGTGGCATAGTTTCCAGGTCCTTCACCAGCTAAGAAGGACAATTATTATTTTTAATTATTAGTTACAATTAATATTTTACTTATCATACCCTTCATCTGGTGAAATCCATTTTTCAGCAGCAAAAAAAAAAAGAAGGCAAAGGGTAAAAACTGTATCCTATGAGTTCTTTGTATTTACAGATACTAGAGATTTTTAAAATAATTAGATCTAATTTAATTTTGTTTATCAATGTACATCTTTTTAAAATGGTTCACAAAGCATCTACCATTGGGGCACACACAAATACAGAGTTGTTGTCCATGAAACAACACAGTGGTGTGTCTGACATAAAGTTAGATCATTTTTGTCTTCTACATTGACATATATCCATGTGTAATCCCTATTTTTCACTAAGACTAGAAAACCAGAGGATTGTGTGTGCTCTGTTTCCAACCTTTGGACCGTTGAGGTGGTCTTGATTCACATCTACAGTTGCCAACAGGCAAACACACTTTCAATTCACATTCTTCAGACACAAACAGATTATCTGCTTCACTTAAAATGATTACCAGAATGTACAGATAATAGATATGGACATAATATTCAGATAGAGATATAAATATAGACATTTGTATTTTATGACCTTTCTTAACAATTTTGGTAGCAGAATAAGGCATAGTAGAAGGAGTCTCAGATGGGGAGGGGAAGATGTGAATTCTAGTGTTAATTCTTTCATGTATGTTGGGCAATGATTTTTGTATCTATAGATCTCCTTTTCCTCAGTGGTAAAATAAAATCCTAACTCCAAATTTTATGATTTATGAATAATTATCTCCAAGATCCAATTTGATACATCATCAGTTATTATATACTGCACACTCACCCCAGTATTTTAGTCCAGTCCTTGATAACTTAGGAATTTGAATAGGAGATATTTTTTCAACTAAGAAGAATTTGTCTGCTATGTAGTGTATTCCTTATTAGTTACAATGAAGATCTAGTGGCCTAACTTACTTACCACAGTGGTTATGCCTTAATTTACATTATAGTTGAAAATACTTTGAAAGTGAAAAAAAAAACAGTGGAATTAATGTCTCAAAGATCATTAAAACCTGCCCCAAAACATATGCACTGAAAATATTAAAACTATCTAGTTATATTCTATGCAAGGATGATAGCTGGACTGACTAGGGTATCATACATCTGTCCCAGGTAGCTTTTCCAGAAAGGGAATTAAATTCCAGTATTCCAGTATTTATATCCAGATACTCAGATTTTTATACCCATATTATAAAGTAAAAGTGGTCAGTAGTTAAATAAAACTGTGAGTTCCTTGCAGAAAGGGGCCTGTCATATTCACTTCTGGTTTCTCAGAGCCTACAGTGCCAGCCATAGGGTAGACACTTAAAAAATCTTCCTGAGCGAATTTTGAGACTTGATTATATATACCTCAGGCTTCTTCACTGGGTCTCACAATCTCCTTAGAGCCAGAGAAATGGCCCACTGAGGACAAAATTGCCTTTAGATGGAGTTCCACTTACGAATGTTCCTTTTATTAGAAGTTGAAAGCTAAATGTATGTAGCCCCAAATGATTGCTTACTAGCACTCAAACTTATGCACTGGGGGAAAAAAACCATATGTTATATTGCTGTATTAATTTTTCTTATCTAAAGAAATAACAGACCATTGCAAAAGTATATCCAAGTTGTATATTTACAATTGAGAAAGTAGAAAACTCATGGAAATTACTTCTGACATTATTCTTTCTAGTAAATACAATGAACCAACATTAAGGAACATAGCAATAAACATTTATGTACCTATGAACAGCATGGGGTGAATAATTGGATAATAAGGCTGTACAAATCCAATTACAAAAATATAATTACAAGATTAGACCATGAATATCTACAATGGGTATAATAATATATATCTTGATTTTACTGAAGTATTTGATATAGTATCTCATAAAATTTTATTCACAAGATTAATTTATACTGTCTATTCTAATTCACTGAGGACCAACCGAAAAACCAGACCCAATCATGTGTAGGAAATAAGATTAAGAGCAAATAAAAAAAGGTTAAGAAATAAAAAGGAATTATGTTTCTCTGCTTCAAAAAAAACCTATCAAAAAAATATCTCTAGCGTTCAGCATTGCTTAACCCTTTTGCTGACTCATCAAAACGTAAATGTTATTGTAGTGAGTAATTCAGGGTATCTAGGAAGATCAAAGGATGATCAGTCTAACTCATTCTCATTTCTAACAGTGCCCGTCTTATAGTAGACACTCAATAGATACTGAATGGATTAACAGGATTTCAGAGATGCTACACATCAGCACTTCAATTGTACAGAGACAGATAGTGGCATGCAACAAGGTTAGGTCATTTGCCTGAGGCCACAAGCCGGATAAGCATTAGACCAGGACCAGAACTTAGATTTCTTGAGTCCTGAGAAGCACTAACTTCCACTCTGTGGTCAAAATTCAGAGGTTCTAACTCCAATATATATGAATGTCCAGAAATTTACAGAACAGGCTCAGAAGGTAAGAGAATGGCAACATCACAGTGCTACTCAACTCTGTTAGTTGCAGGAAATAACATTTAATTGTGCATAATTTCATGTGTAATAATGACATTTGGGTTATTCACACCTAACAGAAGAACACTATGCAAGACTTCCCATCAAGGCACCAAACTTCATAAATGATTGCCTTGGTCAGTTAACCCTGACTATGGATTTCATCTCAGGGTTCTACAGCATGCCTTCATCAGAGATGGAGCGCTGAGAAGCTAGGGTTCATCTTGGACTCCATTTCTCTCTGACTGAATAGCTTAGACTCATCACACTGCCTTGGTTTCTTTACTGTAAAACTTGCCTTCCACTTATTCCTTTTCCATTGCAAATTGGCAGAGGTAGGATTAATGGGCAAACCGCATGTCATGCCCTTTTTTAGTGTATCATCTTCAAAACCATATGAGGATTTAGTACTGAGGTGACACATCACAAAAAAAAAGGGCACTAAGATCAAAAGTTGTCATATTTCTAAAGATCAGCATCTCACTTAATCCACATTTGCTAAGGTGTTTGTGAAAATGCTAAAATCCCCTGATGCTCTTTTGTGAAGTCTCAGAACCATGCATAACTATTAAAAGGTAAACGAGGAGTAAACTATGTTTACCTGTAAAGATTCATTTAGGAACATACTTAGCAGAATGTGGACATCTGAAACGACACCAAGAATACTTGGGAGGTTTACTTATTATTAGTGGATAATAAGTAAATTATAATATTGTCTAGTTGAACTAGACTCACAACTCTGTAGCAGGGATTCAGGTAGGAGTAGGGTAAGTCCTGCAAGGTAGATGCTAAATAGGGGAGGTTTTAATCCCCTAGATCTGGGAGTTTTAACGAAGTGCTTAGTGTGGATTCTGAACAACACAAACAAAGATGCCAGCATCAGAAGGTCCTGGGGAGGCAGGCAAGATTTGAGAACTTTGCTTTAGTGGCTTTAAAAAAACTTGAGTGGGACCAACTTGGAAATTCAAGAGTGAGTCCTGTTCATTTGCAAAGGACAGGTTTCCCTGTTAAGACACAAAATGGATAACGTAGTTCAGTGATTCTTAATGGGCCACATCAGCTGTGGGCCTTATTCAATGCATGTTCTTTTCCTCTACCCACAAGTCCGACACTTCTCTGGGGCAGTTTCCACGCTGCACCCCTTGTGAAGAGAGGGAGCCCATGTCTCTGATGGGAGGGTATTGCCTTTCTCAGGTGTGTTAGGACGGGAATGAGACGAAGTACTATAGAGGTAAATAGGGGATTAAATGCAAAAAAAAAAAAAAAAAGCGCTCATTATTTTGATAGTTTTTCTCTAAAAGGTCAATCAATCAAGATATGTTTTAGACAGATTAAACAAAATGTGAATATAATAACCAGCTTGAGCTTAGAAAACATCTTAGAGATAATTTAGCACAATCCCCTCATTTACCATATGAAGTAAAAGTGGTCCAGAGCAGCTAAATTATTTGGCTGAGGTAACACAGTGGAGTCAAAGTAGAGACTCAGATCACATCTCTTGTTTGCCATCTGCATAGTTGTCCCTGGGTATCTGAGTGGGATTGGTTCCAGAATCCCCCGCAGATAGCAAAATCCAGGAAAACTTAAATCGCTTATATAAAATGGTGTGGCATTTGTATATAACCTACACACATCTTCCTGTATACTTTAAATCATCTTTAGATTACTTGTAATACCTAATATAATGTAAATGCCATGTAAATTGTTATAAATACAATGTAAATGCTATGTAAATAGTTGCCAGTGCAGGGGCAAATTCAAGTTTTGCTTTTTGGAACTTTCTGGAAATTTTTTTTCCGAATATATTCCATCCGCGGTTGGTTGAACCACAGATACGGAACCTGCAGATATGGAGGGCCGACTGTACTCCCGGGTGACTCACCCTTCACCAAGGGGGCCATGGATGGAGGCACAAGCTTTGTGACACGCATTATTCAACTAATAGGACTCAGCCCTCCGTAGTAGTAGTAGTGCATACTGTAAGTCTAACTGTCATAAAAATGCTGCCAACTGTGAGAACTCCAAGGAAATTGGTGGAAGCATCTTTCCTTGAAAGAATTAGAGGCAAACTAGATAATGCATAAACAAACCGTGGATAAAATGCTGAAATGTGACGTTTCTTTCATCCATATTTTGTATAACTGTGGTTAATGGCTCTGGAGAAAACAGTTTCGGAGATGCTTCTCTTTGCTTGTAGCACCAAATAATGTGTTTTCCTGATGAACGTATCGGTTCTCCCAGCATGAAAAGATGAGCTGGGAGGGGTCAGGATCTGAGAGGGGACAAACTAGTGCTATTTTCTCTGTGTCTGTGGTTGGTACCTCATGGGTGCCTCTAACAGTTAATAGAACCCTGTAAGAAGACTCGGTGTAGACAATGAGAAAAACAAGTACAGAACAAAGCACAAACAAGGCAATTTGACCTGAGAATAATGCCTCACAATCAGATTTTGAAAAATTCCTACATTTGTGGTCTCAAACAATAGAATCTGTTGTTTTCACCCCCTAGCGTTCTACACCACGGCTAAGCGTAACTGCATGGTAAAACATAACAGCCTTCCCTTGCAGCAGCATTCAAACGTTTTGTTGAAGAACTCTACGTTTGGATCACAAAGGGATTCCCAAACAGAACCCGGAGCTGCAAAACCTGCTTCCCCAGAGAGTGTCAAGCACGTTCTACATTTGTGGAGCATATGAGTTTCTCACAGCAACTGGGCAGGGAGAAAGGATTTCATTTTTGAAGAGATCTCACTCACAATTGTTCTGGGAAGCTGGAGGCATCAGTGAAGGTCTAAAAGTTAAGGTTTTCTTAGTATTCATCACTGGAGCCATCAATGTTGTCATTTAAAACAAACAAGCATGACACCCATGGGCCAAACCTCACACAGCGATCAAATGCCCAGGAGAAATAACACCCGATCACGTGCATGGCATCCAGAATTCACTAACAGCCAGCAGAAGGCACCCTAATGCGTTATTCTATTTCTGTTGTGAAATCGGTAGTTTTTCATCCCTGTAAATTATTTAGATATTAGTCAGTATCTGTAAGGTATCAGCTTAAAGATTTAAATAATGGTCTCCATCTATATATATATATTTATATAGGTGCTGGTAATGTTAGTACCAATCTACGGTGATTCTGACCAATCTACAGTGTGAACTGAATAACCTCTGCTTAATAAGGCAAATTTCTTCCATTTTAGCAACTTCTTCATACCATTTGCCATTTTATTAGTCAATACATCTGTGCATGTGCCAGATAATACGTTCATTCCATAAAAGACTTAGGCTTATTTACAAAAACACACAAAATAAAGGAAGATTCAAAACAATCAAGCCAAATAGAAAATGGTAGGATATCTGGTTGAAAACAGAGAGGAACCAGGACATAGAAATTCAGTGGGTAAGATCTCATATAGTTACTGAATCTGGGAGGCAAACTTTGCTACCCTAAGTTTCCGAGTGACCAAAACCAAAAAAAGGAAATATGATTAGTTCAGAAGATTGACCAGTCACTCAGGAAATTCGATTGACATTTCTTGCATGAGTGACACTACATTGCTTAGTAGACAAGATCCTTGCAGTAAATACAGAAATGAATTATAGTCTTTCAGTGTAAAATGAGGGGATACTTATAACTAGAGTAAGAGAAACAAGATCTGCAAGCTTCGAACCTGTCCAGAGACTCTATAATACATGTTTCTTTAGGCTTCACTGAGTATAATTCACCAAGGACTGATTCCTCTTAAAATTGGGCAGATTTCTTGTCATCAGCCTTAGGTCCTAAATTGCATCAGAAACCAATCCCCCCTGAAGGCTGACTCTCCCCTGCTGGATATCATACACTGACAACATGCTTTCTCAAGCAGGTTTATTTTAAGGTTAGAGAGGAGGGTTAATGGCATCAGCAGGCCATATCTGAAAGATTTCACCTCACTCGAGTCAAGGGTACTGCAAAATCACCCAGCAACTCGCCATGAGGGAGTTCAACATTGAATTGCCCAGGGCTTCCGAGCCAGCGTGCGTTTCTGACCGTCTAGCCCCGATTCATCCTTTGTTAGCCATGTGCTGCAAAGGCAGACACCCCTCCCTTGCTCCTTGGGCAGGAGCAGTTATGAATATTTATTGCAGCCACAATTCTGGCTCCCATGTCTGTCACTGTTGTTCATCTGCTGAAAGCAGAGTGCAAATCGTTGCAAATCTGGCCTTCAATATGGCAGACAACTGCTTTCTTGTCTTGTTTAATAAATTGTATTTCTTTCATATGAAAATGAATGGAGTTTAATGCTCCCTGTTTTATGGAGCAGTGATTTTGTAGTAGTAAGATAGGATATTAACAGAGTAACAAGGGTTGTTTGAGGGCATGCTTAGAATACTTCCTGCCATGGGTTTCAAAATGCATGTGTTAATCCATGCTAATCTAGTTCAATCTTTAAAAACAATTACATTTATTTTACAACCCACCTGGCACTCTGACTAGTATTATAAATATGCTCCATTGCTTACATATTTTCATTTTGTTGTACTTGCAGGCAGAGTAAAAGCAAATAAAAAGATAATAATGCTGAATTTGATTAAAGTCACTCAATAGTATATATGCGACAATCTCAGATAGATCTAGTTCAATGTCTGATTTTTAATCAAGTTTAGCAAATTATCCTTTTACAAGATAAAAAAAAACCTCTGTAAGTGTTGCATGTGCAATTACTTTCAATAGCTCCTTTCAAAAGGAAACTACTTATTCATTTTAAACAGAAAGTTTGCCAAATTAAAAAAGTTTGTATGATATTCATACACTTCCAGGAAGACACTTGACTCTGTTATTACTCCTAAATATTAATCTTTAATATTAGTGCAGGATGACACCTGGTTGAGTGATGATCTCTAAGGCCTTAATTATGAAAGATTGTCTTCAGATGAACTTTGGGATTTGTTTTTGCACCCTTCCTTCTTGTTGGCTTTTGAGTTCTACTAAAAGCTCAAATGTACCAGGGTATTTGTGGAAACTACCTATTAAAAGTACAGATTTTATCATCCTTTTAGGGTATGGTGGTTATTGAGAGAGAACTGCAATTCCTTGGGTCTTAAATGGCCTGAGGTAGCAAGTGACATAAACAACAGAGATAGTCGTTAAAGCACAACGTAGCAATTCTCTTTAATTCAATTCACCATGTATTGCTAGAGCACCTACTATGTGCCAGGCACCATTTTAGATCCTTCTCTTCCTGGAGCTTACGTTTTAGTAGAGGTGAGACATAATGAACACTCAAAATAAGGAATAAGTAAAGGATAGAAGGCAATACATGCAATGGGGAAAAAAACAACAACAGTGGAGCAGGGGCTTCCCTGGTGGTGCAGTGGTTAAGAATCCACCTGCCAATGCAGGGGACACAGGTTTGAGCCCTGGTCCAGGAAGATCCCACATGCCACAGAGCAACGAAGCCCGTGAGCCACAACTACTGAGCCCGTGTGCCACAACTACAGAAGCCCTTGTGCCTAGATCCCGTGCTCCACAACAAGAGAAGCCACCACAGTGAGAAGCCCGCGCACCGCAACAAAGAGTTGCCCCAGCTCGCTGCAACTAGAGAAAGCCTGCGTGCAGCAACGGAGACCCAATGCAGCCAAAAATAAATAAATAAATAAATTAATAAGTAAAAAAAACAACAACAGTGGAGCAGGGTACAGGGAATTGGAGGAAAGGCAGGCTGCAATTTTAAATAGATATGCTTGTGTGTTATTTGTTAGGTTAAAAATCACTGAGTTGGCCCCCTTCATGAGAGTTCTCTCCTCCACTTCCAATATTTTAACCTATCAATAGAAGGTCTGAATTGTTCTTCTTTGTTCAGTGAGAAAAGGGTAATTCCAAAGAACCAGGCAAATAAAAGGAAACAGAAAAGTTTACAAAATTTCTTTTGATGGTTTGAAAGCCAGAAGGAGATGGTACCTGTGAAGAGGTCATGGGATGACTAAACGTGGAGGAGAGGTGTGTGAATGGGTGGTACTGTGGCCACCCTGAAGGATGACAGATCTTCTTTAGCGGTTGGGATGGAGAAGGACATTAAGGAGAAATTAGATCACATACGTGTTTGGCTTTAGACTCACCCCCACCTTCGACCCTCTTTCCCTTACTTCTATCTGTAGCTACAGTCTCACTGTAGGTATTACAGGTAACACTTCTGAGGTCCAGCCAAGATGAGGAAGATGAGGAAGTGGAGGGGGTAAGAGTTGGAGAATGATGGGAAAAGCAAAAGGGGAAGGTGAGGGGAAAACACATTTCCTTTCCCGTAGGCACTCCTTGGAGAGACATACACGTGTGGAAACACTGCATATTAATGCACAACCAGCCATTGTTATTTTGTCTAAACAACAGTATCTGATTCCTGGAAACAAAGAAAAAAGCTTTCTTGGCTGCAAGCATATTTGTGAACAACATATTAATGCCTAATCCTGAGTTTAGCCTTCAAAGTTAAGCTAAGAGATTTTGCCTTCTTAAAAAAACAAAACAAAACTCTGTAAACAAAATATAAAGCTCTTTTTGTTTTCATTTTCAAACCTTTAATCAAGAGAACACTGGGGTTGAGCCAAGAATGTTGTAAACCTTGAGCTCAAAATTCTGAAGACACTTTGGAGCACAGACATTGGATAGTAACAGTGTGATTGCAGGAATGTTGAAAGAAGTATTGAGTAGCAAGCATTTTAGGACTTGTCTGCATTTATTCTAATTTATCTGGACCCTCAACCCATGGATGTGTGGTTTCACCTACCAAGCTCCTGCCCCAAATATGTGAAGTAAGAGAAGTGTAAGAAGGACACTCACCACCCAATGACAGTAGCTAGTTTGCTTTAATCAATTCCTTTCCCTTTACTTCAACTGTCAGTGCCATCACTGCCTCAGATATCATCAGTCACCCTGAGTAGTCTTACCAAAAATTTCAATTATATATTAACTGAAGTGCTTACTTTCTTGTTTTGCTCATCATGTACACATAGGACCCAGCACAGTCCTGCAGGATTGGGGCCCGCCACTTTATGGGGGTCTCTGTTGCCTGACCCCAGGTAGGGCTGTCTAGTCTCACAGTCAGAATACTGTTCTATGCCTGGAGTGATCCATTCATGCAAACTGCTGGAGTCCCCAGAGGACAGAAAGAACAACTGCCCAGCCTTATGAGAGCAGGCTGTGTGGTGTTTTTATTCCTATTTGCTGGTAAATGTAGTCTGTCAGAACTTGGTCTGGGGCTGGCTTTGGTTGTAACCACCTAAAGGGTCAGGATGTGGGATGAGACTTATAAACCCCAAAACATTTAACCTGGTGGGAACTGCCAAAGAACCTGAAAATCACTTAACCACCAAATTAACTTATATCAGTTCTAGAACACCAACGTGTATTTGTTGAACAAATGAAGGAATGATCCTTACCAAGAAGATAAGCAATTGAAAGTTAAGTGAACATTTGCCCTGGGCTAGGTCCCTCCACTGCCAAATGGGAAAATAGAGGAAAAGAATCATCTTGATTTCTGTATCTTAAATATTTGTGTTCCAGCACTCCATAATCAAGCTTATAAAGTCAAATATGTATATGTATATCTGTATATATATATACAGATATATAATGTATGTTATTTTATTTATATATCTAAATATAAATAAATTAATTAATAAATATACATATATATATATATTATTGCTGATTTTCTCAAATGAATTAAATAGGGTTTTGGAGAAGTCTTGGGTGTTAGGCTCTTACCTCCCCGAAAGGCAAATGTTTTTTGTAATAGTTGTCTATATTTATTTTCCTGCCATTTAAGGAATAATGGGACTCTTAGTAAGTCTTTCTCTTGAATTGCTTATGATATAAATTAAGCTCCACTTACAAAGTTTTGGGGGTAACAACCAGAGTCTCTAGGGCTATGTTTCAGATACTGAGAGCAGTTACAAAATCAATTTATTCTCAAGATGAATTATACTAAGTTTGAATATAGCATGTTTCCTTTTTAAATCTATACATCTAAATGATCTTCTGTCTTTTATCAGCTGTCCTGTTTAATTTCTGCTGGCCTTTTCTTGATTAGCACCATGTGTTCTCCAAAAAACACTTGGTTTCTGTCAACTGTCTTTCATGCAATAAGTCTGTTTCTTTTGAAGGTCACACATTCAAGCATTTATTCAAAAACCTACAACTAAACCACACATGTGTAAAACAGTAGAACATATTTCACAGATTTCACAACGAGAGTTTCTAGTATACTTGTGTCTTTTCTGGATGATACTACCTCTCTTTCATTCCCCAGTAATTCTTTCATTTCTGTTACTTACCATTTTAAACAAATTAATGAAATGCGAAAACATAATCCTAGTTAGTACTGCAACAGCAAACACTGAGATTGTCAAATATTTAGACAATATTAGTAATAGTCTCAATGGGCACTGGATAAATATTTTCAGATAAAATTACAAGTTTCACTATTTGGAATGTTTTCATCCCTGAATAGAGAATTTGGAGGAATGTTTTAAAAATCTGCATATATCATATTATTCCTATAGAAACAATTGACTGTCATTTGACCAGTTTTTCACAAATAGGATATACTTTCCTTCAATTCTTTTATTAATCACAGAGCTACTAATTTGAACACAACCAACTTCTAAGTCCCATTCAATATGTTATATGAAGTCTACTTCTCAAATGGCAAACAAAAATTTTGAATATGTTAAGTGCAAAAGGCAAAAGGGAATGGATTAAAAAAAAAAAAACAAAACTCTTGCAAGCCAATGTAATAGCGTTAAGATAAACCACATTATGGATGTAAATATGAGTGGTTATGACAGAGAAATGCAAGATAATAAGTTGATGAGATAACTGTAAGCATCTTTTTCCCATTACTGAAATTTCAGGTAATGCTAATGATATCCAGAACAGGCTATGGCCATTCCTCTTTTGATTGTTCTGTCTCGTCAAGAATAATGGCTTTGGATGAAAGTGCAAAGAATTGCTGACTTAGAAGACATTTTTTCTGTTTTAACTACATGACCACTCAGATTGGATTTAAGTGTTATGGGAGAAGTTATCATTGGGCTAATGGTTTTTCCAATATTGATTGTTAGTACCTTTAGTGAATTTCTCAGTAATTAAATATACATCTACTACCCATGAGAATAATTATAATAACTATAGGAGATTTGTTTATCTAAACTAGATTATGCTGTTAAAATTTGATATGCTTCCTCCAGATTCTCAGACACTGACTTCATCCTCTAGCTCCCCGCGCCTGCAGGGATCCTCAGAGATTTACTCAGAAGAGACAAACTATCACTTTTCAGAGCCTGGTCTGCAATGGAAGATAATTATTCATTAACGTGTTTTCAATGTGACATTCTCCATGGGTACTGAATTTGCTTCATAATTTCTTAATTATATATTCATTTTTATTAATCTTTGAGCAACTCCCTAATATCCTTTATGGGACTGTATACTCATTCAAATATATTTGAATTAAGATATTTATTATTAATATACTTTGTAAGAGCATACCATGTGCCAGGCACTATTCTAGGCTTTTGTGATTTGTCAGTGAGTACAGCAGACAAAAGATCACCGTAGAAAAGGTTAATGATCTATTTCTCCATTCCTTTCATTATATGAGTGGTAATAATTGTAGAGATATTATAGTAAACATTACCAGTAATATTTAGAGCATCTCTTAGGTTCCCAAGCTTGGAATTAAAAGTGTGATGTGGAGAGTCCTTGGAGGAACTCACACTCGCTTGGAGGTAAAATGAACACTTGCAAGCAAGGTATTAAGATCTAGAGTAGAAGTATCAGCAAAGTGCAGGAGCACATTGAGGGGTTAAGTAACTTCAGGGTTTTGGAAAGCCTTTAGAGCATTCTTGGAAAGTGCTGCTTAGGACAAGGCAGCTCTTAAGGTGTATCTCCCGTCCTCACTTTAGTGTGTCACCGGGGAGTTCTCTTCTCTGCCAGTGTTTTGCCACTGTTTTTCTTTTCTATTGTAAATTTAGCTTTTCGCTATCAATACCTTGTTTGCATTTTTGGTCCACAAGAAGCAGTAGTAAAATATCTTTTAAAAAAATCACAGTAGAATAGAAAAACGGCACAGAATATAAGTAATCACCTAACTTCTGCTGAAGGCAGTTCGCTTCCCACTCATCTTCTCTTGTTGAAAGTCGAGGAAGGAAATCGCCATCACCAAGCTGACCTGCAGGTCCAGTGCAGCCTCTAAGGGCTTGGGGATTTCCCCTCTTCCTTTTAAATGCCCTAGATCAGTAGTTAGGCCTTCTACAGAGAGAAGAGGATGATGGAGTGAGGGAATAATAGAAAGGGGAGTGTCCCTAAATTAATCAAATAAAGAGATTAGGGAGGTTCATAATATATATTGGTCCAAAACTCCAGAAATAGCTGTGGGAAAGGGGAAACAAATAAAGGGGAAAGAACTCGTCCTCAGGGTCATCACAGATGACTGATGATCACATACTTGGAGACGGAAGGGACCAAAACAGTCCTCCAGCCCAGCTCTTCCTTTTAACTGATGAGGAAGCCAAAAAGAAGTGTGCCTTGGCTGAGTCAGATGCCTGGCCGGTGCTGGTGCTGTGGTCAGAAAGAAGCCAGTGTACCTAACTTCAACCTCAACCTCCCCTCTCACGATTATGGGCAGGATCTTCAACTAGAAGCTCATCAATAGATTTTAGAGCATCCAGGGACACTCTGATGTATCCTCAAAATTCTATGTCTGTGTAGTCATATTTATTTTTCTAGGGAGAGCGTGCCTGCCTTCCAACAACTTCTGAAAGGGATCCATGATTCAAAACTAGTTAAACCCACTGGGTTAGGTTTATTGAAGAATAAGTCAAGTTCCAGGCTCTTAAAAATGCATTTGAAGATGTCGACAATTTTTGCTAAGAATCCAAGTGACAACTGTTTTTTCCTAAAAGTACACACATTCATTTGGTTTACGTATACTCAGATCCATGACAAATCTCTCTTCAAACCACAGACTATTATTTTCAAATGGTCCCAAAAGCCTTAGGTAGGAATTAGGTCAGACGACCTAATAAATAGGTAAAATATCAAATTGCATTTTACTCGGTTAAAATTTAAATTAAAAAAATTTGCCATTCTTAGAATGAATTACTCTAATCTTTTGCTGAGCAGGATTTTTAGCCCGTTCTATTCTAGATGATTGTCTCTTTCGTTTTTCCCCCCTTTCTTTGCTAGTAACTGGAGTTTGCAATATTACTCTTGTCACTCCCACTAATGTAGAACTGCAGCTAATACACTGAAAGCGCATAACTGCTTCACCCAGTTTTTAATTAAAAGAGCCTTATGTGAGTTAAACCGGCCCGTCCTCATGATTTTACCAGGGCTGATTCTCGGTCTCTGTCTTCACGCAGGGGCTGCTTTCTCAGGCACCAGGTGGGAGAGAACAGTCTAAAGACTGACTTCTGCCCATGTCAGATGGTAATATACAAACATATGAGAAGCTTGAAGCTGGCCTATGACTTGAGTCATACAAAGCTTCTGAGATATACTGTGACTTTTATTTTGCACTCATTTAAAAAATTTGTTTAGGGCTTCCCTGGTGGCGCAGTGGTTGAGGGTCTGCCTGCCAATGCAGGGAACACGGGTTCGAGCCCTGGTCTGGGAAGATCCCACATGCCGCGGAGCAACTAGGCCCGTGAGCCACAACTACTGAGCCTGCGCGTCTGGAGCCTGTGCTCCACAACAAGAGAGGCCGCGATAGTGAGAAGCCCGCGCACCGCGATGAAGAGTGGCCCCCGCTTGCCACAACTAGAGAAAGCCCTCGCACAGAAACGAAGACCCAACACAGCCATAAATAAATTAATTAATTAATTAAAAAAAATTTGTTTAGTACATTTGGAATGTGAATTTTGTAGGCTGTGTGTATCTGCATATGGACGTGGTGTGTGTGTGTGTGTGTGTGTGTGTGTCTGTGTCTGTGTCTGTGTGGAAAATAAAAGATGAATTGGGATTTCAAACTCAGATCACTCCACAGCTCTCTATAATCGAGTGCACAAGAAGTGTTTGCTTTAAAGCCAAAATCACTCCCCCGTGATTACACTGACAGATTAACATAAGAAATTCAGTGAATTTCCCACGTTTCCTCACCCACACGGTGAACACATTCTTCTAAAGTACAAAGGAATGATGACATAGTTGGCTTTGTGAGCCACGTGGATTAGATGTACTCTTCTGAATTCTTTTTCCTATGGGCAGGTTTGAAGGTGGGTAAGCTTCCAAAGAGAAGGAAAGGCAGATCAAGGCTCTGGGGAGGCTGCTGGCTGGCTGCCAAGGGGCATCAAGAGGCGGGATGATTTGGTTTAGTCCGTATCAAGGTGTGGTGCAGTCAGCACTGCACTTGTGCCCTATTAGAATCCCCACACCAGATAGAGTGAATTAGAAATTCTGAGAGTGGCACCCAGTGCTCTATGGTTTAATAAGCCCTCCAGATGGTATCAGGGCTCCCTAAGCCTTGAGATCCAGTGACCTAAATGAAATTACCACTGGCTCAGGTTCACCCCTCAGGTTTGCTGGCACAGAGGTTGGGCTTTATGGCACACCCAGTGGCAACTGGGCATCCTTGGTGAGACTGGTCCGAACTATAACCACATGTATAAACCAAAATGCCAATTTTAAAATTAATACTGGCAGTGGAGGTATTCCTCTCCAGAGCTAGTAAGTCTCACCTCCTCTGTTGAGAGTCCCCACTGTTTTGATCAACTGAACAACTCATATCAGGACTCAGAATGCCATCTGGTGAGCAAAGAGTTAGAAAAAAAACTAAGAAATATGCCTTATAGGACTTTTCATCCTTATTATTATTAGTAGGATGTTCCCATCCCTCTAATTTAGCATCTACTCTGCCCAGATTTGCTTTCCTGAACTCTGTTTTTAAAACCTCACTATTTCTGCTAATACTTTTTCCTATAAATGTATTTTAATAATTAAGCTAGGTAGTTTTTCTAAATATAAGTACCTAAATCTCTGACACAAGGAAATATTATTCTGTGTTGATTTATTAGTACAACACCTAGAAAGCTACTTTTTTCCCCCTTTTCTCCTAGTCATTATGGAAAAAGCATGTCTCAATGTTCCCCCAAGTATTAACTACACAGAAAATGGGCTCATAAAGTCCAGGAGTCAAATACAGATAGAGTGAGCATATCATTTATTGCCTAAACTAGAACAATTTTGAAAGTGGAAAGGGGATATTTATAACTATGCCAGGTCAACAGGGACTGTCCTGGGCTAATTGGATATGTGGTCAGATTTAAACAAGGATCCTGGTTCAGTGTAGCCTCTATTTCTTTCTCAGAGTCTCTTGTGAGTTTGCTGGGTGACAGCCAAAAGGATGCGGTAGACATTTTAAAACAATATTTCAACAACTATTCAATAATTCTTCTTATTATGTAGCATGTGACATCTATAGTCCCTATGACATTTCAAAAGTAGTGCTAACTTTCTAATCCAAGAAATCAGCTCTAGTTATTTATTAAAATTACCCGTGGAGCTTTTAAAAAATGCCAGTGACCCTGCAGAATTCCGATTCAAGAACCAGTGGTTGAAAAACACTCAGCACGTATCCCCTTGAAAGTAGTTCCAGAGTTTAACTCTACAGACTGGCAAAAACGTTTAGCTTCTGCACAATTTCCCCTGCTTCTCTGCAGAAGATGCAGTCATTCTGTCAATTACCCACGACAGTCATTCTCTTCAAAAATGAAGTAACTGATTTTTAAGTTCCCCTACAACCTTTTGTGACATGCTTATTTGGTAGAAGCTGAGCACTGAGAAAAATGGGAGATGATGTGACAGCTGCCTAAGGAGGATGTATTTGTAAGATGCCACCTAAGTGAGTACTGAGCCCTGTGAACAGTAGCACCACGGTGGTGCGTGTGAGAAAGCGCGGTGCAGAAGGAGAACTTTCCTAAGGGATCCCCTGAGACCCCAAAGAGCCAGAGACTCCTGAGGGCAGAGCTTTGATGGAGAACCATTAAGAAGATGGCTCCTCACCTTAGCTTTGGTGACATTAAGACCCAAATAATTAATGGCCTGACTCAGATAAGCCTCCAAAAAGCTTAAAATTGGATGTGGAAGAGGATGACGGGGGAAAAATGAAACAAATGAAAAAGAAGCACCCTATACAAATCAGTACTACTTAAGTGTTAAACTCTGTGGAGCAGACACGGAGGGACACCGCCATTGACAGGGTTTAGGACAGGGGAAACCGAGAGAAGTTTTAAAGGAGGGGCGTGGATTTGATATATTTTAAGCACAGTTAATTGTCTCCCAGTCTTGCAGCACAAATTTGAATCTCCATGGCATAAATACATCAACTCCACAGCGTAGCACATGAGATGGTTCCTAACCTGGGCCCAGACAATTTTTCAATAATTATACCTGTAGGCATTTTCTCCCTTTCCCCTCACCTGCCAACCCACCTATGCACTCTGTGGTTTAGTTAGACCATTTTTAAAAACAAGTCATGCACTTCTGTTGCACCATTTCTTTGCCCTTGCTGCACCCTCTGCTTGTAATGCACAAGCTGGCCTGAGTGCCTGGTCAATTTCCTTTTATATTTCAATACCCAGTTCAAATATCACCTCCCTTGAAAAGCCTGCTTTGCCTTCATCTAGGTAACATTAATCACTCCCACTTGTTTTGCCCTAGCATTTTCAACAGATGTAGCTGGATTTTAGCAGGATTAACGTGATGCTGTAGTTAACTATTTATGTGTCTCTCTCCCCTAGACTGAGAGCTTGGTGTACAGGTGTCGTGCCTTATTCATGTTTTTATTCCTATTGCCTTGCTTGATAGAACTCCACTCTAGATATTTATCAAATATTGTTGAATCAAAAAATGTTTTATATAATTCATGGTGTTTAGAACTTCTTTTATGAGAAATATAAACTTTAAAGAATTTCTAAAATTCATTAAAAGTTGTTCCTATAGCTTATATCACTTTCAGCCCAAAATTCTGTGTGCTGAAACTACAGGATGAGGCAAAAATCTCCTTGAACCTATGTTGACTGTGACACAGAATGCACGAGATTGTTCTTCTTTTTTAAAAAAGAACAATTATATGCTCTAAAGAAGAGCCCTTTAATTTCATATAATCATTATGCATTCTTTAGTTAAGAATAACTTCTTATATTTTCATTTAAGTATGCCTTAATATACGTCTTGAGAATATCCAGTAATATGGAATTTGTAAATAAATATTTACTTTTTTTTAAACTTTATTCTATAAATTTATTTATTTATTTATGGCTGTCTTGGGTCTCCGTTGCTGCGCGCAGGCTTTCTCTAGTTGCGGTGAGCAGGGGCTACTCTTCGTTGCAGTGCACGGGTTTCTCATTGCAGTGGCTTCTCTAGTACTTGGGCTCCTAATTAGACTTTTATGATTATTAATACTCTTTAAATAGATTAATAATAAAATAATTCAGAATTATATTTTCTCTCATATCACTACAGATTTTAAGTTCCTTTCTCACCTTTAAACTTGTTTTAAGAAGTACAATCCTTAAACTTCTCAGGGGTGGCAATTCGTAGTTCCTATTTATCGCCAAGTTGCATTACATTACATATTTTACACACATTACTTTTATCCTGACATCCAAGAAAGGAAGGCACCTCATAACTAATAAGACCAAGATTCAGAAATCTTAAGCAACTTGCCCAAGGGGATGTAGAGCAGGTTTATTTAAAATTTAACCTTATTGAAAACCAGACATAAATGGCATATGGACAGAGAAACACAGGGAAAGAACATAAATAAAAGAGAAATCCAGAAAAGTGAAAAATGAGATGACTCCACGGATAAGATGTAATAATAAAACTTTCATGTTACATGAAATAAAGGTGGGCTGCTCTGAATGTCGATGGGTCAAGGCAATGAGGGGAAAAATGATTGTTTATGATAATTACATTTTCCATTAGATGAAATCAAACTAGCTGTTTGGGAACTAGATTTTCCTGACTGTTCTAAGTCCATTAAAGGGTACCCTGCATGATACAGTGGGATGCTTTCTCCAGGGCATCTCCATAATTAGCTCAGTTGTGAGCTCAACCCGGACGGTTCTTATAAGAACTTCACTGCAGACTGCTGGTCAGACTGAGTATAGTGTCATAGAAGTAATTGTACAAGCATTCAAAGTGATATGGCCCACCAGGTTTCAGTCTTATAATTCAGAAGAACATCTTATCTAAGCTGAAAGGTTAAGGGACCTGTGTGCAACATTTTATAAATGTTATTTTTTGATCAAAACCCAAAATAAAAAGTGAGTTCATAGTTATCGCTGTGGATGGGATGTGGAGACCAGTTATTATTCTAGGTCTGTGATTGACAGCAGACCTATTTTCTCTGGCACTCCTCTGGGTGGGCTGCATCGCCTACCCGTTAAAAATGTGGGCTTTGCTTCTGACAAATCTGGCCTGGCACCTTGGCTCCACCACTTCAGGGAAGTGTGACCTGGAGCTCTCTGAGGCTCACTTTCCTGCTCTGTAAAATGGGGACAATAATTTCACCTGTCTCTTAGGACTGTTTTGATGATTAAATAAAATAATGCAGAAGAACTTGCTGTTGTTAATATAGGTAGTTCATGTCATTGACATCCTCTTCTGAAGCGTACAGGCCCCTTGGGAGGTTTTGCTTGAGCAGATGTGAACATGGCATTGGCAGAGGACATACCTCAGGGTAGTGCTATTTTCTTGGAAAACCACCTGGTTTTAGCACAAGAACCTGTGAATGCTGGAGGCCACAGATTTCTAAACAACTAACAAGTGGCTGAGTTGGGGCTTTACTTTAGGTCTTTCTAGAACCAGATTTCGTAATCTTTTCCTCTATCATGCTCCCCACCTCTTTTGAATATTTTCACCATTTTCCACAATGAATCATCCCTAAATGGGCTTTAACTAATTATAAATTTAGAAAGAATTCTGCAAAGTTTGGTTTTTTTTTTTGGCTTAATTTTAACCCAGTTATCACAAAATGAAAGTTTTTTTAGGTGTCTCATATCTACCAGATAGACAAGAGGAAGAATGATGTCTGCAAACATTTGATTGTCATAGCACCTATTTGATTTGTTTTTAATTAAAAAAAAAAACCCTTATGGTTTTAGTTTTAAGAAACTAAATTATACAAATGTTAGCAAAACATTTACATTTGGTATGTGCATTTAACCAGCAATTTCCCAGCTCCCAAAATATTTATTTTCAATATCCTGCTCGTTTATGGCCTATCCACTCTATTTGAAATCTGTTCAATTTACACAGCCAGTAAATTACTTTTCCATAATTGCAGTAATTACAGTACTCTTCATATGCTCCTACTTATTTCTCAGAAATCTACTACAGGAAAACATTTGTGATGAAGTCCAGGTACATTATGAGAGTTTAGGAAACAATAAAAATGTTTCCCCAACGTTAAAAAATATTATTTGAGACTAAATCTGCTCAATAACTGTTAGTCCTCATTGAAAGTATCAAGATCATAAAAGACAAGGAAAGTTGAGAAGCTGTCACACATTGGGAGAGAACGAGAAGAGAAGACATCTAAATGCATGTGGGACCCTGAATTAGATCCTGAAACACGAAAAAGGTAAACTAGTAGAATTAGAATGAGATCTGTAGTTTAGTTAATAATAGTGTATCGATGTTAATTTCCTGGTTTTGACTGTTGTACTATATGGTTATGTATGTATGTTGTTAACATTAGGATAAAATGAATAAGGGGTATATGTGAACTATACTATTTTTGTAACTTTTCTGTAAGTCAAAAATTATTTCAAAATAAATGTTAAAAAATCATTTGATTTCAAGCAGATCAACATTGGAGAATAACCATTTGTAAAGCCATTTCTTTATCATAGTCTCTAGCATACAAAACCCACTTGTCAAGCTTAATGCATATACACATATTAAACCCCTGGTATGTAAGATCCTCTAATTTGGAATTTTATTCATTCAACTAAAGGCTTAGCTAAAAGTTTCTCTTTAAATGATCAACAAAAAGAGTTTGTATGTTCAGGAGAATGTTAAGATACTTAAATGAAATAAAGAAACACTCTGAGCAAAAATGACACGCTAAGTATGGCTCATTTCTTAAAGTATAAAAATATCAGATATAATATTACCTGACAGCCAATAAGTAGTCAATAAAAAGTCAAGCCTAAATCTTAAATAAGTTCCCGAATGCCTTCTAGAAGGCGATAATATAATGCTGATGTCCTTCTTTTCTCAATTAGTATAGATTACCACAACATTCCTGTGTAAATGGACACAGTTAACCAGGAAGGATCACAGGCACGTTCCTAAACCACCATAGCACCGCTCATGTTTCTCTGCCAGACTAAGAAGTTTCAGATAAAAGAATTTGATTTTTATCTTATAATCAATTCGTCAAATGAGCCTGAAACTTTATGACTTTGCATTTCCAAGCTGTTAATTTCTGCATCTTAAAAGATGCCCGGATGTAGCTTTAAATTCAACTTTTCTTGTCTTACACGTTGAAGGTTAATTTAACAAGCTTGTGATGAACACTAGCAATTCAATGCCCAGTGATCACCGATGAAATGTATAGGAATCGATGGATGGCACAGCAGAATTAAAGTGATTTTTAAAAAATACCCGAGGCACTCAGGAGAAGTGGAATTTAATATCTACCAATTCCACATGGAAATTAAATGTATCCTGAAATCAGCTTCTCCAAATCAAATTCAAAGAAAAACATAATAACTATTCAACACAATTCATCGTCAGGTTTGTTGTTATTTTTTTTAATGTTGTATGGCCACTATTAAACTATTTGAAATGTTGACCTCAAAACCCAGGATTCCTATGTGGGTTAAGAAAAATAAATGGAAATCCTCCCAAAGAGACTGGAAGCCTGGATGCAGCCATGGGCTCAACCTTTGATCAGAGCCACATGCTGCAACATCCAATTATTGTTCTCAGACGCGACCTTTACTCTCACTTTATCCTGGTGGCTTTCCAAAGAGGGACAGGTGGTTTTAGGGCATTTTCTTGGGTTACAAATCGAATAATATTTCATGGTTTTCACCTTTAATGGGCTAAGCAGAATGCATTTGACAAAAGTCATTATAGAGGTTTGGAGAAATAATTTATACTCTAGGGCATTCTTAAATCAGTAACTTGGCAATATGAGATTCAAAAAAAAAATCTCACTGCTCCTTCCAATGTTGCATTGCAAAAGCTGCATTGTGTGTGTGTGTCTTGCTCCTAGGGGGGACTCCATGTTCACAAACTAAGGAATAGATTACATTGGTCCTTACAAGTTGAGTTTTCATTGGTGACAGCTGTGCCATATGGTAGGCAATGAAGTAAGGGGCTGCTTTCTAATACATGGCATTCTTGCCAGCGAAGGAAATGAATGCCCTAGAGGCAAGTTTTTGTTTTTACAAAATTAACAAATTCCATGCCTCAATATGAAATTCAGAACTTGGCATTGGCCAGAAAGGAACAAAGTAACCCTAGATTTCATGCATTGAGGATGGCAAAAGTCAAAGCCAATAGAAAATACTTTCCTCTTGGATTGACTGTAATGATAAAATCTCAATATATATGATAAATATGACCATCAAGGGGTTCCTGAATCGTGAGAAAATATATCTTGGGGAGCAATCGAGGCATGTTTCCATTGACTGATCCCACTAAGCATTCTCATATTTACACAGTTGACATTCTAACTACACTTGATTAAAGAGGTTGGGGAGTACAGATAAAGGCTCATTCTGAGAATTCATATTGGTGAGCAGGCTGTTAAATGTTTAACATTTAGGGGTAAAGATAGTATAATTTCACAGGGGGAGAACATGCAGGCACCTGTGTGGTACCCACAAGAGGGGATTCAGGACACAATCTGACACAGTTGGTTAGGGAAGTTGGCTACAGAATCATTTGGAGTGGAAACCCTCCAATGGTTCTTGGCATCCCTGTCTCCTGTTCTAGGAACATAAAACACTACTATTTTCAGCATCCAATTGGACGTTCCTATTTTGGGGACCACTGTTTCTCAAGTCCAACAAGCACTAAATAGATGGAAGAAATCCATGTCTGCCATATCTTGAGCTAGCTTTCCTATTGGCTGACAGCACCATCCTTCTTTCACATGTTTATCTTAGATCTGATGTGTTTCTTTCTTTACCCTCTACATTTAGTTGCCTATATTTAGACATGAAGTCCTATAAATTTTTACTTTCACCTCTATCATTAGTGCTGTCTTCTTTTCTCCTTCCATGCCACGCTTAGGTGACAGTCTCACTACCAGTGGTCTTATCCATCCTTTATTTGGATGCCAGATTATTGCTTAGATCCTGCCATTCCTTGTATAAAAATGCCCTGTGACTTGTCGTTGCCTACAAGACAAAAGAAAGTCAAGTATTTGGCCTGAATTTCAAAGCTTCAACAATCCAGTCCTGACCAATCCTACCTTCCAGTACACACCAGCAAGCATGTCTATTTCAGCTCGCCTGGTTTCCTCACAAGCACTTAAGCACATCATGCTTATTCTTACCTTTGCACCACTGTTTTTCCATCTTAGTGTCACCAAGTACTTATTCACCTGAGCAAGAGCAAGGCCCCTCTCTACTGGGATGGATTCTGCCTCGTGGCAGCTAAGGCAAACCCAGAAACAGGCATAAGAAGAAGCTTTCGTGATGAGGTGCACTTTCTCTAATCTTGTCCCTTCAATTCTTCCTGATTAACTATCCTCTTATCATTTTTCCTTTGGTTTTCAGCCTGCCCTTGTTACCTCTTTTGTATGAATGATTCTAGTACCCTGATCTTCCACTGTCTCCTTGCCTACTCTGTTGCTTTCTGTTCCCTACTTTCTATTTTCTGCTCATACCTTCATAAGTTATTCACCTGAACAGAAACCCACATGGCTTCTCCTTCAGTGCTACCTTTGTGGACATGTCTTATCCTTCAGATGTATGTATATACATTATACAGTTTAATCCTCACAAAGCTAAGAGGTGGGTTCTATTATCTCCAGTTTATTGATAAGAAAACACCTGAGATTTATGAAGGTTAAATAATGTTCCCCAAGTCACACACAATAATATATGGTGGAGTCAGGATTCAAACTCATGCAGTGATTCAAGGATTATTGCTTGCGACTATGTGGTCTTCACTTAACCAAACTCCCACTTTGAAAGCACACTTTTCATCTCTTTGGAAAATTATAATTTCTCAGGATTGGGTAGTACAGTTTTTGTTTCTTTTGTGTCCACCATATGCCCAGTCTTGATCTAAGCACAAAAAAGGCATCTAATAAACACCTTTTTGAAGAGAACTGGACATATTCAGATGCTGAGCCACGTGATGGAAATTATAGGTGTTTTAATGGTCTAAACCTGCACTGTCCAATAGAGTAAGCACTAACCACTTAGAGCGATTCAAATAAATTAAAATAATGAAACGAGAAATTTAGTTCCTCAGACATATTAGTCACATTTTAAGTGCTCAAAAGCTACATGTGACTAAATTTAAATTAATCAAAATAAAATAAAATAAAAATTCAGTTGATCAGTCTCATTAGACATATTTAAAGTACTCAATAGCTACATGTGCTAGTGGTCCTATGCTGGACAGCTCAGACCTAGACTATTTCCATTGATGCAAAAAATTCTATTGGACAGTGCCGGCAAGAGTAAATACTCAATTTCTCCCAATATACCCATCAATCCATATAGCCAGAGACTAAGAGTTACTTCCTAAACATTTAGTAAAACCTGGGCTCTGAAGCCAAATCCTGGCATTGCATGTTGTATGACCTTGGACAGGTCACTTATCTGTACAATGGAAACCATAATATTGACCACTTAATAGGGTTGCCGTGAGGATGAAAAGTGTAAAAAGATTACAATATTGCCTGATAGAAAGTAAATGTCCAATACATGTTAGCTATTGTTGTACGCATGTCATGTTCTCCAAATGGAACCCAGAACCAACCAAAAAGGGGAATAAGGTTTCTTACAACTCTCTCATAGTTTTAGAATTTGGATACTATAACTGCAGGTAAATAGCAAGACACACTTGAACATTCATTCTCTCATGGACAACCTTGAGGAGTATAGATTTGGATCTTCAACCAATAAATGGTAGTATTAGGCATATATTAAATCAGGTCACCATGAACTTGCCAAATATTTTATATTCAGACACAGCAATTCAACAGAAAATACTACAAGGCTGATGAATGAAGGGATGTATGTATATATATTTCACTTTGTGGAGTTACCTTCTAGAAGTCAGCTCCTAGCATGATCCACACCTTCAAAGTGCACTGTGTATTGGTATTTGTAGAATTATTCCTGCCTAACACTCTTAGGACTATCGGTGATTTCGGTTTTCCCATCTGGTTGGGTGTTACACATAGATTTTGGACTACGGAATACATTGCTATGACTATGTTAACACAAAAGAATTTGGAGCACTAAACTATGTTAAAGATAAAGAACTAATCTAAAAAAAGTCTAAGACGTTGAATTTAGAAAATCAGGAGACCAATCCGTAAGTAATAAGATCAAGGGCTCCAAACTGCCCTCACCAGCTGATTGTCATGGATTCTGAGAATATTCTCCTTCTTGAAGTCAACAAACTCTTTTACATAAGAATGGTTCTGCTTCCTCTGGGAGACCTGACTTTTTCAAGCTGGTATGAAGCTATGGGAGATAGATGTAGGGCCTAGGTAAGACAGGAGTCACTTTCTGATTCAGTCAATCTCAAAACCACATCAGCTCTGGCAACCGAAGAGTACTTCCAAAACTCTCTCACATCTACTAGCTTATTTATTCCATCTGATATGATTTTTAGGCCTCTCATTAAATCAGTTAATTTCCTGAGCATTGAGATTTTAGTGATGAATACTGACCTTTTTTTTTTTTTTTGACATTTAATTATCAGTGTTATCTTTCTAGAAGATCCTTGCACCTTAAAGAATAAAAATGTGATACTTATAGATATATCTCTTCTTGGGGTAATGTCATATATTCAATGACTTATTTTGCATTTCTCTTTCTAATTTTCACTTCTTCAGAGGTTATAGTAAAGGAAATTCTTAATGTAGCAAATTATTTAAATCCATGCAAAGAAAAAAATCGAGGACATATCTTTTTTTTATGTGGGATTTATATATAAGCTGTTATTTGAAGGACAAGGCATATTTCATGCTCTATTTTAATTTAAATTCTCTCCTGGCTATCTTCCCAAACATCTGTAGACACAATATTTTTAAGTGACTTACAAGTTCACAGTTTTCACAGACCGTGAAGGTTCTCAAAAGTTTAAATTACTCCCAAGGACATTTATACCCATTTCCCTTTTAGAGTAACCAATGAAAACCTGTTTTTAACCATCAGAATAATTCACAGGCCTGTCTCTTCTAATCTGGCTTCTCCCCTGGTTCCTTGGAGGTTGCTCATAATAAACAATCCACAAAGAAAAGAAGATGAAAAGAATAAGATTCAAAAAGACTTTTTTATAAGTGTTAAAGAAACAGCCTGAGGAAAATCAAAACTAATTTCAAAAGTGACTCAAACATTAAGACATGATCAGCCGTTCTACTCTTGAGATAATCATGAATTAAAGGAACTTTTAGAGCAATTGGAGGATCTATTGATACTTCTATCTAATATACTTCTATTTAAGATTTAATTATATCTATGTTAATGTAAATGTTATGTTTTTGAGAAATGAAGTCCAAGTACCCTCATTTAACACTACTGTTATTAAGATGTTTTAATAAAGTACAGCAACATTATACTAGGATTTATTATTTGGGTTAAAATAAAGATTTTCATCTTAGCTACTAATCAGGACTTTTAGAGTGATCTAAATACTTCAGGAGGTAACTTCCCCCATCCCTTTATTCTATTAAATAGGTCACCACATGAAGGACTTTTAGGTTGCAGTGGCCTTGGGACTTGTTATAAGTTTGCTATTTGTAAACAGTCATGTGTTTTTTTAGTGTTTTCTTTAACAATCCACCAACTTCACCCTATTTATATTTCTTATTTTCTAGTTTCTACAGCACAACGCTTTCTTCTACCTCATGTTTCTCTTATCTCCTGAAATCAGAATTGCTAAGCATGTCACCAGGCTAATGGTAGTGTTTGATTTTTGCCTGGGTTTCTGGGATCTATTTAACTTGGAATCTGTTGAATTCCATTCTAAAGAATCATCAAATATTTTCTCTTGGCATGCCAAAAGCCAGACATCTTGTGTTATAGCTTGAACTTGAAAACATGACGGTGAAAACTATCATGTTACTAAAATCAGATGTTGATTATTAAACACAAGTACTTTTTGATATAATTATCAAATTAAACCATTTATCTATAGGAAACCCTGAAATTGAAGTGTAAATTAAAAGCAAAAGGTAAAATCCCCAATACAAAGGCAACTCTCTAGCCACTTTGAATAATTCTGATATGCTCTGCTTTCTCCTGGTAAACGAAATCCTTCTGTGGCTGGTTCTCATAGAAATTGGAGAGCATGATAAGGCAGGAGAGGTATTTCAGTGAAATTCCCATTATAAATGGAACATTTTATATCCTAAAGAATTTTATGCTTGCAAAAATAGGTATGCCATGTTACAGACCATTGGTTGGTGTCATATTATATTGCGCCATGGATTCCAACTTGAAACTCTAATTTAGAATATCATTTATAGTCATCAGTAAGTAGAAAATGGAATAACTATAATTATAAATTGTATAGAAGTTGAGTATGTGGGAATTGGAAGAGATGGATGAACAGGAGTTGGCAGGGATCAAGGAAACACATACTGCATACCTTAGAAGGACTGCTTGTCTATTACACCAAGTAATTTTAGGTTTGATGTGCTTTGCCTGCTTTGATCCATGGGAAAATCTGCTTGATTCAGAATGGAAATTCAAGTCCCATGAATCCCTTGAGTTGCTGATCAGTATTAGTAAGTGTTCAGAGGTCAGGAAATGCCTCCCTCTGTGTTTGCTGAATTGCCCCATACATTATACCACCCTTAAGACATTAACCCTATTGTGCCACAGAGAAATATTTTCACGTATGCAGGGTTCAGAAGTAAACCACTTTCTAAACGTAGGAAATTGATAACAAATGCTGCTCGTGAAAGGCTGCTGGGTACGAGCCAACTGTTTTCTTTCTTTTTTATTTTTCTCAGTGAGTAGTTAGCACTGCTTATGCATTCTGCCAGCATTACAGAGAGAACACAGCATATGATAAATGTCCATGAGAAATGAGGAATATTGAATCAATGACTATAAAAGGAAGGCAGAGGTTTGAGAGGGGTTAGATTTCAACTGATAGAAAATAAAGTGTTTCTGTTTTCTTTTTTTTAAATCTTTCTTGGTGCTTCTAGGAATGCACAAGGGCAAAAGTAAGTTCTATAGCTAACAGTGAGATCAGAGTCTACCATAATTGCTTTGGCTATTGTTCCTCAATTTAAGAGTTAAGTTTCTGGCCTGTATTATTGAATAGGCTCTTGTCTTCTATATACAAAGTAGAGATGAAGGAGCCTTGAGAGCTTGTTGCTAGCTACAGTTCTTGAAATAATTTTCTATGTTTAGGGTCTAGAGGTTTTTGAAACATGGCATTTCAGGATATATCAGCCACAGTCATATCACATTTACTATGGAATTCTTTATAACTAAAACATGTATCAGATTTATAGGATTTCATGCTTAAGAAAGTCTTTGAAAGAGGAGTACCTTATACAAATGCTTGAACTAGCTCCTTGTGTTTATTTTATATCCTTCTGAAATGCAACATCTCACAGTCCTGCACATTTTATAAAGAGGGAACCCAAGTTTATTTATAAGAAACGATACACGTTTATCTAGCAACATTTCCCCCGGATAAAAAGTTGTGAATACACTAAATACCTTGAGGATAAAACAACTCTTACAGGTCCTAAGAAAGTCATCCGTGCCCCCAAATAGCCATTTATAATATGACACTAGTCCTTTGACTGACCTAACACAGCTTCCTTGCGGCTGGCTCTAATTTACAACTTGATAGCAGCTGTCACAATGAAAGAACCAGGCTCATTATCTGATTTGTTTCTGCCATCCCTGCACTCATAGAGTCCATTAACAACAGGGACATGCACTTTTTAAATGACTGAATTAGTCATACTTCCATTAAAAGAGTAGACTTACAAAGTAAAACAGAACAGCCTCTTACTGCATTCCTGTCCATTCCTCTGCCTACTTGCTTTCATTTATTCCATTCAAAGAACATATATTGAGCTCTGTTCTCAGCAGGCAGGGCCTTATCTTCTCTACTCCAATGCTTACACCAGAGCAAGATCCATGCTAGACACTCAGCAAACATGTGCTGTATTTATGAATAAACGAGAGGATGAATGAACAGTACCCACTGCATTGTCTCTTGGCCTGGCACAGATGTGGTACCTACATTGGGTTTTCTGTTTGTGTTCTCATGCCAGTTTTGTCTTGAGACTTTAGTAATTGGTTGGTTTGAAAGGAGGAAGAAAGCCCAGAAAGTTTGATATCACTGGTTTGTCTGATCTACGAGTGCCCAAGGCCTAAAGGCTTAAATTAAAAATACAAGCTGCTCTTCTGTCTCTCCCTCATTAGAGGGTACCAATAGACCAGGGAACTCAACCTTTTCTGGACAAAAATGGACACACATTTCCCAAATCTTATCATTTCAAGTCAGTTGCAGTGGTGGTGGTGAGAGTTGATCATAAAACGTGTCAAAAATAAACCAAGTATTTAAGAACAACTGATAGATCGCGCTAGACCTATTGAAACTGTCATGGGGACTTGCTAATACTTGGGGCCTATAATGTCACAATTATATATATTATGGCTGCTCAACATCAACTATGTTTGACAATGATAATTCAGCACTTATTCAATAGAATAAGTATTTTGTTCTATACTTAGCAAGGTAGGGCTTCCCTGACCCCCCGGATGAGGTTAAGTTCCCCTGCTGAGGAGACACTTAGCATCCTGTGCTTCTATTTTCATAACACTTTATCACAGTTGATTATAATTAATTTAACTACATCAAATTCCCTAAGGGCAAAAAAATGTATGTGTCTAGCTTACTCAATATAATGAGTTGAATTAGTATGTTAAGAGTATAAGCGTCTCACTAACTGGGATAACCTAAAAACTTAAGCGCCCATGTTGGGAAAAAACACGTTAAAGTCTCACTTTTACATGGAACTATAGAGATCATTTTGCCTTTTACTTACAGTAATAAGTATCCTACAGCATTTCAGTAATAAAATATATTACAGAACAACACAGAATACATCTTTAGTCTCACCAACATTTGCTTCCTCATACCCAAAAACCATTTTTTTTTTTCTTTCTAATTCGCAGTCCATTCTATTCTCTAGTCATAGAAGGTACCAGATGTTTGGAGGAGGCTTTCCCACATATCCTAGATTTTTAAGTAGAAGCAAGATTTATTATAGCCATATAAATGTAACTTCAGCCTTAACTTTTGTGCTCACAAGCTAGATGTAATCTGCAACGTGGTCCCTTGTCCAATGGAACAATTCTTATCTGTGGAATGCTGGTATCAATGCCAAACACTCAAAAGAACCACAGGACATGACCGAAACGACTGCATTCTGCCCACAAACCGTTTTCCCTCTAGGAAATTTTAATTTAGGTAAACACTTTTCAAGAAAACCCTTCTGCATTTAGGCAACATTCAAAAGCCAGGCTGGAATAAGCTGAGTGTGAATATACAGCAACACCTGGGGTAAGTGCCTGAAAGAGACTGTCAATGCCTCAAATCACATTTTTCTCCAACCGCGTAGTTTCAGAGAGAGAACCTGCTAAAAGCCACTCTCGCGACCCTTCTGCCCCTGCGAGTTCAGGGGTTTGGATCCAGCAAGTGGGAGGTACAGGTTGAAGCCGAGCTGGGCTTTGTACTGGGGAATCCCACACGCTCCTAGGCAGTCGGGGAAAGCTCCCAACAGAGGTGAACCCAGGCTTTCAAGTACTCTACAACGGGGCTAGCAGCATCTTCAAAGCTGCCAGGAAATTAAAAAAATAAAAAGACTCTACGTAAAAAGGAAAGAGTTCTTCCTTTTTCTTACGATAGTTAATTAATAAGAATCTTTTGATCAGGGTCTCTGTGTTTTAACAGAGTTAAAGTTCCTAAAGGACTATGAAAATATATCCCAAGTAGAACTCCTGATTTGTTTTTTCGCCTAGGATTAAAAAAACCAAAAAAAGAAAAAAAAAAAAAAACTACAGGACCTCAGAACTGAATGGAATACCACCGGGGTTTTTACTTGAACACTTAAAACATTTCATTTTATCAGTGGAGTGCCTTTCTTTTGACATGATGCAGACACCAACTGAATTCTAAATCGTTACAAATCACTTTCAATTAATTCATAATTAAAGACTATAAGAATGTGCCACCAGTTCGATCTTTGTTTTTATTGATGGTTGCTTGCATGTCACTGTTAACATTTTAGATGACCATGTATTAAAAATGTATAAACTAGAACATTAACGTAGCAGATAGAGACAGCACGTGCAATTGACAGCAGTAGGAGTCAAGGGTTTGATGACAAGATGCTGGGAGCCCAAGAGTGATGGGATGCAGGTGCTAATCAGAGAGAGGGCTATTATATATAATTTTTGTTGAATTACTGATTTGCTCATTGATCTTTTGCTGATGCATTCATGAACGCTGTCATCTTGGATGTATCTGTGTAGGAAATGGACTTGGCACATTTGACTAATTCATGTAATAAATTCGTGAACTAACACTTCACATCCGGACAAGTATTAGTAAGAACATATTTTGCCCTATAAGTCTAGGTGGGTGGTCAATTCTCAATGCCATGGCAAAACCCAAAGAAAGAAAATTGGAAGAATTTTCTTAGAGATCTCTAGGACTAATAAAAAATGAGATAGGGGAGCAAGAGGTATGAAATATATTAAGATGGTAGGATTAACCACGAGGTTCCCTTCCAACATATGGTACAACATCAGGTACTTCAACATAGGCTGGGTTCAAATTTCAGTTTTTTAAATGAAATGATTTTCCAGACATTCAATTTCACATCAAACTGGCATCTAGGAAACCCAGTTGATTGAAGTATAAGGATTTGTTTCACGTCAAATACCCCGCCAGGACGGAGAAAAAAAGCCAATTAAGAAGTCACTGTTGCTCTTACAAGTTAAAAAGCCCATATTCTCATTTTTAATCATGTCCTGCTCTACTTAACAAAATCCACATGCCTACTTTCATCAATAAATTGCAAGCTGACCAAAACAGTTTAACTGTGTTATGAATTATGGCAGTTTCAACCAAACCGTATGAATAATCTTTATGATTCAAGAGTGATGAGGCTATGAGGTTTTATCTGTTTTTCTAAATAGGTAAATCTTTTTAGACTTCTTGATGAGAGTACTTTTTTGGGTAACCTTAAGTTTTTTTAAATTTATAGTTTGCACTTAATTTACAGATTTGTTTTAATTTTACCACTCTCAATGATTTATAAAGTTGTTTTAGTTTAGGCTTTACATATGCAAGTGACAATATGATTATACCAATATAATACATTTGAATTACTTTTTCCTTTTGAATTGAGTAGGCTAATGAAGGATGAGAGTATTTTTTAATTAGCCTTATTTAGGTAGCGTCTTTGCCAAAATTCATCTAAATTTATATATTAGAAGATCAAGCTTACTTTTTTAAAAAAATTCATACTCCTCTCCAAAATCTTAGCAAAGAACAAAAATCTTAGAAAAGAATCATATCATTTTGGGGTTAGAAAGGTACCTTAATGATTAACTTTTAAAATACTCCCTCATTTCTCAAATGAGGTAACCCAAGATCATACAAAAGGATTTTGTCCTCCCACTGAAGGGAGAGAGAAGAATACATCAATTTATTCTCTCTGTAATGATTTTGTTGGATGACTTCCATTTGGATCTACCCACTCTAAAATCTTTTTTCTAAAACTTCAAAACAGTTTTCTCTGGGCTTCCTAAGCATAATAGTGTGTCAGGTAATGGCTTTTGACGCCAAGGCTGAATGCGCATTTTTGCACGGTGGGCTAAGGTTTCTTTGCATTCTGATGCATCTTTTTCCTTTCCTACCCAAATCTTAGATGTCAGAAGACTTTACTCAAGCCTTCTGGTTTAGAGGTTCGCATAAACGACTTAGTCCCTCTGAGGCTGACGAGTGCCACTGTTACTGACACCGCTCTGCTTGTCACTATGCAATCCCAGTAAAAGCAATTGAAAGTACTTTTATTTGAAGGCCATTTGACAGAGGGGGAGAAAACACATTTACTCTTTCAAGGTCTGTGTATTTTCCTGGGAGAAGCCTGCCTATGAAATTTGTCCTTTTATCCTTGGATAGATATTTGGGAAATACCTTTTCGCAGTGCAGACTCATGAGTGGTTTCTGCCACTCCAGACCACAGTGGTGATTCACAGAACTTCCCTGTATCTCCCCACCTCCCTCCTTCCTCCCTTCTAAAGACAGGAAGGCTGTTTCATGCTGCTGTGCTGAAAACATTCTTCTCTAGAGACTGAGGAAGAAAATCTGCATATTTTAGCAAAAATGTTGAGTTATTTTCATCACAGATGTTTAAGGAAGGAATTGTTTACTAATATCTGTGACTATGTTGAGATACTACAAATAAGAAAGAGACAGTACTGTGGGCTTTTTCTTAAAACGAGACTCTTTTCTAACGTGTCCCTTACTCACAGGAGCTCCCAGAAATTCAACAAGATTACTTTTATCTTCATCAGAGAGATCAGCTAATTCAGTACAGCTGGCTCGTACAATCTTTAACAGGACTGCCCTTCACAATAGACCAGGAAGTCTTATTTTTCAGGTTTACAAAAAATAAAGAAAAATGCAATATAATATTTATAATTTGCTAAATGCTGTGTGTGTGTGTGTGTGTGTGTGTGTGTGTGTGTGTGCGCACGCGCCCGTGTTTGTTTTAATCCTCCTAGTCTCTACAAGTCATCACCAGTTTGGACCTGCCCATCAGGTACCACGAACACCTGCTGTTCCCACACCCCTGTCCTTGGATCCGCTGAGCCGCTCCTTACCTATAAACAGATTCCACTCGGTGTCGAGATCAGCCTGATTTGCCAGGCAGCCCTTCATGACATTGAGGCAGTAGTTGTTGCATGGTCTCACCGTGGGGAGTCCCCGACAGTAAGGGCAGTACAGCATCTTCATGAGCGCACGGATGCAGCCTGGGGTCGGGCTCACCTGGAGATTGATTGACAAGAAAAAGAAAATCAGAAACAAGAATTATGGAAGGAGACAAAAAGAAGTGACTCATTTCCTCCTTGAAAAAAAAAAAGGTGAAATGGCTCTGAAAAACCTCCAGCAGTAGGGCAGCGGGCTAAAGGAACCATCAGAATCTTAACACACTGTAGTACTTGATCTTAAAGTCAGTCAGTTCCTTGTCAATGCTTCTGTTTGGCATAGTAGTAATCATTTTTCTTGAATTGTCCTTGTCAACATTTTGATATCTATGTCATTGCAATTTAGCCCTAAAACCTAGACACTGTTTCAATGAAATAGAACATGCAATGAGATAATGCATGTGAAAGCAATTTCCAAAGTTAAAAGCCCCATAAAAATGAAGGTATTATTAAAGTTTAATGTGACACTTTTAGAAAATTTTCCAACTGGTTATTTGACCCTGTTTCTAAAGGAGGTTTGCAGAAACACTTCCTTTGTACATAACTTTTTAAAAAGGATCAATATCAACTTGTCTGGGATTTCTGAGATCCAGGCCTGCTTAGAAGCGATGGAACTGTCAAGGCACCCTCTTCAGGCATCTGAAGCTTTGCAGTTTTGGGAACTTTGGAACATGGATCCAATGTTGAATGTGAAGAGAAATGCTTGCAGTAATTCAGAGGAGCTACTAATCAACCAATAATCAAGTGCTATTTACCTTGAATACGATAAGCAGTGAATACTCCTAGGTTAATCAATTCTAAACCAATCAGGTCTTTTTTAGACTCATTGAAAATTCCAATTTGACTTTAAGAGGAAAGAATATTTAAAATGGTGTGGACCAAAACCAGAAAAATACAGAAAGCTCTTTTTCATGACTCGATATGAACATTAGTGAGGTATTTTTTTGGTTGGTTCCATATAATGTTGATCTTTAAGTTAAGCAGCTACATGTTTCTGTTCTTGTGCGCTCCATCTGAAGACAAGCCTAACTTGTATCATTTAGATCTCCTGGAGAGTTAGAGTCTTATCGGACAGACCTGGGCCCCCAGGTGACAATATATGCCCAGAACATTCAGATACTGACAAAGCATAACACCAATGTAAAGGTGGGGCAGGAAAAGGTATTTCCATATGAATGGATACTTTCCACTACCATAGTTAATCTCCAGCATTTTATCCTTTACCTAGAAACCACATTTGAGATTTCTAATGCAAGGCTTTGGTTTCTGTAACATTTTCTTAATTGCTGTATACTGTGAAAAATTAATGAACGAAACCCTCAATTAAATAGAGTTGGGAGACCAGAAGGGGGAGCTCTTAAGCCCTGCAAGGAGAGCAGAGCCCAATGGCAAGAAGAAAGACTCCTCTTCTTTCCTGGCAAGGACTCAGCCAATGAAGAGCCATGGACTCTTTATCACAGCCCTCCCAACTTTCTTTTCCCTCTAAAAAAGTGCTCTCTTTCCTTTGCTAAATTGCAATTCTCTGCTGATCCTGAATAAACCATCTTTGCTGGAGAAATATTTGGCAGTCTATTTGTTTGAGGTCAAGAATACTGAAAAAGTCCCTAGTTTATTATGTCAGGAAATGAAGCTATCTATCAATCTATCTGTCTATCAGTCTATCTGGGCACCAAAATCTCTGGCTGTCCTTTTGATGTTTTTCTTTCTTTGCATTTTCTTTCCAAAATTTTATGAAAATTTTCAAACGTACAGAAAAATTGAAAGATTTTTATAGTGAACACCCATATCTCCACTCCTAGATTCTACATTTAACGTTTTCGTACACTGATTTTTCACACATCTATCTATACTTCTCACCCATCCATTAATCCACCTTATTTGTAATGCATTTCAAAATAACGTATTAACCTTTTGATTTTTATTTTTCCTGGTAATTTAATGTTGGCTTTAATAAAACTGAATTAACCTGATCAACAATAGAAAGTTGGCACATTAAGTAGACCAAATCAGATTAAGTAAAATATAACTAGCCTTTCTTTTTTTTTTTTAATTTAAAAAAAAATCTTATTTATTTATTTTTGCCTGCGTTGGGTCTTCGTTGCTGTGCGTGGGCTTCCTCCAGTTGCATCGAGCAGGGGCTACTCTTCGTTGTGGTGTGCAGGCTTCTCATTGCAGTGGCTTCTCTTTGTTGCAGAGCACGGGCTCTAGGCACATGGGCTTCAGTGGTTGTGGCATGTGGGCTCAGTAGTTGTGGCTCGTGGGCTCTAGAGCACAGGCTCTGTAGCTGTGGCACACGGGATTAGTTGCTCCGCGGCATGTGGGATCTTCCCGGACCAGGGCTCGAACCTGTGTCCCCTGCATTGGCAGGCGGATTCTTAACCACTGTGCCACCAGGGAAGTCCCTAATTAGCCTTTCTTTATAAAACTATTTAGAGAATGTATTAGTATCCACTAATTCTAAGACATATTTTCCAACAACAAAACAAAAACGAAAAAATGAGAACAAAAGAGAGGAGTCTGGTGATTTTTCTTTTGAGCACACATCCGTGCCACCATATCTACTTCTCCGGATAGGATATTTTGTTGAAAATGCCAAATTTTATCCACAATTGGGCAGAATTTTTTTTAAATTTATTTTATCCACAGGTATCCCGCACCATTCAGAGAACAGAGAGGATGACTCTGTATGTGGAATTCCAAATTTTTATACATTTTATTATATGGTATGGTTGTAAGTCCTACAAACCATTGTCCTTGGGTTTTGATTTTCACAGCCTTGCAATTCCTCTCCTGACCTTGATGCCTCTCTCCAGAGACCTATCCGATTTTCACCCAAGCTGGCTACGCTGTTTCTTCCTTTGACTCTGTTGGATTTTTGGTTTTCTCACCATTGGTATTACATGGTGCTTTGCTTCTTCTCACTAAACGTATAAAACCTAGGGTATCTGTCAATATTGGGGATGCAGATTTGAGATCTCTTGGATAGTGTGGACTCTTTTATCATCATTATAGCCTGTACCACTCTGCATAACACGCATGTCATTATAGGGTATTATGATATATAGGTACTCAATAAATGCTTTTTCAGTTGAACTCTCTAGTGTGTTTTTTGATTCCTTGGTCACGTTGATATCCAAAGAAAAAAGAAACAAGATAGGTTTATACATCTTAGCATTCAATTGTTGCTTTTTAATTCTGTTTTCAAAGGTTATTGATTGCACTAATTCCAAAGCTTTGCTCTGTGTGTGTGTGGGTGTGTGTGTTGGAACTAGTACAATTTTCTCAGTCTGATGTTTCAGAAGAGTCTCCAGCTCAGGGTAGCAAGAAATAGCGAAAATTGAACAGCCTTAATAACCTAAAAGAACAATGTTGTTCAAGTTAAATATGGCTCTCTCAGTACTTTGGGAAATGATATCCTTCTTGGTCAAATAAAGGGCATTTGAAGAAGAAGAAAACCGAGAGTGGAGGAGCAAAGTTTAAGCTTTTATGTTCACAGACCATACATTTTGATACAACTGTATGCTTGAATTGGAATAAAAAATCACCACTTCAAACTGAAGACTTTTAGAAGTAAGCCTCTGAAAAGAAGGTTGTTTTAAATGCCAATTGTATGAAGGGCTGTTTCTATTTTAAAATGTTTAATAGTGTTTAGTAATTGTGCTACAGCTACTCTTAAAAAATCTTTTAATATTGAAATCAATATAGACTCATAAGAAGCTGCAAAACCAGTGGAGTCCTGGGTACCCTTCACTCACCTTCCCTCAATGGCAACATCTCATATAGCTGTAGGACAATATCAAAATGAGGAAATTAAGGTTGATACATTGCTGCTAATGAATTTACAGACCTATTCAGTTTTCATGATTTTTTCAACCTGCATTCATTTGCGTGTGTGTGTGTGTGTGTGTGTGTGTGTGTAGACACGTCTATGCAATTTAATCCTATGTATAGATTTGTGTAACCACACCACAATCGACTTACAGAATTTTTCCATCACCACAGAAGAACTCTCTTGTGTTTCCTCCACCCCACCCCTTGTCCCTATCACCAGGCAAACACTAACCTATCTTTCATCTCTATAATTTTATCATTTTAGGAATCATATATTAATACTTTGTATGTGGGTTGGCCAAAAAGTTCGTTTGGGTTTTTCCATACCATCTTACAGAAAAACGCAAATGAACTTTTTGGCCAACCCAATAACATTTTGAGCTTCATTTTTTTTAAACGGATCATAATACCTTGGAGGTCCATTCAAGTTGTTGCATATATTCACTCCTTTTTATTGCTGAGTAGTATTCCATTGTTTGGATGTACCAAATTTGTTGAACTCTTCACTCACTGAAGGATACCTGGGTTGTTTCCAGTACTTTGCTATTAGGAATAAAGTTGCTATGAGCATTCATGTACAGTTTTTTTGCACAAACATAAGTTTTCATTTATCTGGGATAAATGCCCAAAAGCACAATTGATGGATCAAATGGTTAGTGTGTGTTTAGTTTTATAAGAAACTGCCAAATTATTTTCTAGATCAGTGCAGCGTTCTACATTTCCACCAGCAATATGTGAGAGATCCAGTTTTCCTCACATGCATGCCAGTATTTGGTATTATTACTATTTTTTGTTTTAGTCAGTCTAATAGGTGTATTATCTATGTTTAAATTTGTGGTGAGTTTCCTCTGAGTAATTTCCATACTAGGATTTTAATTTCAATAGGCTCTAATAGGCATCAGATACAAAATCATTCACCAGCTGGTCTCTAGAAAATATGCAACATTAAAACAACAACAACAATAATTCTGAAACAATAGATACAACTGTATATTTGGCAAAACCAAAAGAAAGAAAGGAGTTCTAAAAACTCACATTTAAGGACTTCTCTGGTGGTCCAGTGGTTAAGAATCCGCCTTCCAATGCAGGGGACATGGGTTCGATCTCTGGTCGGGGAACTAAGATCCCACATGCCATGGGGCAACCAAGCCTGTGCACTGCAACTAGTGAGCCCACGTGCTCTGGAGCTGGAGCGCTACAACTAGGGAGCCTGTGTGCCACAACTACTGACCCCACACGCTCTGGAGCCTGCATGCCACAACTACTGAGCCCACTCACTCTGGAGCCCATGTGCCACAACTAGAGAGCCCGTGTGGTGCAACTACTGAGCTCGTGTGCTCTAGAGACCATGCCACAACTAGAGAGAAGCCCACACGCCGCAACTAGAGAAGCCCATGCGCTGCAATGAAAGATCCCACATGCCACAACTAGGACCCGATGCAGCCAAGTAAATAAATAAATAAATATTTTAAACTCATATTTAAAATTTAGGATCGAATAAGATCTCAGACATATAATGCCACAAATTTGTAAATTTTGTGAACTATTAGAAAAAATTTCCTACTGAAGAAAACTGTGCTCATTTAGCAACAATAAAGACTACAATACACCTTCAGAAACCAAATGTTGAGTTTTTTTAGTTGGTAATGTGGATTTTTGATATTTTTGAAAAATGTAGCTGTAGCTTCCTAGATATTCAAAGTAGACTGGGAAATAAACTTAGGTAAAAGAGTAAATTATAATGTTTATAAAGGTGGGGCCTACTTGGCACAAATAAAACAATGTTTTTAAGTGAAGAAAAAAAAGATGATGACAACATTCCTTTTTGTACTTATTTGTGTTTTCACATAACTTTTACATGTTGTCCTTCACCACTAATAATACTTTGTCAAGAATTTACAATATTAGAGGGAAAAAAGAAAATAGTCAGTGGTTCTTACTCCATTATCCTACTCCGGGAAAGATAGACAGAAGTTTGTGAGTCAACCAAGTAAGATTTCAATATGAAATCTTTGCATCATGGGTTTAGTCCTTCTGTTAACTTCTTTTGATGCTGTTTCTGTATAATGAATGACTTATAGTTGACTAGTTTAGAGGAATAATAATACAACTTGAGGAGCAACAATACAATTTATAACAAGAGTTCCTTGTAAGATTAACTGAAAAATAAATAACACAAAAATAATTGAGCTCTTAGTTTGTGGCTTTTTTGTTGTTTGTATTTCTTTTTTAAAAGGTAAAAAAAGCAAGATACATTGAAACATGGCAAGGAATACAAAAAGAGTCCTTAATAAAACTGTATTGGGAGGTAGAACTAAGACTTATCTACCTGGCTAACCATGTGTGTCAGGATGTTATAGCAAGTAATTCTTATGTTTTCTAAATGCGATTTGAGGCATAGCGTATCCTTAGCCATACAATAGCAATTCATTTCAGGTCTTTAATATATTTAAGATTTCTGTATCTGGACCAACATTTCATGCTTTGGTGCTCACATTAGCAATTCCTAATAGTAGCCAATATAAAATAAGATTGTCTCTTCAAGTAGTTTTAAAAAGCAAGAAAACATGTGAAAGTTATAAATCTTTACTTATACACAATGAACATATACCTAGCAAGTGCTTGTTTCTATGGAAATCATATAGCCAAAATAATCTAATAAACATATCTGTCAGAAGACAGATATGTCTCCCAAAGACAAACAAGTTAATGTAAATGACTTATTTAACTAGAATAAATTCAAAATGTGTTTTTGAGCAACAGTAGATGCCATCCTCCACAGTTTCTAATCTGTAGTCATATTAAATGATAAGATGTTTCTACTCATCATCCTAATATATCATGAGATTCTGAAGTGTCTTCTGAAGTCCTCAAGAATGATTAAATTACATTAAAAGTAGTTTTCATGTTAAGTACTTTTTAATTATAATCCTTTAACAATTAGCAACCTATAAATTGGCTTTGTAATAAGTTCATGAGAACGTAAATTTGTTTCTTCTTTATTCACTCATGCAACTTTCATTAATCCAACATTTATGGGGAGGAATAAAGAGACCTTCTACCAGTGTTGGGATGTTCAGAATACATTCACTTCCAAATCAATTCAGGGAAAAAATTATTTGTCTTCGGGAAGTGCAGTGTAAAGGGAGCCCAAAATAGGGCATTTGGTTCAAAATTGGGAGGTAAGGATAAAGACAGGGATGGCTTCTGAAGAAAGTCAAGTAACAGATGTCTGCAAGATAAGCATGGGAGATGGGTGACATCACAGAAATGGTGGAGTAGGAAACTTCAAGAATCAGTCCTTTCACTGAAGTAACCATGAAACTAGTAAAACTTGACAGGATCAACTTTATTAGAACTCTGGAGTCTAATTAAAAAAAAAACCCCAGCAACTAGGAGAGTGCTTAATAATAAAATAAAGAGACAGCTAAATATCAGTTAAATTGCATTGCTAAATCTCAAGGCTCAGGAAATTTAAAAAGATTGCAGTCATATAAAGTATCCTCTCTGACCATAGCAGAATAAAGCTGGAAATCAATATCAGAAGGAAAACTGGAAAATTCACAAATATGTGGAAATTAAGCCACACACACTTATACAACCAAGAGGTTAAAGAAGAAATCACTAGGGAAATTAGAAAACAATTAGCTAAGTAAAAATGAAAACACAACATGCAAAAAATTATAGCCACAAATGCCTACATTAAAAGAGAATATCTCAAATTAATAACCTAATATTATACCTTAAGGAACTAGAAACATAAGAGCAGAATAAAACCAAAGTTAGCAAAAGGACGGAAATAATAAAGATTAGAGTGGAGATAAACAAAATGTTGGTTTCAGTTTACTCTTTTTTTCTAGTTCCTTAAGGTATAACGTTAGGTTATTTTTTAATTTTATTTTATTATTTATTTACTTATTTATTAATTTTATACAGCAGGTTCTTATTAGTAATCCATTTTATACATATTAGTGTATACATGTCAATCCCAATCTCCCAATTCATCCCACCACCATCCCCCACCCCCACCATTTTCCATTTTAAAGTCTATTTTATCTGATATGAGTATTGCTACTCCAGCTTTCTTTTGATTTCCATTTGCATGGAATATCTTTTTCCATCCCCTCACTTTCAGTCTGTATGTGTCTCTAGGTCTGAAGTGGGTCTCTTGTAGACAGCATATATATGGGTCTTGTTTTTGTATCCATTCAGCGAGCTTGTGTCTTTTGGCTGGAGCATTTAATCCATTCACGTTTAAGGTAATTACCGATATATATGTTCCTATTACCATTTTCTTAATTGTTTTGGGTTTGTTTTTGTGGGTCCTTTTCTACTCCTGTGTTTCCCACTTAGAGGAGATCCTTCAGCATTTGTTGTAGAGCTGGTTTGGTGGTGCTGAATTCTCTTAGCTTTTGCTTGTCTGTAAAGCTTTTGATTTCTCCATCGAATCTGAATGAGATCCTTGCTGGGTAGAGTAATCTTGGCTGTAGTTTCTTCCCTTTCATCACTTTAAATATATCATGCCACTCCCTTCTGGCTTGTAGAGTTTCTGCCAAGAAATCAGCTGTTAACCTTATGGGAGCCCCCTTGTATGTTATTTGTTGTTTTTCCCTTGCTGCTTTCAATAATTTTTCTTTGTCTTTAATTTTTGCCAATTTGATTACTATGTGTCTTGGTGTGTTTCTCCTTGGGTTTATCCTGTATGGGACTCTCTGCACTTCCTGACTTCGGTGGCTATTTCCTTTCCCATGTTAGGGAAGTTTTTGACTATAATCTCTTCAAATATTTTCTTGTGTCCTTTCTCTTTCTCTTCTCCTTCTGGGACCCCTATAATGCGAATGTTGCTGCGTTTAATGTTGTCCTAGAGGTCTCTTAGGCTGTCTTCTTTTCTTTTCATTCTTTTATCTTTATTCTGTTCTGCAGCAGTGAATTCCACCATTCTGTCTTACAGGTCACTTATCCGTTCTTCTGCCTCAGTTATTCTGCTGTTGATTCCTTCTAGTGTAGTTTTCATTTCAGTTATTGCATTGTTCATCTCTGTTTGTTAGTTCTTTAATTCTCCTAGGTCTTTGTTAAACATTTCTTGCATCTTCTCGATCTTTGCCTCCATTCTTTTTCTGGGTCCTGGATCATCTTCACTATCATTATTCTGAATTCTTTTTATGGAAGGTTGCCTGTCTCCACTTCATTTAGTTGTTTTTCTGGGGTTTTATCTTGTTCCTTCATCTGGTGCATAACTCTCTGCCTTTTCATGTCATCTATCTTCCTGTGAATGTGGTTTTAGTTCCACAGGCTGCAGGATTGTAGTTCTTCTTGCTTCTGCTGTCTGCCCTCTGTGTTTTTCCACTTTCTCTTTTCTGGAGCAACTTATAGATAAGAGGGTTTATCTGTCCTTTTCAAAGGCAGGCAGAACTCATCTGTGAGCTTCCAGGACCTGCTAGTGTTGGAGGGTCTCCTGCAGAGGCAGGGGGTGGCTGTGGCTCACCACGGTGACAAGGACACTGGTAGCAAAAGTTCTGGGAAGTACTCCTTGGCATGAGCCCTCCCAGAGTCCATCATTAGCCCCACCAAAGAGCCTGTATGTTAGGTTATTGATTAGAGTTCTTTCTTCTCCCAGAAATGGGGAGAGAGGCATGGGATAGTCTCTCCCTCTGAGCCTCTAGAAAGAATCAATTCTGCTGACACCTTGGCCTCAAATTTCTAGCTTACTGAACTGCGAGAGAATAAATTTCTGTTGTTTTAAATCACTAAAATTTGTGGTACTATGTTATGGTAGCCCTAGGAAAACTAATTCATATACCACCAAATTAAATAACCTTGATGAAATGGACAAATTCTTAGAAACACACAACCTACAGAGACTGAATCATGAAAACAAGAAATATGAATAGACCTATAACAAGTAAAGAGATTGAATTGGTAATCAGAAGACTCCCAACAAAGAAAAACCCTGAACCAGATGCCTTCACTGGTGAATTCTACCAAACCTTTAAGGAAGAATTAGTAAAAATCCTTCTTAAACTCTTCCCAAAAATAGAAGGTGAGGGAATATTTCCTAACTCATTTTAAGAGACTAGCATTACCTGATACCAAAGCCAGACAAAGACGTAATAAGGAAAGAATAGACCAATATCCCTTTTAAATGTAAATTAAAAATTCTCAACAAAATACCAGCAAACTGAATCCATGTTAAAACAATTATAAACCATGACCAAGTGGAATTTATCCCAGGAATGCAAGGAAAGTTCATTGTAAGAGGATCAATCAATATAATACACCATATTCATAGAATAAAGGAAAACCCACATACAATTATCTCAATTGATGCAGAAGAAGCCTTTGACAAAATTCACCACTCTTTCATGACAAATACTTACAGAAAACTAGGAATAGAAGGGAACTTCCTAAATGTGATAAAGGGAATTTATGAAAATCCACATTTGACATCATACTTGATGGTGAAAGATTGAAAGATTTCTCCCTAAGATGAGGAACAAGACAAGGAGGCCTGCTTTCACCTCTGCTGTTCAAGATTGTACTGAAAATTCTAGCTAGAGTCACTAGGCAAGACAAAGAAATAAAAGTTATCCAAATTGAAAAGGAAGAATTAAAACTATCTTTATTCACAGGTGACATGATCATAGATATAGGAAATCCCAAATAACTCACAGGAAACTACTAGAGCTAATAAATGAATTCAGCAAAGTTATAGGGTACAAGATCAATACAGAAATATCCACTGAGTTTGTATACACTAGCAATGAACAATCTAAAAAGGAAATTAAGAAAATTCCATCTACAACACTATTCAAAGAGTAAAATACCTAGGTATAAATGTAACCAAGGAAGTGATAGAATTTTACATTGAAAACTATAAAACATTGCTGAAAGAAATTAAAAAAGACCTAAACACATGGAAAGATATCCTGTGTTCATGTATTAGAAGACAATATTGTTAATATAGTAATACTACTCAAAGTAATTTTGATTCACTGCAAACCTTATCAAAATTCCAACAGTTTTTCCTGGTAAAAATGGAAAAGCCGATCCTCAGATTCTTAATGAAAGGGACCCACATAGCCAAAATAATCTTGAAAAAGAAGGAACAGATTTGTAGCACTTACACTTCCTGATTTCAAAACTTACCACAACTTACTACAGAGTTAAAGTAATCGAAACATTGTGGTACTCTCCAGCAATCCCACTCCTGGGTATTTATTCAAAAGAATTGAAAACAGGTTCTGGAAGAGGTATGTGCACTCCATGTCTATCACAGCATTATTACCATAACCAAGAGGTGGAAACAACCTAAATGTCCACGGACTGATGGATAAATAAAGAAAATGCGGTGTATACATGCAATGGAATATTACTCAGCCTGAAAAAAGAGAAGGAAATCCTGCAGTATGCAACAACATGGATGATCCTTGAGAACATTATGTTATGTGAAATAAGCCAGTCACAGAAGGACAAATACTACTTGATTCCACTTACATGAGGTAGCTAAAATAGTCAAAGTCATAGCAGCAGAAAGCAGAACAGTAGTCATGGGGGTTCTGATGGGGAGATGGAAATGGAGAGTTGTCGTTCAATGGATATAGCATTTCAATCGTGCAAGATGAAAAAGTTCTAGAGATCTGCTGTATAACAATGGCATGCAGTTAACAATACTGTATTGAACATTTAAAAATTTAAGAGGGTAGATCTCGTGTGTTTTCTGTGTTTTCTTCACAATAATAAATAATAATAAAGACAACACCTTGATACTGGCATAAGGATAGACCTATAGATCAGTGAAATCGAGTTGGAAGACCAGAAATAAACTTATATTTAGGGCCAATTGATTTTCACAAGGGTGGGAAAATCATTCAACGGGGCAAGAACTGTCTCTTCAACAAATTGGGACAACTGGATATCCTGATACAAAACAATGAGGTTGGACCTTAACCTCATACCATGCACAAAAATTTCTCAAAATGGATCCAGTGGCCTAAATATGACCAAAAATCTATAAACTCTTGGAAGAAAACACATGGGATAAACCTTCATGACCGTGGATTTGGCAATAGACTCTTAGATATGACACCAAAAGAAAACAGTAAACTGGAATTCATTAAAATGATGCTTTTGTTCATCAAAGGACATCAACAAGAAAGTGAAAAGATGACCTACAAATGGGAGAAAATATTTGCAAATCATATATCTGTATCCAGAAAAAAAAAATATATATATATATATATACAGAACTCTTACAACTCAATAACAAGAAGACAAACAACTCAATTAAAAATTTGGCAAAAAAAAAAAATTGGCAAAGGACTTGAATAGATGTTTCTCCAAAGAAGATATGCAAATGGCTAACAAGTTCATGAAAAGATGTTCAACATCATTAATCACTAACTAATGAACTCAAATCAAAATGAGGTATCACTCCCACCTGTAGGATGACTATAATAAAGACAGACAATAACAAGTGATATGGATGTGGAGAAACTGGAATCCTTAAATATATTATAGCTGATGGGAATGTACAATGACAGCCACTTTGGAAACACAGAATTACCATATGAACCAGCAATTCTATTCCTGGTTATATACTCAAGAGAAATGAAAATATATACCACATAAAAGTTTGTATATAAGTGTTTATATTGATAGAAGCATCATTCACAATAGGCAAAACCTGGAAGCAATCCAAATGTCCATCAATTGATGGATGGATAAACTAAACATAGTATATCCATACAATGAAATGTTGTTCATCAATTAAAAGAAATGAAATTCTGATGCATGTTGCATCATGGATGAACTCTGAAACAACGTTATGCTACATGACAGAAGCAGTCATAGAAGACCTTGTATTGTATGATTCCATTTATGTACATAATGTCCCAAATAGGCAAATCCATAGAGACAGAAAGTAGGTTAATGGTTGTCAGAGGCTGGGGTGAGGGAGTGGGAGAAGCAGGGGAGAAGGATGGAGAGTGACTGCTAATAGGTACACTTTTTTTTTTTTTCTGTCTTTAAAAGATTAAAGATTTTTATTTATTTATTTTTCTTTTTTTTTTTGAGTATAATTGCTTTACAGTGTTGTGTTAGTTTCTGCAGCACAGCAAAGTGAATCAGCCATATGCATACACACATCCCCTCCCTCTTGGAATCCCTCCCATGACATCCCACCCAACTAGGCCATCACAGAGCACCAAGCTGAGCTCCCTGTGCTACACAGCAGGTTCCCACTGGCTATCTATTTTACACCTGGTAGTGTATTTATGTCAAACCTACTCTCCCAATTCATCCTACACTCCCCTTCCCCCACCGTGTCCACATGTCCGTTCTCTACGTGGGCCTTTCTATTCCTGCCCAAATTGGGTCATTTGTAGAGATGTGGATGGACCTAGAGTCTGTCATACAGAGTGAAGTAAGTCAGAAAGAGAAAAACAAGTATCGTATATTAATGCATATATGTGGAATCCACATTTTCTTTTTGTGTTATGAAAATGTTCTAAAATTAGATTACAGAAACGGTAATGGTTGCCCAACACTGTCGGTAAATATACTAAATACCATTGACATTTACACTTTAAATGAGTAAACTTTATGCTATGTAAATTGTATCTCAATAAAGCTGTTTGAAAACAGAGATAAAAGTACCTTTAACAGATAAATTCCTACTGCCATATGTGCAAGTTTTAAAGGAATTAAAGAGTTAGAGACAATTTTTTATCACTAACAAGACACTTAATTTAGCCATGTAGTTATATATAAAAAATATTTAAATAATATTATCCTTGAATTACAGATACCAAAATTAGTTTGATGTGCATGACCATAATGATATTCTAACACTTTCTCTTGAGAAGTCAACTTTTATTTCAGCTGTTGCTTAATGGTGGCCTGGCGGAGATGAATTTTTGTGCGTGCAAACAGAAAACCTTTGGGCCTTCCAATTCAGTTTGAATGTTGATTAAAATGTGTATGCTCTAAAACTATCTCTGTCCATCTTGTACCACTGAGAAAGAACAAGACAGTAAACAATTACGAATTGCAAAACAGAGCCTGAAGGAAAAACGTTCCCTACGTGATGACAAATGTTTATAGTGCCACTGTGATAAAAATTCAGCCTATTTTTAACAATGTAATTTACTTATTAACTAGAAGCCTCCCCAGAAAAGCATGAGGCTTATGAAGCACTTGCCAGCCATGAAATGATGACGGAACTTGCTGGGTCTGGGAGAAAAGAAATAGATATAATTTGCATACCTAATAACCATAACTGCAGAATTTCCAAAGTCAGGTTTAAGTAACATCAATGCTGTGGAACAGAACCAGGCCATGGGAAGTAAGGTGAGTTAAGGTCTATATCAGTTCTTGCCAGCCCTGTTAGGGCTTGTCAGATTATGACAGATTCAATGTTACCTAGCTCCAGTTTGTATATTTAATTTTATGCCTTAAAACATAAATAAAACTGCCAGAGAAGTTAGTAAATGTATGTTATTTTTCACTTTGGAATAGCTCCAAATAGGACTTAAATAAATTATGCACACACACATACACACACGAATGAGTATTTTTCACCCATTAGAATAAACTAGCTCTTTCTACTAAATTCATATTTCGGAGGACTTCTAATGTGTTTACCCAATAGGACACAACATCATTTTAATTTTACCTTGCTCTATCATTATGAGGTCTTGGTGATATTGGGCAGTCTGCTTGACATTCCGAAATTTACCCAAATGTAAATTTTCAAAACGTGAACACAGAATGTAAAACAGAATCCTTAAATGTCTCATCTGGGAATAGTTGTGTTCTTCAGTTAGAAATTATAGCTTAAATATCACTTCACTTAGAAGAAACATTTTAGCGGTGAGTTTAAATATGAGTCATTTTTTTAAAACTTTTTATTTTATATTGGAGTATAGCCAATTAACAATGTTGTGATAGTTTCAGCAGACTCAGCCGTACATATACATGTATCCATTCTTGATGTGAGAATCCACTTTAGTAAAAGCTATGAATTTCTAGCCTCTGTGCTGTGGAACTAACATATTTCTAATGTAGCTGCTTTTGAATACACACAATCTGCTTTTAAAGTAAAGGGATGTGGCATTTTCAAGAATGGAAAACCAAATCAATCATTCTCTCAGGAACATGTACAACTTTAAACGCCTAGTACAAGGAGCTGGCCTATGGTGGGAGGTGAATAATATTAAAATATGTCCAATACACACAAGAATATAGACAAACACCATATTGTGGTGTTTTGGTAACTTTTGATGGAAAACACATGGATATGGAACTTGTGTTAATATTATCTCTCATTTATTATCTATCTATCTATCTATCTATCTATCTATCTATCTATCTATTGACAGTTCTCCATGACCAGCGATATGCCTTCCTGCCAGTAGAACTGATGTCACCTAGTTTATGGATAATATAATTGTCAGCACACATAGAGATTCACATTAGTCATTCTAATTCCTGATAAGCCCTACATGAGAAGTCCCTTGGCTCAAAACACTGGTGTGTTTCCATGGAAAATTCCTATTCTTCACTTCATCCTGCAAAGTACCAGCATGGATCTTTTTAGAAAAAGTCCTAATGAGGAAGAAAAGAAACAACAGAAATATCAGTTTTGGGGAGATTACACAACACTAGTTTGGCCACGTTCTCATCAGTTGGCTGACGACTGAGCCATGGACTGTCATCAGCAAAGAAGAGAACATTAGCTGGAAATTTCTATGGGGATGGGGAAATTTTTTTTTTTAACATCTTTATTGGAGTATACTTGTTTTACAATGTTGTGTTAGTTTCTGCTGTATAACAAAGTCAATCGGCTATATGTGTACATATATCCCCATATCTCCTCCCTCTTGCATCTCCCTCTCACCTTCCCTAGCCCTCTAGGTGGTCACAAAGCACCGAGCTGATCTCCCTGTGCTATGTGGCTGCTTCCCACTAGCTATCTATTTTATGTTTGGTAGTGTATATATGTCAATGCTACTCTCTCACTTCGTCCCAGCTTACCCTTCCCCCTCCCCGTGTCCTCAAGTCCATTCTCTACGTCTGCGTCTTTATTCCTGTCCTGTTCCTAGGTTCTTCAGAAACATTATCTTTTTTTTAAAGATTCCATATATATGTGTTAGCATACGGTATTTGTTTTTCTCTTACTTCACTCTGTATGAGAGACTCTAAGTCCATCCACCTCACTACAAATAACTCAATTTCATTTCTTTTTATGGCTGAGTAATATTCCATTATATCTATGTGCCACATCTTCTTTATCCATTCATCTGTTGATGGACACTTAGGTTGCTTCCATGTCCTGGCTATTGTAAACAGTGCTGCAATGAACATTGTGGTACATGACTCTTTTTGAATTATGGTTTTCTCAGGGTATATGTTCCAAGAGAGGCCAGTAGTGACTCTAACCTTCAAAATAATAATAATAATAATAGTAGTAGAAAAAAAGCTAATATGGTGGTCTTTGAGAATAAAAAAGACAGTACCACATCAAGAAAAAAAGTTTTTTCTCTCTCTTCTTCCAGTATTAATAGAATAGAATGTTATGAACTCATTAAGTTTATTCAATAAATATTTACTAAGCATCACCATGTGCTGACACTGCTCGAGGAGCTATAATGAAAAGGAATGGTGGATTTCAAAGTTACCAGGAAGCAAGATCCACAACTGAGGAAGGGCAGGTGAGAATGACTGGGGATCAAATAACTGGCCAAGAAACAGAGCTCGTGAAGAACCTGATTTCACCTAAGAGAGGCCAGTGGGAAGCTGACCATAAGAAACCCCCAGGACGCATAGCACAGGGATATCAGCTCGGTGCTTTGTGACCACCTAGAGGGGTGGGATGGGGAGGGTGGGAGGGAGGGAGATGCAAGAGGGAAGAGAAATGGGAACATATTGTATATGTATAACTGATTCACTTTGTTATAAAGCAGAAGCTAACACACCATTGTAAGGCAATTATACTTCAATAAAGATGTTTAAAAAAAAAAAAAAAGAAACCCCCAAGAGAACAGGAAAAGAAGGTCAAAATGGAATATCGGGATCGTGGGGAATTCAGCGACCTTGGATTACTCGCTGATTTAATGTTTCTGTTATTTTTATCTTAAGTAAACATCTTCCAAGGACAACTTGATAGGAGTCTACACAGGAATACTGGGCATATCGTGCCTTTCAACCCTTTAGATATTCCCTAGAGTTCTGGGGATGGGTGAGGGAGAGGAAAATATACCCACAAAAGCAAAATTCCATGAAATGAATTATGTGAGAATTTGTAGAAGAGTGATATAAAAATAGTATTTCTAATTTTCTCATGTCAAATTTAAAAGGTTGTTCCTCAAATCATGCAGAACCACCTTGAATAATTCTTTGGTCTCAAAAGAGGTTTACTTTGAAGGATGAAACTAATGTGTAAGTTATGGCATATTTGATGTAGAAATAAGCAATATTATTTTATAGTGATTACTTAAAAAGAATGATGAAATGTAAAGAGAAGGGACTAAGCTTTTCCTAGACATTTCATCCAACATTACTACAATTTTTTTCCCCAAAGAGGACCTCCCAATTCCATGGCCCTGATGTGCCTGTCCTTTGGTAAAAAGAAAGGTATTCTGAACAAGTTAAATAGTGCTTCGTTGCATGATTATCAGTAAATATAATTTACCATATTATAGTAGTTTATCAATAAATATAATTTATGTGGTTACTAAATTGGTGATTGTATATACCAATTTGAAAACTTCAGCATTTTGAAAACTTCAGTACCATTTCTGGGTGGTGAAGATATGATGCTTTTATTCATTTCTATTGCAGCCACTGAGGCCTTCTCGGGGGTGTATGCCCCCTAATACCATTTTCTTATGAAAAATCCTATTAGACTCATGTTGTTTCAATTCACAGTACAAATTCCAGAAATACCATGCACTATTAATTCTATATCTAAAAAGAATGATATAAAACCCACTGATTAAGTATAAAGTACAATTTTACTGAGCTATAAAGGGTATGTCTCACATTGTCCTAAGTCTTGTAGATAGCTAAAAAATATAACTTATGAATGCTCCCAAGGAGTTTTCTGTGCTTAAACGCTAATATTACATAATTTACATGTTATTATAAGCACACTTAAGTCTAACAACAAAATCGACTAGCTTATTGTATATGCCATGGAAGTGCTAACACCTATAGAAGTATCCCCCCAACCACAAAGTCCATTGGTAATTAAACTAGTATATTATAAAGCATACCTTTTAGAACAGTGTATTAACTTTTGCAACTTGATAGAATTAATTCAGCTTCTAGAGGTACCCTACTGTGTTAATAGGGAAAAACTTAAGTACAGGTAAAAACTGGATTTTGCAGTATCTTTTGGTCGGCATTCTCATTACCCTTGGCCTTCTGGTGTTAATCTGTCTAAAGCAAAGGAATATTAAATGTACTTATCACACTTAGGAAGAACGATTAAATGAATCTTTTCAAGTCCTTTTTGAAGGAAGTTTTAAGACTTCCTTTCTAAATTTTCATTGGCATTCACTTTTTAAACTTTTTTCTCCCAGATTTCATCAGAAGAGTCATGCTAGCATAATGTGTTTGACTAACAGAAAACACATTTTCTCTTACAAGATGCATAGATGATTTGACCTTGAATTTTTGTTTGTTTTTGCAGGCAATGAAAATATTTTAAATGATTCAAATACTGTCTGTTTATTGTGCTACTGGGAAAATAAATTGAGAGGGCTATAATCTACAGAGCTTTATTTCTCCTGAAAATTTCTATCAAAATATATAATACCAACTAAAACAGCAATGTTAACTGAACTCATCCTTTATGTCTTGAATAGGTGTGTAACAGGTGCTGAACCTTAGCTATAAATGTCAATGCCGTGTAGACCTAGATGGAAAAACTGTGCCTTCTCCTCCATCACCCTTCACTGAACGTGCATGACCCTCAGGACAGCCTTCCTGAGTCCCACGCCCATTCTCTCCCCACAGATGATAGACCTCAGACCACCACCCAGTTTCTAGATGTAGATATATACTTCTTGTTTTCCTATCCTCTAGGCCTTAAATAGGATACATGAGGCCTTTCCAAGAGATACCTGAACAGAGATGGTTTTATGTGAATCCATTTCCACATCTTCATCATTGACATGAATTCTTTCCTAGAAGGGATCTGCGAGACTGAGTCTACCGTCAAGGCTATCTCTTTTACCATTTACTTCTTACAAGTCACAAAAAAAGACATCCTTCTCTACCATCCCTAAGTGTAATATAATGAATAGCACCACAGTCTAAGTAATTGGGATGGGATGCCAGGAACAATTCAAAATATTATTATCCATGTAGAGAAATAAATCATTCTAATGGCTGGGTAACAGACCCTTTACAAGCAGATAGCTGTTAATTTTTTTGCTTTCAACAGACTTGAAAGAAGACCTAGTCAAACTTTCAGCTGCTAGATTATTAAAAATAAGTTTTGAAGATAGCTACTGTGCCTACAGCTTGGAAGAAGTTCAAAGAATTGAGTGACTTTCCTTTAACAACATTCCTTTTATTCCTAGCTAAACATTTATTTCAATAATGTTTCTCAGTACCTACTCTATAACAATAAAAAGGAGTGGAACTGATGCAGAAATATTCTCTATATAAGAAATAATTTATCCAAAGATTTATGAACCAATGGGGAGTGGGTGGATCCCACCATTTCATTAAAGAAAGAATTTGCAATAAAATTTTATTTTTAAACTTTAATTATTAAAGAATATAAGATATTTGTGTGGTTTTGATCAATTTAGTACCAATAATAATTATAATGCTAACTCAATCCAGAAGGAAATGTTAGCAGTTGGAGCCTTATGGCCATGGAAATTTTAAAAAAATTAATTTCACTTGATGTATATGCATTTGCCACAGAAATGATAGGGTCACTGTTAAATTTTTCAAGACATAAATATGCATTATATTAGCATAAATGTATGTGGGAGAACTAGAATGTAAATACAAGTTCAGAGAAAGAAAAACAACTGTTAAAGAAAGCTTGTTTGTCTTTTTAAATGGATAATAATGAATTACATATTGCTGAGATATTTAGATTTTTATTTCACTGACATAAAAAGAGTACTGTAACATTTTATCTTAACTGTCAATATTTATAATATGGCAGAAATGACATCCTTTGCAATTATTTGAACTATAAATTTATTATATAAACATTTTAGATAGCTAGAAAAAGTTCGTGACCCTATATAAGGAAAACACAAAACTATTTTGAAATTATTTTAGGGAAGACACGAACAAAGAACTGTGATGACAGTTGTACTGGATCTCTACCTCTAATTCTGTTTTTGATCATGCCCTTAAGGAATAGATTCTCACCATTTTCTGTGTGAGCATAAAGGTCAAAATCACTGAGGGCTTCCAGGGGGTCATATATGTGTGAGTATATGTGGTGAGATGTGAAAATGTGCTGTGTTTTAGAAAGATGATTCTTGTTACAATGTGGAGAGCGGAACAGAGAAGCAAGGAATCAGATGCTGTTATAATTTACCAGACAGTAGAAAAATATTTATACTTTTTAGAATGTATGTGAACAAAGACATAAATTGAGCCCAGAAAAACAAAACAGGTGCTCTGCATTATTGATAATTTTTCTCTCTTCTTTTTTTAAAAAAGTTGTCTAAGTATCTGAATTTTTTCATTAACAAATTTGTTAGATGCACATACAGAGAAAAGAAGTGTCCCTTTAAACATTAAAAAAAAATCCTTATACATAAGTTATTAGCATCATTTATCATGAGTGGGCCCCCTGATGAAAAAGGAGTTAGTACTTTTAATGAGCTAGAAGTCCAGTGTCTCAAGTAAAGGACTTAAACATGCCAACAGGCCATAAAGTCTTAATGTAGCAATGGATATTGTTTTATTAATTAAAAAAAAAAAACTTCTAAAAAGACTTGAAGGGAGAAAAGGATGACAGAGACCACACATCACATAATTTCCATTTAATAGTAGTGGGAATAGAGGAGGGGCCAGTGAGACTCAGAGAGGACTGAGGGCAGTGACTGGCTACTTCTCGCTGTGTAGCCTTGCAAGTCCTTTTCGTGGTCAGCAGCTGTAGCCATGTCACACGTGGGCAGAATGCAAAGACACTACTCAAGCAATAGCTATAAATATCGATGTGTTAATTGTCTGTCTCCCCCATGGAATGTCAGCTCCATGAGGGCAAGGATTCCTGCGCTGTGTTCACTGTTTACTGCTGCATCTCTAGGGCTTCGAAACAGTGCTTAACTACAGTCAGGGGTAAATCAATATTTGTTGAATCACTGGATGAATGAGTGATTGAATAAGGGAATGAATGAACGATTACAGTGCACAGTATCACAGTAATGAAAGCCAAGGGAGGAGCTGCAAGAAAGGTGTGGTCACTTGTGTGAAGATGCTGAAGATGATTGGATCTAGGACTTAGGAGCCCATTTTGGAGACTTTTAAGTTAATACTGAAGGACTATTTTGTTCAAAAGTCGATTCTTAAACAGAGAAATAACATAGTGACTAGAACAGGAATTAAGATTCAAGGAAGATATTTTGTTTATTTTTCCAGAAAATGGAAGACATGAGCATGAAAATTTCTGACGCTAACATGAATGATAAATAAGTCAAATTGCTGACATAATCAAAAACAGTAATAGTTCTTTACATAGTACTTTGCAGGTTCCAAAACACTCCAATTCATATGATCTCATTTGAAACTTGAAGTTAGCCCTTAAGATCCCCATTTCATCTCTGGAAATTGAAGGGAGAAAGGCCAAATATCTTGTCCAAAGTCATGCAACTAGTAAAAATGTGGAGCCCAGAAGAAATCTCCAGGTTTCTACCCATTTCCACGGCAGCACCATGAGAATACACTGAGAGAAACATACCTGTTCGCTTTGGAGGAGTATGTGAGTGACATGGGTTAATTTAATGGGGATTCTGTTTTAAAGTGCCAGCTTTGTCTATGTAAAAATGTTAAAACACTGAAACTTGGTGCTATCTGTCATGTTCATTTATTGTAGCTATTAACTAGAGCCAAATAAACAAGTGGGTGGTTAATAGCCTTTTTACCCTTAGGAAAGAAAGAATTTCAACATCATTTGCATTTCTAAACCAAAGTACCTCCGCGCAATATGCCTTTTTTTTTTTTTTAAAGCAGAGAGTATTAAAGATTATTGAAAAAACCTGATCTAATTTAGACACTTATCAGAAATAAATTATGCTCTCGGAAAATATTTATTTTAAGAGGATATGCAGTTTTCCTTGAGAAAAGACATTAGAAGAGGCAGACACAGATAAGTTGGATAGAACAGGATGAGAGTAAAATAATAAGACAGTCTAATCTTCTAGGACTCATTTTCCTAGCTGCACATTTTGCTGAACACTTGAGAATACAGGCTTGATGCAGAAAGGACAGAGCCAAGGGAATTCCGGATAAGGAAACTGAGTCCTGGGAATGAAGTGGCTTGTTTAGGCCTTGTGACGTTAGTTAGTTGTACAACTAGGAAAACAGCACTGTCTCCTGGTCTGTTTTCCCTCCACACAGTATTACTACATCCAAGTTACCAAGCTTGCAAAGAACCAGCTCAGAGTGACTCTGTACTGCACCTTTTAAAGAGGACAAACGTTTAAGGACTTGGTCAATGATGAGCCAATAAGACAAGAAAAGTCTGTATTTCCAAAAGGCTGCTATTTTATACAGGTCATCACAAAACTCCCCACAAGGCTTATCAAGGAAGCCTGAAATGGCCTTTATAAACTACGGTGCCAATGTTGACCTACTAAAATGCAAGCCAACTAGGACATAATTCTACAAATTATGTAAATGAGGTGAAGCATATGTATTTAGAACAATTTTACTAAAAATCAGTTTCATCTTGAAATTCCAAAGTCATTTCCCATGCCTTCTTAAATCCCGAATCAATTGTACCTTCTAATTGCGCTCAGAGTTATTTGTTCATGTGTTTCTAATGTACATTCAGATTTAAAGGCCTGTGGAAGACCGTGCATTGTATCAAACCTTAAGCTTGATCTTGATCCTTCTGGTTATTGCATTTTACGTTGTGACATAGTAAGAAGTCAAACTATACATAAAGAGGTTTCAGTTAAAAACTTGTCTTCAGGTCTTCTTTATTGATAAGCTCAGTCAGAAGCGCAGTAAATTATTTTGAAAACGAAAGTATTAAAAAATCTGTCATTTGATCGTTATAAGGCTTGTGCTCTTTGATATAAAAAAGATTTAGGTTCAACTAAAATATCTACATGCTCCAATATCTTTCAAGTGCTATTTGTCAATTTACCAAAAATGGACATGGGAGTGGAGGTATTGGAGTGGAAGACTTGGCTGGGCTACCCCACAGCAAGCCAACCTTGTAACACCTGAGTCAGTAAGTCAGTCATTGAGTGTGTCATGTCACTGTCCCTTAATTACCTGACTTGAGTTGAAATGCACAGAAGAGAAAAATGTGCAAACAATTTTTTGGCCTTCTCTGCATTAATTTATGTTAAATTTGTCTGTGCTATAAATAAAAATTTCCTTTCCAAAATAGCATTCACTATAGACGGGGGCCCAATCTATCAGCAAAATGACATGGAGGAAAACCGAGATTACTCTGTGGGAATGCTGGAATGATTAATGCAATTTTGCTGATGACATGCTAAGCTATGTGTAAGAAACTGATACTAGACACTATTTATTCTACTTAAAAACTACCATTAATCAGTCTATATCCTTGATTGTGTACTACTAGTAGTAAAATGTAGTTTTTGATTCCTAGAGCAGGGCAGAGCTAAGGTATACAAATTTGACATATTTTCTGGCCTCCAAAGTAAGACTGCCAGAGAAAGGCAGGCAGTGTTACTGTTGAAGCGTCTGGATTTGGAGTCTCAGGAAGAGATAATTACAGTGACCTAAATATCTGTGATCTTTAGAACTGACTTAACTTTTATTCTCTACTCTACCTGTCCAATCAGCAGTGAAATGGATTGTCCATCTTGCCTCCATTTTCTTTTTAATACCATGTAATCTTGTCTTGAGTGTCAAGAAAGTTTGAATTAAATAGTAGACTATATGATGGTAGATTGAACACCTAACAAGCAAAAGATAATAAAATTCCTGTTTATTGACTTAACAAAAAAATAGTCTTATTTTCACTTGTGTCTCTTTTAAGGGGATAAACTGAAATGATGTTTTACTCTTCTTGCTCATCCCCACCAAAGAGACACAGTCCATTTCTCTCACCCCTCTCTTTAATGACTTACTGAAAGCAACACTCCTCTTTGTAATGTTGACACTTCTTCCTCTATTCTGACTGAGCCTTATTAGTGCAGTGGTCATGTTCCAACAGCATAAGTCACTCTCGTGGCAGATTTACAATGTTCCATCTTTTTAAAGTTCTTCAACTTATAATTATTCTATGTGCTCAATTTTTATATAAACAGTTCAACATCTAAGTTTCTGCTTAAATACACCTTTGACACACTACTTGCTTGGCAGGTTCCAATTATACTTTATTGACGGGAGTTGCCATCACACACTGCTTTCCTGGCTGTGACTCGTTATTGACCATGGTCGCCAGCACTGGAAAAGGAGCATGTGGCTTAGTGAGCTGTGGCTTCAGACTATTTTTGTTCACAGCTAGATGTGAATTACTCACTTTTCTTTGGCCAATTTTTGCCTCTTTCACAATGACTGTGTTACTGTTGATTTCTTTAACTGTCTGAATCAGAAACACTAACAGGATCCTACCAAAGGTCCATTGAAAATGAGTTTTCATTAGTGCTTTGCAAAGCCATTTCAGAAAAATTGAAGCACTTTATAATTGCCCTTTTCCCTTTCTCAGGCTTCAGCTGGATATTTTCAGTCTCAATGGAGATAACTCAAACTCTACAAAGTGCCTTTGAGATCCATGTACCCCATTCAGATCTCCCATTAACTACAAAAAATTACAAAAAAATCTTTGCTAAACTTTTAAGATTTTCTATGTCTTTACTTGTTTTAAGACTGTGAGAATTTATTCCTCTTCTGAATATACGTGGAAACATGGAACTCGTAAGAACGCTTATAGAATTCAGGGTTCTTCCACATTTTATGCCATAATTCTCCTTGCTTTAAATCACTATCCCAAGTGTGCCTCTATAATATATTGATAATTCATTTGTAATAAGAAAATGTTCTGGCAAAAGAGAAAGTAGATTAATTTCTAGGATAAATTAAGATAAATCTAGGTCAATATTGAGATAATCTAATTCATAATTTCTGCCAATACATTTATCTGTTATATTCTTTTCCCCAGCTGTATGATCTGTAGGTATAGAGAAAATAAAATGCTCTATTGCTAACATGCTTTGACTCTTCTTCATTGTGTTAAGACAATTCTGGAGAAGGAAGCTGACCAAGTTTCGTGGGAGGGTATTGACCAAGATGGCCCTAATATTCCCCTCAGCTTGATGAAGCTTTAGTTGGTTTTCTTCCTGACTATTAATTTCCCGAGTCCCCTTTTCTTACAGCATTTATTTTAGGAAACTTGCAATTATAAATTCTTTGCCCCTTTGAAATGTAGCTCTTCTTCTAGCCTCTTGCCAGTTTTATAGGCCAGGAGTATCTTTCTGAAGGACCTGGGGACCATTCCTTTGAAAAGTAATCACCAAGAAAGGTAGGGGCCCTATCTCCCAGTCTCATGGGAGGGTAAGAGCCTAACTTCATTAAGTACCAATTAGCAAACACAAAATGGCCTAATCACATTGACCACCACCACCCCCACCCAGCCTCCTCCAGTACTTTCCCAATAGCTCTCCCCAGTGCTTAAAACCTCTCTTGCATTTTGTTTCTGAGGACTTGAGTTCAATTTCTCTCCCTTAGTGCAATAGTCTTAAATAAAAACTTCCATGCCTGTTTAACTGCATCTGGTGGAATTTCTCTTTGACAATTCATTTACTTTAACTTGCTAAAATACAGTGTTGAATAAAATCATCTGTTTTTTCATTCACATATATATACCATGTGATTTTTTAATCTACCAATCTATTTTGGTCCTGTTTAGGTTTTTCTGGAGTTCTTTTCATTGTGCTCTGAAATGCACAACAATTTAGAGAGTGGTATGGTATTTAGCTGGATCTGATTAAATATAGTCATAATTCTTACTCATTATATTATATTATATCATACTCATTATATTATAACTTATAACTTACTCATTATATTATAACTATAATCCTACATATATGATGAACAGAGGCTTACATTTATATAGGAGTTTAGAGTACACATGACTTGATAAGATTGATTTTGAACAATTCTCCTTCAATTTATAAAAATAATCTAAAGGCATCATGGAAGCTATTTGTAATCATAAAAATGCAAAAAAAAAGACAATATTGTAAAGAAAAATCAAATATCTTGTTTCAGTTATACACAGTGATATGCAAGGTACAGAATCAATGATGATAATAAAAATAATTCCAGGTAAATGGGATGTGTGGCGTGCTCTATGCTAAATACTTACACTCATTCCTCATTTAATAACCTCTGAGAAAAGAACTTTTCCAATAAGGAAACTGAGGCTTAGAGAGTTTAGGTAACTTGCCTGAGGTGTTCAATAAAAGTTTGCTGGATTGAATTGTAATGACTTAGGTTGTCCTCCGGGTACTAAATCAATTACTCTGCCTATTTCTTCTTTCTAAGCTGGGTAATATGCCTGTTTTAAAGAGGTCAGAGATCCTTCCCCCATGTTCCTTCTGAGAAATGGTAGCACTTACCTGAGGGAGACAAGTCCTCAGTATGGAGTAGGACCTGGCATCCTATGAGAAGGGGGTATGGGTCCCCTGGCAGCATCTCATAAGCCTATCTCCCCTGCTCAGCTCCGTAAACCAGCTCTTTGGTGTCTGGATATACACTGTGAACAGCTGCAGGGTCCCACCCCAGAAGACACTCTTTGGGACTCAGCCAAGTGATCCTTTGAAAAAATGTTTGGCAAATTGCTTTGAAATTCATTTTGCAGCAAAGTGCTATGTAAATGCAAAATGATTACCTTTATTATGATAACTGAATCCATGTACACTTTTAAGTTTTTACCAAGCCTATTTTGTGGACATTTTATGATGACACCTCATCATCAGCACCTCTTCTTACTCTTGTCATTCCTAAACTCTCGGCCCCAACTGTCCAACTCTGAATAAAATTTATATTCATGGAAAGACATCTCGTTGCTATATACAGAAGGTATAGGAGACGTTCAAATAAAAATAAACATTTATTAAATTCCTGCTGTGAGTGCTAAGCATTGCAATGGCTCAATGCAGAACAATGACAGTGACACTGGCCTCTAGGGGCTTATGGTTTATGCTAACACACATACACAAGTCCCTTCATTGAAGGATAAATAGAACAACACATACATCAGTGTGTAAACGGGTTGGAAAAGTGTTTTATTTTCAGTGATTTTTTGGTAAGCATAATTGAACACCAATTATTTGCTGGGTACTAGGAATATAGTAGTGAGCAAAATGAGTAAAATCCCTGATTTCATGGAACTTATTGTCTACATGTCTAGTCTGGGGCTTTATAGAAGAGTTTGTAGGAGCTGCAAAGATAGGAGTGTATAACAGGGTATTGAAGAAGAGGGGACCCAATGGAGGAAAAAGCAGAGAGACAGGGAAATATTGAATGTTCATACAATGATCATTATAGAAGTTTCCAATTTGGAGACTCTCAAATTTCTGGGAACCAAGTATAAATCAGAATTTTGGACATATTACCAAATGAGGAAAAATCAAGTTGATGGCTATTTTGTGAGAAAATTGAGTTTTACTGCCTTGTCATTTAATATATATCAATAATCTATAAATGTTTTGGTTCTACTATTCTCCTAAACTTCAGGAGAAAATGCTCTACTCAGCTATGCAGGAAAATCTCTAACATAATCCATTTATCAGGGGAATAACGGTTTATTCAAAATATCTTGTAAGTTAAACAGTTTGAATTTGAACTCAGGATAGCTAGAGTTACACCACGATAACAACCGACCCCAAAATTTCATTGACTTACAACAAAAAGGTTTATTTCTTGTTTTCCATCTGATCCACACTATCTCAGTCTGGGACCAGCACTGATGTAACAGCTTCTATCTGGAATATTTCAGCTATGTTAGAGGGTAGTGGAGAAGGCATGGTGAACCATGAGCTTGTCCTTAAAGCTTTTGTTAGAGGGACTGGCCTCAGTTTTGTTGAAGTAGTGGTGTGCTGGAGTTGCCTTGTATCAGCTTGCAAGAGACAATGTTAAGTTTTTGGGAATTTGGTGAGGGAGATGTTAAAAATTAAATTGTATAAACTTAAAATTAAGTAGATTACATGAAAATCAAAGAATAAATGCTCAAAACTCATCACCTCTTAATTGTTTACTCTTTTTTACCATCATCTATGCTGTTGAGTTTATCCACATCTATTGTATCTATGTGGTGAAATATACAACAGCATGGTATGACACATCCCTCCATGTTCCATATTTGGTGCTGATTTGCACCACAGAAATCAGCAGACTCTATATAGGAGGGCTTGCGGTTGTTGCTCAACATTTCTGGCCACACTACTCACTTACAGAAATTGTTTGTATGATAACGGCTAAGAAAAGAGGTAAAGGCCTTCCTTCTTTTGGTTTAGAGAATAGAGCTTCTACCACAGCCTTAGTGCCCTGGGCACCAAGAGTTGAGAAGCCCCCAAGTTTCCCCCACAATGTCACTATTTTGTCTTGGGACTGATGTCTATAGTAGCTACTTAGCCAGTGAGGTAAGATGCTCAGAAGAAAGCCCACTTTATTCTAAAATATATACAAAGAGAGGAATTTAATTGCTTTTAACAGATAAAGTAGCAAGTATACACTTGCCTTTTCTTGCACATGAAGGGCATAAATCTGGCCTAATAACATGCCCCTTATGGAATTTTAGAGCCAACATGAACTATTTGTTCAATCATTCATTCATTCAGTCAGTCAGTCCCTCATCAAGGAAATCCAATGCTAAAAGCAGTTACTGAAAAACAACATTTTTAAAAGAGAGGAAAAATTGGAGAGGTTTGGATTTAGACGGTGGTGGGGGGGAGTGGGGAGGGGACCTGGAGCATCCCTTGTCAGCCTACTTAGTCCTGACCCCCACTAGGAGCTTTGGGTCTCTATTGATCACAGTTCAAATACCACACCTGCAAGACAACCCCTTGATTTTTCCAATGAGGAAACTGAAGTTCACCAAAGGATAGATGACTTTCTTAAATAGTGGCCAAGCCCAGGATCAGAAATCGGCTTGCTTTCTTCTAAATCAAGATTGCTACAACTCCATTTCTAGAAATGTGACTATTTTTGTAAAACATGACTAGCTTGCACAATCCTACTTAAATAAATATCACAGAAAGACAAATGAAATCCCGAGAGTAAAGATATATTTTGAAATCCACACAGAATCTCTTATTTTAAATTGTTTCCTTGGACCAGTTGGCATGAACGCCACAGAATTCTGAAACATTATTTTGTTTAAAACATTGGTCTCGGGCTTCCCTGGTGGCGCAGTGGTTGAGAATCTGCCTGCCAATGCACGGGACACGGGTTCGAGCCCTGGTCTGGGAAGATCCCACATGCCGCGGAGCAACTAGGCCCGTGAGCCACAACTACTGAGCCTGCGCATCTGGAGCCTGTGCTCCGCAATAAGAGAGGCCGCGATGATGAGAGGCCCGCGCACCGCGATGAAGAGTGGCCCCCACTTGCCGCAACTAGAGAAAGCCCTCGCACGGAAACGAAGACCCAGCACAGCCATAAATAAATAAATAAATAAATAAATAATTAAAAAAAAAAAAAAAAGGAATCCTTTAAAAAAACCAAAAAAACAGAAGTATTGGCCTCTTACTGTGAGTTGGAGTGGTGCTTATCTAATCAGGAGACCAGTTTGCTTTTTTCAACTATTATCAAAAAAAAGGCAAGCGGAAACAAGAAAGTATTAACCAGTGAGAAAAATAGTCTCTCTGGTCCATGCACCTAAGTATTCTAAACCTCCCTATTGGAACGTCACTGTGATTCCCTGGAAAGGAAGATCACTACACCAATGGAAAAGTTTTATGGAAACCAAGTCTGATAATCTCAAGCACAGTGTGTGGCAAAAAAGAAAGATCTTTTCTGCAGAATAAATACTCAAACTCAAAAATGAAGTAGCTGAAATGATCAGAAACTGTTCCCAATGAAGTCTGCATTCACAGCTCAACCTTCATCTGTCTTCTGTATTTACTTTGTGCACCTTGAGATTATAATTACGCAAGCACCATTATACCATTCCAAGCATTTTCAGGGAAACTGCAGTTTTAAGAGTAAACTCATTCAGTTGTGGACTACATCTTCAAAGTGGTTGGAGAAAGATGTCAGATTTCAAGTAAGAATGATTCCAGGAAATAAGCACAGAGAAATCACAATTGATTCGATTCTAATGTGTTGATTACAATTATCAGCTTGGAACATATAAAAATAAAATTACTCCTTCATTTTCTTCTGAAAAAAAACCTAATTTTTCTTAGGATATCTCAACATGATGAAACTCATTCATAGCCGTTTGCTTTTTCATGCATCTTTTCTGGGAACGATCACAATATAGACATGTACTAGTTTCTCTACCTCATAGCCCCAGCAGCTACTGTTGAGATAATTTTTATGAGGTTCATGGAAAATACTCAAAATATTTCCATGAAGTTGGAGGAAAATATTTTTCATTTTAAATTTCAGTTATTCTTATTCCATCACTACGACACTACAATTGAAAAATATATTTGTATGATTATTTTTCAAATAATAACCATTAGTGTCATCACTGAATGCTAAGTTCCAAGACCATGCTTGTTTGCTCCCTAGAACAACTAAAAACAAATTTTGACGAAGACCAGGCTAATTCTACTTAATGCATGAAAGGGATCAGAGGATCTGAGGCAACAGAACTTAAGAAATGCCAACAATTAATACTAGCTGGAGCACAGGGTGCAATGCGGAACGTGTCATGTAAGAGACAAAACAGGAAATGCCAGCAAGAGCCATCTATAGAAGGGCTTTGTGTGCCATTGTTATACTTTAAAAAATGAGAAGTCAACATTAATATCAAATTCATGTTCCAAGAAACTGGAATCAGGCCAGAAGAAGTATATAATAAGTGTTTCTACTGAAAGCCCCACAGGTTACTTACCCATTGCAAAATGACACCTATAGTATAGAACCACTAAAATTTAAGCTTTGCTTGAGCACAGGTTCTGTCTGTCTTCTATCTCATTCAGTTCTCAGCATATAATGTAGAACTTGACCCACAGTATATATATGATAAATGTTTGTTAAATGAGTGAATAAATGAATGAATGGGTTCATTTAAAAATAGTACAAGGTACTGACCAAAGCTATAAACTTAAAGCACAGATTGGAAAAACAAAACACAACTATACAAATGAGAAGCACTTGCATCTTTAAATGTAAAGATCAGCAATAGACACCATTAGCGTCAGCCTTCCAGAACTAATGTCTTCAGGCACTGCTGTAACACCTTCACTGACTGTCTGTGCTTCTCGGCTGTGCCTTGGAGAGCTGTTAATGAGGGGCACATACTGATTTCCACCTTCCCAGAGTCAAATAATGAAGTAAAATAGAATCAAATTTTCTTTTTTAGAATTAGCAATGATTCTTAACCTGTTTTGGGGAAAAGTAATGGAAACTAAATTATCAGGGCTATGAAAAAACCGTGCTCTATAAGAACAAATAGTCAATCCACAATGCCCTAATTTCAAAAGGACTAATAATATTTTGAAATATCAAATTAACCAGTGAAGATAAAAATAACTTATGAGGCAATACTATAGTTTTTTAAGGTAAAATATTCCTGTACATGCAATTAAATTCCCAGAGCAAGAGGTTATCACATTGGCATAAACTTCACCAGGAATATGACAGTTACCTGGGCTAGATTAGGGTCATGCACCTACTCAAGTGCAAATTTAAAATTTTTGAACAAAAAACAGAAGTGTGACTTTGAAATTATTCTTTGAAAAAACTTATATTTTATCTTTATTAATTTGAAAAAAAAAATCTCCTCTAGGAGTATTTTTGAAATAAAAGCCTTCTTTATTTTTTTGATACCTTGTAAATATAAGTATTTTGTTTTCACTATACCAGGTCACTGTGGTCTTTTAAATGAAACGAAGAAACAAACATAAACATTTTATATCTGGGAAACAACATGAGGTGGTTTATCTACTTTGGATTTATTCCATATTTAAAATAATATTCCCAAGTACAGTGTGCTCTTTAAAAATGATGGCAATTTTGGCCAAAAAATAGTTTTTTTAAAACTATAAATAATCAAGTAATAGCTACATAGTATTTTTTTAATAAAAACAATATGAATTCTTCAAAAAATGTCTCCAACTGAATTCTCATAGCACTAATTCACACAAAGCACAATGATAGTGTTTTCAGTGCAAACTAAATCTGAAACAGAAATTTCAGTAGATGAGACACATTTATTTTTATACTTGGCTAAGAAGAAAATAAATTATTTTGAAAATAGTAAGAATTTTCATGAATTGAAATTTCTTATTACTTTAAAAAATGAATTTGCAAGAAAGAATCAGATCCAAATACATTGATTTACATAAGCAAACATAACTTATACAGATATGTATTATTTGTCTTCTATGACATGATGCAGGTAAGAAGTTTCATTATTCGCTCTCAGACTCAGCATTCGAAAACTGTGGATAAGGAAGAAATTTAGTGTAAAACCATCTGCAGGCTCCAAAATCTTACTGAAATTACTCCAAAACCAGGGTTAACTTCACTAAGTTGTTTCTATCAAAAATAAATCAGATATGATAAGCTCCATGAGAATTTTGTAAAAAGATCAGCTAGACCTCTTTATATTCACCAAGGGGTTCTGAGAACTAACAGGTTTGAAGAAACTATCTGTCTTCCTTGCACAGAAAAAAAGCTTAGCACATATACTTTTCTTATGTGTCTATAATGATTCTACCACTTCCCTAAATTTCTTCTTCACTGTCCTTTTAAGTTCATAAGTGATGATAGAACTGCCAACATCAAAGCTAAGGACAGTTTATTCTGAGAATCATTTATTAGTATACCTAAAACTCTAATGAAATAATGACTTCATTTTGCCAAGATCCCATGATAAGAATTGATATCCAGGCCACTGATCTTGCATTAATTTGCCCCGTCTTCACTAAATCTTGTCACAGTAACACCTTCCTGATACCTTGAATTAACCTTGAGTACACCACAGGTTAAAAATAAAAGCAAGAATAATATTCTCCGTTAGGCTATCAAATAAGCAAACAATCTCCTCTCCCTAATTGCTTTGACGAAGATAGCACCAAAGGTAACAACACATTATATAAAATTTAAAAAATATATAAAATGCAAATCAAATTATCACATTGTATACTTTAAATATACATGATTTTGCCAATTATACCTCAGTAAAGCTGGAGGGAAAAAAAATATAAAAGCACTGCCTTTACAGAAAAAGTAAATAATTAAATTGATCAATTCAGAAAAGCTACACTTTCAACTGAAGGGACAAAACACCCTTATATTTCATTGAAAAGGCATATATGGTTGCACCATAGATTCTAGTCTTAATAATTAACATTAACCTTAAACAAATACATGCTACATCAGAACTAAACTTACAAAATGAGGTTTGTTGATCTAATACAGGATCTATAAAAACCAAAAATTTAAAAATACACATATATGTATATGCACATACATATAAACTATAAATATATATACATATACTATATAATATGAATTACATGAAGTACACATGTATATATGTCTGGAATATATGTGTAAATACACATAGATATGTGTCTATATATACTATATAAGTATGATTGTTTACCTGTATGTTTGTCTGTACACTATATGTACATACACAGTTTTATGGAAATATACAAAACTAGCTCTAGGTCGTACGTACAGAGAGAATATTTCTTAAATCTTCAGGTTTATGAAATTAAAATACATGTCACTTCTAAAGTTTAATATTGATAGAGTGATGTTACAACACTATACACACCAAGGCATCCATTATCCCTAAGTGATGTGTAATGGTGATTTATCCAAGCAATCTCATGTGACAGAACTCAAGAGCACACTTCAGCCATGGCCCTTTCTTTCACCTACCACTTCTTGTATGTTGAAAAGTGCTCTGATAGGTACAGTTTTGTACCTTCACAATTACATTATATCCTTGGAAGCATTTCTTAGAACCTAACTACCACTGTAGAATTACATAAAGGTATTTCATGGATTATCCTATAAATCAAGTGTGAGTAGAAATTAAAATGTGCTTGGGATTCAAAATGAGGGAAAATTTGTTTATACACAACTGGAAAAACCTTTAAAATGTTAAAAAATAATTTCTACTGAATGTCTAGTTTTCAAATGGAAGATATATGGTGTGGAAGAAAAAACCCTGGCATGGTATTTTATTAATGGTTAAAGATACAGGGGATAAACAACAAGGATTTGCTGTATAGTACATGGAACTATATTCAATATTTTGTAATAACCTATAATGGAAAAGAATCTGAAGATGTACACCTGAAACTAACACAATATCGTAAATCAACCATAGCTTAATTTAAAAAAAAAGATACAAGGGATAAAGTATCGTGAACTGATATGAGATAAAAATCTGTATTGTCAGAGTTACTTTTTCTAGAGAGAACAGTAGAAAATATTTGATATATGTATGTATGTGTTTCTTCTTCTTAAGTAATATTTCCTAAAGTAACTGGGAGAATAAGATAAAAAAACATGTTAGAATAATAATTTCATTATGTAGCTCTTTTTTAGTTTATAAAATGCAATATTTGATGTGGGACTTTTCACTGTACTACACTGAGTTTTTAGGAACACTTAGCTGGGATGTTCACATTAATGTCCTCAACTTTCTGTCTTTCTGTATCCATTCTGATTTTACTAACGAAGAAAGAAAATCAATGGAGAAATGAGCTTTTAAAACATCAGTAACATATTAAGATTTGTCATATATTTATGGTTTCTACAGTAACAAGATGTTGGTAATAAAGGCCACGTCTACACTTAAGAAAGATAAGTAAGTACTGCCTACTCTGACATTACACAAAATTTCAAATCCTATGTTTTCCTCCCAACTCTACATTTTATCCTTATGAACTATTACCCTAGATGTGTCCCTAAGGGCTTGGCTTAATTCATACAGATGTGGGCCTTACAAGTCACAATGTTCCATCATAAAGTAGCACTCTTCTTCCTTTGCTCCTGTGGAAATATCAAATATCACTGTATATGAAGATAAGTGCTGAGAAGAAAGTAAATTCTAAAAACAGACAGACATTACCATTGTTTCAGTATCACTAGGTTAGACTTATTTTTTTGATCCTAAATAACATAATTCAAGTTTGTTCTTCATTAATAAAATGGCTCTAGAATTCAGTGGGCAGTAGGACGATTATTATATTTTATCTGTGACAGTGTCAAGTACATTTTCTGTGATGTTTGAAGATGAATATTTACACTTCCATGAGATAAAAGTTCATTTTGTGTATGTGCACATGTGTGTGTCTTTCAAAGCTGTGGTTTACATTTGCTTATACCTTTTCCCCCACATTATTTGTTTATACATAGTAAACAAAGAAAACATTTAAAGTTCAGTTGTCTGGAAAACTGACCCTTTGTATCTTACATTCTTCAAATTCCATTTCATTTAGGAAGGCACCAAACATACGCAAAAAGTTGACTAAATTGTAATCTTTATTCTAATTCAATTACCTCCTCATAAAATATAGCCTAAAGAAAGATCAATCATTCAGTCTAATGGGCACCACTTTGTCAGTCCGTCTAAAGCCGTTTAAAATCCAGTCAAGTGTTCTTACTGATTTTCAAAGCCTGACCACAGAAGGATGGCAAATTCAGTGCATGCATATCTCCACGCTCCCTCTCCCAAGACCACAGGCGACGTGGGTGATGGTTCTCTGGCTCTGTGCCCAGACATAATCTCAGAAGCCTTCTCAACACTGTGCTCTAGAAAACCATTTCCAAATGAATGGAGTGGGCTGGATGGAGAGCTGAATCGCTTTTGTTATTCTTGCTCTAGAGGCTAGTTCTTCCTGAGGTTCTACCAGGTGGGCAGTGGTAGCCATCAGCGGACAGGCATACATCCGAGTTCCCTTCAGACCACCACAATAAAGTGAAGGTCACAATATAGTGAGTCACACAATTTCTTTGGTTTCCCAATGCATATAAAAGTTATGTTTACACTAACTGTAGTCTACTAAGTGTGCATTAACATCATGTCTAAAAAAATAATGTACATACCTTAGTTTAAGAATACTTTTTTCTATAAAACACTAAGCATCATCTGAGCCTTCAGCAAGTCATAATTATTCTGCTGGTGGAGGGTCATGCTTCTATGTTCATGGCTGCTGACTGATCAGGGTGGTGGGTGCTGAAGCTTGGAGTGGCTGCAGCAATGTCTTAAAATTAGACAAGAATGAAATTTGCCCCATTGATTGACTCTTCCTTTCATAACTGATTTCTCTGTAGCAGGCAATGCAGTTTGATAGCATTTTACCTACAATAGAACTTCTTTCAAAATTGGAGGCAATCCTTCAGTCCTCTCAAACCCTGCTGCTGCTTTATCAACTAAGTTTATGTCATACTCTAAATCCTTTCTTGTCATTTCAACAGTCGTTACAGCATCTTCACCAGGAGTAGATTCCATCTCAAGAAACCACTTACTTTGTTCATTCAGAAGAAGTCTGATCATGAGATGGCAGCAGTTCAGTCACATCTTCAGGCACCACTTCTAATTCTAGTTCTCTTGCTATTTCGACCACATCTGCAGTTACTTCCTCCACTGAAGTCTCAAACCCCTCAAAGTCATCCATGAGGGTTGGAATCAACTTCTTTTAAACTCCTGATAATGTTGCTATTTTGGCCTCTCTCCATGAATCAAGAATGTTCTTAACGGCATCTAGAACAGTGAATCATTTTAAGAATATTTTCAATTGACTTTGCCCAGATCCATTAGAGGAATCACTATCTGTGGCAGCTATAGCCTCATGAAATGTATTTCTTAAACAATAAGACTTGAAATTCAAAAATGGCTCCTTAATCCAAGGGCTGCAGAATGGATGTTATGTTAGCAGGCATGAAAACAACATCAGTCTCCTAGTACATCTCCATCAGAGCTCTTGGGTGGCCAGGTGCATATTGTCAGTGGGCAGTAAGATTTTGAAAGGAATCTTTTCTCTTGAGCAGTAGGTCTCAACAGTGGGCTTAAAGTATTCAGTAAACCATGTTGGGAACAGATGTGCTGTCATCCGGGCTTTGTTGTTCCATTTACAGAGCACAGGCAGAGTAGATTTAGCATAATTCTTAACAGCCCTAGGATTTTTTAAAAAATAAGTGAGCAATGGATTCAACTTAAAGTCACTAGCTTCCTTAGCCCCTAAAAAGAGAGTCAGCCTGTCCTTTGAAGCTTTGAAGCCAGGCACTGACTTCTCCTCTCTAGCTATGAAGTCCTATTTGGCATCTTCTTCTAATACATTATTTCAATGTTTCATCTACATTGAAAATCTCTTGTTTACTGTAGCCACCATTAGTTATCATTAGTTACCTTAGCTAGATCTCCTGGATAACTTGTTGCAGCTTCTATATCAGCACTTGCTGCCTCACCTTGCACTTTTATGTTCTGGAGATGACTTCTTTCCTTAAATGTCATGAACCAACCTCTGCTAGCTTCAAACTCTTCTTCTGTAGCTTCCTCACTTTTCTCAGCTTTCACAGACTCAAAGAGAGTTAGAGGCTTGCTCTGGATTAGGCTTTGGCTTAAGGGAATTTTGTGGCTGGTTTGATCTTCTCTCCAGACCACTCAAACTTCCTCCATATCAGCAATAAGGCTGTTTTCCTTTCTTATCATTCTTGTATTCACTGGAGTAGCACTTTTAATTTCTTTCAAGAACTTTTCCTTTGCATCCACAACTTGGCTAACTGACGCAAGAGGTCTAGCTTAGGCCTTTCACATGCTTTCCTCTCTAAGCTTAATCATTTCTAGCTTTTGATTGCTTTTTTGATTTCTACCTTTCACTTGAACACTTAGAGACCATTGCAGGGTTATTAACTGACCTAATTCCAATATTGTTGCGTCTCAGGGAATAGGGAGGCCCAAGAGAAGGAGACAGACGGGCGAACGGCTGATTGGTGGAGCAGTCAGAACATACACATTTATCATTATGGGTGTGGTTTGTGGCACCCCGAACAATTACATTAGTAACATCAAAGAGCACTGATCACAAATCGCCACAACAAATATAATAATAATGAAAAAGTTTGAAGTATGGCAAAAATTACCAAAATGTGACACAGAGACATGAAGTGAGCAAATGATGTTGGAAAAATGGCACCATTAGATTTGCTCAGCTCAGAGTTGCCACCAACTTTCATTTTTTAAAAAATGCAATATCTGCAAAGCACAATATAGTGAAGCACAGTAAAATAAGGTGTGCCTATATTTTGTTTCTTTTATTAACAGTTACTGAACAATAGACATGTATCATACTCAGTATAGGTCTTGGCCATGCATTTTTCAATAAAACATGATCTCTGCACTTGAGAAATTTAAAATCTAGTTGGCAAAACCAGTGGGTGAAACAGGCAATGACAACCAATGAAGTGTGAATAGGGACTACATGGGAAAGCAATTGTCAGGGATTTGGCGTTGGTGAGAAAACAGCACATGAATTTTCTCACCTTATTCACCAAGGTGAGAAATCACGGCATATTCAAGGAATGACAAATGTTCATAATTGGGTTACTGTTCTCTCTTTCTATGAACAGGACCTCACTTTCCTATTCTGTAAAATGGGGAAAATAATGGTATCTACCTCACAGTGTTGCTGTAACGATTAACTAAAATAATACATGCCATACTTCATTTAAAAAAAGAAAAAAGAGACTAGGAAGTTTGCCTGAGTTGTTTTCTAGAAACTGGGAGTCATCTATGGCTAGTCTGAGCTTAGCTGGTTAAGACTGGATAGGACAAAAAAAAACCTGCATGCCATTATGATAAAAAAGGCAAAGGATAACAAGTGCTGGAGAGGGTGTGGAGAAAAGGGAATCTTTCTGCACTGTGGTGGGAATGTAAAATGATACAGCCACTATGGAGAACAGTGTGGAGGTTCCCCAAAAAATAAAAATAGAATTACCAAATGATCCAGCAATTCTACTTTGGGCAATATATCAGAAGGAAATGAAATCACTATTTCAAAGAGATATCTGTAACCCCCAGGTTCACTGCAGCATTATTCACAATAGCCAAGTGATAATGAAAATAACCTGAGTGTCTAATCAATGGATGAAAGGATAAAGAAAGTGTGGTATACATATACACAATGGAATATTATTCAGCCATAAAAAAGGAAGTCCTGTCATTTGTGACAACATGCTTGAGAGCACTATTCTAAGTGAAATAAGTCAGACAGAGAAAGACCGATACTGTATGATCTCACTTATATGTGGAATCTAAAAAATCTGAACTCATAGAAACAAAGAGTAGATTGATGGTTGCCAGGGGCTAGGGGGTGGGGGAAATGGGCAGATGTTGGTCAAAGGGTGCAGACTTCTAGTTAAAAGATGAGTAAACTCGTCCTGGGGATCTAATGTACAGCATAGCAACTATAGTTAACAATACTATATTGACTATATTGTATACTTGAAAGTTGCTAAGAGAATAAATCTTAAATGTTCTCACCACACACACAAAAATGGTAATTATGTGAGGTGACCGATATGATAACCCACCTTACTGGTACTCATTTCACCGTATACATGTGTACCAAATCATCACGTTATACACCTTAACATATACAATGGTATATGTCAGCTATATCTTAATAAATCTGAAAAATAATAGTACATGTCATTATCTATCTATGATATTTAATTATAGATATAATCCATTAACATTCATTGTATGCTTTCTATGCATCAGCCATGGTTCTAACATCATATATATGTCATTTAATGTTATGCATTAAGTATATTAACTGATTTAGTACTTTTATATAGTAGAAGGCCTATCACAAAAGGATACTTGCTAAATGTCATTTGTCATTACTAAGGCTGGCATGTGGCAGACGAAGGGGCTGGGAATAAAAATAGATGAGGTGATGGAGGCAGAATCCAGGTCATGTGGGTAGCATAGGGTGAAAACGGGGTGGGGGCTTCACAGACCCCGACCATAGGGTGAGAACTTCCAAATGCCAGTCTTTGGACTGCATCAGAATCACCTATAACAATTCTCAAGCCCCACACACAGATGTTTCTGATTCAGTGTTTCTGGCAGAAACTCAGGGATCTGTATTTTTGAAAACCACCCCTGCGCCCAAGTCAGATTTTGAAATCAGTGAGAGACACAGTGAAATGGAGTAGATGGGGACCCTGAGAGGAGAGTCAGGGAGGGATCTGAGATTCAGGAAGACCCCTCTGCCGTGTGGGAGAGGCTTGGGAAGGGAGCAGGAGGAGAGGCAGGGAGAGGGCTGGACCCTTTGTGGATGAGACTGGTACACCCACTCTGAGGTCATTTTATTCATTATTAAACATTCTACCTTTGAGATCTGATCAGGTCTTTGCAGATTTTGTAAAGAATCTCTCTTTAAATGCAAAATAATAATAATAATAACAGAGAATAAATGTAGTACCATTTGACTCCTTTATCTTGACAAGGCTTTCCAAGAGAGATCAGGAAGAGTAAAGAAGGACTACAGAATGTTTAAGCTCCAAAGCATTTTGGTTGTGCAGAAACAGCTTTGAACGTGACACTTTTACTCCATTGCTTTTTGCCCCTACACGTAGGAAAGTGACACTAGTTTCATCTGAATGATCAAAACAGGAATTTGAATACTGGGAAATCTCTTTAGAAAGAGTATTTTCATAGAACTACTCAGATTTAAAATCACTTTTACATTTTCTAGACTCATCTTTTCACAGAATCTTTACCGGGTATTTGAAGCATCAACTACCAAAGAGTTAACATTATATAATAACTGCAGATAAAAGTTTTTGTCAAAACAATAATAACTGGTTCTTATTAGGCACATGATAAAGAGGTTCATTATAAAATGTAAGAGTACCTGGAAAATGGGAGCTGCTCAATAAAGGTTGCCTGAATGAGGGAGTGAATGTATGTACGTATGTTTGATTAAAATTGTAATTTATACCTCATCCAACAGTGTGTTGGGTCAACAGTTATTTATGATAACACAAAATTAGAAATATTCTAATGTCCAATAAAACTTGTTCATAGGTATTAGTCCTTACTATGTAATGCTTTTGATCCTTAGCATACACTCATGAGGTAGGTCCTAATATGAGTCCCACTTCGCAAGTGAGGAAACTGAAGGTCAAATTTGATCTAAAGTTTTTTTAAAGTAAAGATGTCATCAGGATTGGAACATAGGCTGGTCTGCTACCCTGTATGCACACTAAACTCCATGACCAACAGCTCTTTCAATATGGGACTAGTTAAATTTTGCAACAGACACATGATAAAAATACTATGCAACCATTTAAGTCATGCTTTACAAGACAACTTAGTACTGTGTTTCAAGCATTTTCTCATGTTGATTGAAAAAAGGATGATTTGCAGAAGAGTAGGTGATTTGCAGCACAGTGTGTAAAAAATTAACCCAGTTTAAAAATATACACAATTATAAATATGTAAAATACTAACATAACACACAACAAAATATTAAGAGTAGTTAGCATTTTTTCCCTGGGAGACAGAACAGTGAATAATAAGTTTGTTATTCTTTACACTCTTCTATATATGTCTCTACAAGTAACAGGTTCTAACAGTATAATAAAAAGAAAAATATTTAAAGTATAACTGTTGTTTAAACAAGTAGAGATTAGTTTATAACATACAGTCATCACTTTCCTGCTGTCTGCCATATTCTGAAATACATTTGAATTCCTGTTATTCCAAAGTTACCCAAGTCTTTATTTTCCTCCATTTTTTTTTCATTTCTTATCTTCTATTTACTTACCCTAAGAGTTATACTGACCCTACTTCCTTCATCTTTGTTCCAAATAAAATTTCCAACAAAATTATAACACAAGACAACTTTTGTTACATCCCTCATTGGCCTTGAAAATATATTTGGTGATGAACTATCTGTAAGATCACAGAATTTAATGTTTATGAGCGTGTTTCAAATTTAGATGCCACTAAGTGATAACTAAAATAATGAATACATTAACGGATAAGTAACTTCATTAGTCAAGGAGGTATTTATATGCAAGTAGCCCTGATGAAACTGAACCTCTCAAGATAACAAAGCAAAGTTTTGTTTTGGAAACTCTAGGTGTAACTACATAAAAGCCAAAAAAAAAATTGAGGTTAAAATGATGCCACTCAACATTAATTTTTTTTTTTTTTTCTTTAAAGTGAAACTGGGTTGGGCAACGGATCAATTCATGCCTTTAGCCTACAAGGAGCTGCTGTCTATTTGGTAATAATAATAATAAAAAGATGACTAATAAGACTAAAAAACTCCATTGACTTGAATAAAAAAAGAGAAAAAAATGACACTCTTTGAGCTTTTTTTCTTCTAGATGGAAAGGAGATGTGATGGTTGAGCTTAATCAGTCTCTTGGGCCCTTAAGTAGCCACCTGTGGAGATGGCAGAGCAATGAGATAGACCTTGGGCTGTTCTTATTGATTACAGAGCTACCTTGTCAGCTCTGTACTGTTAACAGCTGTGCTTTATTTACATAAGAGAAATACATTTTATTTGGATTCAGCAGTTACTTTGATTTTCCTGTTATTTGAAGACAGGAAATGTTATTCAATTGAAGAAGCCATTTTTGGGCTTATATTTAATTACTCAAATAAAGTAAGAGATAATTATCAAGATATTGCCCCTTGCCTCATTTAAAAAAAATACTTATACATGCACATAATGATTTAAAGAAAGAGTATTTTTAGTTTTTGTTTTAATTTGTAGGGCTAATTCTTAGGTATGCCTTTTAGTTTGCCCATGTAGATGCAATTTAGCAAGACCTTTTCCCCTCTATGTTACCACATTTACCTAGTTTCAGTGAAATTATATTTGAGGGTTCTTTAATAAAAATTAATTCTACATGTTTCATTTCTCTGCTCAGAGTCTTCCTTTCTCTACACAAGTATCTCATTTTTGACACAAATATCTTTATGTGCTATCTAAGGAAAGTGCTATAATAAATTTGAATCTCTTTATTGCAAAAGGAAATTTTCACGAAATTTATTTAATGATCACATTATGCAAAATGAATAAATTTTTGGCTTTTTGAGATCCGATTTACTCTGCTATCTTTGTTTCAGTTTTGGAGCATTTATTCTGTGGTATTGTTTTATTACAGGGATAAAAACCGAGCGACAATAAAAGCAAAACAGCTTTTTTATTACTTATGTAAAGCCTACTTCATGCATCAAATAATGCCCAGGATAATGTCAAAACATGTACAGAAAGAAAAATGGCACCCACCTCCTCAATAATTATGTAGCTTCATAGCCCTGTGATGATGTACATTTGGGATTATTCTGGGAGCTACTGAATCAAAACAAGACAGCTGAGATCAATCACAATCCTGGGAACCAGAGGAGGCCAGCACAATTCTGAGCTGCAGGAGGCCCCAGTGTTTGAAACAATAGACAATGTCTTGTGATAATTCTTTAGTACAAAAAAAGAAGAGCAATTGTCCCTCAAATTCCAGCTAAATGATTTTGCTCCTTTCAACTTTTTTTCTGTTATGGAAAAACAGGTGTGTGATTTCAGGAAAAATTTCATTTGCTCTTCATTCCCCAAACTAGTGTTCTAGTTCACATGAGGCAAAGATCCAGTTACTGTCTGGATTTCTAATCAGTCCAGAACTCTTGAGAACAATTTTCCTTGTTTGTGATGTAAGTAAATCTTGTGACAAATATATATATATATATATATATATATATATATACACACACACACACACATACCGAGGAACAGTATTCACAGACACTCAAGAGATGTTCATTATTGCAGGTTTGAATAATTCTGTCTGTCTCCTGTCTCTCTCTGTCTCTGTCTCTTTTAGGACTCATCTTAACAGTTTGTACATGCTTTTACAACGTTAAAGGGCTGTAAATGCCTTTGCTACTAACTAAAGGAGGAATTTAATAAGACAGTATTTTGTTCTAGGTGTGTGATTTGCCCACATGTCTGAAAGCTGGTATTATTCAGTTGCTAATTCATTCAACACTTAGCCTCAATTATATATTCAATACAATTTGGTCATCAGGAGATAAACATCTACATTTGCTGCACCCAATATTGCCCAAAGTAGAGTTCTGGTTTTTGCAATGGCAATTGGCATTTACTATGAACATGTATGTTCCCAGTGTTCAGGTTTTGCACAAATCTTTCTTTTGTGTGAAAGATCTTCCTAGTATTCTCTTAATTTCCTGACCATCAACTAATATAGAAATATTGCCTATTAAATATAAATTTATTTTCTCATGAATTCGGGTCAAAGATAGTCAGACAAAGGCACATCTTCTTCAATGACACAAATAGCTGGAATATCAACCCAAATTAGGATGTACACCTGCCAGATCCATACCGTAGAAGGGGAGCCCCTAGAACTGACATAGATCTCTTTATTCTCAGAAGGAATTGGATTTCCCAAATGTACGTATAAAAAATTCTAAATAGCCCATCCAAAAATCTTTTGAGTAGAGCTATGAGAACGAGAGCTGCAGGCAGGCCATAGGAACAGTAGGGCTGTCTTTGTATAAACTCATGTCAACACCATATGGCAGAGGAGGTGCTGCTGAAGCAAAATCCAGTTTTACAGAGTTTGATCAACAGTATATTTTACAATCCAACAGCTGGGAAAATCTGCTCCATCTTATAGAAGCCATTGTTATTTCGGATTTCCTGTCACTAGTAGACACACCTAATCCTTACTAAGTTGGTGACTGCGGAAGGAAAGTAGTTACGAGAGAAATGAAAGCTTTCAGCACAAAAGGGACAGTTTGATTTTTGACCTAGAGGAAAAAGAACTACCTAAGTAATGATCGATAAGTGAATTAAATAATTTAGTGTTAATACCTTTACAACTAACCTTTTCAATTAAAATTTACAAGCTATAGCAACTAAAATTCTTCCCTGACCTCTCCCTAAGTCTCTCCCAAACAGCAGATGGGCAAGTTTTCCCCCACCTCTCTCTGCTTCCAGACTCTTGTCCAAACATCTGGTACTAAATCACATTGTATTAGGACTGCTTGTTTCTGTGTTTGTCTTCTCCTTTAGAATTTGATCGCTTTGAACACAGGGATTGCATTTTTGAATCCCATTGGCTAACAATAAATATTTATTTAATTGTGCACAAAAATGTATATTTCATTGTTTTATGGGAAAGTCTTGCTCTGGTCAAACTGTAGTAGATCATGGGCCCCTATTCACAATGCATGAAAGTTAGACATGAGCAATGATTTGCTTCCATTCACGATCATAGAAAATTTCTAGTTTAGTTGTATTCACCCAAAGTACGTCATTCCACAGAACTCTTTGGGGGCGGGGGAGTTCTGCAAATTTGAAAGGGATTCTGCCGTACTATTATGATTGCAGGAGGAAATAGAAGAAAAGGAAGACGCCATTTATCAGATGTTTCTTGAATGATTAGTAAGAAACTGGGCCACATGAATGGATAAAATAAAGAGACATAAAGTATTGTTGAAGACAGCAATTGGAATTTCAGTGACTTCCACACCGTTACAATATCTCTAATGGAAATAGCTACCAAAAGAGATGACTGACAACTAATTTATTAACAAACACAGGAGGCTGTGAAATAATTTGGAGGAAAATGGAAGAATGCATTATTTTTACATGAGCTTAAGTGCATATTTTATGTGAGTGCCACAGAGACTGAGGAAAGAAAAAGGCTTAGGTTGGTGAATGAGCATCTGAAAGCAAAGTTAAACTGGGCTAGAGTAATAAGCAGCCAGATCTTTCTCATGTTTCAGCACCAGAAAATTATGCAAATAGTTACAACATTTTCCCTAATAAATTCCATTTCCTCTGCCACTGACATGATTTGAATACAAAATGGAAAATTAAAATTTCCCAAGTTTGTGATTTTAAACAAATTTTTATTTATCACAAATTAATAAAGCAGGCTTCTCCTACTCCCCCTACAAGGACAAACTTTTGGATGATTAATTCTCCCACTAAATAACAGAGTAAAAATATTCATTGATTCTAAAAGATGGGGTATTTTTTATTTGCATAAGAAAACAGTCATGTACTTGGGATATGTTGTTACATTCTCCCAGAGAAACTTTTCCAGTGGTCTCATCAGATAAGAAAGAGCAATTAACACATGCTCAGGAATAGCTACCTGCCCTGTGATAGAGCAGACGTTTTGCTCTGAAATCAGGGATCAAAGATAATGAGTCCAAAATCAGGCAGGAGATGAAGACTTTTCAAGATATTTCCAAAGGATCTGAAAGTTCATATATCTCCTTTTTTTAACAACATGATAATTAAACATTATTCTGAATTCAAATCAAGCCAAAGCACAAAATATTTGAGGTAATAAATTAATAGCTATTTAAAAGGTTTTAGTTAGTTTACACTCTGTTGTTGGTCAAATTCCCTAGAAGCAGAGCCTGAGACGGGGATGCTTGTATGAGTGGTATATTGGGGGTACACGCTCAAGAGGAATCTGTAAAGAAGTGAGAGGCAGGATAAGGAAAGGGATGGAGCTAGCACAGGTATGCTTCCAGCTGGAGGCTGCTTTCAGCCTGACCCTACAAAGAGCTCTGGAGAGTGAGCTGCCCCACAGGGTAAATCCTGCCTTGAGGCAAAGGGACAGCCTTTTTGTCTATTTCCCTATCCAAACACATAGAGAGTGCGTGAGACAGGAAACTCCTTATCAGTCAGTCCATCGGTGGTGGCAGATTGCCCCCATCTCCTGGAGGGAGAGGAAGGGAAAGAAGTGCAACTTCTCAAGCCAGACGGCTCCTGTGAAGGGCGCAGTTTTGGGAGAAAGGTGTGGCTGTGGGTCTAGAAGCCTCTACAGGGGATCCGGCTGTGGCACCAACACCGTCCATTACACACTCGCTCAAACAGCTGTCCTATTTCCAATATAAATACCGCTTAGCTGGATTCTTCCTGGGCTTCTTATATGAGGTCATAAACCACTGTATCCCATTACCATTTTTCCACTGTCTAAGAACAAATCAAGGTCGGGGGGGCGGGGGGGAATATCAAAAGTCAAACCATCCTTTTATGGCTCAGGAAAACAAAGAAATTATTCAATAGTTTATTCAAAATCTAAAACTTTAATAGAAGGGCTGGTTCCACTGATTTGTTTTTTCATATGCACCAATCCCTGTGGATACCTCATTTTGGTTTTTAAAATTCCCTTTGGTGACAACCCGTTAAAGAGGGGAGGAGAACCTCAGCTGGTACAGGCACACACTGTCTGCAAGGTGGATTTTATGGATGTGTTGTAATCATGTTCTTAGGCTTCCATTTGCTGTGCTAGGGAATCAGAAGATGTCTCTTGGCCCCAATCCATTTGGCATAGTGGAAAAAGAGCCTGCCTGAGAGCCAGGAAGGGAGTCCTTCAAGCTCTGATAAAAGTGTTGAGGTATGTCACATCCTTCCTAGAACTTGGTTTTTCCATTTGTTAGTTGTTCGGGGTTGGAGTCTATAATTTCTAAGGGTGCTTCTGTTTTTAAGACCTATTTTTCTGAGAGTCAGTATAATTTAGCCAGCTTATGGTGAATAGACTAGACTGATGGTCTCTGATTCCTGGGCTTCTACACCTGGGCTTCTCAAACTATTTGTAGCTGTTCCGTGAGAGGATAGCTTTTTAGAAATTCCTAATCTTTCATGGGCCAGTATAATATATGGTCCTACTGCACCTGCCTATGCTCACACCAGATGGCATTCACTGCACAGGCTTGAAAAAACCTGGAGAGGTCTATGCCCTATTCAGTGACACGAGTCCACTGACTCCACACTTGGATGTTACATCAATGTCAAGTGGCTATAGAAGTTTCTAAATGCTTACTCTCAATTTCTGCACTTAATTTGTCATGGACTAGTAAATAGCAGTTCATTGACTGGTCTAAATTGCGGAACACTCTTTGGGTACCACTGCTCTACCGTTATTAATTCACTGCTTCAGGAACAAGACCGTTAGGTAAGATGAAAATGACCCTATTCCTTTACTCCCCTACCCTCAGAACTTGGAGAGTGATCTATCAAGCTAAAAGTGTCGTTATGCTGTCCAATATGGTAGCCACTAGCCACATGTGGCCATTTAATTTAAATTTATGTCAATTAAAATAGAAATTCAGTACTTCAGTGACTAGCCACACTGCAAGTGATTAATGGCCACATGGCTAGTAGCTACTATACTGGAGAGTACAGATAGAGAGTATTTCCATAACCCTAGAAAGCTCTCTCGGCTAACGCTGCCCTAGGACCACCATACATTTTTCTGTAGTTTCAATCCAAGTACGTTTTGGGCACTTCCTACTAACATCATTGTGTCTTTATCAACATATCAGAGCTATCTTAAGGCTCACAAAAGAGATCTGTCCAAGTTCTCATTATCATCATGTCATTATCAACTATAAGTGTTTTTAGGGCACTATACTGACCATCAGCATTCAAAATAAAGAAAAGAATTATTAGTGCATGTACTCAAAGTACTTATAGTATGGTTAGGGAGTCAGCAGTATTTAGAAAATAAAAATACGAAGTGATTTTAGCTATGCTTTCAATAAATGATGTAGATACGAAGTTTCTCCTTCTTTGGCTAGATTATGAACTATTTGAGGTTATAAGAAAAAAAACTGTTGAGTATAGGGGGTTTACCTTGTAGACTAGAATAACCAAAAAAGCCCATGCTAAAGGGTGAGAACTAAGTTGACCTTGAAGAAAGAGCAGAGATTGACTAAGTATTAAAGAAGTGGAATATATATGTGAGTATATAAATATATATATCCACACACAAATATGTATATATGTTCATATGTATTCCTATTTCAGTTATACTTGTAGACCATGTTTTAAAATTCTGTCTTAAGAACTGCTAAAAATGAAAAATAAATTCATTTAATATGTCCTCTTCTTATTCAAAGTGGGTAAGTTCTGATGTTCTTTGTTATATACAAAACCTTGGCTATTTATTTTTTTAGTGGCGTTAAACAACACAAATTTATCATCTAACAATTTTGGAGATCAGAAGTCCAACATGGGTCTTACGGGGTTAAGATCAAGGTGTCAGTCAGCAGGGTTGCATTCCTTTCTGAAAGGTTTAGCGAGGAATGTGCTTCAGTACCTTTTCCAGCTTTTAGAGGCAGCCTGCAGTCCTTGGTTCTTGGCCTCTTCCTGCATCTCCAATGAAATCTTTCTCACATAGCATTTTCTGACCTCCTCTTCAGCTTCCCTCTTCCACTTTCAAGGACCCTTGTGATTACATTGGGTCCACCAGGATAACCCAGGACAATTTCCCAATGTTAAGGTCATCTGATTAGGAACTCTATTGTTATTTTTTTTTTTTAACATAAACTACTTTGGGCAGTTGCCAAAGCTCTCCATTTTTTGCCTTTCTTCTATTTCACTAATTGCTCAGGGAGAAAACAAACAATTAAGGGTTCACATATTATAATACTTCTTTTTAACAGCTCTGGACTTTTTCATCCACTCCGTTGCATTCCCAGGAGACTGAATGTCTGCAGGTCCCAGACACTGCTGCAGGCAGTACTTACGAGGGAGCAGTACTTACGAGGGATGCTGAGAGCGGCAGGCTGAAGCAGAAGGTAGGATGAATGCTGCTATTTCTAGCCATGAATTCTGCACATCCCTTCTGTGCCACAAGTTATTAACATCAAGATACTATGTTTTATATCTTTAAAGTAACATCCAGTGTGCTAACATCAGGTTTAGGTTCTCTCCAACCAGTTTTGTTGCAAATCAAAAGGAACATCATGCATATAAATGAAATAAGCACACATGAAGATATATAGGTAGAAAGATAGGTAGATAGGTATATAGATAGATGATTGATAGAGTCAGAGATGGGTATTTCTCATCTTGGCAAATTGCAAAAAACCACATCACTTGGGATGACAGCCCAAACTTCTATAAATTTAAATAATAAAACATAAATGCAATGGGAATTGAAAATTCATTAACTGATCCTACAACGAAGCCCATATAGCTGTCTCTCTGTCTTTTTCTCTGACAGAAAGCAAAATGCGGCAATGAACTTGGGCTCTTTTGAGTTATTTACTATCACGTATTAAAAATAATGGAATGAAAATGTGGTCTAGTTCTGAAAAGCAGACATCAAGTTTTCTCTGACTCACTTTTAAGAGGCAGCTGAAAACTAAATAACCCAAACTATTGGAACCCTGTGCACAACCGCCATATAGCGAGCTCAGCTAAAATCCACTCTTGGAGTCAGTTTTTAAAAGTAGAATTAGTATCTCACCAACTGGAGGCTAGGAGCCCTAATTTATTATAATTCAACAGAACACTCTGTATTTGTTTCAAGAAAAAAGAAGATATACTATTACAAACAATCAAAATGCGAGAGACATCTTGTTTAGATTCTTACGCTGTTTCTGATTTAGGGAAGAAACATCTCAATTAAAACCATACATAGAAATAGGGATATGTTAATTCCAAGTAATTAGGAGCCTACAGGCTGACAAATCACCTCTTGGGGTGAGTAAAAGGCTGCAGGTGTCCATCCTTGTCCTGTCAGAAGTGCCAAGAGTTGCCTGAGAGTGCTTGAGCCCAATGACACTCAGCTGTTCTCAGCAGAAGTGAGATGGTACCCAAGGGGCAGGAGGGGGGACTGACCTGAGCCTTCATTGGTCCAGACAAGCTGTCCCTCACATTTCTTCAGACTTCCAGGTCTGACATCCCTTTACATATTTCTTTTAACACTTGGTCATAGTTACAATTTTTAACCACTTGTTTTAATTCTTGAGTCATTATTTCCTTGGTTTTTATGCAGCAATGTCTATTTTTTCTTTATGTTCTTATAGGGCAATCTTTGATTTTTCTTTTTCAAAACGCTCCTATTTTGAATTGTAAACAATTAACATGGTTAAAAAGAAACAAACAGAACAACAAACCAACACAAGTCTGCATTAAGGCGTAGAAGGGCTATAATCAGCACATTTAATAGTATTCATGCGAACAGCATTAAAATGCATATCAGATTTGACAATCTTATCACAAACGAATGAACACTCTACTATACTAGGACAACGAAGTTCTAATAGCATCAGATGAGTCAGGGAAAGGAAACATCTGTGAGTTGAATGCATGTAGACCGTCAGGACAGAAAAAAGGTGGTTACATTGGCTCTACTGAGGAGTGCTGGAATCCTAGGAGGGCCACCTGAAAATTGCATTTAATATGCTAACACTATTACGAGAATATTTCTATTCTTCCCATAAAGGTCTTGCTAACAGTAATTAAATTTTAAGACAGCCAGATCTGGAAAGGAATAAAAATACAGTGAAAATATGATTACGATGGCTAGAGGAGTTCTTCCCTTTCAAATCTAATTAAAAAAAATTGAATTTCAGTTACCCAGGGACACCAAAGCTGGCCATATTTATATTAAATTATACCCGATCACATCTAAGTCCTTAAAAATCGAATACATTTACCACCAAAAGGCCTTGGACTTCAGAAATATGTAAGTGAGATTCTAAATGTATGAGTTTTTCCTTCATCAGTAGCCACATCAGAGTAAAGAAAAAAAAATAAAACCAAACCATAAAAACCGGGATCAAGATAGCAGACCCTGGGGTATGAAAACCGCATTGGGTCGACAGAAGTAAGATTATGGGGTTGCTGTAGTTTCCAATAAAGAACCCACTTAATTTGAAAAATATGTCTACATATTGGATCAGTTTTAAAACTAATTTTCATTTTTCTTATTCACAATCATAAGCCTGACTTGTAGAACAGCATTTTATTTTTGTTTAGTCATCTGTCCAGCTGAATCCTAACCCAGCTCATCATTCATGAATAACGTAAGGATGGTTTGGCAGTGCCAACTGTGTTCACTCACCATGCCCCAGGCTTCATTTTCACCAAAAGCCCTGGTGCCTTGGTCTTAAGCTTCAATTATTATGAACTAATGCATAAAACACTCAAGGAATCCCCAAAGAAAAATTCTGAATGCTAAAGCAATAAAACACTAACTTAATACGTTGGCGAGTCTAACATGATTTTTTTTAAAAAACATAGATTTTTAAAAAATGTACAGCATCAGTTACATTGGAAGATTTGGTTGCAGTCTATTGCAAAGCTTGGTCCTCAGAGGTTTGCATGCAGCTAACCACCTGGAAGGCTTGTGCAGATTGCTGGGCTCCACCCCCCAGCATTTCTGATTCAATAGGTTCAGTATGGGGCTTGAGAATTTGCATTTCTAACCAATTCCCGTTGATACTGATGCTGCTGGTCTGGGGACCACACTTTGAAAACCACTAGCAAAGTAGATTAGCATACAGGCGTCCAGCTTAGAGTCAGCTGGGCTTACCCAACTCTGCCACTTCCTGGCCTTAAGACCCTGGATACGTTATTTAGCTTCTCTAAGCCTTAGTTTCTTTATCTATAAATGAGCATAAAAGCAGTGACTACATCACAGGATCTTGGTAGATACTAAAGGAGAAAAATGCATGTGGATTGCTTAGCATATAGCAAATGGCTAATAATAAATCAGTTCCTACTCAGAATAGGATATGGCAAAATTATAAGTAAATGGATTCAAGAGAAAACTTTGAATGCACCCTAGTCAGACATAGATCTCCTTTGGAAAGAAAGGTGTATATCACCGAATCGGGATGCACCCGTATTCAAGAATCAAACATCAAACATCTTGTTTACTGCAGGAGGGTGATTATCTTTTTAAATAAAAAAACAGTCCAACTTCATACCAAGAATGACACCCCTTTACAGTGCCACCTAGCTATTTTATATTCTGTTTAAAACAGTTATTGCTTTGATACATAGAGTGTAATCTACATTTTTCGCTTAAATATGCGTAACCATATATAATAATGCATTATCAAAGTGTACATAATAGTATAGCTATATGAAAGAAAATATTTTTTAAAAAGCTTAAAAGTCATTGTTTCTGCTTAATGGGTAATGGTTATTATACTGTTATGACATTTTCTCTCTATTCCGGGTTTTTTGGTAGCAGGTAATAAATGGGAATTACTTTTTAACCACAGAAAGACCTTAGAATAAATGTTAATGGAACAAACAACTGGGGAATCACAAATTCCCAAGGCATCAGGCTGCTGTGTGACTTTTGTCGATGAGGAAATTGGGAAATTGGTGTAGGAGGGGCTGTCAAAAGGAGACCCTTGGGAAAGGTAAACTTCTCTTGGGAAACCAGGAGCTGCTATGGAACCAAAGGAGAAGATTATGTTTAAGCAGTTAGAGGAAAAGCTACTCTGAAGCCAGGATACTCTGGAGCCCAGTGGTATATCTGACCCAGACACATGAAAGGATTCCAATCAAGTTGGAAGAACTACCCTACTCATGCCTGAGACTACTTCTGTGAGGAAGGGCAGAGAGGACCGTGGGTTTCATTTAAAATCGGAGTTCTTTGCCTTTTTTGGATCATGCACCCTTTTAGAACCTGGTGAAAACCTCACAACTTCCTCCTCGGTAACACAACACACACACACACACACACACACACACAACTTTGGGTGGGAGAGTCAACGATCTCTCTGAAGTTGACTTTGTACGTCCCCCATGAATAAACTTTGACTTAAAATTACTGAAACAAGGTAAATATTAATGAGAAAAGCACTCAAATCTTTACAGATGTTATCATTTTCATAAAACTTGTAGGTATATGTTATTTTAAACATTTTATTCTGAAATGGCTATGCTTTGCCATTTCACTGCAGAACAAAACAGAATAAAAGCACATTCTCGTTTTTATAGAAAATCACAAGTAAATGGAAGATCATGCTATTCTCTTGGGCTCAGTTAACTACATCAAGAGGCACCTGATTATTCCAACTAAAGTTCTAATACTGTTGTCCCTTGGAAAAGAGTTTATCCCAATTGCAGACCAAATATCTTAATTGAATTAGTTCAGTAGAATCTCGGCAATTGCGGATTTAACACTAATGAGTTGTGACCATGAGAGAAAGAGATATGTTTCATGACCTACAGAAATCTTTCATTTTGCTGAGATAAAAATTTGCAAGCCTTCTGTGGAAGAGTCAATTAGCTAGTGAATGAGCCCAGGCAAGCACCTGGAATTTGCCTCTCATTGGGGCAAGGGGCCTATTATCTTTTTTTTTTTTTTTTTTTTTGGCTTTTCAGAAGTTTTCCAATAGCATTCTCTAATTTGGAAGGAAAAAACAGGCAGTCACATAATTGTGGGACACAACCTTTTAAAATTTATATTTATTTTTTAACAGTGGTCTTCAGTAGCTTCAAAAAGAGGGGGAGAGAACTAACAGGAAGTCTCTACTCTGGGATTTATGCTCTTAGGGACATTACCTCATGAAGGTTTACGCATCCCAAAGTAAAGTGATGGAAAATGCCATACGCGGAAAACTTGAAAGCACAAATTAGGATGCAAAACATCTCCAGAAATGATTGATTTCCTCTCCCTGATTTCTGACCGAGTATCCTTTCTATTTATAAAGATCTCTAGGGACTTTCACAGGCTCCCTGAAGAAACTAAATAATCCCAAATTAAAAATCCATATACGCTGAGCCTATCAATCCCTATTCTTTTTTTTTTTAAGGCTTGCTCAGTGGATGCCACTGAAGACCTTCGATCTGCCAGCTCTGCCCTAAGCCAAGAAACCAGTCCTAGCAAGCACCTCAGTCATTAGACAGTGGGTGGCAATAAACCTTGCCAATTCAGAGTGAAGTGTGCTTGGGGAGGGTTTACCATTTTGCTGCCTGCCAAGCTCCATCTGCCTAATTAGTATGACTGGGCCTGGCCTTTGTGGCTTCATTTGTAGGCCGGGACGCCAGTTCTTGAGTCCAGGCTGGAGCCCAAACACCCTGTCTGATTTTGTCAACCTTCTCTGCCTTATGAGATGGGTCTGCCCTCCTCATCAGAGCCATCCAACCAGTCTGAGCTTCCCATTCCCAACGCTGTCACTGCCCTGATGCTAAATATTCCTGCTGCCCAGCATGAGGGTTACTGTATCGTGGCATCTTAGCTATCAGAATCAAAGATGAAGAACATTGGGACACAATCGTTGGGGCTGGTGATCCTTCTCTGAGTTGAGGAGAGGGAGGAATCCCATAGTATAGTGGATTTTTTCCACCCTGGCCCTCTTGCTTCCAGCCTGTCACTAAAGCCCCATAAGGCCCTAATCTAAGCTTCCCTAGGGAAAGACAAAAGCCACTCTAAGCTGCATATCTTCTGTATTTCTGGGTTGTATTTCTGGGTACATCAGCTATCTTAAACTACACTCTCCTTAAGGTAAAAGACAATCCAGGGGCTTCCCTGGTGGTGCAGTGGTTGAGAATCTGCCTGCTAATGCAGGGGACACAGGTTCGCGCCCTGGTCTGGGAAGATCCCACATGCCGCGGAGCAACTGGGCCCGTGAGCCACAACTACTGAGCCTGCGCGTCTGGAGCCTGTGCTCCGCAACAAGAGAGGCCACGATAGTGAGAGGCCTGTGCACCGCGATGAAGAGTGGCCCCCGCTTGCCGCAACTAGAGAAAGCCCTAGCACAGAAACGAAGACCCCACATAGCAATCAATCAATCAATAAATAAATCTTTAAAAAAAAAAAAAAGACAATCCAGGAGGGTCACATTGATTTTTGGTCAATAGATGTGTTTTCAAGTGATTTTTATCAGTAGCGTAGGAGAGCTTCCTTTTGCTCCAAGCACAAAGTTTTTTAAATATGACTCATGAACTCTTTTAGTGGCATTCAATATTTTGGTACATAATGTAACAAGGGATTACTTACCAATAATCCCTATATTTCAAACAAGTTATATTTCACAAGTTTTTTGGTAATTTGTCTGAGTTTAGACTGTGGTTTTCCTTAGAATATAAAATATTTTAGCTCAGTAAAAGAAACTTCCAAAGTTTACATCTCATATTTTAGTTTCTTTCAAGTCTCTTATTCTCTAGTGATTTTGTTAATAAATTACTTATTCAAAGGTGAATTCTTTTAGAAAATTTTTGTGAATATGTTTAGCCATGTCTTCATCATGCAAAGTAAAAGAGTTAGTGACTCAACTTTAAAGAAGTGAACTAATTTGTTTTGAACTAAATCAGGCAGAAACAGTTGATTTATTAAAGTTGAATATCCTCATGAAACTGATCCTCAGTGTAGAATACTGTATTATTGTAATTGCAAAGATATTTCCTTTCTTTCTTTCTTTCTTTTTTTTTTGGCTGCATTGGGTCTTTGTTGCTGTGCACGGGCTCTTCTCTAGTTGTGGCGAGCAGGAGCTACTCTTCGTTACGGTTTGCGGGCTTCTCATTGCGGTGGCTTCTCTTGTTGTGGAGCACGGGCTCTAGGCACATGGGCTTCAGTAGTTGTGGCACACCGGCTTAGTTGCTGTGAGGCATGTGGGATCTTCCTTGACCAGGGATCGAACCTGTGTCCCCTGCACTGGCAGGCAGATTCTCAACCACTGTGCCACCAGGGAAGTCCTGCAAAAATATTTTAAAAGTAGCTGTCTTAGGAGAAATCTAATTTGCTTTTGAGTAACGTCCTTTTCATTTTTTGAAATTACATGACCCTTACTCTGAATAACTGATTAACAGGCAACTATCAAAATATAACTCCTTGTAGGAAAGATAATTGTGCCATGTTGTATTTTGTCCCTTTGAAAGCAGGTTGAATATATAATGAGGATATTAGCTCAGCTAGGAAAACTTAGGCTTTTGCACATCTTTCCTTTGAGGCTAAAATCTGTAACCTCAACATTGCAAATATTAGACCTATTTCTCTGAGGCTTTGATGTTGATGGGAGTTTCTTACCAAGATCAGGTTGTTAGGGCACAGAGTAAGGCAAAAACTACTTTCAAGTAGCTCCTGAAATTAGCACCTAATTAGTGAGGTGTGAGGTGTGAAGCGTGAGCGACTGGAGGTTCCTTAATAGAACACAGTGTCCTATCACTGGGTGCCTCATTACTCATTTAATTTTAGATTTCCAGCAGCAGCAACAGTGGGTATGGAAGGGTGTCCTAGCAGAGCTGGGAAGAATATCGTGCTAAAAAGGAGGTGTCAGCCTGCAATAAGCATAATTACGTTCCAGATGAGGTTGGCCATCTCAGAAAGAACAGGATAAGCACTTCTTGCATTTGATGAACTCTTGATTATTGCTCCCCAGACTCTGCCTTCTTTTAAACCTTTCCAGTGAGATAACATCTCACCTCTCAATTTTTGTTTCTCAGGTTTTGTGGTGTCTGTGAATACTCATTCCTTAAGCAGAGCTGATTTATGGTACTAGGACTTTTGTGCATGGCACATGGGTTGTGGGCTACAGTAGGCTACAAAAGAGCCCTTTAGAACAATCACTGCTTTGGTGCCATTCCTGGAGACTTAGCTTAGGTATACTCTCTGTGGGGGTATGACCAATAAGAGAATGAATATAAAGAGGACCCTTCAATTCCACATATAAGTGATATCATACAGTATTTGTCTTTCTCTGCCTGACTTATCTCACTTAGCATAATGCCTTCAGGGTCCATCCCTGTTGTAGCAAATGGCAGGATTTTCTTCTTTCTCACGGCTGAATTCTATACTGTATTTATATTTTAAAGTTGCTAAGAAACTAGATCTTAAATGTTCTCACCACAAAAAAAGAAATGATAACTACAGGACATGATGGAGATGTTAACACTGAGCAGTAAGTGTATTGCAATATACAAATGTGTCAATTCAACACGTTGTACACAAACTTACACAACGTTATATGCCACTTACATCTCAATAAAAAATTTTTGATTAAAAAAGTAAAACATAGGGCTTCCCTGGTGGCGCAGTGGTTGAGAATCTGCCTGCCGATGCAGGGGACACGGGTTCGAGCCCTGGTCTGGAAAGATCCCACATGCCGCGGAGCAACTACGCCCATGAGCCACAATTACTGAGCCTGCGCGTCTGGAGCCTGTGCTCCGCAACAAGAGAGGCCGCGATAGTGAGAGGACCACGATGAAGAGTGGCCCCCACTCGCCGCAATTAGAGAAAGCCCTCGCACAGAAACGAAGACCCAACACAGCCATAAATAAATAAATAATAATTAAAAAAAAAATAAGGAATAGCGAAAGTTATAAAGAAAAAAAAAGAAATCCAGATTTAAAAAAAAAAAAAAAGTAAAACATAAAAAGAGGTCCCTTAAGATCTCTATTTGTTTCAAAATATCTTGCAAAATGCAGTTCAATTCACCATATGGATCTTAGATAAGTTCCTTAATTTTCTCTCTCTCACTTCCATCCCCTGTAGAATGGGGATAATAATCATACTCGGTGAGAGTCAGATGAAATCCTGAATGTGACTGCCCTTTGTTTGTTGATTGCTTAAAAGCATTAATATGTTCACTGTAACAACTAGAGGACCTTCAATGGCAAAACAGAGAAAAGAGTGACAGGACGGTGCAGGGACAGCTTTAAAAAAAGAAGTAAGAGGGAGAGAGTAGCAGGAGGTGCAGAGGTGAGGACAGCTTTGTGCTTGGCTGGGTTTCCAGCTCAGTGATACCATCGAGGAAACGGATGCCTTTTATGTCTCCTTAGGCTACACTTCATCCTAAGGTTACTACATGCTGCCGTGCACAGTCAGGACCCTGGGTTTCCTTTTCTACATCCAGGGGGAGTGAGGGTTTCTTCTAGTAGCTGGCACAGCAGGGCAAAGGAGACCCTTCTTCTAAAGCCCCCATTAACTATCTCTTCATTTCTCCTTGGTCTGAACTGAGTCATGTGTCCATATATGAACCAAGCAGATGGGCTTTGCTGACGGAACCAATACAATCAGTACCAAACTACAGTTAATATTAACCTCACCCAAACCACCTGGCAGCCATAAAACTGGGAAAAGTATCAATAGAAAGTCACTTGTCAGATGACCACAAGGTACAGCATATTTTTCTTATCTCTTCAGTTGGTGCCAGATTATTTTTCATGCTTCTGAGGATCTTCTGAATATCTAGTGTCAAGACAGCACAAAGGTACAAACCTTGCTTAGTAAGAAGCCATTGTTGACAGAAGATGCCCAGATCCTTGTAGGATCTGGAAATACTGAGGAACAGGAGAAATTAAATCAAATACCAATGTCAGGCATCAAAAATTTCTCAAGCCTTTTAGTTACTAGATCATTCCAAATAGTTAAATACTAATTCATGAGACTACTGCACACACTAAAGTCTAATTTTTCATGTCCATAAATATGTATATTATAAATATGTATTAATATCTATGCATCTATAACTATATATTTAATATTAAATGAATTTCTATGGAAATTTCCATAATCCCTATTCATTAGAATAGGATATGATGAGATCACTTTTATGTATTCTAAAGCCAGTCCAAGAAAACCTATAAAGGTTTCTAATTTGAAATTTTGTTTAAAAAGGATATGAAAGTGTGTGGCCATTTTAATTGGATTAAATGTGACTTTCCTCTAAGTCTTTGATTTCAGGTTGTTTGTAACTAACCATGTGCTTTTTCAGAAAAGGTTTTGCTACAAATAAGATAGTACTTCCTGAAAATTGTTTTACATTAAGGAACACATTCAGTTAAAGAAAAAGTTAGTAAAATGCAAGTGAATAGCCTTGTAAATACTGTATTAATCACTATTTTTTAAACTAATTTTGCTAGCCAGTTCCTTGTCACAGAATTAAATTATAATTATATAGAATTGTAGAACTGCCTTTGGATAAGGCTATAGAAATTTAAAGATTTAAGAGACCTTTGATCTTCATATTTAATTTTCTTCTTTAAGATAAAAAAATTAAGTGTATCGAGCTCTTACTTTTCTCAATATTTTCTGGTTTTTTTTGCTCTTCACTTCCAAAGCCCACTCTGTCCCACAGCAAATGGGCATTCTTTCACTTTCTCTATTTTAATGGTCACTTTGCTAAGGGTGCCAGATCAAACCTACGCCTTATACTTGAGTTCTTTTGAAAGATCTGAATTCAAAGGAATGAAAATAATAAGTTCAGTTACAAATTTTACCTTAAAATGAGAACCTCTAATACTTATTTTTACCATACATTCATAAGCATTTCTAGAAAGAGCTTAAGAAATGACAGTTAATTTTACTGAGTCATTGGCCTGGGGATTACTTATTAGATTCTAAAAACTAATTCAGTAAATTTGTCAACAGTTGTTGAAGGGTTACAGTGTGTCTAGTGTTAGAGGGATTTAGGGGACCACGATGTTATATCTACGTTCTGGGAGCTTGCAATGAGTCCTGATTAGTAAAGAGAGTAAGGCATTTAGAATGCACCTTATAATGTTCATTATTTATCTAAAAATGATTTGATTTAATGCAATGACAAATTTCTCTAATCCCTTCCTTAAATATTTGTCTTAGGTCACTTGGTTATAATCAGATAGAAGCCTTCACAGGTCTATGCAGTGACAGGTACTGTGTAGAATGAACACCAGAAAGATCTTTCACGGTCCGTAACTCGAGGTCAAGTGGAAGAGGGCAGTAACATTTGTTGCATCAGGAATCACCCATACTTATTGAACTTCTACTGTGTGCGTAAACCTGGGCAATATAAGGAGATACACAGCATTTTCAGTCTTCTTAAGCAAACATGAGCACATATGTATGGAACACAAATGATTTCCAGCATAGAAGTGTACGTGGTATTGAGAAACACAGTACAGCTTTCAGAGATCTCTCCTATTCACTTCTCCCATCTATTCATAACCGAAACTACTACTTCTGTACATCGAGACATGTACTTTTATCATAGTACATGTAGCACTGAATTACTATTACTCATTTGCACAGTTGGCCTTCACCAATGGATGACAAACTTTTGACTGTAGGTGTCTCACTTTTTTTATCTCAGTCCCCTTGGCACCAGCAAAATGACGGTCACACTGCAGTCACTCAACCATCACTTGTGGAAATGAAATGGAGTAAAAAGTGGCAAAGTCACATCACTACTTTCTGTATTTGGAGATTTTCCATCAAGCTTCCCTTCCTCACTTTTCCTTCTGCCTTATTATTCAAGTCCGAAACACTGGTTAGGGAGAAACTGCTTAAATCCATGACATCACTTTCAGTCCTAAGTACGAAAAAAAACCAAAAAACAAAAGAAAAGCAAACAAACAAAATTGATAGTAAACACCCCTTTGCTCTTAAAGCACTTAGTAGCTGTGCTGGGCCAGGCCACCAAGATTAGTCCAAGTTCGTGACTTGGGCTCAGCTAAGGCTGCTTACACTTTCTTGGACCAGCAAATAAATAGAGCAAAGGATGCATAGGAGATTAAAGTACGTAAGTGCGCTGTCTATCAAAGGTGTGCCCCAAAGCAGGGGTCTGGTAGCTCATGCAAAGTAAAAACTCTACTAGAAGAGAAGAAACTTACCTTAGCTCTCATAGACCTTGTGTCACTCTTTTTCCTATTTCAGGCAAGTACAGGAATTGGGGACCCTCCGAGTCCTCAATGGTCGTCCCATTGCTATCTAGCTGTACTATAGTTACATTCTTATTCCCATTATATCATCAAATTTATTTGAGTTATCGGTTAAGCAGATTTGCCTGCAGCTCGTAACACTAAGAAGGGCCACCAGAATCAATCATTTGGCATTAAGGTGGGCCAGACAAGAAAAGGTGCCCCAGGAAGGGTTTCTCACCTTGTAATTTAACTCAGTCAAAGACCTCAGTGAAATAATTTTTCCTAGGGAATGTAAAGGCACAAAGTTCACGTCCGAGGACCACGGGTGCTTTTCCTTTTACAACTGGCCTGTGATCCCAGCAGGAGAGATGGAGCTGGTGAGTGTGCTGGCCCATGGGGAGAGCGCTGGCCAGGCCAGGTGTGACTTTTCACCCTACCTTTCCAGTACTAGTCATCTTTTCCTACAGAACATATTGCCACAAAACCTAGCGGCTTCATACAACAATCCTTTATTTGATTGTGATTCTGGGAATCAGTGATCTTGGTGGGCCTCAGCTGGTTGGTTTTTCGGCTGGGCTCATCTGAAATCATGAAGGAGGCCGCAGTCATCTGGTGGCTTAACTGGGGCTGCGATACCTGGCGGGCTTTGCAGACATACCTAGCATTGCAGGCTGGCAGCCGAGGACACCTGGGTCCTCCGCTCGCCTCTCCGGCAGGCCAGCTCCATTCACCTCCTGGTAACAGCACTCCCAGAGGCTGAGAGAGGAAAGCTCCGAGGCCCCATGGGGCTCCAGCCGACAGGTCTCGCAGGATCACATCCACCCCACGCCACCAGCCAAAGCAAGATACAGGGTCAGCCCGGAGAGAGGGGGTAGGGAAACAGACCACGCCTCCTGCCAGGAGGCACTGCAAATTATTTGTGGTCATTTTTAATCTACCAAACTTCCTTTGCTCAAAAAAACATTAAACCTACAGTGTTTTCCAAATACTTAATAATTTTATATTTAATATTAGACTTAAGTATTTCCCAAATACTTAATAATTAAGGCGATACTTAATTAGTAAGCATGTAAATGAAAATCCTAAGTGGCGTCTCTCTTTCTCTTTTTTTTTTTTTTTTTTTCCCATATGGTAAAAACAGTACTATAACTTGCTTCTCTTGATAAGGGTTTTGAGCGTGAGGTATTTTCTGAACTATATCACATGCTGTAATACATTCTATTCCCATGTAGAAGCCTATGGAAAAGAATGAGAACTACTTGAATGTAAACAGAACAGAAAACTTAAGGCTGCTTTTTTCTTTCTAATAGCTGAACAATGCGGCACAAGTACAATGTAACACTGGTCACTCCATAAACAGAAGAAACAACAGAATTTTCACTGTATTCTTTTTAGTTAGTTACATCTTTGTCCCATGGGTATTTCTGGGGGGCTGATCAGAAATAAAAATATGCTATTCAGAGAAAATGCAGCTAAGAATTTTTACCATACGCCATACCAGCTGTTTCTCTGTAAAAACTAAATGACACCCGAGTCTCATTGCCCCTTTAGAATAGGACTGACTTTGCACAATCGTTATCACCTCCTCTCTTTAATCTCTGTTTCTGATTAGCCCTTGGGGAGGATGACACATCATAAAAGGCTTTTGTGCTGGGCTATGCAGAGTGGGTCTGAGTATTCTGCCATGTCAGCACACTGTAATGAGAACCTGGTATTTTAACATTATTGCCTGTCCAGTTGCCGTTCATGATAATGGGCCACTTTTATGGGGTTTTTTTGACACACAAAATAATGCACGATACCACTGTGTGCTGACCTCATTTTCTCAGGGCTGGTCCTGCCATGTTGGTCAAGGATACAGTGACTCTGAATCGTTATGGGAGTTACCTTTTTAACTATGCAAGGTTATATCAGTCTAAGAGATTCATAGCTAAACTTGAAATTCCTTAGCACACTGTGAGTTCCTCCATAATGGAACATCTTTCCCCATGACCTCCAAAAGTTCCTGGGGGATGATCTCATTTTATTTCCAAACAAGTCTAAAAAAGATTGGACACTGTTCCTCTGGTAATTTTGTGGGTGGGGGAGGTAGAAGGGAGGACAAACCTGGAAGTGTTGCATGTGCCTGCCAAGTGAGCCATCCAGAACGATGAAAAAATTGACAATGTGCCATCCGAAATGATCAAGTTATCAGGGATGACATTAATACAAAGTCTCCTGATACTGGAAACAAACCCAAATGATACCAAAGGGCTGAACATGAGACAGATTTGATTTGTCAGTGGGTTGCTCTTATTTTGACAACATCTTGGTAAAACTGTCACATCTGTTGAAATTCCGTTTAACAATTAGCTGTAGCAAAGAACACCAAACAATCTTATTTTCATGTATTGTGTACACTGGGATTTTCCTACGAGTCATCAACCACCAGAAACAATGAAGTGTCACAACAATTCCAAAGATACCATCTGTTTAAGGGAGATGATCCAAAGATAAACATCCATCATTTAGCACAGCTAGTTTTCAAATGACCATTGATTCAAATCAAAAGCACTTCAAATCTTCTCTGAACTGTTATTAACAGCACAGATATTGGAAAACTGCAATTAAAGTGGTATGCATTGATAACATCTGCTAAGACTATAGATGATGTTTATTTAAGCATCCTCTCTTGGGAACAGCTGACATTTGAAAATGTGGAAGATATTTACAAAATTTTCCCATCGGAGACTAAACCATTGAAAACTTCTATTTTATCTAAGAATCACAAACAGATAAAAGCATTTATTTGCAGCTTTTACTCAGAAGCTAGAATACGTGAGGTCACTGCAGAAAGAATACATAAGGTCACCAGAGCCACTAAAACACTTTTAAAAAAGCACTTTTCTCTGTGACTCATGATTTTACTTAATAATGCTCAGAGTGATCTTGAAAAATCTAGAGCACTGGGGGAAAATCTCTAATAAAAAGAGGCAATTACTCAATTGTAAAAGTAATATCAAAGCAGAAAGGAAAGTATCTACAAAAGCAAAATAATGATGCAAAATTTGGGAGATAGGTATACTTAATATGAAAAAGTAATATGCGTGATGCCATTAAATTCCAGATAGGAGACATTATGAACTTGTCTTGATGGATTTTACTTCAAGAAATCTTAATTAATGATGAGATAAACTAATCAGAACACCTGTCACAGGGTACTTGGGAGTTTAATTAAAATTACCTACTGCCACTGTTGTGCAATATTCCATTTAATCCAACAAAGGTTTAACAAACACCACTGTATGTGTCCATAGACTTTCATTTCCTAGTCATTTTCTGTCCAAAGAGCAAGGAAGAGATCATGCTTAATTTATAATACATTGAAACCACTTTATAGTACTTCTTGGGGTGACAGAAACAGCATCTGTATAATAGATAGACTAACTAGGTATTCCAGGTTTTTATCATCTGGATTCAGATTTCTAAGGGCATGTGAATCCACGTCACCAAATAAGAGACCTTTAAGAATAGCAAATGCACACGTAGGTAATGTGTTGATTTATGTGTTCATTCCTTCATGTACTTATTCATTCATGCATTCAGTCTTTCAGCAAATACTTATGAATCATCTAGGATGTAGGAAACCCTGGGGTAAGCACTGGGGATACAGAGTAAGAAGGAAAGAATCCAAGTGAGAGAGAAAAAATTCCTTTTCGCCAAGCACTGTTAGTGAATTTTGTGACCTGGGGTAAATTTCATCCTTTTCATCCTTTTACTAGATCATTCTTGTAAAGAATTAGTTTGGACAAGAAAACCGTATCAGACGCTTAGAGGTTAAAAAAATGTTATTAGTTATTTAAGATGAAATATGCCATATACCTAATTGAACCTAACTGAAGCTTGATTCTCAGACTATTATTCTTGGTGAAATAAAATATATAACCATGTGTTTACAAACTTATAGTAATGGACTCCATTTTATCAAGAAAGCAATAGGGTTCAAACCAGCCATTTTATCTTAACTTCTCTGAAACCTTGTCTTCATTTGTAAAATGAAGACAATAATATCGACCCAAATGGGCTGTTTTGAAGACTAGAAATAATTTATGTTACGTGCTTGGTGAATAGTGTACAATAGGGTCTCAATAAACAACGGCCAACTCCAGCTGCTGTGAATATTAGTTTCAAGCAAGGTGATCTAATGAGAGATTCCACCCTCAAGTGAAGTACACTAGCTCGGCTTAAGTATTTTAGTAGAAATTGCTAATGGAACAAATAAACATGCGGACAATTGTCTAAAACCTCTGTTATTTAAACACATTCTTTAAAGAAGGTAAAATTTCAACTTAAAACAGCTCAGAACATATGAAGTTAGTTGTATTGCAATCAAACTAAACTTTCAAGTCTTTCGTGAAGTTGAAGGAGATGTTCATCAATCATCTCCTCTACCTTTGAACTGCTCACTAAGCTTATGGCAGACTGTCTGGTACGTGTTGGCAAAATCAAAGCATGTTAACATTTCTCTTCATCACTCCAAAGAATTGTGATGGGCTATGCATTCCAAAAGCTATTGATTGTTTCTTTGTTATGTCAGCAACATAACTTAATAAATAATGAATGGTTTTTTCTTTTGGAAATATATTCCAACTTTGAAAGATTCAACTAAATGCTTTTACTTGTATATAAAAAGAGAGAGGTGGAAATCTAAATTTTTCATGTAAAGTCAAATTTTGTCTTTCTCACCTCTTCTCACTACTTATTTTCTAAACACCTGGCTAAAGGTTAAAGCTATGGTGAATTAAATTTAGGGATGAGTTATTCCACTAGCAGGATTGTATTAAAGGTTTCTTAATTGCTTGGCCAGCCAGCTTAGACCAAAGACATTACATAAAATTTTTCATTTTAGATTTTAACATTTCCTCTTAAAATTCAGATTTAAGTGATATGTTTTAAATGGCACCTAGTGACTCCCAACAGGATGCCAAAACAACCAATCAGTTGGAAAGATAAAACATTCCATCGGTGAACTGGTTGTTCTGCATGATATCATGTAATTCACATTAGTACAGTGATGGTGTCAGCATCACAGAGACTGAGAATCTAAGGTCACTGAAGAAAATCAAATGAGGTCAGAAAAAACTTGCGTTCCAATCTATGAAATGCGCCAGTGTTTCTGGACGTTTAGAGGTGCTCCCTCTAGGAGTAATGGAAGACAAGAGCCTCATGGACCAAGGTGTCCTGACTCCTATCTTTTTAACAGTTCCCCTGCCTCTTACCTCTATCTTCCAGCTACTCCCTTCTGCCATGCTCCTTCCATCCCATGAACATTTGTGTAGAGGACCAAGTCATACAATGACCCTGACTGCCATCAATCAGAGTGTATTTGGGGGAGTAGGGAGGTGACTTACAATGACAAAACATGTTGCTGCCTACTCAGACACCTGCCTGGGATGTGCTGTGGCAGCAATGCAAGAGAATGATACAGATCAGTGAGTTAAACTCGTCTCAGAGGAACTTGCTCAAGTCCTCCAAGGGCCAATGTGCAATTTTGGGTGTGTGTGTGTGTGTGTGTGTGTGTGTGTGTGTGTGTGTGTGTGTATTTCATCTATGATTATGCACCATCTTAAAATCCTTTTTCTCTGATAAAATAAGAGTCATAAGACCCTCTAAGAGAATAGCTCACCTTCCATAGTTTGAGGAAATACCAGCAGGGAGGGGATCATGCTGAAAGTGGAGAGATCAGTGATTTATTTTTCCTACCCTTTCACTACCCCCCAGACAGTATCTGATGTCTCCAGAGGAACATGCTTAAAGGTGTGGGAGATCACTTGCAGTTCATTCCTGTGGGAGGCTAGATAAGATAAGCAAGGTAAAAAAAAAAAAAAAAAACCCAAATCTGTAACTCACAAGGCTTTTAGAGGCAGAGAAGGAGCTGGACTGTCCACGTATAAACCGCAGTTCTGACACTTACTAGCTGTGTGATCTTAGGCAATTTACTTACTTTTTATGCTTCAGTTTCCTCATTTGTAAAATGAGGATAATATCTATCCTTCAGATAATATCTATCCGGATCCCAGGGTTAATGTGAGGATTAAATGAATTAATACCTGTAAAACACTTAGAACAGTGCCTGCCTCATAAGAAGGCTCTGGCAGTATCTACCTGGTTTACCCCTGAGGTCTAGTCTCTATATTCAATCCAATTGAATTCAATTCGTCTGGCTGGTCCACATGCTCAACCAAGTATGCATTTAGGTGAGTTAGCACAGCCTAAAAGGGTCCAGAGATAACTCCATCCCTTGCAGGAATCCCAAATTAGAAGCATTTCTTTCTTTCTTTTTTTTTTTTTTCTCCAAGTTTTTTCTTGAGTTTATTACATTTTTTTTTCCACACATACACACTGTATTTTATTTTTACAAGAGATAAATAGACTGACACCAAGCATTGTAAATGGATGACCACAACAAAAGCAACAATGATTGCAATTACCAAACACGAAACACACTCATGCTATGTCATAATATTGACATTCAGTCCAGTAATCCTCCACTGTAACAGCTCCTTTACTTTGCAGTGAAAATTGATTTGTATATTTTTGGCCTCTGAGTCCTTGTGGGATTTTTTTTTTTTATTATTCAAACAGAAAGTCACAAAAATTATAATCATCCTCATCAGTTCACTCAGTCCCATGTAATTAATTTTTTTTTTCCTAAACATCAGATGGTATTATAAACTCCCTCATCTTGTGATAACATTGAGGACACATAATTCTCACCTGTTGCCTGGATGCCAGGACGATCCAGACATCTGGTCCCTCACAGGTGGCCTAAAAATGGGTGTAGATCATGGGACAACTTTGGGATACTATACTAATATAAATGGCTAGGAAGAAAATACTATAATATGCAAAATGGTTTTAAAAATAACCTGGACACAGGTGGTACACAGACTCTAGATGAATCACCTTGAAAAGAACAAGGTGGCAGAAGGATTTTCTCTGTTTGCAAATGAGGAAAATTTCCAAAGGAGACTGTGGTTGCTGAACATGCATTTGGAAAGGAAGTCAATGAAATACAGATGAATAGAAGCGGGTGCCTATCCATCTGCTGAAAACAAATATGCCCGGCTGGACACAGATATATTTTTGCCCTTTACATCACTTGAAAAATGTGGCTCTTTTGGCTTTAATTCTGTTTAGGGCAGCGTATATGCTGAACAAATACTTGCTTGATTAATTGATAGTGTCACCCCAATCTAGGATTGGGGCAGAAGTGGTGTGCTTTCACATACTAATTCTCCAATATTTGACAATTCTGTTTTGGAGAAAATCCTTCCTGACTTGTGACCTAGAGAAACAACACTCATCATTTCTGTATACTATGATCTCTCCAGGAAAATAGTCTGAAGTTGGCCAGTTTTAACGTTGACATGACTGACATCACTACTTTGGCAGTAATAGGAGGATAAAGAATCATATTTGGATGCAGAGAAGCAGGGTTCTTGACCCCAGTCTTTTTAATAGGTAATTCATTGGGTGAAAGATGAAAATGGTAAGTCCTCAGGTTGCTTGGAGGACTGTCACAAGGGTCTGATGAGTGCATGTTGCATGCTTGGAGGAAGCTAACATGATCACCAGCCAGAGAGATACAGGGAAATGGGTGGGGCTTGCAGAAGTTCAAGGACGTCGAGCAGGAGTGAAGATGAGCAATGACAGGAGACCTGGAGGAGATGAACTGTTGGGCTATACATGTGCTCTGTCAAGATGGTTTCCATCTCGCTCAGCCATCCAGGACAAGACAGGGTGAGTGAGTCGTAGGTGTAAGCTGTAGTTGGCTGAAGAAGAGATGAGACAGCCAAAAAGCTGAAAAAATTCACTGGGGTAGGTAGAGGAAGGAAAGACAGCATTATGGGGAAGAAAAGAGCGGAAAAAGAAAATACGTGCTAATTAGTGCTGACTTTCCTATCAAGATGAAGGTGGAAAAAAAAAAAAGAAGACAGAAGGTAAGACTATTAAATCAGTTTTTAAGAGATATCTGTTAAATTCTTTCTAGGTAAGGTTTATTGTAAAAGGCTGCCTCTCAAGAGTATAACAGTCACTGAGACAGAAATAATATTGTGACGATTTTTTAAATTGTGATGAGTCATATTGTTAATTAAAATGGGATGAATCTAAAGAACATGACACTGGAAAAACAACCTCCCCCCAATCTCAATACCCCCTCCCTCCCCCACAAACAGCCCCCTGATTTGTATGAGAGATGCTCAAATAACCATCTGCTGGGGCGGGGGTGGGGTGGGTGGCGGAGAAAGCAGTGAGGTGTTGCCTAGAAATGTGATTTTGTGTTAAGGGACAGAAAAGCAGTAATTCTAAACCTTCTACCAGGGGCTCGTATTGTCATCCATGAGTAGATGACTCTGTTTTTCATGTAGGTGGGCTCTTGGGCACAGCCTTGGTGGCAGAAGGTAACTATTGTTGTTTGTTAATCAGTGTGTGTGATTGATAGCAATCTGCATAATAATGAATATTGAACCCTGTTGTGTTTGAAGATAGTGATCTGAGTAGATTATATTGCATTTAGGAAAAAGTTTGCTTCCTTCAAGCAAACTAAAAGGAAGATGACAGTCTATCATTGCTGATACAATAGAAGATTACAGTATATTATTGCTAGAAGATTACAGTATATTACTGCTGATAATTAACATCTGTATTTTGCAGGTAGGTGTGTGTATGTGTGTGTTTGTGTGTGTATGTGTGTGTTTCATGTAAGAGTTAACCACCGAATAACCAGCTTCTTTCTGTACCTCACACTGGCAGGAAGATAAGATGTGGTGTTAGAGATAATACAGAGTAAAGAGACAGAGATCGGGGGGTGGATAAAGCAAGAATAACCAGTCACCATTCATTCCTTGGCCAATGGCGTACAGGGGCCCAGCATTCTGTCAAGGAGGATAATAGTGCAGGACTTTGGACAGAGATTTGCAAAAAGTAAAAGCAGAGGACACTGGTGGAGGGAAAGTGCAACCAGTTGCCATGGGAACAACTCAAGGGCATAAGTGTGACAAATCTTCTTGTTCTCAACTACATTAGAAGACGGTGGATGTTGAAGGAGACAGGTGGCCTTTGGACACGTTTGGAGTTACGAAGTCTGGGGCAAGGGAAGAGTTTTTGGAAGCTTCCTATCCGTCTACCTCTTGGAGTTATTTTAGAGACTGGAGGACAAAGACCAGAATGAGTGAAGGAACTTTGTCAAGTGAGACTGAACGTCCTCTGGGAGCGTCCCCTGCAGGCCTGTGACAGGTGTACAACTGTCATGTAGGCCAATCTAAGACACGCTTCATCTGTGTGCTTCGGGAGTTAAACGCTAGTTCAGAAAAGATGTTTCAGTTGTAGGAAAAAGGACACAATGCTACCACTAGTAAAAGCAAAGTGTGCAAAATTTTGGAATGGAAAAGAGTCTTATACCTGTAGAATAATATTTAAGGGAAAAAGTTTATTATACGTATGTATACACATATATGTATGCTATAACACCATATATGCTGAAAGAGACCAGACACAAAAGGCTACATTCTGTGATTCCATTTATGTGAAGAATCCAGAATAGGTAAATCCTTAGAGACAGAAAGCAGACTGGTGGTTGCCTGGGGCTGGGGGCAAAGGAGAACTAGAGAGGGACTGCTTGAAGGGTAAGGAGTTTCCTTTTAGATGATAAAAAATGTTCTGGAACTAGATAATGGTGATGGTTGCACAACATTTTGAATGTACTAAATGGCTACTGAATCGAATGCTTTAAAATGGTTAGAACAATGATTTTTATGTTATGTGTATTTTATCAAAATCTTTAAAAGCATATGCACTGTATCCATCCATTTCTTAATAGAAAAATGACTGAAATATAGACAGGTAGAAGTTGACAATATCAATACACTCAATGCACAATGAGGCTCTACCTAAAGTTTCTGAGGAAGGAGGTGACATTTATGAGCTGGGATTTTGGAAGATGTTTTTCAGTCATTTTTCTTCTTGGTAATACACATGGTCTGGATAAGTGATATTTATGATTCCTTCCACCTCTACAATTTTATGACTTTATATTTGATGTATCAGTGCAAACTTTCCAGAAACAGATCCTAGGAAAAGGGAGCCAGAAAAATAAAAGCCAGTCTGAAGAGACAGACAGAAAAAAAAAAAAAAAAGCCTGCTAAGATGAATTTAGAATGTTGCATAGCAAGTCAAAATAAAACGATAGCAAATAAATGGATGGATTTCAAATGTAAGGAAAGTCACATGAGAAAAAGCAAATTTCTGAAAGGAACAGGTTGTGGAGGAAAAAACATGGGACAGAACAGTTTTAATAAAAAGAGAAAGAGAGGACGTATTTAAGGGGAGGCAGGTCTGCTCAAGAAAGAAAAGAAAGACACAAAGAATGAGGACAATAATGAAGAAAAACAAAAGAAATGAATAATATTCCACTAGAGTCAGACTGAAAGCCCTAGACTGAGAGGGAAGGAGGGAAGCAAGCGTTCAGAAGATAAAGACCACAAGAGGAAGGATCAGAGGGGAAAGAGAACATTTTAAGGCAGAGTTCAAAGCTAAATAAAATCTTCTGGGTGGGATGGGGGGGTGGGAGGGAGGTCCAAGAGGGCGGGGCTATATGTATACATATAGCTGATTCACTTCATTGTACAGCAGAAACTAACACAACATTATAAAGCAATTATACTCCAATAAAAAAAAAGCTAGATAAAATCTTCAAGAGAGAACACTCAACAGAAGTCAAAAACTCATCCCAGTTGTAGATGGGTTTTAAGGAGAAGACAGAAGAAAAGAGAGGTGAAGAACTGGAGCAAAAGTTGTGGAAATGCAGGCTCACAGAGATCTGGTTCAGAGTCAGGGTGACAAAATCAACAGAAACCTAAGCAAAATGAATTTCTGACGTCGAAGGGTGAGCACCATAAGGATAAAGAGAAATAGTTGGCTTAAGAAAAAACATGGAAAGTTGAAAATTCTATAGAAAGAAAAAACCTGAATAATGGAGATGTTTGTAATAGAATAGTTTCAATGACAATAAAATCTATAGATTTTGGTACATAGATGTGAGCTAAAGTTGGAGGTCCAAAGTGGAAGACAAATGATACAAGAAAGATATTCCTAATGAATCAAAATAAATGGTAGCATGTAATCTTTCTCGGCAACTGTGTCAAGTTTTAATGTTCTCATTTTGCATGTAAGGAAATTAAAACTCAAGAGGTTCTGTACAGTTTTCAAATTCCAGAGTCATGCATGGCTAACAGGATTTTAATTTAGTTCTCCTTAACAATAATGGTCCTCCAGTTCTTCCCCATCTAATAGATTCTGTAAATACTCGTGCATGAGATTCTTGTTTAATTTTGATTATCATCTTGGAAATGGATATAAAAGCCCATTTTAAACTTCATTTTAATTTTATTACCTGATTGCAGCAAGTTCGATTTTTCTGGACCTGCTCAATAGCTAAACTTCTCTGTCTTCTCCCACGTGTTTTAACCAGCAACACTGCTATTGTGTGAGTAGCACTCTGTTGGCTGTTCTAAGAACTGAGTTATCGACTGGCATGTTGTTTCTATGGAAGAACGTTATTTCTCAGCTCTAAGGCAATTGACTCAGAAGCAATCATCCAAAACACAACCCATTTATTCTGGGTTGAAGATTGCCTATGAAATATGTCCATCATTTTATCCCCTGTTTCTAATTAGCTCCAGTGACCTTTGAGGCTATTGATTTCTCGCCTGACTGTTGTCTTTTAAGAAAAATTCAAGCTTTTGTTTATGCCTATTTTTGGTGCTGCTATTAGTTCTTTTTGAGAGATTGCTAATAGTAATCACCTGACTTCCTTTTTCCTGTCTTCACTATAAAGCCTCTGAAATAGGTATTATTTTTACTATACAGATGAAGAAACTAAGGCTTAGAGGGGCTGGCTAAATTGATCCAGGGTTTCACCGTTTCTAAGGATCAGAAATGAAAATTGAACCCCTAACTGACTCCAAAGCCATTATTAGATATCAGCAAAATAGAAGAACAAATAAAATGCATAAGGCGGGATATTTTTCATTTACTTACATATTCATTCATTCATACAGGCACTCATTCATTCATTCACTTAGATAGACAGACTTCCTGGTCAACAAAAGCAGGAAGATGATGGAAAGATGGTGGAAAAATGAATTAGGACATAGTCCTGGTTCTAAAGGGCTCCAAAGACTAAAGGGAATAACAGATTTAAAATCAAACAAAAATAATTAAGCTTGGTAGACTCACAATAATTATACTTGAGAAGGTTGAGGAAGGTATCAAACAGGAAGTAACAATTCACCTTTGGTTGAGGATGAAAAGAATTTATCAGGAAAATAAAAGGCCGGTAGGAGTGGGAGGCATGAAGTAGAATACTTACTCTTCCTGCCTAAATAATTTTCCTGAAACATACATATTACATTTTCAATGTTGCTTGAATTTACCTTGGATGTAAAACAAGCTAAAGTCTAATTTATGCAATTTTCTGTTATTGATTTAAAGACTGATATAGCCGGGCCCAAACTCACCCTTTGCTCCCTAAGACCACGGAGTCAGTCAAGTTCTTCTAAAGAGGAAGTGTCCTGTCTGCTAGGGTAGGAGAGTATGATCTATAACTTCCCCAGTAACCTCAGGGCAAAAATTAGTTTTGAGAACTTGAGATTTCTCCTCTAGGAATGTCTGACTCCTGTGAGATTTGACAATAAAAAATTACCCTGGCTTCAGGATATTTTCTGGATGAACAACCAACTCTGTCAAGTACAAGAGAAGGTTACAGATGGATCTATGAAAAGGCCAGAATCATGAAAACATGGATTTTTGTAGATGAATCAAAGTGAATAGAGAGTGGTCCTCTGTCATCATCACTTAATCACCTGATTAGGTAAAATACCAGGAGACAAGGGATCAGACTAAGCAATTGTGACCAGTAAGGACAAGTGGAATCAGCATAAATTTATCATAATTAATATCATCATCACTAGTAACTTTGAAGTCTACTCATCTTAATGTACTGGGAACAGTTATCTGCGGAATGCTGAAAAAGACATGGTTTACAGCTCTAGGTATTACAGGGGTGAAAAAATAGCACATTCCTTTAGCTTTTATATTTGTACATTTATTACTTAACTGTAGTAGAGTAATAGGTGCCCCATCTCCTAAAGCTTACACATAAATACCACTAGCTAATAAGGCAGATCCATGGCATTTAGGGATCTAACATTGTCAGTATTTCCTATTTGTTGTTCCTCAACTTTTATGACATTTAGACATTTAATTTTTTAATTAGGTAATTATTTACTTAATTTTTATTGTGGTAAAATACACATAACATGAAATTTATCATTTAAAACATTTTAAAATGTACAATTTAGTGGCAATAAGTACATTTGCAATGTTATGCCAGCATCACCTCTATCCATTTCCAGAAATTTTTCCTCATCGCTAACAGAAAATTTGTACTCATTGATCTCCCTTTGTACTCCCCATCTCTTCTTCCCTCCAACACTTGGTAAGCTCTGTTAGACTTTCTTAGGCATTTTTATTTTGTAGAACCCAATTCAAACTCACCAAGCTGCAAGGCTGGTATAAGATGTCACCTGAGTAATGACTGAGTCTGGTTAATGTTGACAATATCCATTTCAATTCCACTTTGTTGACCGTTACTCATGTATCATACAAACATTTATTGTGATTTTGGAGATTCTTGAAAAACTCAAATTTTAAGTCACTAGAATATTAGGGATCTATTCACTTGGTTATTTCTTATCGGGCATTCAACCAGAATTTGACACACATATACACTCACATATAAACGTGTACCAACCAATGCAAAAATCTATTGACTTCGCCAAGAAAAAATGTCATGGGCTGTGCTAGGCAAAGCAGAACAGGAGTTGATGACTGGAAATTGCTTCATTTTCTAAATTGCAGGTTACAGGCACTAAGGAAGTATCCCCGAGTATTACCAAAATCTCTCATTGATTATGAAAAGAAACATCTTTTGAAATGAAAAAAAAAAAAATTAAAGATTAATTTGGAGCTGTTAAATTTGAGCCAAAGACAGGACCTTGCCTATGGAACAAAACAAAACAGAATATAACAGTGTAGAAGGTTCCCAAAGTTGGGGTAAAAGATAAATATCCAGTTAATAACAAATACCAGTTTAAAATGAAGGGGGGAAACCTTGTCATCTCCACAGATAAGTTTTATATCTCAACTCACTGTTTTGGAAATATCGGAACATATGGGAATTTAAAAAATAATTGGAATGAAGGGGAATTAATGGAAAAACAATTTTACCTGTCAAAGATCACTAAAAAGCAAACAAAAAACAAGTAAACCAAAGCAACTGTAAAGGGCGTATTCATCAATAATCCTGGCTGTGTTTCAAAGGTGCATGGATGCCACAAAAACGTCTCCATCATCACATAAATACACTTTTACTGTTTATCTGGGTTGGGGACGACATCTATTGCCTCACACACTCCCTCTTAACGTATCATGTTTACTTATCTAGCAGAGTTTTTCAGTGTGTTTGCATTTAGAAAAGAACACCTTCTGCATCTTTACTACACCTTAAATAAATTTAAGGTTTGCATTAAATCATACTTTTGCTATGAAACATATTTGGTACCAGGGACAACAATTTAAATCCACACCCAACATTGGATATATCTATTAATAATTTAAGAAGAAATTGCTTGGATACCACTACCTATAGCTCAAGAATTTATAGTGATACATGATTAAATGAATCCACAGCCAGGAATCAAGCTACTGAACAAGCATACATTTGCCAAGATGGCCTATAAGAATAATTGGATCGTCTAAAAGAAGACATTTGTTAAGCAAATCAATCAAATCCATCTAGCCTGACACAACTGGTTGTCGTTCCTGCATAAAATGAAATTTATACTACATGAATATGTATTTAAATCAGAGAAAATATCAGAAGATCGGAAGAATACAGTATTAACAGGGGCTCTTTTCATTAGTGGCTGATGGTTAAATTTTTAGTTTGGTAAGGAGCTGAAGTGTCTGTTGCTACCACTCCAAGACAATATCAATTTGGGACCAATTAAAATTATGTAACTGATGACGGACTTTATTGTTTTTTAATTTAAATTTATTTGAAATAAGTTCTTCTCAAAAGAGAATCCTAGAAGTTACAACACAGGACATAATAATGCCCCCAAATAATGAGGGTGGTCAAATTAAGTATGCTATTGGGTTGGCCAAAAGTTCGTTCAGGTTTTGCTATAAGATAATATAAGAAAAATATAAGAAAAACCTTAACGATATATTTGGCCAACCCAATACTTAAATTTAAACACAATAAGGAAAACTGAAAAGTAAGGCATAGCCACAGAAGCATCTGCCTTCTGTCACTGAGCTTTATGTGCTCAGACTACATTTTCTGACCCAAGTAAGAGATCCCTTTAGGGCCAGCCTAGTTCTCAAAAGAATTTTAGGTAAGTTTCCACAATCCACAAAAATAACAAAGCCAAGAACCACAAGGGAAACTGCCTATTGTGGTGGTAAAAAATGAAAAGTGTTAAAGAAAAAACCCCACACTTTTGTCTAGGGACTCAATCCTGATGTTCAGCAGTGTTGATTCACATGTATGTGCCTGACTGTCTTCACTAATATGGGTTTCCTCTACACATGATGGTATACGTAGATTTCTACATATTACAGTAACATCTGAAACCTAGGCATCACTCAATTCAGTTGCCTGTACTTTTATTTTTAGGTCAACATTTTGGTTGTTCATGTTGGTAAATTTAAAAATTGCATTTAGATAGCCACCGATTGCTTTCCATATGAAACTTTCTGTTCTTCTAAATGTATTTTTGTAATTAGGAGACTATTTCAGAAGTCAGTGAAATATCCTTATTAATCTCTTTTCATCCATGGATGGTTTGTTTTACTTTATCATCTTTTCTCATGAATTTATGTGACTGTTCTAATTTAGGGACCGATTGTTTCTTGCGTTCTTAAATTTGGAAGAATGTGTCACTGCCTTGCCTTTAAACATCTTTTTTAAACTACACACTGAAGAACCCCACATCAAGCAGCCAGCCAGGCATCCAGGAGGCAGCTCTGCTTTTACAGCATGTGCTTCACTATCTGCTCATCTAGAAATGACTAGTCCTCATTTTCTCAATCAAAGCATGTCTCTTGAAGGCCACAGATGATAAGAATCACCAAAGAAGTTTTTATGTAGGATGCAAACTGAACTTGGCTATTATTAAGTCTTGAAAAGCTGAATCTTGAAGGTCAGAAAAACTTCCTTCTACAGAGTCAGAAATTTCTACAAAGTGCAAATGTAAGACAGGTGCCTTCCAGATTCCTGGCGATATTTCTTAAATCTTCAAATCAGATACCTGAAAACCTCCCCATGACAAAACACCTCAACATGCTGGATGAGATACTAAAAACACTCTTTTAAATGTATAATAGCTGGGAAAAAAAGTAGGGAAAACCTCCAAGGGCCAAAATCAAGATGAAACTAAAGAACAGCAAGATGCCCTATCTGGCTGCTGGAGTGGGTAGGCCTGGGGGTTGAGAGTCTAGTAATCAAGGGCTTTGGGTTTTAATGTCTTTCAAAGGGAAGAGATGAGGCCTGACCTGTGCACGGTGGAACAAAAACACACACTGAAATTCTCAAAAACAGGAAGACTAAGACATTAATTATTTTGCTTATTGATATAAACTCTGTGTGTCTTTACACCAAAGATATGTTGGCAGTCATTAAATTTTGTAAATCTGTTGTCAAACAGAGCCATTATTTTAAATTATGTAAATTTGCAACTAAATAAGTTGCATTAAAGACAAAGGTAATAAATTCTCAAAATTCATGGTAATTATTATTAATTATTTATTTATTACCATACATTTGAGGTTATTTATGTCTATTGTCTCTCTAGAGTGAAAATATTACAAAATGGTGTTGTTCTTCTGCACATCTCTTCCAAACTCCATGTTCAGTAATGTCACATTGGCACCATGAAATTGTCCATGATACCAGCACTATACTACGGAAAACGGCAGATGCTACAGGGCTTCATTTACTGCTTTGTTGATTTTCTAGACTTAGGAAAGTGATGGAGATTTTGTTAATAAGAAAGATTAACCTTAAAAGTGTGGCATGTCTGTACTTACTACATTGTGAGTCGCATGAAAAAACTGAGTGTTTGAAATCTAGTTTATTCATTTCAGCAGTCATTCATATTATTGATGAACAAATGAAATTCCAACATACATTCATCTTTGTTGTTACTCACTAAAAAAACCAGAAATACCAACCAATGTTCATGTTGGAACTACACTCATTTGCCAGTTGCAACCATAGGGAGGCTACAGCTACAAGAGTTGGGCACAAATCAATGAAAGACTAACTATACAAATGGACAATATCTAGACCGTGTATGACAACAGAACTCTGACCTAAAACTTCTGCAGCAATTGCCCCAGAACATTCAGGACTTGGTCTATGTCTTCAAACTTCCCTTTTTTTCATCCTCCCTTCCAAATGAGGATGAATCAGAGAGAACCAAATAGCTCCCTAACCTCATCACATAAGATGACAGCTTCTAATTAGCCTGCCCTTCTCAACAACCTCCAATCAGAGCATACCTGAAGCGTCCCCTTTTTCCCCCTACTGTAAAGCTTTCCCACTGCCCTACATCGAATGCCTTTGTGTCTCTGCCAAATGCATGTGATGGATGGCTGACTCCCTTGATAGGGCAAGCCCTGAATATAGAGTCTCTGTTTATTCTCACTTGCGGGTCTTTGATTATACCCACAAAAGCATTCTATGAGACTCAACTGGCCATATGGAACTTAAAATTGAGTATTTTATATTTTATTATTACTTGTAATAGGTGCACTATATATTCTTTGTTATTAAGATTTATAATAAATCTATGTGTGGGGCTTCCCTGGTGGTGTAGTGGTTGAGAATCTGCCTGCCAATGCAGGGGACACGGGTTCGAGCCCTGGTCTGGGAAGATCCCACATGCCGCGGAGCAACTAGGCCCATGAGCCACAATTACTGAGCCTGCGCGTCTGAGCCTGTGCTTCGCAACAAGAGAGGCCGCAATAGTGAGAGGCACGCGCATCGCGATGAAGAGTGGCCCCCGCTTGCCGCAGACAGAGAGAGCCCTCGCACAGAAACGAAGACCCAACACAGCCATAAATAAATTAAAAAAAAAAAAAATTAAAATCTATGTGTGTGTGTGTGTGTGTGTGTGTGTGTATAACCTTTTTTTTTCCCCAAAGAGCTGGTTGTTAGACATTTATCAGCACACCAGTGAGCTTACACTCTGAAATATCGCTTAGGAAAAAAAAACCGACCCACTAGTACAGGGGAGACAACATAAATTCTGAGTAGGAAAAGACAAACAAACCAGACCCCAGAAAATTTTAACCTTGGGTCTGTTCTCACTTGAGTTTGGAATGCAAATTTATACCACTTATGTGATCCAAGGATTCTCCCCGAAAACAGTCCTTGTCAATGGTACCCTTGTGAAGTCTGGTGGAAGCAAACACAAATCCTTTCTGGAAAGACTCACCCAAATTCCAAATTATCTACTATTCCACAGGTGAAGTCCTACTGAGGATGAGCCCATAATCAAAACTCCAAACAATTCACCATGACCATGATTAACCAAACACAGTAAATAGCAATATTCATCCCTGTTAGAACTACGAATTACAACTAATAGACCCCTTGAAATATAAGAACATGAAAATCATCATATTTACTGAAAGTCCTTAAAGATAAGGCACAAATGGGGTTGGGATTTTTTTTTTTTTTAACTGTCTAGTGGCTGTAGAACAAGCAAAATAAAACCTAGGTATCTTATGTTTAAATTAGGTCTTTCTTCAAATTACCAAGGTGCTAGAAGAAATGGGAATTTGTTCCAGCTTATAGAGACTTGCTGTAGTTACAGAAATCCCTTGTGCAGAGGCATTTCATCCCACAAATGGCCTGGCTGTGTGAGGGGAGCCACGTAGGACGAGCAGGTACTATGCGGAACCTCGCTGAGGTGGGTATGTTTGGTGATGGGAGAGCTTAGTTGTGGGATTTGTGACTGACCCTGTTATTTCAGGAAAAATAACACATCATTCATAAAATACATTTCAATCAAACCAGAGGACTGGGGCAAGGACGGCATTTACTAATGTGCAAAATTAGAGCCTTCGCTCCTTCACCTGTTCTTAGATCTTCCTGTTAACTCATTCTCAGATAAGAGTTAGTGCCACCCATTCCTTGAGGCTTTTTAATGCAGAAGAGTAGAACAGTCATGAGAAACAAGACTAGAGAGACAGGGGAAGGGGAAAATGTTTTAAAAAATCTCCTGAAACTTGGATTTGAGGGCAAGCAGGCATCTTTCAGTTGGGTACCTGGAAACAGACTCTGAGGCAGATATTTGAGTGCAGGAGAAATCAGAGAGTCAGATAAACAGATTTGGACAGAGGGTAGAAATGGACTGCAACGTGGCTGCAATGGAGACCTCAGCCATTCCTACGAGGAACTCTGCGATTGGGATGCATGCGATTCCACTGAATGAAATTATGCACCAAAGTGAGAGTGAGATGAGGGATGTGACTTTCCTATTCTCTTATCAATGTGTCAGTGCTGAGTATCTCTTATGTAGGTTGTCAATGGGTTAAGCCAGTTTCTTGATTCTGATTCTAAGCAGTTCTTGCCTTATTTACTACTTTAGACCCTCCCCCCTTCTAAGATGGGATTCCGTGTAGAATATACTATGCATGGAAGCGTGTAGCAATTGAGAGAGAATCCATTATTCACTCCTGCAACCAATTTTATTGTCTTTGCCTTAAGCTACATACAATTTTTTGGATGAATAGAGACACAGAGACTATATGTGCAATCAAGAGCTATTGGGGCCATCAAAAACCTGCACAGAGCCCTGTGGGAGAACCAAGAAGGCAGAGAGGTCAGCTCCACCTTGTAGAAGTAAAATAAATAAATAAATAAATAAATAAATAAATAAATAAATAAATATAAATAAATAAATAAGCAAGCCATAAAGAAAGGGATGTTGGGTTTCATTTTGAAAGATGGGCAGATATTTGTGAACTTTGGGGAAAAGGAATGGGGTAAGACAATGCAGGCAGAAGGAGCAGAATGAACGAAAGAGAAAATGTGGGAGTCATAAAATAGCCTTCCATCAGCATCAAAACCTACACTGCTACATTGTTACATTGCTCTGCAGCTACTTTCGTGTAACATTTGTCAAGTAGTTTGAAAATACTATTAGTGTGGTTTGGCAACATCTAAGATGGCCCCCATAGATCCCCACCTCCTGGCAGTCATACCCTTGTGCAATCCCTCTCCTTGAGTGTGAGTTGGACAGAGGAACTTGCTTCTAATGAATAGAATCTGACAGAAGTGACGGTATGTCACTTCCATGATTAGGTTACAACAAGCCTGTGGCTTTTTTCTTCTTCTACCTCTTTTGCCTGCTCACTTTGTGGGAAGGCAGCTCACATGTGCTGAACTTCCCTGTGGAGAAGCCCATGTGACAAGGAACTACAGGTGGCCTCCAATCAACAGCCAATGAAGACCTGAGGTTCTCAGTACAACAGTCCATAAGTGAGCTTGGAAGCAGATCCTACTACAGTAGAGCCTTCAGATGAGACCACAGACCTAGCTGACACCTTGACTCTAGCCTTATGAGTAACCCTGAGGCAGAGACACACAGCTAAGCTTCACCCAGATTCCTGACCATGGAAACTTGGAGACAATAAAGGTGTGTTGTTTTAAGATGCTAAATAAGTTTCAGAGTAATTTGTTCTGTAGCATTAGATGACTAATTTAGTTAGCATGCTACCCTCTGGGTGAAATGCTTTGTACTATCATGAATGGGGACAGTACCTAAGTTTCACATTTAGACAAGGTTTCTGTTACGTAATAAGATGTTAAATTTTGCATCCCAGCCCAGACTTAGGAATTCTCTTCAATGTTCAAATATCTTCCCTACATATAGCTGACCAGCTCAGATGGTATCATGTAAAAGATTTCTGTTCATTAGGTACCGCTAAAGAAAGACTCTACTAATACAAGACTCAAAACTGATATTACATCATTTTGCATCATACTAAAGTTCTGTACGTTTTTAAAGACCAATTTAAACATACTTTTTAGGGACTTCCCTGGTGGTGCAGTGGTTAAGAATCCACCTGCCAATGCAAGGGACACAGGTTCGAGCCCTGGTCCGGGCAGATCCCACATGCCATGGAGCAACTAAGCCCATGCGCCGCAACTACGGAGACTGAGTTATAGAGCCTGCGAGCCACAACTACTGAGCCCATGTGCCACAACTACTGAAGCCCACGCACCTAGAGCCCATGGTCTGCAACAAGAGTTGGTGGTGCAGTGAGAAGCCCACGCACCACAACAAAGAGTAGTCCCTGCTCGTTGCAACTAGAGAAAGCCTGCACGCAGCAACGAAGACCCAATGCAGCCAAAAATAAATAAATTAATTAAAAAATAAATAAACGTACTTTTTAAAGTCCTGGGGATTAGCCAAGGTAAAGATATATTGCCTCTCCTCTTGCATAGGGTCCTGGAGACCTGAGACATGTCCTACAAAAGAGTTTGTATTTAAGTGTCTATTTTGATGAATATACTATTTCCTGGATGGTCTTATTAGGACTGGAATGATTGGCATATCATCTCTCTCTAAGGACAGGCAAAGCAGCTGCACAAAAATGTGCCTTGGTTCGTTCATGTGGAAGAAGTTGATATTTTGACTGCTTCAGAAATCACTCAACTATTCCATGTATTATACGAGGCTTTGAAAATAAAAACAAAATCCACTACTGACTAGAGTGTCAAAATATATCTTGGGAGCAGTGTGTACTGGATTGCCACTGCCAACACTTCAAACCATTGGCTTGTACCCTAATCACAGGCCCCAACTGACATCCCTCTGATGAATTCACATGGTGGGCCAGCGGATCTGAAAAATTCAAGTTTTCGAGTTACAAGGGATGTTAGAGATCACCTAGTAAGAACAATATCGTCTGCATCCACCAGTCAGTGTTGTACTACACTATTCAGTTTCTATCTACCCATTAGAAAATTTAAAAATCTTGACTTCTATTTTGTGTAGCTGTTCAAACATTATGTATTTTGGATATAACAGAAGTTTTATATGGACTATTTTAGACATTCAGTGGGTTTATTGAATCCAGCATGACAGATGTTTGTGTTGGAGCACGTCTTTTAGGGCCTGTTGCTCACATCTAATGATAGCACTTTACGAGAAGGTCAGAAATGAGATTGTTAATTTAATGCAATACCAATTATGTGTCAAAACTCTTCTTGATTTTTACTTTTTTATTTTGGAAAATTTCTAACACCCAGAGAAATAGGGAGAACCTCCATGCACTTATCATTCAGCTTCAGCAATTATTAAGAAAACAATCTTGTTTGTCTACTCTCCATCCCTCCCATGATGGTAAATTATTTTAAATCAAGTCCCAGACATCTTTTTATTTCATCCATAAATATTCACTATGTGTTGACATGAGATAAAGACTCTTAACAAACAAAACCACAATGCCATTATTATGCTTAAAAATGAAAACACATCCTAAATATGTTCAGCGTTCAGCCTTTAACTGTCTTATAAGTATTCTTATAAATACATTTCACTCACCTTTTTTGTGCTATTTAGTTCTTGTATCTGACCTTAAGATCTAGAGGCACCATTCAACTCAGAAGCGATTCATTATGCCTGATATCTGTCTATCCATCCAAACATCCATCCATCCACACTAGATCTAATACCTCGTCTGTAAGGGCTACAGAGGAGGCTTTCTCTGTCACAAAATTCAAAAACACTAGAAAAGCTGGGGGAAGACAAGTTAATATTCTTAATTCTCATATATTTTTAAAGTAATGGCTTCTATTAAATTGAAGCAGATACATGTAGAAAAAGAATGAAGTCAAGGAACTACTAAGGATTTTAAATTTCAATGGGGACATAAGAAGAGTGTGTAAATAATAATGCAAGGTAGAAAATAGTAAGTATCAAAAGAGAGGCTGAAATAAAATGGTTGAGGAGCTCAGAGCAAGAATAAAAAACTTCTTAAAAACTTAAAAAAAAAAAAACCTTCTTCTCTTTCCACTATTTTGCATAAGTTATACATATTATTCTACATAAGAAAAGAAAATTTAAGTTAGTCTCCATAATAACCACAGCTGTGCCACTTGACTTTATGAGCTCTGGAAGTTACTTATGGCTTCCGTGCCTCAGTTTTCCCCTCTGAAAACTGGAGAAAATGTTTATATTTACCTTCCAGTTTTTGTGAGCATGAAATGAGGTAATGTATGTGATACATTTAATGTATGTGATACATGTACATTTGTTCATTAATATTAAAAAAAAAGACTGTTTAGTGTCCTTAAAATTTTGCTTCTCTTGTTTTTTTATGACTCACCTGTCATGTCAGCAGATGTGAACTGAACAAACATAACTCTATGCCTTTCTCTGAATAAATATTTTCTTTCCTATGTAAATGTAACACAATTAAGATACGATGCAGGCTGCCAAAATTTTGGCTTTATATTAAACACTTTTACATTTGTTTCCTGATCCCTAATTTATATTGGGCAAGCCAGTGCTTTTTCTCCAAACATTAAAGAAGAATTTCTATCTATCTTTTGACAATTTAAACTATTCAGGCATGCCCAATGCATAGAGAATCGAATGTTTTCTGACATGTTCAATTGCTCCTTCATTTTTAATTGCAAGTCAGTCAGGACTCAACTGCAAGATCCCTTTTCATACAGCCTGATGTTTCTTCCTTTCCTGCAAAAAAATCCTGTTCCAATTTAAAAAAAAGAATATGTGAATTGAATGCCTCTAATTTAGAATCCATCACCTTCATAACCTGCCAAAGCTCTTAGGACATCAAGGAGGATTGTCTTTGTCATTCAATTTTCTGATGCCTTTCTAAGTTTCTCTCTTTTTATTTGCCTGAAAAATCTTGCTCATTGGAATTTTATATTTTGGACACCATTTTTTTTCAGCCAAACCATTTTATATACCTAATGACATTTTAAAAACCAATTAATTATTAAAATAACATGGTAAGTTCCCTAAAGCCTTAAGAATCTGTGAACATTAAATCCTATGAGCCAGACAGCTGTGGCATTTCAGCCTTAATTCTACAAATTAAGAAAGAATCACTGGAGTTCAAATTAAACTGAAATGAAACTGGTTGAATTTAAGTAATATTTTAGGCTTTAATGCTTAAATACGTTATTTATGGACTAGAATTAAATAACACTTAAAAATGAATTTACTTATGAATTCAGCATCAGTTGGGCTTGTTTCTGTTTCAGAGTTTTGTTTGATTATTATCAAGAAAAAGTGATTATACTTATATTAATTCAAAAAAAAAATCTGAAGTATCATCTCAACATTCAGAATGAACTTGCATGCCATGGCAATTATCTTGGAGGGTTGGTTCTCACAATTATGATCATAAGAGACCTTTTGTGTCTGTTTCGCAAGGCAACTCTATATGCGTAAAAGTCTTTAAAAATTAAATTCTGTGTGCATTTCTATAGTTGCTCTTTCTTAGAAGTTACATTAAAAGGTAATACTATTACACATGAAGATGGTTCATATTTGAGAGTATCACATGTAGTTGAAAACCTCTGCTGTGGATGTAGTTTTTAAGGCTGTCATTTCTGACTGTAGATATATATAGAGCTAATTTGGAGGTGTTCCAGTTAGATTGCAAAAGACATTCCTCCATGTCAGTGACAATGATATGACTGATTTGATAACTGACAAAAGTCCTTTGCCACTGTACAGCTGACAATACTTGTTTAAAGGCTGTTCTTGAATAAAATGAACGCTTGGCTATCCCATGAAATTTCCATTCCAACCTGGGCTACTAACTTGAATCTAGGATCTTTTTAAGGGTAATTAAAAAATGAATATATATGAAGCAGTACTACAGTAGTTGACATCTAGGTTAGTAAAGTCACTGTCCCATGTAATTTATAACAGGAAAGAAATCACTGGGACAGAAATCATACAATAGCACAGTATGGAGCTGTCATTTCAATTCAGTGTCAGTCTCTGGCTTTACTTTCCTTCTACTTCTCCTTATGCTTTTACTACCATCTTCTCATCCATTCTTTCTATTGATTTCTGGACCTGACAAATAGCATTGGTTTTGAACAGAATTAAGAGGCATCTTGCCCACCTAATAACCACAACATGTCTGTTGGGTTTCTCATCTTATAACGCTGCAAGAAGTAGTAAGCTGTAACTTACTTCTAAGTCATATATATTGCATTTTAAGCATTGTCTTATGAGCGTAACTATGAAGCTATTCAATCATGGAAGGTGATTTATGCAGCTGAAAACCCGCTCGTGGTTCCTATTGAGTGAGATTTCTGGGTAGGGTTCTCATTTTTTTCTTATGAGTTTCCCTACTGAATTTTATTTTAATGCATTGGGGTAAGTAAATAAACCATTTCATTTTTATTTCCCATTCCATGAACTGCTTCTCAAGTAACTCGATTAATGTTTAAAACCAATATTTGAGTAGGCGTGTAATGTAATTAAAATTTCATAAAACCGTTATAATCATAGTAGCTTAATAATAAGAAACCTTATTTATCACACAAATGATTTCTTTGGATTTCTAATATGTATGTTATTTAGCTAACTCAGTAATAAAAAATACATACACACACATGCATATACACACACAGACACACACACACACACACATGCACATTCCCCTTTCCTCCAATGAAGTTTGTTCTTTAAAAGAGACACTTGATAATCAGTGTTTTCTTCTAACAAAGAAACACTTTTTCTTGCAGTTTGGCCTATGGATGACTTAATAGGGTGAAGATAGAGATGGGTAAACTCCATTTATGTTTTCTGGATAAGACGACTTTGCATCCCAGAAAGCTATGAGGTACTCTGTGTCTTACTGTGGAAGTGATATTGGAATTCTAGATCCTCTAAAACCCAAATGTAACTCATTGGTACCCATTACTTTAGTTCTTATGTATAGTGGTGAGTAGTGTCATGTATAAAACTGTCGTTCATGTGTCTATGTATTTGTCGTCTCTTTTTTCTTCCTTTAGTCTTGATAAATTTGTCTGTCAGTGATTCTCAAACTTTAGTGCAAGTAAGTATCAAGCAGGAATTTGTTAAAAATGCAGATTCCTGGGCACAGAGATTCTGAGTAGTTGTAACTGACTGAAACCCAGGAATCTGCATTTTTTACAAACACCCCAAGGGAATATGATACAAGTGGTCCAAGAATTAACCTTTGAGAAATAGTACCTGTGGGGACTGAAATCTCATCTTTTAGTTGAACTTCTTTGCAATTCCTCGTTGTGTCCATTGGCATGTTCTATTCATTTAAAACAGGTTGCTTCATACTGTGTCTGACTCAGAATATCACAATAGAGCAAAGTTTTTAGCATGGCTCTATCCAATAGAGATATACTGTGAATTATGTATCTAATTTTAAAGTTTATTATAGCCCCATTTAAAAGATAAAAAGAAATGGGTGAAATTTAATTTTAATAATACATTTTATACAACTCAATATGTCCAAAATATTGTCATTACAATATGTAATCAATATAAAAATATTGAGATGTTATATTCTTTTTTCATGCTAAATCTTCAGAATGTAGTATATAATTTATACTTAACAGCCCATCTCAATTTGAAATAGCCACATTTTGAGTGACTGACAGCTACATGTGGCTAGTGCCTACCATATTGGACAGCACAGAGTTGGAGGACGGCATTGTATTCATTATTTTCTAAAACCACACTGGCAGGTTCAAAAGTAAACAAATGACACCACGGTAAAACCAGTGATTTGCTGAGTCTCCTAATTTACATGTATCC